>NW_028270150.1:99790984-100390984 GCF_037043375.1 Chiloscyllium plagiosum
CCCCTCCCCCCTCTCCTCCCCCCCCCCCCCTCTCCCCCCCCTCCTCCCCCCCTCTCCCCCCCCTCCCCCCTCCCCTCCCCCCCCTCCCCCCTCTCCTCCCCCCCCCCTCCCCCCCCTCCCCCCTCTCCTCCCCCCCCCTCCCCCCCTCCCCCCTCTCCTCCCCCCCTCCCCCCCTCCCCCCCTCCCTCCCCCCTCTCCCCCCCCTCCCCCCCCTCCCCCCCCTCCCTCCCCCCTCCCCCTCTCCTCCCTCTCCCCCCCCTCCCGCCTCTCCTCCCCCCCTCCCCCCTCTCCTCCCCCCCCCTCCCCCCTCTCCCCCCCCTCCCCCCTCTCCTCCCCCCCCTCCCCCCTCTCCCCCCCCTCCCCCCTCTCCTCCCCCCCCCTCCCAACCCCCCTCCCCCCCTCTCCTCCCCCCCCTCCCCCTCCTCCCCCCCCTCCCCCCTCTCCTCCCCCCCCCCCCTCTCCTCCCCCCCTCTCCCCCCTCTCCTCCCCCCCTCTCCCCCCCTCCCCCCTCTTCTCCCCCCTCCCCCCTCTCCTCCCCCCCTCCCCCCTCTCCTCCCCCCCTCTCCCCCCTCTCCTCCCCCCCTCTCCCCCTCCCCCCTCTCCCCCCCCTCCCCCCTCTCCTCCCCCCCTCCCCCCTCTCCTCCCCCCCCTCCCCCCCCTCTCCTCCCCCCCTCCCCCCTCTCCTCCCCCCCCTCCCCCCCTCCCTCCCCCCCTCCCCCCCCTCTCCTCCCCCCCCTCTCCTCCCCCCCTCTCTCCCCCCCTCCCCCCTCTCCTCCCCCCCCTCCCCCCCTCCTCCCTCCTCCCCCCCTCCCCCCTCTCCTCCCCCCCTCCCCCCTCTCCTCCCCCCCCCCTCTCCTCCCCCCCTCCCCCCCTCTCCTCCCCCCCCTCCCCCCTCTCCTCCCCCCTCCCCCCCTCTCCCCCCCCTCCTCCCCCCCCCATCTCCCTCCCCCCCTCCTCCCCCCCCCCCCCTCCCCCCTCTCCCCCCCCCTCCCCCCCTCTCCTCCCCCCTCCCCCCTCCCCTCCCCCCTCCCCCCTCTCCTCCCCCCTCCTCCCCCCCCCTCTCCCCCCCCTCCTCCCCCCCCCTCTCCCTCTCCCCCCCCCTCCCCCCTCTCCTCCCCCCTCCCCCCCTCCCCTCCCCCCTCCTCCCCCCCCCTCCCCTCTCCCCCCCCTCCCCCCTCTCCTCCCCCCTCCCCCCTCCCCCCTCCTCCCCCCCCCCTCCCTCTCCCCCCCCTCCCCCCTCTCCTCCCCCCTCCCCCCTCCCCTCCCCCCTCCCCCCTCCTCCCCCCCCCTCTCCCTCTCCCCCCCTCCCCCCTCCCTCCCCCTCCCCCCTCCCCTCCCCCCTCCCCCCTCTCCTCCCCCCCCCCTCCCCCCCTCTCCTCCCCCCCTCCCCCCTCTCCTCCCCCCCTCCCCCCTCTCCTCCCCCCACTCCCCCCTCCCCCCTCCTCCTCCCCCTCCCCCCTCTCCTCCCCCCCCTCTCCCTCTCCCCCCCCCTCCCCCCTCTCCTCCCCCCTCCCCCCTCTCCTCCCCCCCCCCTCTCCCCTCCCCCCCTCCCCCCTCTCCTCCCCCCTCCCCCCTCCCCCCTCTCCTCCCCCCCCCTCTCCCTCTTCCCTCCCCCCTCTCCCTCCCCTCCCCCCTCCCCCCTCTCCCTCTCCCCCCCCTCCCCCCTCTCCCTCCCCTCCCCCCTCCCCCCCTCTCCCCCCCCTCCCCCCTCTCCCTCTCCCTCTCCCCCCCCCTCCCCCCCCTCCCCCACCCCCCCCTACCCCCCTCCCCCACTCCCCCCTCCCCCCACCCCCCCTACCCCCCCCTCCCCCCACCCCCCCCCTACCCCACCCCCCCTCCCCCCCCTCCCCCACCCCCCCTCCCCCACCCACTCTCCCCCCCCCCTCCCCCCCCCCTCCCCCCCCCTCCCCCCTCTCCCCCCCCACCCCCCTCTCCTCCCCCCCCCCCCCCTCTCCTCCCCCCCTCCTCCCCCCTCCCCCTCCTCCCCCTCCCCCTCTCCCCCCTCCCCCCCCCTCCTCCTCCCCCCCTCCCCCCCTACTCCTCCCCCCCCTCCTCCCCCCCTCCCCCCCCCCTCCCCCCCCCTCCCCCTCCCCCCCTCCCCCCCCTCCTCCCCCCCTCCCCCCTCTCCTCCCCCCCCCCCTCCTCCTCCCCCCTCCCCCCCCCTCCTCCCCCTCCCCCCCTCCTCCCCCCTCCTCCCCCCCCTCCCCCCTCTCCTCCCCCCCTCCCCCCACCCTCTCCTCCCCCCTCTCCCCCCCCTCCCCCCTCCCTCCCCCCCTCCCCCCTCCCTCCACCCCCCTCCCCCCTCTCCCCCCCCCTCCCCCTCTCCCCCCCCCCCTCCCCCCTCTCCTCCCCCCCCTCCCCCCTCCCCCCTCTCCTCCCCCCCCTCCCCCCTCTCCCCCCCCCTCCCCCCTCTCCTCCCCCCCCTCCCCCCTCCCTCCCCCCCTCCCCCCTCTCCTCCCCCCCCCCTCTCCCCCCTCTCCTCCCCCCCTCTCCCCCCTCCCCCCTCTCCTCCCCCCCTCCCCCCCTCTCCTCCCCCCCCTCCCCCCTCCCCCCTCTCCTCCCCCCCTCTCCCCCCCTCTCCTCCCCCCCTCTCCCCCTCTCCTCCCCCCCTCTCCCCCCTCCCCCCTCTCCCCCCCTCCCCCCTCTCCTCCCCCCCTCCCCCCCTCCTCCCCCCCCTCCCCCCTCTCCTCCCCCCTCCCCCCTCTCCTCCCCCCCTCCTCCCCCCCTCTCCCCCCTCTCCTCCCCCCCTCCCCCCCTCCCCCCTCCTCCCCCCCCCCCCCCCCCTCCCCCCCCCCCTCCCCCCCTCCCCCCTCCCCCCCTCCTCCCCCTCCCCCCCCTCCCCCCCTCTCCCCCCACCTCCCCCCCCTCCCCCCTCCCTCCCCCCCCCCCTCTCCTCCCCCCCTCCCCCCTCTCCTCCCCCCCCTCCCCCCCTCCTCCCCCCTCCCCCCCTCCTCCCCCCTCCCCCCTCTCCTCCCCCCCTCCCCCCTCTCCTCCCCCCCCTCCCCCCTCTCCTCCCCCCTCCCCCCTCTCCTCCCCCCTCCCCCCTCTCCTCCCCCCCTCCTCCCCCCCCCTCTCCCTCTCCCCCCCCTCCCCCCTCTCCTCCCCCCTCCCCCCTCTCCTCCCCCCTCCCCCCCTCCCCTCCCCCCTCCCCCCTCTCCTCCTCCCCCCCTCCCCCCTCTCCTCCCCCCCCTCCCCCCTCTCCTCCCCCCACTCCCCCCCTCCCCCCTCTCCTCCCCCCCTCCCCCCTCTCCTCCCCCCCCTCTCCCTCTCCCCCCCTCCCCCCTCTCCTCCCCCCTCCCCCCTCTCCTCCCCCCCCCCTCTCCCTCTCCCCCCCCCTCCCCCCTCTCCTCCCCCCTCCCCCCACCCCCCTCTCCTCCCCCCCCCCTCTCCTCCCCCCCCCCCTCTCCCACTCCCCCCCCTCCCCCCTCCCCTCCCCCCTCCCCCCTCCCCCCTCTCCTCCCCCCCCCTCTCCCTCTCCCCCCCCTCCCCCCTCTCCCTCTCCTCTCCCCCCCTCCCCCCCTCTCCCCCCCCCTTCCCCCCTCCCCCCCTCTCTCCCCCCTCCCCCCCCCCTTCCCCCCTCCCCCCCCCTTCCGCCCTCCCCCCTCTCCCCCCCTTACCCCCCCCCTCTCCCCCCCCCCTCTTCCCCCTCTCCCCCCCCTCTCCCCCCTCCCCCCCCTTCCCCCCTCCCCCCTTCCCCCCCCTCTTCCCCCCCCTCTTCCCCCTCTCCCCCCCCCCTCCCCCCTCCTCCCCCTCCCCCCTCTCCCCCCCCCCCCCTCACCCCCCCCCCCCCCTCCTCCCCCCCCCTCTCCCCCCCCCTCCCCCCCTCCTCCCCCCCCCCTCCCCCCCCCCCCTCCCCCCCCCCTCTCCCCCCCCCTCTCCCCGCCCTCCCCCCCCTCTCCCCCCCCTTCCCCCTCTCCCCCCCTCCCCCCTCCCCCCCCTCTCCCCTCCCCTCTCCCCTCCCCTCCCCTCCCCCACCCCCCGCTACCCCCCTCCCCCACTCCCCCCTCCCCCCCCCCCCCCCTCTCCTCCCCCCCTCCCCCCTCCCCCCTCTCCTCCCCCCCTCCCCCCTCCTCCCTCTCCTCCCCCCCTCCCCCCTCCCCCCTCCTCCCTCTCCCCCCCCTCCCCCCCTCTCCCCCCCCTCCCCCCTCTCCCCCCCCCCTTCCCCCCCTCTCCCCTCTGCCCCCTCTCCCCCCCCTCCTCCCTCTCCCCTCTCCCTCCCCCCTCTCCCTCCCCCCTCTCCCCCCCCTCTCCCTCCCCCCTCTCCTCTCTCCCCCCCTCTCCCTCCCCCCTCTCCCCTCTCCCTACCCCCTCTCCCTCCCCCCCTCTCCCCTCTCCCTCCCCCTCCCCCCCCCTCTCCCTCCCCCCTCTCCCCTCTCCCTCCCCCTCTCCCCCCCTCTCCCCTCTCCCTCCCCCTCCCCCCCCCTCTCCCTCCCCCCTCTCCCCTCTCCCTCCCCCTCTCCCTCCCCCCTTCCCTCTCCCCCCTCTCTCCCTCCTCCCTCTCCCTCCCCCCCTCACCCCCCCTCCTCCCCCCTCTCCTCCCCTCCTCCCCCCTCCTCCCCCCTCTCCTCCCCTCCTCCCCCCCTCCTCTCCCCTCTCCTCCCCTCCTCCCCCCTCTCCCTCCCCTCCTCCCCCCCTCCTCCCCCCTCTCCTCCCCTCCTCCCCCCTCTCCTCCCCCCCTCCCCCCCTCTCCTCCCCCCTCCCCCCTCTCCCCCCCTTCCCCCCTCCCCCCTCTCTCCCCCCCTCCCCCACCTTCCCCCCTCCCCCCTCCCCCCCCCTCCCCCCTCCCTTCCCCCCTCCCCCCTCCCTTCCCCCCCACCCCCCTCTCCCTCCCCCCCCTCTCCTCCCCCTCCACCCCCCCCCACTCCCCCCCTCCTCCCCCCTCACCCCCCCTCCTCCCCCCTCTCCCCCCTCTCCTCCCCTCCTCCCCCCTCTCCCCCCTCTCCTCCCCCCTCCTCCCCCCTCTCCTCCCCCCTCCCCCCCTTCCCCCCCTCCCCCCTCTCTCCCCCCCTCCCCCCCCCTCCCCCCTCCCCCTCCCTCCCCCCTCCCCCCTCTCCCCCCCTTACCCCCCCCCCCTCTCCCCCACCCTCTCCCCCCCCCCTCTTCCCCCTCTCCCCCCCCTCTCCCCCCTCCCCCCCCTTCCCCCCTCCCCCCTCTCCCCCCCCCTCCCCTCCCCCCTCTCCCCTCTCCCTCCCCCCTCTCCCTCCCCCCTCTCCCCTCTCCCCTCTCCCTCCCCCTCCCCCCCCCTCTCCCTCCCCCCTCTCCCCCTCCCTCCCCCCTCTCCCTCCCCCTCTCCCCCCTCTCCCCTCTCCCTCCCCCTCCCCCCCCCTCTCCCACCCCCCTCTCCCCTCTCCCTCCCTCCTCTCCCTCCCCCCTCTCCCTCTCCCCCCTCTCTCCCTCCTCCCTCTCCCTCCCCCCACCCCCCTCACCCTCCCCCCTCCCCCCTCTCTCTCCCCCCCTCTCCTCCCCACCTCCCCCCCTCCTCCCCCCTCTCCTCCCCTCCTCCCCCCTCTCCTCCCTCTCTCCCCCCTCTCTCCCCCCTCCCCCCCCCCTTCCCCCCTCCCCCCTCCCCCCCCCCTTCCCCCCTCCCCCCTCTCCCTCCTCCTCCCCCCTCCTCCCCCCTCTTCCCCCCTCCTCCCCCCTCCTCCCCCCCTCTCCCCCCTCCTCCCCCCTCTCCTCCCACTCCTCCCCCCCCTCCCCCCCTCCTCCCCCCTCCCCCCCTCCTCCCCCCTCTCCTCCCTCACCTCCCCCCCTCCTCCCCCCTCTCCTCCCCCCCTCCCCCCTCTCCCCCCCCTAACCCCCCTCCCCCCCCCCTAACCCCCTCCCCCCCTCTCCCCCCCACCCCCCCCTTCCCCCCTCCCCCCTTCCCCCCCTACCCCCCCCCTCTCCCCCCCCTCTCCCCCCTCCCCCCCCCTCCCCTCCCCCCCCTTCCCCCCCCCTTCCCCCCCTCCCCCCCCTCTCCCCCCCCTCTCCCCCCCCCCCCCTCTTCCCCCCCCTTCCCCCCCCCCCCCCTCTTCCCCCCCCTTCCCCCCCCTCTCCCCCTCTCCCCCCCCTTCCCCCCCTCCCTCTTCCCCCCCTTCCCCCCCCCTCTTCCCCCCCCACTCCCCCCCCCCCCCCTCTTCCCCCCCCTTCCCCCCCCTCTTCCCCCTCCCCCCCCCCCCCTTCCCCCCTCCCTCTTCCCCCCCTCTTCCCCCTCCCCCCCCTCTCCCCCTCCCCCCTCCTCCCCCTCCCCCCTCTCCCCCCTCCTCCCCCTCCCCCCTCCTCCCCCACCCCCCTCTCCCCCCCTCCTCCCCCCCCCTCCCCCCCCCTCTCCCCCCACTCCCCCCCTCCTCCCCCCCCCTCCCCCCCCCCTCTCCCCCCCCCTCACCCCCCCCTCCCCCCCTCCCCCCCCCCTTCCCCCCCACCCCCCCTCACCCCCCCCTCACCCCCCTCCCCCCCCTCCCCCCCCCCCTCTCCCCCCACCCCCCATCCCCCCCTCCCCCCTCTCCCCCCCCTCTCCCCCCTCACCCCCCCCCCTCCCCCCACCCCCTCCCCCCCCCTCCCCACCCCCCTCACCCCCCCTCCCTCCCCCCTCACCCCCCCCCTCCCCCCCCCACTCCCCCCCCCCCCCCACCCCCCCCTCTCCCCCCTCTCCCCCCCCCACCCCCCCCTCTCCCCCCACTCCCCCCCCATCCCCCTCTCCCCCCCCTCTCCCCCCTCCCCCCACTCCCCCCACCCCCCCCTCCCCCCCCACTCCCCCCTCCCCCCCACACCCCCCCCCCTCTCCCCCCACCCCCCTCTCCCCCCCACTCCCCCTCACCCCCCCCCCCTCTCCCCCCACACCCCCCCCACTCACCCCCCCCCACACCCCCCCCCCCCCCTCACCCCCCCTCACCCCCCCACTCCCCCCACCCCCCCCTCACCCCCTCCCCCCACTCCCCCCCCAACCCCCCTCCCCCCACACCCCCCCACCCCCCCCCCTCCCCACTCCCCCCCCAACCCCCCTCCCCCCCTCCCCCCCCCCCCCCCCCTTCCCCTCACCCCCCCCCTTCCCCCCTCCCCCCCCTTCCCCCCTCCCCCCCTCTCCCCCCCCTCTCCCCCCTCTCCCTCCCCCCTCTCCCCCCTCATTCCCCCCTCCCCCCTCTACACCCCCCCCCTTCACCCCTCCCCCCCCCTTCCCCCCACCCCCCCCTCCCCCCACCCCCCCTCCCCCCCCCCTCCCCCCTCCCCCCCTCTCCCCCCCCCCCTCCCCCCTCCCCCCTCTCCCCCCCCCCTTCCCCCCTCCCCCCTCTCCCCCCCACCTCTCCCCCCTCTCACCCCCCCCCTTCCCCTCTCCCCCCCCTTCCCCCCTCCCCCCTCTCCCCCCCCCTTCCCCCCTCCCCCCTCTCCCCCCCCTTCCCCCCTCCCCCCTCTCCCCCCCCACCTCTCCCCCCTCTCTCCCCCCCTTCTCCCCCCTCTCCCCCCCTTCTCCCCCCTCTCCCCCCTCTCACCCCCCCCTCTCTCCCCCCCCTCTCCCCCCTCTCCCCCCCCCCCCTCTCTCCCCCCCCCTCCCCCCTCTCCCCCCCCTCCCCCCTCTCCCCTCTCACCCCCCCCCTCTCTCCCCCCCCTCTCCCCCCCTCTCCCCCCCTCTCCCCCCCCTTCCCCTCTCCCCCCCTCTCCCCCCCCTTCCCCCCTCTCCCCCCCCTTCCCCCCTCTCCCCCCCCTCTCCCCCCCCCTCCCCCCCCCTCTCCTCCCCCTCTCCCCCCCCTTCCCCTCTCCTCCCCCTCTCCCCCCCCTTCCCCTCTCCCCCCCCCTTCCCCCCTCTCCTCCCCCTCTCCCCCCCTTCCCCTCTCCCCCCCCCTTCCCCCCTCTCCTCCCCCTCTCCCCCCCCCTCTCCTCCCCCTCTCCCCCCCCTTCCCCCTCTCCCCCCCCTTCCCCCTCTCCCCCCCCTTCCCCTCTCCCCCCCTCTCCCCCCCCTTCCCCCCTCCCCCTCTCTCCCCCCCTCTCCTCCCCCTCTCCCCTCCTCTCCCCCCCCTCTCCCCTCTCCTCCCCCCTCTCCCTCCCCCTCTCCCCCCTCCCTCCTCCCTCCCCCTCTCCCCCCTCTCCCTCCCCCTCTCCCCCCTCTCCCTCCCCCTCTCCCCCCTCTCCCTCCCCCTCTCCCCCCTCTCCCTCCCCCTCTCCCCCCTCTCCCTCCCCCTCTCCCCCCTCCCTCCCCCTCTCCCTCCCCCTCCCCCCTCTCCCTCCTCTCTCCCTCCCCCCTCTCCCTCCTCTCTCCCTCCCCCCTCTCCCTCCCCCCTCTCCCCCCCTCCCCCCCCCCTCTCCCCCCCCCCCTCTCCCCCCCTCCCCCCCCCCTCTCCCCCCCTCCCCCCCCCCTCTCCCCCTCCTCCCCCCTTTCCCCCCTCTCCTCCCCCTCTCCCCCTCCTCCCCCCTCTCCTCCCCCTCTCCCCCTCCTCCCCCCTCTCCTCCCCCCTCTCCTCCCCCCTCCCTCCCCTCCTCCCCCCCTCCCCTCTCCCCTCCTCCCCCCCTCCTTCCTCCCCTCCTCCCTCCACCCCTCTTCCTCCCCTCCCCTCTTCCTCCCCTCCCCCCCTCTTCCTTCCCTCCCCTCTTCCTTCCTCCGTTTCCCTCCTCTCTCTCTCCCTCCCTCCCACTCACTTTTCTCTGTCTCTCACACACACACAGACACACTCACCCTCTCCTTTCTCCATGTTTGACCCGTTGCCGGGGTAACCACCACATCCGGGAATCGCGGAAATTCAGGCGCGAGCTGAGATCAACGGCCCCAGAGCGCGGAAGGTGTGCCCCCAGCGCGCGAGCCCCCTGCCCCCGTGGCACGAGCGCGGGTCACCCGCTCTGGGTCTCTCTGTGGGCACGGCCCTGACCATCCCCGAGCCGCAGTCCCTCCTGCTCACTCTAGACATAGTGAGGGTCGGGGGGCTTCCTCGGGAACGGGCTGGAAGCATCCAGGAGATGGTGTGAGGTGGGGAAAGGGTAACTGACTACTGAGGGGAATGTGGGAGGAGCACAAAAGGACAGGGTGGAAGCAGGCCATTCGGCCCATCCAGTGAACGCCTACCCCTGCAAAGAGGATCCCACCCAAGCCCATGTGCAAAGTCCACACGGTTGGCCCAGGCGAGAATCGAACTTGCGAACTCTGTGCGGCACATTCTAACCACCAGAGTCACAGTGCCACCTGACAGGCTCAACCAAGTCATCCTCTCTATTTTACTATGTTAATAAAACACTTTGGATTTTCCCTTAATTTTACCAGGAGAAAGTGAGGACTGCAGATGCTGGAGATCAGAGCTGAAAAGTGTGTTGCTGGAAAAGCGCAGCAGGTCAAGTAGCATCCAAGGAGCAGGAGAATCGACGTTTCGGGCATGAGCCCTTCTTCAGGAAAATTTTATTAGCCTTTATTTTTTCGTATCTTCTCTTTATTTTCCAAAATCCAAGAACATAGAACATTACAGCGCAGTACGGACCTTTCAGCCCTTGATGCTGCGCCGATCTGTGAAACTAATCCAAAGCCTATCTCACTGACACTTTTCCATTTTTGTCTACATGTCTATCCTCTGACCACTTAAATGGACTTAAAGTTGGCGAGTCTACCACTGTTGCAGCAGTGCATTCCACGCTCCTACTACTCTGAGTAAAAAGAAACTAACTCTGACATCTGTCCTATATCTATCACCCCTCAATTTAAAGCTATGTCCCCTCATGCTAGCCTTCACCATTAGAGGAAAAAGGCTGTCACTGTTCACCCTGTCTAACCTTCTGATCATTTTGTATGTCTCAATTAAGTCCGCTCTCAACCTTCTCTCTAATGAAAACAGCCTCAAGTCCATCAGCTGTTCCTTGTAAAACCTTCCTTCCATACCAGCAAAATCCTCGTAAGTCTCCTCTGAACCCTTTCCAAAGCTTCCTATAATGCGGTGACCAGAACTGTACACAATACTCCAAGTGTGGCCACACCAGAGTTTTATGCAGCTGCAGCATGACCACATGGTTCCGAAACTCAATCCCAGTACTAATAAGAGCTAATACACCATATGTCTTCTTAACAACCCGATCAACTTGGGTGGCAACTTTCAGGGATCTGTGTACATGGACACCGAGATCTCTCTGCTCATCTACACTATCAAGTATCTTACCATTTGCCCAGTAAACTGCATTCCTGTTACTCCTTCCAAAGTGAATCATCTCCACATTAAACTCCATTTGCCACCTCCCAGCCCAGCTCTGCAGCTTATCTGTCCCTCTGTAACCAACAACATCCTTCAGTACAATCCAGAACTCTGCTGATCTTAGTGTCATCCGCAAATTTACTAACCCTCCCTTCTATGTCCTGATCTAGGTCGTTTATAAAAATGACCATAAGACACAAATAAGAGTGACCCCAAAACAGATCCTTGTGGTACACCACTAGTAACTGAACTCCAGGATGAACATTTCCCATCATCCAGCACCTCGTGTCTTCTTTAAACTTGCCAAATTCTGATCTAAACCACTAAACACCCTCAATCCCATGCCTCCGTGTTTTGTGCAATAGCCTTATCAAATGCCTTACTGAAATCCATATACACCACATCAACTGCTTTACCCTCATATACCTGTTCGGTCACTATCTCAAAGAACTCAATAAGATTTGTGAGGCACAACCTACTCATCACAAAACCGTGTTGACTATCCTTAATCAAATTGTTCCTTTCTAAGTGATTATAAATCCTATCTCTCATAACCTTTTCCAACACTTTACCCACAACCGAAGTAAGGCTCACTGTCTATAATTACCAGGGTTGTCTCTACTCCCCTTCTCGAACAAGGGAACAACATTTGCTATCCTCCAGACAATGATGACATAAAGATCAAAGCCAAAGGCTCTGCAATCTCCTCCCTGGTTTTCCAGAGAATCCTAGGATAAATCCCATCCGGCCAAGAGACTTACCTATTTTCAAACTTTTCAGAATTGCTAACACCTGCTCCTTGTGAACCTCAATCCCATTAGGCTACTGAGGGCGGCACGGTAGCACAGTGGTTAGCAATGCTGCTTCACAGTGCCAGAGACCCGGGTTCAATTCCCGCCTGAGGTGACTCTCTGTGTGGAGTTTGCACATTCTCCCTGTGTCTGCGTGGGTTTCCTCCGGGTGCTCCAGTTTCCTCCCACAATCCAAAAATGTGCAGGTTAGGTGAATTGGCCATGCTAAATTGCCCGTAGTGTTAGGTGAAGGGGTAAATGTAGGAGAATGGGTCTGGGTGGGTTACGCTTCGGCGGGTCAGTGTGGACTTGTTGGGCCGAAGGGCCTGTTTCCACACTGTAAGTAATCTAATCTAATTTAAAGTACTCAAACTGTCGTAATCCCAGTCAATATTTGGAAAGCTAAACAACTACCTGGCACTCTCGCTCCTGTCAAGAATCATCTTTGCAATACTTTTTCGACATCTCTGGAACTATTCGGATGTCTGTAGAAAACTCCCAATAGGTGATCTCTCCTTTCCTGTTTCTAATCTCAGCCCATATTACCTGAGTAGACGAGTCCTCACATGTCCTTTCTGCAACTGTAATACTGTCCTTGACTAACAATGCCACACCACCTCTTTTACCATCTTCCCTGTTCTTACTGAAACATTTAAAACCCGCAACCTGCAACAAACATTCCCATCCCTGCTCTATCCATGTCTCCAAAGTGGCCACAACATCGAAATCCCAGATGCAATTCATGCTGCAAGTTCAACTACCTTATTCCGAAAGCTGCCAGCGTTGAATTAGACATACTTCAAACCAACTTCTTGCTTGCCAGTGCCATCTTGCAACCTTGCAACCCTATTTCTGACCTCACTACTCTCAACCTCCTGCACACTCAAACTACAATTTAGGTTCCTAACCCCCTGCTGAATTAGTTTAAACCCACGAAAGAGTATTAGCAAATTTCCCACCCAAAATATTGGTACCCCTCTGGTTCAGGTGAAGACCATCCTATTTGTAGAGGTCCCACCAGCCCAGAAAGAGCCCCAGTTATCCAGGAATACAAAACCCCCCCTCCTGCACCATCCCTGTAGCCATGTGTTCAACTCCTCTCTTTCCCTATTCCTCACCTCACTAGCACTTTCTATACTCCTCTGAAATTCCTAATGTATTACTTTTTTTTGAGATAGTCTTAAGCTCAATTTTTCTACTTTATCTTACCAGATCTGGAAGTACCTTTTCCTTTGTGTAGAATGTATATTCTACACTATATCTGTAGAATATCACTTTCGCATGCCTCCCACTGACTCCTTTAAGTAGCTGTAACCAGTCCACTTTTGCCAAATTATCTCTTAGCTTTGTAAAGTTTGCCATCCCCTCACTTAGAACTTTTACTCCTATGCTTTCAGATGATGTCACTCAGCGACAGCATGTAGAAATAAGGGTCAACAAACTTCCAGGGCAGTAGAATTTTCATAGAATCCCTCCAGTGTGGAAGCAGGTTATTCAACCTATTAAGTCTACACCAACCCTCCGAACGGCATCCCACCCAAATCCACTTCCACTATTCTATCCCTGCATTTCCCGTGACTAATCCACCTAACCTGCACATCTCTGGACACTATGGGCAATTCAGCATGGCCAATCCACCTAAACTGAAAGAGGAAGGAAACCAGGGCACCCAGAGGAAACCTACGCAAACTCTACACGGATAGTTTGTGGGCGGCACGGTGGCACAGTGGTTAGCACTGCTGCCTCACAGGGCCAGAGACCCGGGTTCAATTCCCGACTCAGGCGACTGACTGTGGAGTTTGCACGTTCTCCCCGTGTCTGCGTGGGTTTCCTCCGGGTGCTCCGGTTTCCTCCCACAGTCCAAAGATGTGCAGGTCAGGTGAATTGGCCATGGTAAATTGCCCGTAGTGTTAGGTAAGGGGTAAATATAGGGGTATGGGTGGGTTGCGCTTCGGCGGGTCGGTGTGGACTTGTTGGGCCGAAGGGCCTGTTTCCACACTGTAAGTAATCTAATCTAATAGTTAACTAAGAGTGGAATCAAGCCCAGGTCACTTGCACTGTGAGGCGGCAATGCCAACCACTGAGTCACATGTCACCCATCAAGAGGTATCACTGGGAAGGGGGGGGCTAATGGTTACCTGGGAAGGTTAGAAAGAGTGCCAGGAAGTGGTTTACCTTGTGGAGGGTGCTGAGAGGATCAGACAAATAATAGGGAAATGTGACACACTGCAAGTTAAGACACAGGCAAATGAATTTTGGATGGCCTATTTACAAACAGAAAAAAAATTGGAAAACCAATCATGAGTGTGTTGGATTAGTCAGGGTCCAGTGGTGACCAAGGCATAGATGAGCTGAGACAGTGCGAGGTCAAGCCATGTTACATAGTTAGAAATAGTTGCTCCAGGCAATGTCACAAACATGAGGTCAGACAGTCATCTTAAGCTCAAAGTGACACCAAAAGACAGGAGTGAATTCAGTCAGTGGGTCTGGAGTTTGAAGTGGAGGCCAAAAATCTTCCCAACTGGAATAAATATTTAGGGTGTAGGTTCGCTGGCTGAGCTGTAGGTTTGATATCCAGACGTTTCATTACCTGGCTAGGTAACATCATCAGTGGCGACCTCCAAGTGAAGCGAAGCTGTTGTCTCCTGCTTTCTATTTATATGTTTGTCCTGAATGGGGTTCCTGGGGTTTGTGGTGATGTCATTTCCTGTTCGTTTTCTGAGGGGTTAATAGATGGCATCTAGATCTATGTGTTTGTTTATGGCGTTGTGGTTGGAGTGCCAGGCCTCTAGGAATTCTCTGGCGTGTCTTTGCTTAGCCTGTCCCAGGATAGATGTGTTGTCCCAGTCGAAATGTTTTTTTTTCATCCGTATGTAGGGCTACGAGGGTAAATATCTGTTTATCCAGTACTGGATAAGCCATAGAGTCATAGAGATGTACAGCATGGAAACAGACCCTTCAGTCCAACCCGTCCATACCGACCAGATATCCCAATCCAATCTAGTCCCACCTGCCAGCACCCAGCCCACATCCCTCCAAACCCTTCCTATTCATATAACCATCCAAATGCCTTTTAAATGTTGCAATTGTACCAGCCTCCACCTCTTCCTCTGGCAGCTCATTCCACACATGTACCATCCTCTGCGTGAAAAAGTTGCCCCTTAGGTCTCTTTTATATCTTTTCCCTCTCACCCTAAACCTATGCCCTCTAGTTCTGGATTCCCCAACCCCAGGGAAAAGACTTTGCCTATTTACCCTATCCATGCCCCTCATAATTTTGTAAACCTCTATAAGGTCACCCCTCAGCCTCCGACGCGCCAGGGAAAACAGCCCCAGCCTGTTCCGCCTCTCCCTATAGCTCAAATCCTCCAACCCTGGCATCATCCATGTAAATTTTTTCTGAACCCTTTCAAGTTTCACATCTTTCCGATAGGAAGGAGACCAGAATTGCACACAATATTCCAACAGTGGCCTAACCAATGTCCTATACAGCCGCAACATGACCTCCCAACTCCTGCACTCAATACTCTGACCGATAGAGGAAAGCACACCAAACACCTTCTTCACTATCCTATCTACCTGTGACTCCACTGTCATGGAGCTATGAACCTGCACTCC
The DNA here is from genome assembly GCF_037043375.1 of Chiloscyllium plagiosum. Taxonomy (NCBI): domain Eukaryota; kingdom Metazoa; phylum Chordata; class Chondrichthyes; order Orectolobiformes; family Hemiscylliidae; genus Chiloscyllium; species Chiloscyllium plagiosum. The sequence goes on from NW_028270150.1 coordinate 99,805,530, forward strand.
AGGGTCTCTTTGTTCAGCAACACTCCCTAGGACCTTACCATTAAGTGTATCAGTCCTGCTAAGATTTGCTTTCCCAAAATGCAGCACCTCGCATTTATCTGAATTAAACTCCATCTGCCACTTCTCAGCCCATTAGCCCATCTGGTCAAGATCCTGTTTTAATCGCTGTCCACTACACCTCCAATTTTGGTGTCATCTGCAAACTTACTAACTGTATCTCTTATGCTCGCATCCAAATCATTCATGTAAATGACAAAAAGTAGAGACCCCAGCACCGATCCTTGTGTCACAGGCCTCCAGTCTGAATAACAACCCTCCACCACCACTCTCTGTCTTCTACCTTTGAGCCAGTTCTGTATCCAAATGGCTAGTTCTCCCTGTATTCCGTGAGATCCCCATGGGAGACTGATCAGCAAGGTTAGATCTCACGGAATACAGGGAGAAGCTCTGTAGTAGGCTCAGAGGAGCAGAGGAATCTTGAGGCGCTTGCCCAAAGATCTCAAGGCGGCAGCAGGACTGATTAATAGAGTAGTGAATGTGCATACAGGACAGTTGACTTTATCGGTTGTAGCAGAAATTCTAACACCGTACGATAATCTGCTTGATTTGACAGCATAGATACCAAGACGGTGTTTCGCCAAAGTGGGGAAGACAAGGGTGAAGGGCACAGTTGGTGAAAATAAGGGGTCATGAATTTAGCATGATAAAGAATTGTGCCTTTCAGGGAGTTGAGCATTTTACTCGTGAGGCTACATTCAAAGCTGTAATGAATATTCTTGAAGTACAGCACTCCTCACTTTCTCCTCCTTGAAATATAGGAGATCAGGTATTGTGGGAAACAGACAAGAAAGTAGAATTAAGGCCAAGATCAGATCAGTTATGATCTTGTTAAATGTTAGAGCATGCTCAAAGGGCCGAATGGCCTCCTGCTCTAATTTTATTCTATGTATGCTGAGCTCATGATTTACTGTAAATTCAGTGACAAAATAATAACTCAGCTTCCTGCTGTCTCCTTATTCACTGCAAGATCAGTTTTCATTAGGTCTGCACTCCTCTGAACCTCTCTCTTTTTTCCTAATAATATTTTTAAATTGACTTTGTTTTGCCATTCTTTGTATCTCTTCCATTTTCAGCATCTGTGTTTATTTGCATATTTTGTTTATCTCTTTCTTTCGTATTTATTTTGTCTCAAACTTTGGTCATTCATTAGCTGTCATTTTCAAAGTGAATCTTTTCTCCTCTATGGCTATAACCTGACTCTGCATCATATTAAATTCTTCCATAAATACTTCCCAATGATCTATTGTCACTTTGCCCATTAATACATTTGCTATGTTTACTATGAACAGTCTCTGTCTGAACAGGTTGAAATTTGCTTTGCTGAAATCTAAATTCTGAGTAATGTGGTTGTTTCAACCTTGTCGACATAATCTTCACCTGGTTCGTTTATGATTGTTGTTCACCAATTGACTTTTAACTAAGTTTGTCTTATTACTTCAATCTAATATGGCATTCTTCCTTGAGGACATATCGTTGCATTTGCACAGGCAGGGACAAAAGCTGTTAAATGGGAAAGTGGAGATGGGTGACATGCACTCTGGATGAGAGTACAGGTTACACAGCAAGTATAACAAAACCGGATTGCTTGCAATCCTCCATCCAGGAGTGTTGGATCTATGACAAAAAAACCTCTCAAAATTTGAGTATTGGTTATTTTGAGTACTGGTAACTGGTTACTTTCATATCCTCTGTGTGGTTGTGCAAGTAATTGCAGGCTGATAGCATTCTGAGTCACAGCAGATGTTTCAATGTCTTAAGTTTTTGATGGGTGTGATTCTGATTGTCCATCCAGATTCAAACATACTGACAGGGAAGTTGAGGAACAGTTTTTCCCTTTCTGTCTGGCATTGATCGGTGACATTTTGAGGATTAAGGTAAGGCTTACATGCATGCTTTAAATTCAGAGCAATGAGACAGTGGCACTGCTCCTTATCAAAGTTAATCACTTAAGGAGGCAGCTGGAAGTATTAAATCAATCCCCTCAAAGTGGGACTGCATTGTTCAGTGTACAAATATGAATCACTGCAGCATTCTGTCCGATTGCATCTTGTGTTTCAATCCACCCCACCCAGGATTATAAATGCAGCAGCAGGTTTTTGTGGGAAAGAGTACCATCTTTCTATCACCATCTTTGTGAAGAAATGCTAATTAGACTTCAGAATATTGATTCTGAGGATATGTTCCCTTATCCCAGACATTAAAAATGTGTTGCTGGAAAAGCGCAGCAGGTCAGGCAGCATCAAAGGAACAGGAGAATCGACGTTTCGGGCATAAACCCTTCTTCAGGAATGAGGAGGGTGTGCCAAGCAGGCTAAGATAAAAGGTAGGGAGGAGGGACTTGGGGGAGGGGCGTTGGGAATACGATAGGTGGAAGGAGGTTAAGGTGAGGGTGATAGGCCGGAGAGGGGGTGGGGGCGGAGAGGTCGGGAAGAAGATTGCAGGTCAAGAAGGTGGTGCTGAGTCAGAGGGTTAGGACTGAGAAAAGGTGGGGGGAGGGGAAATGAGAAAGCTGGAGAAATCTGCATTCATCTCTTGTGGTTGGAGGGTTCCTAGGCAGAAGATGAGGCGCTCTTCCTCCAGGCATGGTCTGGCGATGGAGGAGGCCAAGGACCTGCATGTCCTTGGCAGAGTGGGAGGGGGAGTTAAAGTGTTCAGCCACGGGGCGTTTGGGTTAGTTGGTGCGGGTGTCCCAGAGGTGTTCTCTGAAACGTTCCGCAAGTAGGCAGCCTGTCTCCCCAATGTATAGGAGGCCACATCGGGTGCAGCGGATGCAGTAAATGATGTGTGTGGAGGTGCAGGTGAATTTCTGACGGATATGGAAGGATCCCTTGGGGCCTTGGAGGGAAGTGAGGGGGGAGGTGTGGGCGCAAGTTTTGCATTTCTTGTGGTTGCAGGGGAAGGTGCCGGGAGTGGAGGTTGAGTTGGTGGGGGGTGAGGATCTGACGAGGGAGTCGCGGAGGGAGTGGTCTTTCCGGAACGCTGATAGGGGTGGGGAGGGAAATATATTCTTGGTGGTGGGGTCTGTTTGGAGGTGGCGGAAATGATGAAGGATGATACGATGTATCTAGAGGTTGGTGGGATGGTAGGTGAGGACCAGTGGGAGTTCTGTCCTGGTGGCGATTGGAGGGGCAGGGTACAAGGGTGGAGGAGCGGGAAGAGGAGGAGATGCGGTGGAGAGCATCGTCAACCACTTCTGAAGGGATCTCGCGGTCTTTGAAGAAGAGGCCATCTGGGTTGTTCGGTATTGGAATTGGTCCTCCTGGGAGCAGATGTGGCGAAGGCGAAGGAATTGGGAATATGGGATGGCGTTTTTACAGGGGACAGGGTGGGAGGAGGTGTAATTCGGTATTGGATTCGGTATTCGGTATTGACGATGCTCTCCACCGCATCTCCTCCACTTCCCGCTCCTCCACCCTTAAACCCCACCCCTCCAATCGCCACCAGGACAGAACCCCACTGGTCCTCACCTACCACCCCACCAACCTCCAGATACATCGTATCATCCTTCATCATTTCCACCACCTCCAAACAGACCCCACCACCAAGGATAGATTTCCCTCCCCACCCTTATCAGTGTTCTGGAAAGACCACTCCCTCCGCGACTCCCTCGTCAGGTCCACACCCCCCACCAACCCAACCTCCACTCCTGGCACCTTCCCCTGCAACCACAAGAAATGCAAAACTTGCGCCCACACCTCCCCCCTCACTTCCCTCCAAGGCCCCAAGGGATCCTTCCATATCCGTCAGAAATTCACCTGCACCTCCACACACACCATTTACTGCATCCGCTGCACCCGATGTGGCCTCCTCTATATTGGGGAGACAGGCCGTCTACTTGTGGAACGTTTCAGAGAACACCTCTGGGACACCCGCAGCAACCAACCCAATCGCCCCGTGGCTGAACACAACTCCCCCTCCCACTCTGCCAAGGACATGCAGGTCCTTGGCCTCCTCCATCGCCAGACCATGGCAACACAACGCCTGGAGGAAGAGCACCTCATCTTCCACCTAGGAACCCTCCAACCACAAGGGATGAATGCAGATTTCTCCAGCTTTCTCATTTCCCCTCCCCCCACCTTTTCTCAGTCCCAACCCTCAGACTCAGCACCACCTTCTTGACTTGCAATCTTCTTCCCGACCTCTCCGCCCCCACCCCCTCTCCGGCCTATCACCCTCACCTTAACCTCCTTCCACCTATCGTATTCCCAACGCCCCTCCCCTAAGTCCCTCCTCCCTACCTTTTATCTTAGCCTGCTTGGCACACCCTCCTCATTCCTGAAGAAGGGCTTATGCCCGAAATGTCGATTCTCCTGTTCCTTTGATGCTGCCTGACCTGCTGCGCTTTTCCAGCAACACATTTTAAAGCTCTGATCTCCAGCATCTGCAGTCCTCACTTTCTCCTTATTCCAGACATGTCCAGCAGAGGGAAAATGTTTCCTGACTACCCTGCCAATCCTTTTTAACTCCTTGTAAATTCCAGATAAAACAATAACAACTTGCAATTATGAAGTGCCTTTAAAAGTTTAAGGCATAGGGTTGTTACAGCCCTCAATGACGGAGCATTTAAGAGAGTCACGCCTAACTTCTGGACAAGAGTTGTACCAGACTGAAACATCAACTCTGTTTCTTTTTCTATAGATGCTGTTAGATCTGCTGAGTTTCTCCTGGGTTCTCTGTGTTTGTTTCAGATTTCCAGCATATGCAGTATCTTGCTTTTACTTGAAACATAACTTGGCTTTCCTTTTCCAAATGTTTCCATTGGTTTGCAAGAAGCACAGGTTGGCTGATTCACCTATAAAAGGTATCTGACTTATCAGTTAAAAATCACAGCTTATAACAACTGCTGAAAGAAAGATAAACTAGCTTTCTTTAGGTTTAAAGTGATTTACTGTAGAGAACAGAGAGACAGCTTCTGAGCTGGTAGAGATCTGATCACTTCTCTGAATTGTTCCTAGCCCCAAGCAGTCCAGTTACTTGAAAATCGATCATATGGTTGTAGACAAGGAAAAGGCCTTTGTCATTGATAACTGGTCATTAGTCCATAGACCAATTAACTTCTTGTTGCCAACCGAAGCTCCATCTGTTAACAACCCCTAAGCTCTAGTTTGTCTGCAAATACTGCTGTACCCTACAGCCATCGAAACATGTTCATAATAAGTAAAAATTACTTGCTTTCAAACCATGCAACAATCCTTGGAAAGCATAAAACAATGCTTTATCGTTTCAGCCCACAATTTTAAAAAGAACAAAAATTTAAAAAAGACATGGTCTTTACAAAACCAAGAATGCTTAAGTGATCAAAATGGGACAAATGCAGAGATTCTGAAAGCTTGAAGGGCTGAAGCGAGGTCACAAATTTATTTGTAAAGAAGAATGAGAATTTTAAATTAAGGATTGTTTTTTGGAACTGGAAACTAATGTAAGTTAACGAGCTCAGGATTTGTTGAAGTTAAAATACCAGTAGCAGAGCTCTGGATAAACTCAAGTTTATGCATGTTGAAAGATGAGAGCATGACTAGGAGTGTTTTGAAATAGTCAAGTCTAAAGGCAACAAAGGCCTTGCATCTTAATTAGATTAATTATCACCAAAGTAATGGTGTTTGCACCAAGACCTAATTTCCTCAGAATTGTCCTCCAAACTGCAACAGTCTGGGCCTGACTTTGTTTGCCTAGTCAGCTGGCCAGCCATTGCTCTGGCTAATTGGCTTTGTATTAAATCATGGGAGTTAATGCTTCCAAATAAAAGAATGATGACATAACAAAAAACACAAAGGCCTACCAAAGGTTTCAGCAGAAGATGATCTGGCCAGAGTCAGACAATGTTATGGAGATAGGAGTCTTGGTGGTAGCATAGGTCTGTGGTTACAGATTCATCTCAATTACAACACTAAGGCTGTGAATTGCTTGGTTCAGCCTCTGACTTTAACAAGAGAGAGGGATGGATTTGCTGGCTATGGACACAGTTTGTAACACAGCTGAAGACATCATCTTTGGCCTTCCAAATCTTTAGTTAGAGGAATTGTTCGCCCATACTGACAAATGAGAAACAATGGAGGAATCAAGAAAGGCTTTGTAATGTTATCTCTCCAACTTTACAAGCTTGGTATATTTATGCACCTGTGCTAGACTCCTTCTAAGGTTTCTAGAAATATATGTTTTCTAAAATGTTGTGCCAAGGACTGTACAAAATACTTCAAACGTAGAGTAGCAAAGGGTTTTGTATAACAGAAAATCTTTCTCCCTTTTATATTTCAGCCCTCTAGATTAAAAGACTAACAATATCCCAATAATCTTTTTGATATTTTGTATTTGACTATTGCATTCTAGTACAGGAGCAAAATAGTGCAGGTTATGAAATTTTGGAAAATACCCAGGAGATGATATAATAATTAGGAAATACTCAGACTGTCTGGCTGCTTCTGTCGAGAGAGAAATAGACTTAATGTTTCAGGTCAATGACTGTTATGTCTTTCTGGTTTCCATGCATTCGGATGAATCACATTTTAGACTCAGAATGCTTGAGCCTCATCATGTAGATTTTTTGTTGCTGTCTGTATAGTTGTTGGAATGATGTGGAGGTGCCGGTGTTGGACTGGGGTGGACAAAGTTAAAATCACAGACTGATCACAGAATGATATGTTATTATGTGACACATGTGTCAATGAATATTGTACCCCAAACCACATATAATTCCTGCCCCTTTGTGAAAATTGTAACAAGACATCAATGATGGCTCATCAGATCAGACTGTTTAGGGAGATACTGGATCAGTGGTGCTGGAAGAGCACAGCAATTCAGGCAGCATCCGAGGACAGGCAAAATCGACGTTTCGGGCAAAAGCCCTTCATCAGGATAGGTAACAGAGGTTCAGCACAACGGTGAGAGGCCTTCATCTGGGTTCTCACCGGATCTCTGGAGAGAGGTGAATGGGACAGTTGGAAGGAGAGGGTGACCAACAGGGGGATGAAGATGAGGCACTGGGTACCTTTGAAATGGCAATACCTCATCTGGGAAGGCCACTGCTAAACCCTAACTAGTGCTAAATGATTGATATCCACAAAACAATGTTGATACATCATGAGTTAGCCACACAGAACTGTTTCCATTGATGCTTTTTGATGATTGAAAATGTTCAGCTCAAAGCTTAAAAGATGGAGCAAATCCATTCAAAGCAGTCTTTCTGCTTTCCACCTGAGATTGTTTTAATTTTGTGATATTGGTCTTGGATTTACAATACCTGTGTAAAGTGTGTGTGCTCTTGTAAAGCATGGCAGCTCCCTCACTCTGCAATTCTGTTTAATGCTGGGAAGCCTCAGCCCTCCAGCTAATTAAAGCAATTGGCATCAAGACATTTACAAACACAAGGAAATCAGTGCCTACTCCATCTGTTCAACAGGATGCATTCATGAACACTCCACCCTATCTACATGTTTCTTCCTATTTTCTTTATCATTTTATTCACAATGTCCACTAATCTTTTGGCACTGTTACCCTAAACATTCGATGTTAGCATTGTATTTTGGGATGTTTTGACGAAAAACTTTAAACCTTTTACAGATGTAAATAGATTAATTATGCCACTTCTGTCCAGATGGAATGTGAGCTATATCTCAGTTGCTAGCAGTTTTTCCAGAATCAAGTCCTACAATAGAGACTTCAGCAGAAAGATCCAGGCTGACACTCCAGTGCAGTACCGAGGGAGCACACTATTGAAGGTGCTATCTTTTCAAATGAGTTTCCTGCTCAGTCCCTGTCTCTCCTCTTGGGTGGATGTGAAAGGGACCCTGGCACTATTTTGAAAAATTGCAGGCAATTGTCCCTCAACAAATTTCAGAATAGATAAGCAAGGTCATTATTGTTCAAATCATTCAATTAATGCAATCGCCTGGTGTGTGCAAGTTGAGTGCCACATTTTCTATGTTACAACAGTGGTGACCTTTTAAAAAATGCTTCTTTGGCTGTTAACAAATAGATTTAAGTCCTTTTTTTTTCTCCTTCAGCAGAGCCTGGGTCTGAGCTCAGATTACAAACTTATAGCCTTTATTATGCAACTGGTGTTGTCTGGTTGCAGAGACTCCGGTGTAATCTATGTACTTCCTCCTTTTTCCATGGTTTTGACACTTCATTTTTAAATTTACAGGAAGATTAAACCTATTTTCAGCTGTCCTGAAAATGGCGCAACTTGAAGGGACTCAGCCTGGGGGTAAGTTAGTACATTTTATTCTTAAATCGTTTATTCCTCATATCGTGTTAGCAGACAGACATAAAGAAAAACTCATATTCTTTATCATTTTTATTCAACATGTCAGTTAATATTTTGTATTTCTGCATCTCCTAGTATTTAATTTGATCATTATGTTTTTGAATCTGTTGACCATTTATCACCAATGTGTTACTATTATTCCGATAAGTGATTCCTCAATTTCGGATTACTCAATCGCCGGGAATGATCTTTCTCTGTCTACTGTCTCCCATTTCTCTCAAATTTCAAACATCTTGAATAATTATCCAGTAACTGCATTTTAAAAAAGGAATCAGGCCTGAAATGAGCCAGCATTCTTGTTTTGTGTACTTTACGTTGCTTGTTGGGTGGCATAGTGGCTCAGTGGTTAGCGTTGCTGCTTTACAGCATCAGGTACCCAGGTTCGATTCAACTCTTGGGCGACTGTTTGTGTGGACATTCTCCCCATGTCTGCATGGATTTCTTCCAGGTCCTCCAGCTTCCTCCCACAGTCCAAAGATGGGCAGGTCAGGTGGATTGGCCATGCTAAATTGCCCATCGTGACCAGGGATGTTTAGTTAGGTGGACTGGCATGGAAAATGCAGGGTTACAGAGATAGGGTAGGCTGGTGGATGCTTTCCGGAGGGTCAGTGTTGACTTGATGGGCCAAATAACCTGCTTCTGCACTGCAGAGATTCTATGTACCCAAGGTGGCTTCATGAAGAGTATTCCTGAAAGTTCCATCATGTGATAACCATCTCTGTGAGCCCCCATGCCATTGAGAACCTGTTATGTTCATCTTCAAAGTGCCCCATCTTCTCATGCCAATTAGAAATTGGAAAATCACACAACACCAGGTTATAGTCCAACAGGTTTGATTGGAAGCACACTAGCTTTCGGAGCGTCGCTCCTTCATCAGGTGGTAGTGGAGGATTGAGCCCTCCACTACCACCTGATGAAGGAGCGACACTCCGAAAGCTAGTGTGCTTCCTATCAAACCTGTTGGACAAAACCTGGTGTTGTGTGATTTTTAATTTTGTACACCCCAGTCCAACACCAGCATCTCCAAATTAGAAAGTGATCAGTTTCTTCATTAACTGATTTGAAGATTCTTGATCAATCAGTCTTCACTTTCCTACCTCTAACAGAGAATCACAGAACAATCATGTTATAATATCGAAGAAGGCCATGCAGTCCTTTATGTTCTGTGATGGCTCTCCACAAGAATACCTCAGATGGTTCCACTGCCCCCCAACATCACCCTGCAAGCTCCTGATTATTTTTCTGTTTAGATTATTATACAATTTCTTTCTCAAGGCTGTTCTATTGCCCTCTCAAGCAATATATTCCAGATACAAACTGCTCGCTGGACAGGATTGTTTTCAGCAGGGCATTAATTGGCACTGGAAAAACACAGCAGGTCAGGCAGCATCCAAGGAGCAAGAGAATTGATGTTTGGGACATTTCCTGATGAAGGGCTTATGCCGAATCGTCGATTCTCCTGCTCCTTGGATGCTGCCTCATGTTTTGGACAGGGTTGGGGCAGTGGGGATAAGGGCGGGCGGGAGGCGGTGTTGGACGGGATGGGGGGGCGGGGGCAGTGTTGGACGGGGGTGGGGTGGACGGGGGGGCAGGGGTAGGGGTGGTGTTGGATGGGGTTGGGGCTGGGAGTGGGGGCAGTGTTGGACAGAATTGGAGATGGGCAGGGGGGCAGTGTTGGACAGGGTTAGGGACCACGGGTGGGGGCGGTGTTGGACAGGGTTGGAGATGGGCAGGGGGGCAGTGTTGGGCAGGGTTAGGGGAGCACGGGTGGGGGCGGTGTTGGATGGGGTTGGAGATGGGCGGGCAGTGTTAGACAGGGTTGGGGGGCACGAGTGGGGGCGGTGTTGGACAGGGTTGGAGATGGGCGGGGGGAAGTGTTGGACAGTGTTGGGGGGCACGGGTGGGGGCGGTGTTGGACAGGGTGATGGGAGCAGAGCTCACGTGCAGTGTGCTGCTGCCTCATCTCCTAAACGGGGAGCGGACATAACAGCAAACTACGAGACCCAGAGGAAAGCATCAAGACAATTAACCCAATAATCAATTATCCAAACGAAATAGTGCCCGGCCATCTCGTTCGGGTAATCGAGGTTCCTCTGTATTCTGCATTCAAATACGACCATCCAAAGTGAATGACTTCATACTTTTCCAGGTTGAATTCCATCTGCCACTTAACAGCCCAGTTCTGCATCCTGTCAATGTCTCATTGCAACCTACACCAGTTCTCCACAGTGTCCATAACTCCACCAACCTTCTTGTCATCTGCAAACTTCCTAACCCACCCTTCCACTTCCTCGTTCAAGTCATTTATAAAAATCACAAAAAGCAGTGGTCGCAGAACTGATCGCTGAGGAACACCACTGGTCACCAAGCTCCAGGCTGAATACTAACCTGCTGTGCTTTTCCAGCACCACAATTTTCGACTCTAATCTCCAGAATCTGCAGTGTTCACTTTCTCCTAGGGCATTAATTGGCTAAGGGAGGCTAGTAACTTCGATCTGGGAGGGTACCATACCTTAGAGAGCTGCTGGCTGTCACTCTGCAGTTCTAGTAGCACTAGCTTCAAGCAGGAAGGCCATTGCTCGGTGTCCAGGCATTGTCTGAAAAAGGGGAAATTATGGAAGGCGGATATTAGGTATGTTTCAGTAGGTCCTGCCAACCAGACCCCTGTGAGCACAGATGGAGAGAAGGTGGAGGAGGGGTGTGCCTGTCTTTTTGGGGAAGTTGCCTCTGATGGGCATAGGGCACTGTAAAGGAGGACACCACCATCCCCATACTCAACACCAACTCACCCAGTAAAAGCTACCTGACCACTTGTTTGGCAGGGGCTTCCCCATCATAGTGGGTGAGGGATGGGATACTTACCAACTGACTTCTTAACATCAAGAGGGCAAAGAGTGGATAGGCTCCATTGCCAATCTTGGTAAAATCGGAGACAGGTGGGAGCAGGCAGGCCATGCACTAAATAGAATGTTTGCACGTTCTCCTCATGTCTGCGTGGTTTACCCCCTACATCATTTCCTCCCAACGATGTGCAGGTTAAGTGGATTGGCCATGGGAAATGCAGGGTTACAGGGATGGGGGGAGGCCTGGATAGGAATTAAGAATTAAAAGTTTCCAAGATCTTTTCTCTGGGGTAGGGGGAGTCCAAAACCAGACAGCATACGTTTGAGGTGAGAGGGGAAAGATTTAAAAGGGACCTAAGGAGCAACGTTTTCATCCAGGGAATGATGTGTGTATGGAATGAGCTGCCAGAGGAGGTAGTAGAGGAGGTATTACAACAGTTAAAAGGTATCTGATTGGATATATAAATAGGAAGGGTTTAGAGAAATATGGGCCAAATGCTAGCAAATGGGACTAGATTAATTTTGGATATCTGGGAAGCATGGTCGATTTGGACCGTAGGGTCTGTTTCCGTGCTGTATATCTCTATGACTCTATAACAAGTTCCGATTGAAGTAATGGTGTGTGCTGGATCTGAAGTCCAAAAGAACAAACTAGGTATTATTTTTCCAAACAGCATTATCTTCTTTGCTGCAGGGAAAGATGAAAACACCTTGAAGAGACACCTTCAGAGCTCACACGATACCCTGGTGGCTGCACTGTACAATATTGATCCTCTGCTCGACCAAATGATTGCGTCACATATTTTGACCCATGAGAATTACTATGAAATCCGAACTGAGAAGACCCCGCCACAGAAAGCCCGCAAGCTGCTGGAGATCGTGCAGCTTCAGATGAATGAGAAGGATGTGTGGCTATTTGTGGAGTGCCTGAGGAAATGCAAAAATAACTACCCACGTCTGAAAGACTGGCTGACCGGAGACACTGGTTAGTTTGTGTCCTGATTAAACATTAGATACAGTCATTTAAGGTGTCAAACCTGATGACCGATCCAGTTCACTGGACCATAAAACACACATCCAAGCTCGAAGGTAGGCAATGTCAAACATTTGTTGACTGTTGGAAAAACACATCTGCCTTACTAATGTGCTTTGGGGCAGGAAATCTGCCATCCTTAACTGGTCTGGACTACATGCAACTCCAGAACCACAGTAACCTGGTGACTCTTAACTGCCCTTTGGGCAATTAAGCATGGCCAATAAATGCTGGACTAGCCAGCAATGCCCATATCCCATGAGTCAATAAAAATGAAATTCTACAGGAAATAGAATTGAAGACTAGAGAAGTTATCTTGAACTTCTGCAACATTTCAATTAGACCACATTTGAACTACAGTGAACAGTTCTAGTCTCCAAATTATGAAGAGGATGCAAAGCATTTGGAGAAGATTCAAAAAGATTTATATGGGGAATATTGGAACTGAGAGGGTAGATCTATTAGGAAAGATTGAATAAGCCTGAGGTTGATTCGCCTAGAAAAAAGAAAACTAAGTGGCATGACAGAAATCTTTAAAATTATGAAGGACTTCAATAGAGTTGACATAGAAATGATGTTTTTACTTAATTCGCCATCCAAAAATAGGGGTTGTAAATATAAATACTCAGTGAGTCAGCTGGCAACCATAGAAAGAGAAACAGAGTTAATGCTTCAAGGAAATGTATTTCTAATTATTGACCCATTCACCAGGTGATATAGTCACAGTCAGTTCTGCTATAACATGGTAGTTCCGTTCTCATGCAATCCCATGTTAGAAGAAAATCACATAATAGCAGCACTATTTAAACTAATGGGGCTGGAATTGCGTTATAACCAATACATATTTTTAAAGTTTGCACTTTAGAAACAGTGTCCCCAGTTTGCCCATTGCGTTATAGCGAATTTGCATTAACAAAGCTCGTGTTATCGCAGAACAACCTATATTTTTCTACTTACTTAATCAAAATATCTTCTCATCTTGAAAACCTTATTCAGTTACCCCAAAGCTTTCTCTGTTCAACAGAAATCAATCCTAATTTTTCCAATGTCTCATAACTGAGGTCCTTCATTCCTGGCAACGTCCTGGTAAATTATCTCTGTACCCTGTTTAAAGGGCTTTAAATCTTTCTTGAAGTTCACTGCCCAGAATTGACAACAAAATTCCATTTGAGGTCTATCTAGTGATTTATAAAATTCTCGTGTAATTTATAGGATTTTTTTTCTATATTAGTCCTTCCAGAGTCCTATTTGTTCACATTTCTCCTTATCTGCAATTCTTCTACATATTTCATCATCCTTGTCTATGTCATCCTGAAACCCCTAAATACTGTCGGCAATACGGCATACCATGTCAATTTTGTGCATTGTCTGTATAATTTATAATGTTGTTTCCTACACCCTAATCTAGGCTGTTTATAATACTTGTAAAGAGTGTGCGACCCAATGTCATTTCTCATTTGAAAACCATCCATCCACTGAATATCCTCTGCCTCCATCACTTGCAGAGATAACTCACCTCATTTTCCTTTCTTCCTGCTTTTTGTCAAATACCTCTGAATATTTAGGCCCCAGCTGTGCTCATTTTGCAACTGTGTATGTGGAATGGCTATCACACCATATTTATTTCTTGGTATGCCATCAATTCATCTATCTTGTTACAAATGCTCTGAGCATTCGGATAAAGAGCTTTTCATTCTTCCTTTTAATATTTATCCCTACTATGACCTTATTTGGTCGTGTACTCTTATATTTGTACACTCTCCCTCCCTGCCACATACTGGTTATCATTCCCCATACCGCTGGACTGCATTATTGCCTTGTCTTTTCTCTTTAATTTTCTAAATCTTGGACTCCAGCTCATCTGTGAATCATGTCCACTGATTCCACATGTTACAAGTGCAAACACATCTTCACTGTGTTCAATTTAGACAATTAAATTTTAATAATCAGGTTGAGTTGTCTCTCAACTGTTATCTGTAGTTACACCAAGCAGTTTAACCAGTTTATGGACAGGAATGGTTGTTGCAGGTTCCAGAATTTACATGTTTCAGTAAAAACAGAGAAGATGGTAAAAGAGGGGGAGGTGTGGCATTGTTTACAGTTACAGTTGCAGAAAGGACATTTCTGAGGTAGTATGGGCTGAGGTTAGAAAGGAGAGGTCTCCCTATTGGAAGTTTTCTAGGCCTCCGAATAGATCCAGAGAGGTAGAGGAAAGGATAGCAAAGATAATTCTGGATAGGAGCGAGAGGAATAGGGTTGTTGTTATGGGGGAACTTTAACTCTTCAAAAATTGATTGGAAATATGATAGTTCAAGTACTTCAGATGGGTCAGTATTTGTCCAATGTGTTTCCAAGAATGGTTTCCTGACACAGTATGTAGACAAGCCAACAAGGGGTGAGGCCACATTGAATTTGGTACTGAGTAATGGACCTGGCCAGGTGTTAGATTTGGAGATAGGTGAGCACTTTGGTGATAGTGACCACAATTCAGTTTTGTTTATTTTAGCGATGGAAAGGGATAGGTATATACTGCAGGGCAAGAGGTATTGCTGGAGGATGTGATTTAGCAAAATTTAGGATGCATAGGATGGGGAAGGAAACTGCAGGAGAGGGGCACAATTGAAATGTGAAGCTTATTCAATGAACAGCGTGTCCTTGTTACGTATGTACCTGTCAGGCAGGGAGGAAATGGTCGAGTGAGGGAGCAGTGGTTTACTAAAGAAGTTGAATCTCTTGTCAAGAGGAAGACAAAGGCTTATGTTTGGATGGGACATGAAACTTCAGTTGGGGCGCTTGAGGATTACAAGTTAGCCAGGAGAGACCTAAACAGAGAGCTAAGAAGAGCCAAGAGGGGACATGAAAGTCGTTGGCGGATAAGATCAAGGAAAACCCTAAAGCTTTCTATTGGTATATCAGGAATAAAAGAACAACTGGAGTAAGATTAGGGCCAATCAAGGACAGTAGTGGGAAGTTGAGCGTGGAGTCCGAGGAGATAGGGAAGCGCTAAATGAATATTTTTCATCAGTATTCACACTGGAAAAAGACAACATTGTTGAGGAGAGTACTGAGATACAGACTACTACACGAGATAGGATTGACGTTCGCAAGGAGGAGGTGTTAGCAATTCTGGAAAGTGTGAAAATAGATAAGTCACCCGGGCCAGATGGGATTTATCCTAGGATTTTTTGGGAAGCCAGGGAGGTGATTGCAGAGCCTTTGACTTTGATCTTTATATCATCGTTGCCTACAGGAATAGTGCCAGAAGATAGCAAATGTTGTTCCCTTGTTCAAGAAGGGCAGTAGAGACAACCCTGGTAATTATAGACCAGTGAGCCGTACTTCGGTTGTGGGTAAAGTGTTGGGAAGATTATAAGAGATAGGATTTATAATCATCTAGAGAGGAATAAATTGATTAAGGATAGTCAATTCGGTTTTGTGAAGGGTAGGTTGTGCCTCACAAACCTTTGAGTTCTTTGAGATGGTGACCAAACAGGTAGATGAGGGTAAAGCGGTTGATGTGGTATATATGGATTTCAGTAAGGCATTTGATAAGGTTCCCCATGGTAGGCTATTGCACAAAATACGGGGCATGGAATTGAGGCTGATTTAGTAGTTTGGATCAGAAATTGTCTCGCTGAAAAAAGACAGAGGGTGGTGGTTGATGGGAAATGTTCATCCTGAAGTTCAGTTATTAATGGTGTACCGCAAGGATCTGTTTTGGGGCCACTGTTGATTGTCATTTTTATAAATGACCTGGATGAGGGCGTAGAAGAATGGGTTAGTAAATTTGCGGGTGGCACTAAGGTCGGTGGAGTTGTGGATAGTGCTGAAGGACATTGTGGGTTACAGAGGGACATTGATAAGCTGCAGAGCTGGGCTGAGAGGTGGCAAATGGAGTTTATTGCAGAAAAGTGTGAGATGATTCACTTTGGAAGGAGCAACAGGAATAAAGAGTACTGGGCTAATTGGTAGATTCTTGGTAGTGTGGATGAGCAGAGAGATCTCGGTGTCCATGTACATAGATCCCTGAAAGTTGCCACCCAGGTTAATAGGATTGTTAAGAGGCAGACGGTGTGTTAGCCTTTATTGGTAGAGGGATTGAGTTTCGGAGCGACGAGGTCATGCTGCAGCTGTACAAAACTCTGGTGCGGCCGCATTTGGAGTATTGTGTACAGTTCTGGTCACCACATTATCGGAAGGATATGGAAGCTTTGGAAAGGGTTGAGAGGAGATTTACCAGAATGTTACCTGGTATGGAGGAAAGGTCTTATGAGGAAAGGCTGATGGACTTGAGACTGTTTTTTGTCAGAGAGAATAAGGTTGAGAGGGGACTTAATTGAGACATACAAGATAATCAGAGGGTTAGATAGGGTGGACAGTGAGAGCCTTTTTCCTCAGATGGTGATGGCTAGCACAAGGGGACATTGCTTTAAATTGAGGGGTGATAGATATAGGACAGATGTCAGAGGTAGTTTCTTTACTCAGAGAGTAGTTGGGGCATGGAACGCACTGGCTGAGACAGTAGTGGACTCACCAAATTTAAGGGCATTTAAATGATCATTGGATAAACATATGGATGAAAATGGAATAGTGTATAATAGATGGACTTCAGATTGGTTCCACAGGTAGGCGCAACATCGAGGGCCGAAGGGCCTGTACTATGCTGTAATGTTCTATGTATAAATTTATTGCAAGATTTAATCTCCCCAATCTTGTTTTAAGCTACTGTCTACAGTTTGAAGGATAAAATCTTAAAAACTCATCAAATAAACAGTCTGCTCACTTAAGTAAAGCCTTGAACACTCAACAATTTCTGGAGGTGACAAAAAAAGTTTATAAGGCAGCAACTACTTGCCTTTGCATGGAATTCCTATGTTAATACTTGTGTCCTCATCATACTCAACGCTCGTTCCCAAACTCTTGTTTCACAGTATTACCACTAAGCCCCCTCATCCACTCTGTTTACCTTTACCCAAATTACTTGACTTCACTCTTTGAAGAATTTCCCCATGCACTGTGCTCTGTCTTAGTTTACAACCCTAACTTTAACTCTGGTTAAACCCTTCATCAGGAAACTGATCCCAACCTAGTTTATGTGGGGTCCAGGGGAAGCGGTGATGTCACTGGGCGAGTAATCCAGAGCCCCAGGTTAGTATTCTGGGGACATGGGTTCAAACAGCAGATGGTGAAAGGAGAATTCAATAAAAATCTGCCTAATAGCAACCATGTAACCACTATTAATTATTGAAAAAGCCCATCTGGTTCACTGATGACACTTAGGATAGAATCTGCCATCTTTACGTGCTATGTGACTCCAGACACACCCTCTTAATTGTTCCATGGGCAATTAGGGATGGGTAATAAATGCTAGCCTCGTCAGTGACACTTGTATCTAGTGAACAATTTTGTTTTGAAATTCCACTTTAATAAAACAACTCCTTCTTTCTCCAGCAGTTATGCCAACGCCCAGAAGTCAAAACCCTCTCATTCTATTTACTCTTGAACCACTTTAGGGGGTTACTGGATTACTGTATTTTGATGGACTGACTGGACCAGAAATTGAAAAGCGTGGTGCCTGCTGGGAGCTACCCACTAAACTCCAGCTTCTGACTCTCTAAACCACTCTTCCCACAACCAACAACCAGAGAAATACTCCAATGTTCGCACCACTGAATTTAGCCTGGGTCGTTTACACTCATGGGACTCTGGGACTGCACTTCCAGCAGTAGCCACAGCCTCTTCTGTGGCAGTGCTGAGCACAAGAGCAGCAGACCTCTGATTGGCCAACAGCTCTTGTTAGACTCCCCCCCCCCCGCCCCACACACACAACAACCCATCCAGGCGCTTGGTTCCAGGGAAGGCCATGCTCGTGGCCTCACTACTACCTGATTGACACGTGGTTCAGCTGGGTCTTACTCTGGAAGAGATGATGTGAATCTCTGGCTGATGGCCCCCCCCCACCCTCGCAATGCCTCAATTCCTCCACAAGTTTGACCCTGGCACTTTGGGCGATGCAAACTTTGGGGTTCCTGTTTGCAGTTGCGCCAGACAGACTCTATCCCATTATCAATACCATATTCTTTTTCACTCCCCAAATAGCATTCTGTACAATGATGCCATGGCCAGTTAGCTTATCTGCCCTGCAGTTCTTGTTCTCTGAACCATGCAGGTAGGAAGTACTTGTTGGTCATATCTGAGGGCTGATGTTCCTTCATCACAACCTGCTGGATCCCACAGTTGCTTTATTCAGTCACACCTCCCTGTCCTTGACCCATTGATTGACTCTAAAGTTCTATTTAACCGACAGGGTGTGACTGCCTCTTGAGACAAAGTATCCAGGTCATTGTCCAACTTTGGCTGCTGCTTAACATTTGCAGCTCCGTTCTGGCTCAGGAGCTGAAGTTGTTCAGGCAGCAAACATCCATTGTGGATATGATTGTATAGAACCACTGGGCATTCCACAGATGTTCATGTACTGTAGTCAAAGCTGACTGTTTCATATCTTTCCTGCCCACTTTTAAAAATATTGCATCTGCGTATGCTTCCTGCTATTTATTATTTTTTGGGCACATCTTGTTGAACTATCGCCCATCATACATTAGTAAGTCCTAAAATAAATTTGGTTCAGTGTATCTTGTTAGAAATTTGGAGGAAACTGTAATGGAGTTTTTATTCCTAGCTAATTTGAGTATGCATTTTCTGTAGTTACAGATATCAATCGTGGACCAACAGGTATGTCTTCTTATGTCACCCAAACTGCAAGAATACATTGATGTGAGTATTGTGGGGTTAAGCTGTAAACTTGACTCTGCTGTTCACGTTTGTCTCTTCTGATCTTTTGCTAGTGCTGATTGACAAAATATTCCCAACCCATGATTAGATGGATTACTACTTGGCAATGTTAACCAAAACCACAGCATCACATTTCATTGTCTGTAACCTCCTCCAGCCCAACAACCCTCCAGGAAATCTACATATCTCTAATTCTCCCCTTCTGCATGTCACTGGTTTTAATCACAACACCACTGGCCACCTTGTCTTCCACTGCCAAAGCCCAAAGCTCTGGAATACCCTCACTAAATTTCACCATCTCTACCTCCTTTGTGTTGCATCCTAAAACTTTGACCAAACTTTTGGTTATCTGAAACAAAAACAGAAATTACTGGAAGAACACAACAGATCTGGCAGCATCTGTGGATAGAAAGCAGAGTTAACATTTTGGGTCTAGTGATCCTTCTTCAGAATGAAAAACGTTAATTCTCCTTTTTCTCCAGAGATGTTGCCAGCTTTTTCCAGCAATTTCTGCTTATGTTTTTGGTCATCTGTCCCAATATTTTATAAACTGCAACAAAGAAAAGGATGGGTCATCTCTGTGATATTGGTAAGTATGTCTGACTGGAGATGGAAATGTGTTGCTGGAGAAGCGCAGCAGGTCAGGCAGCAAGTATATCTGACTACCAACTGATCGGTTATACTCTCTCCAACTTCTTCCATCAGGCAGAAGATACAAAGGTTTGAAAACATGTACCAACAGATTCTTCCCCACTCTTGTCAGACTTTTGAAGGGACCTCTCAAATATTAAAGTTGATTTTTCTCTGCACATTTCTACATTTTGTTCTATTATCCTAATATACTTACGTAAGGTATGATTTACCTGGATAGCACATGAAACAATACTTTTCACTGTATCTCAGTGCATGTGACAAAAACAAATCAAATCACTGATAATTTACATCGATATCGTGGCTTTAATTTACATTTACAAATTTTTAAAGGTTATGTTAATAAGATGTTATTAAACCGCATAGAATACTTGAGTTTATAAAGACAGCTTTGAATGCAAAACATTCACCAGGTCATTGACCCCAGTTGAGTCCATGTCAGGTACACAACCCCTTCTTTCTCCAGAGCCAGTGCTGGTGCTCAATGATTTGAAACCTCTTCTTACTGCATCAATTTTTGAGCTACTTAAGGGCCTCAGTCTGCTGCGCTTTGATTAACCAAGCTGCATGCAGGCTTGTTGCCATGCAATATGTGAATAGTTCAGAGAAAG
This sequence comes from Chiloscyllium plagiosum, assembly GCF_037043375.1. Taxonomy (NCBI): domain Eukaryota; kingdom Metazoa; phylum Chordata; class Chondrichthyes; order Orectolobiformes; family Hemiscylliidae; genus Chiloscyllium; species Chiloscyllium plagiosum. Next base: position 99,825,783 of record NW_028270150.1, read on the forward strand.
GATTGGGCAGCGGTGCTTTTCAAAGTGTTGTTCACTGGGCAATGTGGAAGCCACCCGAAAATCCTTGCTTCTGATCTCCTCTCTCCTGCAACCAAAAAGCAGAGAAACATATATCCTTTGTTCACATGATTGAACTTTGTCCTGAGTACTTTTCAATCCTGCGGCTGCTCTTCCAGCAGTAGCCACAGCCTCTTCTGAGGCACTACAGAGCCATTGGCCAACAGCTGTTGCTGGGCAGGCAGAGGTAATGAATAACAAGAGGAAAAAGACACTGGTGGAAATAGCTCATAAGGCCCATAAGAGTAGCTATACTGTAGAGATTGAATCAGGAGATAAGAAGGGCATGTACAAAAGGCAGGACATTAATCAGTAGTAACTTTAATCTTAATTTGGATTGGGAAAAACAAATTGGTAGAGGTCGCCAAAAGGAAGAATTTTGATAGAGGGTTTCCTGACACAAAATATAGATAGGCCTACAAGAGGATTTGGTACTGGGTGATGAACCAGGCCAGGTGTTAGTTTTGGAGGTAGGTGAGCACTTTGGTGATAGTGACCACAATTCAGTTAGGTTTACTTTAGCGAAGGAAAGGGATAGGTATATAGGACGCAGGGCAAGAGTTATTGCTGGGGGGAAAGACAATTATGATGTGATTAGGCAAGACTTATGATGCATAGGATGGGGAAGGAAACTGAAGGGGAAAGGGAAAATTGAAATGTGGAGTTTGTTCAAGGAACAGCTTCTGTGTGTCCTTGATAAGTATGTACCTCCCAGGCAAGGAGGAACAGGTCAAGCGAGGGAATCGTAGTTTACTAAAGAAGTTGAAACTCTGTCAAAAGGAAGAAGGAGGCTTGTGTAAAGATGAGATGTTAAGGTTCAGTTAGAGCTCTTGAGAGTTACAAGTTAGCCAGGAAAGACCTAAAGAGAGGGCTAAGAAGAGCCTGAAGGGCAATGAAAAGTCTTTGGCAGGTAAGATCAAGGAAAACCCTAATGCTTTCTTTAGGTATGTCATTAATAAAAGAATGACTAGAGTAAGATTAGAGCCAGTCAAAGTTAGCAGTGCGAAGTTGTGGGTGCAGTCTAAAGAGACAGGAGAGGCGCTAAATGTATATTTTTCGTCAGTATTCACACAGGAAAAAGACAACGTTGTCGAGGAGAATACTGAGAGACAGGAGATTAGACTAGATGGGATTGAGGTTCATAACGGGGAGATGTTAGCAATTCTGGAAAGTGTGAAAATAGTAGGTCCCCTGGGCCGGATGGGATTTATCCTAGGATTCTCTGGGAAGCTGGGGAGGAGATTGCAGAGCCTTTGGCTTTGATCTTTATGTCGTCATTGTCTTCAGGAAGAGTACCAGAAAACTGGAGGATAGCAAATGTTGTTCTGTTGTTCAAGAAGGGGATTCGAGACAACCTTGGTAATTATAGACCAGTGAGCCTTACTTTGGTTGTGGGTAAAGTGCTGGAAAGGATTATAAGAGGATTTATGATCATCTAGAAAGGAATAATTTTATTAGGGATAGTCAACATGGTTTTGCGAAGAGTAAGTCATGCCTCACAAACCTTATTGAGTTCTTTGAGAAGGTAACCAAACAGGTGGATGAGGGTAAAGCAGTTGATGTGGTGTATATAGATTTCAGTTAAGCTTTTCATAAGGTTTCCCACGTAGGCTATTGCACAAAGTACAGAGGCATGGGATTGAAGGTGATCTAGTGATTTGGATCAGAAGCTGGCTTCTGATAAGAAGACAGAGGGTGGTGGTTGATGGGAAATGTTCATCCTGAAGTTCAGTTACTAGTGGTGTACCACAAGGATCTGTTTTAGAGCCATTACTGGAAGAGGGCGTAGAAGGATGGGTTAGTAAATGTGCGGATGACACTAAGGTCGGTGGAGTTGTGGATAGTGCGGAAGGATGTTGCAAGTTACAGAGGGACATAAATAAACTGCAGAGCTGGGCTGAGAGATGGCCAATGGAGTTTAAAGTGGAAAGGTGTGAGGTGATTCACTTTGGAAGGAGTAACAGGAATACAGAGTACTGGGCTAATGGTAAGATTCTTGGTAGCGTGGCTGAACAGAAGGATCTCTGTGTCCATTTACATAGATCCCTGAAAGTTGCCATCCGGGTTGATAGGGCTGTTAAGAAGGCAGACGGTGTGTTAGCCTTTATTGGTAGAGGGATTGAGTTTCGGAGCCATGAGGGCATGTTGCAGCTGTACAAAACTCTGGTTCAGCGACACTTAGAGCATTGCACACAGTTCTGGTCACTGCATTCTAGGAAGGATGTGGAAGCATTGGAAAGGGTTCAGAGAAGATTTATAAGGATGTTGCCTAGTACGGAGGGAAGGTCTTATGAGGAAAGGCTGAGGGACATGAGGCTTTATTCGTTCGAGAAAAGAAGGTTGAGAGGTGACTTAATAGAGACATAAAATTATCAGAGGATTAGATAGGGTGGACAGTGAGAGCTTTTTTCCTCAGATGGTAATGGCTAGTACGTGGGGACATTGCTTTAAATTGAGGGGTGATCGATATAGGACAGATGTCAGAGGTAGTTTCTTTACTCAGAGAGTAGTTGGGGCTTGGAACACACTGCCTGCAACAGTCGTGGACTCACCAAATTTAAGGGCATTTAAATGATCATTGGATAAACATAAGGATGAAAATGGAATAGTGTATAATACATGGACTTCAGATTGGTTCCACAGGTCGGCGCAACATCGAGGGCCGAAGGGCCTGTACTACGCTGTAATGTTCTATGCATAAATTTATTGCAAGATCTAATCTCCCCAATCTTGTTTTAAGCTACTGTCTACAGTTTGAAGGATAAAATCTTAAAAACTCATCAAATAAACAGTCTGCTCACTTAAGTAAAGCCTTGAACACTCAATAATTTCTGGAGGTGAAAAAAAAGTTTATAAGGCAGCAACTACTTGCCTTTGCATGGAATTCCTATGTTAATACTTGTGTCCTCATCATACTCAACGCTCGTTCCCAAACTCTTGTTTCACAGTATTACCACTAAGCCCCCTCATCCACTCTGTTTACCTTTGCCCAAATTACTTGACTTCACTCTTTGAAGAATTTCTCCATCACTGTGCTCTGTCTTAGATTACAACCCTAACTTTAACTCTGGTTAAACCCTTCATCAGGAAACTGATCCCAACCTAGTTTTTGTGGGTCTAGAAAGTTAAGGTCAATTTATAGAAGTGTTCCACATTAGGAGGTGTAGGGAAAAATCTATTGCATAGAATCATAGAATCCCTACATTGTGAAAATAGGTCATTCAGCACAACAAATCCACACTGACCCTCCGAAGAGTAACCCATCCAGAGCCATTCCCTTATCCTATTACTCTACACTTATTTCTGACTAACGCACCACACCTACACATCCCTGAACACTATGAGCAATTTAGCATGGCCAATTGACTTAATCTGCACATCTTTAGATTGTGGGAGGAAACCTGAGCACCCGGAGGAAACCCACACAGACCTGGGGTGAATGTGCAAACTCCACACAGACAGTCGTCCGAGGCTGGAATCGAACACGGGTCCCTGGTGCTGTGAGGCAGCAGTGCTAACCACTGACCCACCATGACACTACTTTAGAATGATGACGAGAGATCATAAATTGAACTGTTATAAAACCAGTTTTAAAAAAATGAGAAATGAGAATTTTTTTCATGCAGAAGGTGAATAGGATCTGGCATGGATGACAGGGCGCTGAAATCAATGGATGTTTTCTTTTGTTTGTGCAGGCAGTTTATTTAAATATGTAGGCCTTGTGAAATCCTCTTACATGTCAATGCATGCACAGTGAAGAGGCTGACTTTCTGGTTACACAGTGGAGTGAGTGCAATCAAATTCCATGAGTAATTTCAAAAGAGGATCAACACGTACTCAAAAAGGACTAACTTACAGAATTTGCAAGAAAGTTCAAACTAAATTCGACAGCTCTTTCGAAGAGTTGGAACCGCATAATAGCTTGAATAGTCATCGATGCTGTAAAATCACATGATAAGATCATAAAATATACCAAAGTGCATCACAGGATCACTTTCAGACAAAGTTTGACACTGCTTCACATAAGGAGATATTAGGATAGGTGTTCCATCACTCAGTTAAAATGATAAGTTTTAAGGAGTATGTTAAAGGAGGTGAGAGAAGCAGAGAGATGTAGGGATGGAATTCCAGAGCTTCTGACCGGCAGCTGAAGGCATGACTGCCAGCATTGGAAGAAAGGAAATGGGAGCTACAAGTGGATTGGAGAAGTGAGATGAGGAAGTTAGGAAAAGGTTCTAGAAGAAGGAAGAGGTGAGACCATGGAGAGAATTGGAAAAAAACAAGAATTTCCAAAGCAAGGTGTTGCTGGACCAGATGCCCATGTAGGCAGGAGTGAGGGGTGAATGACTCTGTGAGAGGTAGAATTATTTTTTATTTCAAAAATATACTTTATTCATAAAATATTTTGATGATCTGTACAATTGGTCATGCCATACATACGTAAACATTCCATTTCTTTCCATACAGAGATCGAGTAATCATTCGTATTTACAGGTCTGTACGTTTACTTTCCATATATTTAGCTGAGGCATCAGCGGAGCCCACTTACTGCGTGGGCCTCCTGTTCTGAGGCAGGCAGATGTTACACAGTTCCTGGATCAGTGGTGCTGGAAGAGCACAGCAATTCAGGCAGCATCCGAAGACAGGCAAAATCGACGTTTCGGGCAAAAGCCCTTCATCAGGAATACACAGTGGTGTTTCCCCACCGCGCATTGGCGGCAGTTGCCCCAAGCTTCAGCGCGTCCCTCAACACGTAGTCCTGGACCTTGAAATGTGCCAGTCTGCAACACTCACTCGGGGTCAGCTCCTTCAGCTGGAAGATCAATAGGTTTCGGACATACCAAAGAGTGTCTTTCACCGAGTTGATGATCCTCCAGGCACAGTTGATGTTCGTCGCGGTGTGCGTCCCGGGGAACAGACCGTAGAGTCATGGAGCTGCTCGGGACAAACCTCGACAAACACCACTGCATTCCTCTCCAGACTTCTTTTGCATAGGCACATTCCAGAAGGAGGTGTGTGACAGTCTCGTCCCCTCCACAGCTGCTTCGAGGGCAGTGTGCGGTGCGGCAGAGAGTCTGGGCGTGCATAAACGATCTCACAGGCAGAGCCCTTCTCACCACCAGCCAAACCATGTTTTGGTGCTTGTTGGAAAGTTCTGACGATGAGGCATTCTGCCAAATGACTTTGACAGTCTGCCCAGGGAACCGCTCGACAGGATCCGCCCTCTCCTTTTCCCGAAGGGTCTCCAGGACACTACGTGCTGACCACTTCCTGATGGGACTTGTGGTCAAAGGTGTTTTTCTTCATAAATTTCTCCACGAAGGACAGTGTTACGGAACAGTCCAACTACTTGGAGCGTTCCGCGGCAGCGAGGCCAGGCCCATCCTTTGCAACACCAGGGACAGGTAGAACCTCAGTACGTAGTGACACTTTGTGTTTGCGTACCAGGGATCCACACACAGCGTGATGCAGCCACACACAAAGGTGGCCATCAGGGTGAGGGTGGCCTTGGGTGTGTTTTTTCCCCCATTGCCCAGAGCATTGTACATCAAGTCCCTTCGGACCCTGGCCATCTTTGATCTACATATAAAATGGAAGATGGCCCAGGTGACTGCGATGGCACAGGTTCTGGGAATATGCCATATATAACACCGCTGACAGTGCCTCACACCTGATGACCAGGTTTTTACCCACAATGGAGAGCGACCGTAGCTTCCATCTGCCCAGTTTCTGCCTCACTTTCTTGATACGCTCCCCCAAGACTTGGCGCACGCCCCAGCCCCTCCAAACCAAATACTCAGTACCTTCAGGTGGTCAGTCCTGATGGTGAAGGGGATGGAGGATTGGTTAGCCCAGTTCCCAAAGAGCTGTGTGAGGTAGGATACAGGTACTCAAATCTCTGAAATGGAATTAAGAACCAAGGCCTTCCAGCTGGTGGTGAGAGCACTGTCCACTGAGCCACAACTAAGTTCAGGTTACAGAGTGTGCAAGACAGAAGGCTGGCCTGGAAAACATTAAATAGTACAGGCTAGTGGTAACAATACATAGCTTCCAAAATGAGCGAGTCCCACAAGAAGAGTTGCCTTTCCTCTCTCCTGTGGACTCGTGTATATTCCACAGTATGCAAATGATATGATCCAAGTGGCTGCAATGGAATATTAGTGAATGGAACCAATTGATGAAACATATTTCATGTTGAGTTGCCCATGCGTGGGAGGATTATATCAATGGTGTCATTCTCTTGAATAGACCTTAGCAGTGAAGTGATGATAGGTGGTTTAAATTATATGTGCTCCTGTTCTTTTGTTTGCTTCGTAGACAACTATTTGTAGACTGAATAAAATTAATGTGAATAAAACTGTAACCTGGATAAATCTGTATCCCTGTAGGGCAGAAACTACAAAAACAAGCAAATGTTATGTGTCAGCGGCTTGGACACCTGGTTATTCCCATTGCCATGAGGTTATTCTCTGATGAAATGATTTCACAGTATGAGCTCGACATTGTGCAAGGGCAAACAACGCCTTACTGTCAAGCCCAGCGATTGATTAATATCTGCCTGCAGAAAGGCGAGCGTTCCTGTTGGAAACTCTATGAAGCTCTACATGAGGAAGACGCAATGCTGGCAGAAGATATTGATGGTCAGATTACACCTCATTATTTGACTTAATGCAGAGTCACATACAGAAGATATCTCACTAGATAAGACACTGCATGAAACAGTCAGCACAGTTCCAGTTGTTAAAGATTTTGAATATGTATCATAGAGTATTTTAAAGTTTTTGCAAATGATCTAAACTAAAATAAAAATTCTGCGGTAATTAAAGGGTTAGCTGCCAGTTCTTTCGTTTTTGAACACTGACAGCGAGTTCATGAACCAAGGAAATGGCTGTCAGCCATATCACTGTCACTGTCAATATTCATCATGGCTTAGAACAGTGATGTTACTGATCAATCAGCCTTTTCCTGAGTTGGGTTATGTCACTGAATAGAATTCTGTTTCAATCTACATTGGCATTGAATCACAGGTTACAGCAATGGAAGCTGTTCAGCCGTCCATTCCACGTCATCCCTCTGCAGTAGCAACTAAGCTTATTCCACTCCCTCAGCCTTTTCCCTTCAGTCCTGAAAATGTTTCCCTTTGAATGCTTAATTAATTTGCTATCAAATGCACTGCCTCCACCACTTTTTCAAGAAGTGCATTCCACACTCGAACCACTCATTACATATGTCCTCATGTCTTGTTTAGGTCTTTTGCCAAACACCTTAAATCTGTGTCCTCTGGTTCTGGACCCTTCTGATGATGGGGTGGTTTCCCTCTATCTGCTCTTTCTGGAGCCCTCGTGATTTTGAACACCTCGATATCTTCTCAATCTTCTCTTCCCCAAGGAGAACAATCTCAGAATCTCTAATCTATCCACATGACTGAAGTCTCTCATCCCTGGAACTATTCTCCTTTGACTTCAAACCCTTCCTAAAACTACAGTTCTAGAATTGAATGTAATTCTGCAGTTGAAGTTGAACCACTGCTTTATAAAGGTTTGTCATAACTTGTTTACTTTTGTACTTTCTGTCTCTATTGGTAAAGCCCAATATTTCTTAATAGCTTTTTATCTGCTTTAATAGTCTGTCCTGACATCTGTATCAATTTGTACATGTATACTACCAAGTGTCTGTGCTCCTTCACCCCCTTTAGATTTGTACCCTTTGGTTTCTATTGCCTTTGTTTGTTCTTCCTATCAAAACGTATCACTTTGCACTGTTTGGTATTAAATTTCGTCAGATGTGTGTTTGTCCAATATACCAACCTATGTCCCCTTGCACTCTTATCACCATTCAGTAGGAATGCATTGCCTGGTTCCACTCTGATCAAAGAATAATCATCAATGGCTTTTTTTAGCATTCCTAAACCATTCTGTCTGGTATCACGAAAGGATCTGTTCTTGATGCGCGCTACTTCTCCTGTACGGACTAGCCTTGAGCTGCATAATTTCAAAACACAATATCAGTTTCTACTCGAAAGCTGATGACACCCAACTCTTCCTCAGTGCTAATCCTCCACCATTTCTAAACTGTCAGACGACTAGTCCAACTTTTGTTGTGATTTACTTCCCTCAAACTAAAGGTTGGAACTTAATTCCTTTCCCTGGCAACCATTTGAGGCTGAACCAGACTCTGCAATGTTGATGTTATATTTGATTCTCATGTGAACATCCAACCATATATTTCATAGAATCCCTACAGTGTGGAAGCCAGCCATTCGGCCATCAAGTCCACACCGACACATTAAAGAGCATCCCACCCTATCCCTGTAACTCTGCATGTCCCATGGCTAATCCACCTAACCTGCACACCTGGACATTATGGGGAAATTTAGCATTGCCACTGCACCTAACCTGCACACCTTTGGATTGTGTGAGGAAACAGTAACATCCGGAGGAACTCCACACAGACGCAGAGAGAATGTGCAAACTCTACACAGACAGTGGCCCGAGGGTGGAATCGAACCAGGCACTGAAAGACAACAGTGCCAACTGAGCCACTGTGCCACCCATCTCCATTTCCTTCTTAATAAGATTTGCCCTGGTCTCACCTCATCTGCTGGTGAAGCCCCCAGCCTTATCTTTGTTGCCTCAAGGCTTAACTATTCCAGTGCACACCTCTCACATTCTATCCTCTGCAAACTTGAAGTAATCCAAAATCCTGCTATTCACATCCTTCCTCACAGCATTTACCCATGCTCACTGCTCTTTGTTGTCACAATTTTAAAATTCTTACTTTCTTTTCAAATCCCTGCATGGGCTTACCCCTCCCTATTTTTGCAACATCATCCAGCCTTACAAGTCCCAAGATATCTGCCCTTCTCTAATTCTGGTCTCTTGAGTATTCCCATTTTTAGTTTCCACCACTGCCGACCATGCCTTCAGCTGTCACAACCTTAAGTTCTGGAATTCCCTTAAAACGTCTCTCAGCCTCACTGTTTCTCTTTACTTCTTTAAGATTCTCTTTAAAACATACTAAGGTTCCATGGGTCTGAGGGTCACATTCCTTTTAGTGCTCTGCCCTAATATGTGAAACATTCTTTACAGCCCTCGTGTAACCTTGGGATCATTTATTGCATTAAAAGAGTTCTATAAATGCAAATTGTCACTGAACATTTGGTCTGTCCCTGAGGTGGTTGCTGTCTCTGAGTATTTAGCCTGTCCCAAAAGTGGCTCATGTGGTGGAACATTCATTATATTCCCTGAGGTGGTTATTGTCTTTGATCATTCACCTTATCCATGAAGTGATTGTTGTCTCTGAACGATCTCGTGGTCCCTGTTGTGGGTGATGTTATTGAACAGTAAGCCTATCCCAGAGGCAGGTGATGTCATTAGGCACACCATCATGTTGACGCAGTATGGCTTTGGACCTAATCATGAAAGTTAATGATTTTTTTTTCTCTCTCTATCTTTACCACAGCTCCTTATAAGAGGGAACCAGCATTTCCTAACCAGCTACATCAAGGTAGGGGAATTAGTTCTACACAAAACACCTGACAACAGCAGAATATTTACAGAACATTGGCCCAAGGTGAAGTGTTGGCAGTAAATTGCAGGTTATGGTGATGCTTAGTGCACCATTATTTGTGCCTTATCTTGTATTTTAAGCCAGTAATGCTACCTGCACATTGAAATACCAATATGCGATGTTCTCAGTCTGCTTACTCATTACGGGTAAGGTTCTTCAATTCACGTGCCGTTCCTTCACTTAGATCTTATTTACATAATAGATAATCAAATACAACTAGGAGACAGTGAGGTCTGCAGATGCTGGAGATCAGAGTTGACAGTGTGTTGCTGGAAAAGCATATCAGGTCAAACAGCACCCGAGGAGCAGGAAAATCGACGTTTCGGGCCACAGCCCTTCATCCTGAATGTCAATTTTCCTGCTCCTCGGATGCTGCCTGAGCTGCTGTGCTTTTCCAGCAACACACATTCAACTATCAAATACAACTGTCTAGTGTCTAAGACCTCACTTGTCACATGCTCATTCTAGGCAGGGAAATTTGTCTTTGTACAATATTAGTGTCATGTAATCAGTTACAGCATACAATTGCAAATTTAAGAGGCATTTGGATGGGTATATGAATAGAAAGGGTTTGGAGGGATATGGGCCGGGTGCTGGCAGGTGGGACTAGATTGGGTTGGGATATCTGGTCGGCATGGACGGGTTAGACCGAAGGGTCTGTTTCCATGCTGTACGTCTCTATGATTCTATGACAGTCCTTGTGAATGAAGCCTTCCTTGAAGGAGTGTAGGGGTGTTTGGTAAAGACATATAGTCCTCTGATGTGTGTTTGAATCATTAACAGTTCTCACTCTTTCCATTGCAGATATGGAGCAACCCCCTTTGTTATCATCTCTTGTTCCTGCTCCACAAGAGGAAACAGAGCCAATATCGTCCTGTGAGTACAGGTTTTCTGGAATGATTTTGTGGGTCAGAGAACTGTGCTGTGCACTTTCCCCCAAACTTTCTGATGCATCATGTATGGAAGAATTAGGAGAGGTAACTTAGGGGTCTCTGAAGTAGGGGGCTGTGAAGAAACTTTGAATGAGTTGGAGAAAGGATGGCTAGAACATGTATGGGACAGAGATGGATACACTGCCATCAATGGTAGAACAGGGTTAAAGGGGTGGCATTTGGAGGGGTGTGGTTGTCTGTGAATGATGTGCCAGAGTCAGATTTACAGAAGCCAGCTAGGTCTGTCAATCTGGGAGATGTGGAGAGCTATAAATGAAAATAGGGAGTTTAGATATAGTTTGGTGGTGGTTGGGAAACCAGTGGAGGTTAGCAGGAAGTACTTTTATTTCTATAGCGCGTTTCAAATCACAGAGTCGCCCAGACTGCTTTACAGTCAGTTACGTACTTTCTGAAATGTATTCATTGATGCAGTGTGAGAAACATAGTCACCAACTTGAGTTCGGCAAACTTCCAGAAATAAAAATGTGTCTATGACTGGCTAACCTATCTTCCAGAGGTAACATTGGCTACGATACCATGGAGAATTCCCTAGGTCTTCTTCAAAACAGTACCTGAGGGAGCAAACAGGGCCTCGGTTTAAAATGGCACTTCCACCAGTGTGTGCAACCTCAGTATTACACCGGCATGTCAGACTTGATTATGGGCTCAACTCTTTGTGTGTAATTTGAACCTGTGACATTCTGACTCTGCCGTAGCTGACACGGGTTGATGGGAAAATGAAATATGACATGGGCATTGGAGTTGTGTGGAAGATGAATTTTGCAGTAGGATTGATCCTGGTAAATATGCTGTTGGAAAATGGAAGCAGAAGCAAAGGCATAGAGGGGGATTGCAGCAGCAGACTGGGAGAGGGGCAGGAGCTGGAAATATTGCAAGTTGGAGATGGGATTTAGGGTTTGAAATATCGCATGTGAATTCCCAACATATTCCAGATTGCTGTATAAAAAAAACAAATTTTATAAGATTCAACAGCAACAGCCATTTCTGTCATGCCTTTTCAGCTAGCACAGAAACATTTTGCAGTTCGATATCAGGCCCAAATGGCAGTGGATCAACTGGAAGTGATGACTTAGCTGTAGTTTTCAGACAGGGTTGGAACTGAGATGCAACACAGGAGAAGGCTTTAGCAAGGGAATTCCAGAGAGACCAATGAAGGCTCAACTGGTGATGGAGAAAGAGCAAATATTCAACACTGAAAGAACTACAATAGTAGGCAGGTCCTATCTGCTTGTGCAAAACAATGTGTAATGTGTAAAATCCCTGGGCTCCATTCAAGGAAGAAAATTCCTAGGGAACATTTGTTGCCCTATCAACACTGCCCAACATAGGTTGACTCCTCATTGATTTGTTCACTGTTTGCGTGTAAATTGTTTGCCCTGTTTTCTCCAAAATACTATCACCTGCACTTAACCTGTTGTGAACAGATCTTTGGAAGTCCTGAGAATATCAGTCATAGAGATATACAGCACAGACACAGACTCTTCAGTCCAACTCGTCAATGCTGACCAGATATCCTAACCTAATCTAGTCCCATTTGCCAGCACTTGGCCCAAATCCCTCTAAACCCTTCCTATTCATATACCCATCCAAATGCCTTTTAAATGTTATGACAGACTCCATCACCTCCTCTGGCAGCTCATTCCATACATGCACCACATTCTGCGTGAAAAATTTGTCCCTTAGGTGCCTTTTATATCCTTCCCCTCTCACCCTAAACCTATGCCCTCTAGTTCTGGACTTCCCAACCCCAGGGAAAAGACCTTGTCTATTTACCCTATCAATGCCCCAGGGAAAACAGCCCCAGCCTATTCATCCTCTCCCCATAGCTCAAATCCTCCAACATCCTTGTAACCTTTTCTGAACCCTTTCAAGTTTCACAACATCCGTCTGATAGGAAGGAGTCTGAATACGCATGCTTTATATTCAATGCTCCATTCGAGCAGCAAGAAAAGTTTGGATAATCAGCTGTTGTTAAGTTTATCTTTTGGGTGCATTCCTGAGCCTTCCCTCCCAGGTGTCCAGCTCAATGTGATTTTCCTATATGAGTTATCAAATCTGTCCTCTGCAGTGCTCCCCCGACTCACATTCAGGAACTGTGATTGGTAAAGTCTCATTTTCCTTCACACAACATGTAAATTTGTATCAAATCTCCTGAGCGATATAAGCAATGATAACAGAAATCGCCAACCTGCGGCTCTTTAGAATTTATTTTACATTTATTGCCTTACAGTGTTGCAAGATTTGAAGCTGATGTGCGGATATGATGAAGAAATTCAGCTGAATCAAGTAGAAAAAGGTCTGGAATGTGGTAGAGTGTATACGTTCTCATAAATTGCTATCGATGGAGCAGGCAAAGGGAGTTTAGATGTGGAACTAGGCAGCTGCTCCAATCCTCTTGTTGTTATTGGGGACTCTACCAGTGTCATTTGTGATCTGGAGGAGTCTAGGCATCAATAGTTCCAGTCGGGAGCATGACGTGCAGACTACTAACAGGAGTATGGCTGAAAGGCTTGAGGACAAGCAGTTCTCCTTCCCACCATACTTCAGGGGCTCCCAGCTCAAAAGGCTCCACTAATGTCAGGCAGTATAATCTAAGCCACCTAGAGCCCTTACTCACAGAGGGTGATGGCCTGCTATAGCTAGATGTCCCTCTTACAGTCACTATCGTCCTGGCCGGTGCACTTCACAGACACAGAAGTGGTTGCTGGGAATATGCTTGTATTGCTGGGGGAGAGACAAATTACAAAACTCAGTTATTTGCCATGGGATTTAGAAGGTGCTACTTTGCTTCAGTAATTCTCGCACAGTTTGGGATGTGGTGTCTGGGGAACAACATGGGCTCATCCTGTTTAATTGAATGAAGGGTAAGTGCTGATATGAAATAACTGAGACGGGTGTAGTGATTCTCAAAGTGTGGCCCGTGGAGGCATTTCGCATGGTCCACAAGATGGGCCAAGGTGCTGAAGCTTATATTCAATTAAAAAGGTTTGATGGACTTTTGGTCCCAAATACATCCCAGGTATCTTGGGCTCACTGTCACAGTTTCAAGCATCTACTTCCATTCTCAACAGCAGACAATTTAAATGGAGAGAAATTGTAGAATTCTGCGGTAATGGGGATTTGGGCATCCTGGAACATGAATCAATAAAACATTGGTTTGCCGGTATAGGGATGCAAATGGAACAACGGCCTTTATTGCAAAGGGAATTGAATAAATTAGAAGGGAAGTTTTGTTGCAGTAAAACAAGCTATTGGTGAGATCATACATAGAGAACGGTGCATCATTTTGGTCTCCTTACTTTAGAAAGGATACAATTTCATTGGAAGATAGAGTTATAGAGTCAAACGGCATGGAAACTGACCCTTTGGTCCAACTCATCCATGCAACTAAATATGCTAAACTGAACTAGACCAATTTGCCTGCATTTGGCCCATATCCCTCTTATTCATGTACCTGTCCAAATGTTGTAATACGTATCTGCCTCTACCACTTCCTCTAGCAGCTCATTCCATGCATGCGTCACCCTCTATGTGAAAACATTGCCCCTCAAGTCCCTTTTAAATCTTTCCCCTCTCACCTTAAACCTGTGACATCTAGTTTTGGACTCATCTACTCTTGAAAAAAAGAACCTTGGTTAATCAACCTATCTGTGCCCCTCACGAATGTCTTGTACAGTCGCAACGCAAAGTCTCAACTCCAATACTCAATGCTCTGAACAATTAAGTCCAGCGTGCCAAATACCTTCTTCATCATACAGTCTACTTGCGATGCCACTTCCACAGAACTATAAAGCTGCACCCTAAGTCCCTCTGTTCGACAACACTCCCCAGGGCCCTATCATTAACTGTCTTAAGTCCTACCCTGATTTGCCTTACCAAAATGCAACACCTCACATTTGTTTATATTAAACCCCATCTACCACTTCTCGGCCCATTGGCCCATCTGATCAAGATCTTGTATTCTTAGGTAACTTTCTCCACAGATTGCTATACTACTAACTTTGGTGAGACAATTCACTTGACTGATTCCTGGAATGAAGGTGATATGTTATGAGGACAGGTTGAACAGATTGACTCGATATTAACCAGAATTTAGAAGAATGTGAAATGATTGTATTGAAAAACATAACAGCCTGAGAGTGCTTGACTGTGGTATACAGAGAGGGTATTTCTCCTTGTGAGGTAAACTAGAACGAGGGGAGTGAGTTTAAAGAGTCTTGTATTTAAAATGGAAATAAAATGTTCTGAAGATCATTAGACTGTGAAATTCTCCTCCACAGAGAGGCAAGGGTATTACATTTTTTTTCTACTAAGTCAGATACGTTCTTGGTTAACAAAGTGGGGGGTAAACAGGAAAGTAGAATTGAGTCCACAATCAAATCAGCCATAACCTTATCAAATGTAACAGCACACTCAAGTGCCCTATTTCTGCTCCTAATTCATTTGTTCATATGCAACCAAGAACAGAACAGAAACCAGCTGAATCTGCAGTAGAACTGAAATTTTCCAGTCTGGCCTCATCAAAAGCAGAACCCCATCTTCCCATTAATTCTGCTTAGATTTTATTTGGTAACAAGTGAAATGGGAATGGTAAGGAACATTGGAGCAAGGGTAAGCCATCCAGCCCTTCAAGTCTGCTCCATCATTCTAGCTCATGGATGATTATTATCATTAAGCTGGAGAGGGTTCAGAAGAGATTTACCAGGATGTTGCAGGAAATGGATGATTTGAGTTCTCAGGAAAGGCTGGATAAGCTGGGACTGTTTTCATTGGAGCATAGGAGGTTGAGGAATGACCTTACAAAGGTTTATAAGGCAATGAGGGGTATGGATAAGGTAAATGGCAGGTGTCTTTTTCCGAGGGTAGGGAAATTACATGATTAGGAGGCATATTTTTATGATGAGAGGAGATAGATTTTAAAAACGACATGGGGCAATTTTTTTTACATAGAGTGGTTCATAGAATAAACAACATTACAGCACAGAAGCAGGCCCTTCAGTCCTCCAAGCCCACATCAATCCAGATCCTCTATCTAAACTTGCTGTCTATTTTCTAAGGATCTGTATCCCTTTGTTCCCTGCCCATTCATGCATCTGTCTAGATACATCTTAAATGATGCTATCATTCCCGTCCCTACCATCTCTGCTGGCAACACATTCCAGGCACCCACCGCCCTCTCCATGAAGAACTCTCCACGCATATCTCCTCTAAACTATTCCCCTCTCAGTTTGAACTCATAACCCCTAGTAATTGAGTCCTCCACACTGGGGGAGAAAAAGCTTCTTGCTATCCACCCTGTCTACACCTCTCATGATTTTGTAGGCCTCAATCAGATCCCCCCCAATCTACTCAACCTTTCCTCATAGCTAGCACCCTCCATTCCAGGCAACATCCTGGTGAACCTCCTCTGCACCCTCTCCAAAGCATCCACATCCTTTTGGTAATGTGGCGACCAGAGTTGTACGCAGTATTCCAAATCTGGCCAAACCAAAATCTTATACAACTATAACATGACCTGCCAACTCTTGTACACAATACCCCATCTGATGAAGGAAAGCATGCTATATGCCTTCTTGACCACTCGACTGACCTGCGTTGCCACCTTCAGGGAACAATGGACCTGAATACCCAGATCACTCTGTACATCCCCAGGACTTTTCCATTTACTGTATCGTTTGCTCTGGAATTGGATCTTCCAAAATATATCACCTCGTATTTGTCCAGATTGAACTCCATCTGCCATTTCTCTGCCCAACTCCCCAATCTATCGATATTCTGCTGTATTCTCTGACAGACCCCTTCACTATCTGCTACTCCACCAATCTGAGTGTCATCTGCAAACTTTCTAATGAGCCATGCTCAATCATTCAGTAAGTTCATGTGTGGAATGAACTTCTAGAAGAAGTGGTTAATACAATACAGTTATAACATTTAAAAGACAGTTAGATAAGTACATGAATAAGAAATGTTTGGAGCAATATGAGCCAAGTGCATGCAGGTGGGACTAGTTTAGTTTGGGATTATGGTCATTCTGGACTACTTGGACCAAAGGGTTTTTTCCATGCTAAGTGACACTCTAACTGTCTAATCAACTCCAAATTCCCACACTATCCCATATCCCTTGATGTCATTAGTAATTAGAAATCTGTTGATCTCAGTCTTGAACTTACTGAATGATTGAGCTTTCCCAGCCCTCTGGCATAGAGAATTTCAAAGATTCACCACCCTCCGAGTAAAGAATCTCCCACTCTGCCAAGAACATGCATGTCCTGGGCCTCCTCCACCACCAAATTCTAGCCACCCAACACCTGGAGGAAGAACGCCTCACCTTCCACCTTGGGACCCTCCAACCACACGGGACCAATGCCAATTTCACCCGTTTCCTCATTTCGCCGGCCCCAGCTTATCCCAGATCCAACCCTCCAACTCAACACTGCCCTCCTCAACTGTCCTATCTGTCCATCTTCCGACCCACCCATCCCACCAATCGGACCTATCACCATCACCCATACCTTCATCTACCTATCACATTCCGAGCTACCTTCTCCCCCAGCCCCACTTCCTCCCATTTATCTCTCAGCTCCCTTGGGCACCACCCCTAAATTTCTGATGAAGAGCTTATGCTCAAAATGTCGACCCCTGATCCTTAGATGCTGCCTGACCAGCTGTGCTTTCCCAGCACCACACTTTTTGAGCCTGTCCAATATTACCCACATTCCAAATGTAGATGGAACACAAATGATTGGGTCAAATCACAATTACAGACAGACAGTTACAAGGTGATCAAAATTGGAAAATAAATATTCCAGGATGTACAACATTTTGAAAAGATAGACAGAATGGAAAAGGAGGAGAAATAGCCCTGATAGTAAAAGATGACGTAAGGACAGTGGTGAGAAAGGATCTCAATTCAGTTAATTGGGAAATATAATTAGTGTGGACATTAGTAATACCAAAGGCTACAAAACACAGGTGGGAGTAGTCTGTAGGCTCCTAATGATAAGCATATTGGACAGAACATAAAACAAGAAGTTATTGGAATTTATAACAAAAACAGTGTAATAAGTGTGAGGTACTTTAATCTTAATATAAACTAGCTCAGTCAAATTGGCAAAGGTGGTTGATAAGATGTGTTTGTGGAATGATTTCATGCCAGTTTTCTAGAGAAATAGAACTAAGGAGAGGTAAGTTATTTTATATCTTGTATTGTGTAATAAGACAGGGTTAATAAATAATCCCAGTAAAAAGGTCCACTGGTAAATTGTGATCCTATTGGGAAAAAGTGGCAATTGGATTTCAATATAGGCCATTTTTCCTATTCACTCAATTTATTTATAAATCTTTGTAACATTGTAAGCAGTTCCCATTCTTAATGTAGATAGAAACACTTTGTTGGCAAGGTTCTTGGACTGTAGGATTTTATGTAGAACAAAACTGCACAGACACAGGATTAGGCTCAACCACAAACCTGTACTTTATTAAAAAAACATCCAAACATCCAGACCACCTTTAAGATTTTTGAATCAAAAAGGACACTGCACAACATTTCAATTGATTCGTCCAGTTTAAGTTCACCCATGATTTAAACTCAGCTTTCTTTCAAACACAAAATCACCATGGCTTATTGGAAAAACCTTTCTAAAAAAAAAATCATAGGCAAAACCCCACATTTCTGCCCCAAACCTAACTCAACTCAGACCCAAACCCCTCTAGATTTGGTTGTTACACTCAAATTACTTCCAGCTCCCAGCCATCAATATCCCTCAGATTTGGTTGATAACTTACAACCTCACGAGTTAAAACTGTAGGTTTGTGAGCCAGGCTGACAGTTCCTGACCTTTTTCCTGATTGCAGTCACCTGACCACCAGAGTGCGATTATTATGATTTGGCTGGAATACTTCCAAACCGCAGCATTGCTGCTGTATCTGATCTTGTAGCTGAGTCCGGCTAACTGACCCTGATCTTTCTCCCATCTGCAATAAAGTGCCTTCAATTTTGTCCCTTTTTTAAATTCCTCTCAAATATATCACAACCATTATCACACATTTCATGTGGTTCATATTGTTCAGCATGTCTGATAACTAATCCTTGGAGATAGTGAGAATTGAAGTTGTTGGAGTGTCAAAGTGAAAAAGAGTGGAGCTGGAAAAAGCACAGCAGGTCAAGCAGCATCAGAGGAGAAGGGGAGTCAGCATTTCAGGTCGGAATCTTTCATCAGGAGGGGAAGGAGGCTGAGAAATAAATAGAGGGAGGAGGGTGGGGCTGGGGGCAAGGTGGGTGGGATGGCGACAGATGGATGCAGGTAGGAGGTGCCTGTGATTGGTCAGTAGGAAGGGTGGAGCAGATAGGTGGGAAGGAAAATGGACAGGTCAGGTCAAGAGGGCAGGGCGGAGAGGGAAGGCTGGGCCTGGGATGAGATGAGGGGTTTGGGAAGATTTGGAAGCTGGTGAATTCTCTGTTAAGGTCTATGGTAGTAAGCTCCCAAGCAGAAGATGAGATGTTCCTCCTCCAGTTTGCATATGGCCTTGTGTTGATGGTGGAGAAGGCCCAGGGTATACATTTCGTTGTGGGAGGGGAAGTTGAAATGGCTGGCAACCGGAAGGTGGGGTTGATTGGACCGTACAGACCATAAATGTTCCCTGAACCAGTTCCCATCTCACTGATGCAGAGGAGACCACATCGGGAACAACAGACGCAATAAATCAGGTTAGACAAAATGCATGTGAATCTCTGCTGGACTTGGAATGATTCTTTAGGGCCTTGGACAGAGGTGTGGGGGCAGGTTTGCACTTTCTGCAGACTAATCGGAAAGGAGGGGTTGATGTGGACCTAACAAGGGAGTCGCGGAGGAAATATGTCCCTGCGAAAAGCGGACAGGGGTGGGGACAGAAATATCATTTTGGTGGCGGGGTCAGACTGCAGATGGCTGAAGTGGTGGAGGATGATGCATTGGACTTGGAGATTAGTGGATTGGAATCAGAGAACAAAGGGAATTCTTTCCTTGTTGTGGTTGTGTGGGAGGAGTGTTTGAGTGCAGAGTTATGGGAAATGGAGGAGATGTGGTTGAGGGCATTGTTGATCACAGAAGAGAGGAAATTGCAGTCCTTGAAGTAGGATGACATCTGGGATGTCCTAGAGTGGAATCGCTCATCCTGGGAACAGACACGGCAGAGGTGAACCTGGGATCCACTTCATCCGCACCTTCCACCCTAACCTCAAATTCACCTGGACCATTTCTGACACCTCCCTCCCCTTCCCGGACCTCTCCGTCTCCATGTCCGGCAACTGACTCAGCACTGACATCTATTACAAACCCACTGGTTCCCACAGCTACCTCAAGTGCACCCCTTTCCACCCAACCTCCTACAAAAAAGGTGATCCCATAATCCTGATTCCTCCACCTCCACTACATCTGCTCCCAGGATGAGTGAGTCCACTCCAGGACATCCCAAATATCCTCCTCCTTCAAGGACCACAATTTCCCCTCCCCCGTGATCAACAATGCCCTCAACCACATCTCCTCTATTTCCCATACCTCTGCCCTCAAACTAACCCCCCCCCCAACCACAACAAGGATACAGTCTCCTTTGTCCTCACATTCCACTCCACTAATCCCCAAGTCCAACGCATCATCTTCTACCACTTGCAGTCTGACCCCACCACCAAAATGGTATTTCCCTCCCCACCTATACCCACTTTTCGCAGGGATCATTCCCTCTGTGACTCCATTGTTAGGTCTACACACTCTAACAAACCCCTCCTCCACACCTGGAACCTTCCCCTGAGGATGCAGGCAGTGCAAAACCCCCACACCTCCCCTCTCAACTCCGTCCAAGGCCCCAAAGAATCACTCCAAGTCTGGCAGAGATTCACATGCATTTCCTCTTTATTGCATTTATTGCATCTGTTGCCCCAATGTAGTCTCCCTTACATCAGAGAGTCATAGTCGTAGAGATGTACAACATGGACACAGACCCTTCGGTCCAACTCGTTCATGCCGACCAAGTATCCTTAATTAATATAGTCCCATTTGCAGCACTTGGCCCATATACCTACTGTGCTTTTCTAGTGCCATGCTTTTCGACTCTGACTTTCTAGCACTGCAGTCTTCACACTTTCCCATACCCCTGTAAACCCTTCCTATTCATATACCCATCCAGATACCTTTTAAATATTGTAATTGTACCAGCCACCACCACTTCCTCTGGCAGGTCATTCCATAAATCGAGTACAAACTTGGGAACCAGTTCAGGAAACATTTATGGTCTGCACGCTCGAATCAACCCCACCTTCTGGTTGCCAGCCATTTCAACTCCCCTTCCCATTCTCTCAACAACATATCCATCCTGGGCCTCCTCCACCATCAACACAAGGTTACATGCAAAGTGGAGGAAGAACACATCATTCCACCTCGGGAGCTTACAACCATATGCCTTAATATAGAATTCACCAGCTTCCAAATCTCCCAATCCACCCATCTCATCCGAGGCTCAGCACTCCCTCTCCACCCTGCCCCCTTAACCTGACCCTACCCATCCACCTTCTTTCCACTGCTCCACCCTTCCTAGTGACCAATCACAGCCACCTCCTACCTGGCATCCATCTATTGCCATCCCACCCATCTTTCCCCCAGCCCCACCCCTCTCACTCTATTTATTTCTCAGCCCCCTTCCCCTTCCTCAGACCTGATGAAAGGTTCCAACCTGAAATGTCCACTCCCCTTCTCCTCTGATTCAGCTTGACCTGCTATGCTTTTTCCAGCTCCACTCTTTGTATTGATAACTATCCTTCTTAGTGTATTCCACTCACAGTTCAGACAAGGCTCTCCTGCTATTTGGAGGTAGCATGGCAACAGCCATGAGATGAACAAAGGTTTGAATTATCTATTCCCCTCCTCAATGGGACTATGACTCTCTGATGTAAGGGAGAATAAGGACATATTATATTAAGTGGTCAATCTTTTATTTGTAGTATGCAGTGGTAGGTGAAGGCTTTACCCTTGCCACATGATGGAGGAGAAAGTGAGGTCTGCAGATGCTGGAGATCAAAGTTGAAACTTTATTGCTGGAACAGCACAGCAGGTCAGGCAGCATCCAGGGAACAGGAGATTCGACGTTTCGGGCACAGGCCCTTCTTCAGGAATGAGCAGAGAGTGTTCAGCAGGAGAAGATAAAAGGTAGGGAGGAGGGACTTGGAGGAGGGGCGTTGGAAATGTGATAGGTGGAAAGAGGTCAAGGTGAGGGTGATAGGTCGGAGTAGGATGGAGGCGGAGAGGTCAAGAAGAAGACTGCAGGTCAGGAAGGCGGTGCCGGGCTGG
The DNA here is from genome assembly GCF_037043375.1 of Chiloscyllium plagiosum. NCBI lineage: Eukaryota > Metazoa > Chordata > Chondrichthyes > Orectolobiformes > Hemiscylliidae > Chiloscyllium > Chiloscyllium plagiosum. The sequence goes on from NW_028270150.1 coordinate 99,847,681, forward strand.
AGGGATTCGGCTGAGACAAGGTGGGGGGAGGAGGGATGAAGAAACTGGTGAAGTCCAAGTTCATCCCCTGTGGTTGGAGGGTTCCCAGTCGGAAGATAAGACGCTCCTCCTCCGACCGTCGCGTTGTTGTGGTTTGGCGGTGGATGAGTCCAATGACCTGCATATCCTCGGTGGAGTGGGAGGGGGAGTTGAAATGCTGTGCTACAGGGTGGTTGGGTTGGTTCGTCCGGGTGGCCCAGAGGTGCTCTCTGAATCGCTCCGCAAGTAGGCGGCCTGTCTCCCCAATATAGAGGAGGCCACACCGGCTGCAGCGGATGCAGTAGATGATGTGGGTGGAGGTGCAGGTGAATCTGTGGCGGATATGGAAGTTTCCTTTGGGGCCTTGGAGAGAAGTGAGGGGGGAGGTGTGGGCACAAGTGTTGCACCTCCTGCGGTTGCAAGGGAAGGTGCCGGGAGTGGAGTTTGGGTCGGTGGGGGGTGTGGATCTGACAAGGGAGTCGCGGAGGGAGTGGTCTCTACGGAAAGCTGATAGGGGAGGGGAGGGAAATATATCCTTGGTGCTGGGGTCTGTTTGGAGGTGGCGGAAGTGACGGCGGATGATGCGCTGTACATGGAGATTGGTGGGGTGGTAGGTGAGGACCAGTGGGGTTCTGTCCTGGTGGCGGTTGGAGGGGCGGGGCTCAAGGGCGGAGGAGCGGGAAGTGGAGGAGATGCGGTGGAGGGCACCGTCGACCACGTCAGGGGGGAAATTGCGGTCCTTGAAGAAGGAGGCCATCTATGTTGTACGTATTTTGAACTGGTCCTCCTGGGAGCAGATGCGGCAGAGACGAAGGAATTGGGAGAATGGGATGGCGTTTTTACAGGGGGCAGGATGGGAGGAGGTGTAGTCCAGGTAGCTGTGGGAGTCGGTTGGTTTGTAGTAGATGTCCGTGTTGATTCGGTCGCCTGAGATAGAAACAGAAAGGTCTAGGAAGGGGAGGGAGGAGTCCGAGACTGTCCAGGTGAATTTGAGGTCGGGGTGGATAGCGACCAGACGATGTTGAATTCCTATTGCTGAGCCAGGTCTTTTATTTAATGGCTGAATTTATGCCTCTTACTGTATAGCATACCTCTGCGTGCTTGCTCTAAAATGTTGGCTTTTATTTCACAATACTTATGTGTCTTGGGTTTTGGGTTTTTACACTTGGCATAAATTTCCCAATTTTAGAGGATTCTGATACCACAGATGTCAGCCATATTTCTGACATTAGCAAATTTGGCCATGCTACATTCTGGGTAGATAAATTCCTTTCAATTCTTCCAATATCAGTTCATATTTTTGTGAACGACTTTATAAAATGCTTTCCGAAGTCCACCTAAAGCACATGCAAAGGTATGCCTCAGTCCACTGGAGTCATAGAGACGTACAGCACGGAAACAGACACTTCGCTCCAACTCGTCCATGCAGACCAGATATCCAAACCTAATCTAGTCCCATTTACCAGCACTTGGCCCATATTCCTCTAAATCTCTCCTGTTCATGCATGCATCCAGATGCCTTTTAAATGTTGTAATTGTACCAGCTTCCCCCACTTCCTCTGGCAGCTCCTGCCATACACACACCACGTTCTGCATGAAAACGTTGTCCCTTAGGTCCCTTTTTAATTTTTCCCCTATCATCCTAAACCTATGCCCTCTAGTTCTGGACTCCCCCACACAAGGAAAAAGACCTTGTCTATTTACCCTATCCATGCTCTTCATGATTTTATAAACCTTTATAAGGTCACCCCTCACCTTCCAATGTTCCAGGGAAAACAGCCCTCGCCTATTCAACTTCCCCCTATAGCTCAAATCCTCCAACCCTGGCAACATCCTTGTAAATCTTTTCTGAACTCTTTCAAGTTTCACAACATCTTTCTGATAGGAGGGAGACAAGAATTGAATACAATATTCCAAAAGTCGCCTAACCAATGTCCTGTACAGCCGCAACATGACCTCCCAACTCCTGTACTCAATACTCTGACCAATAAAGGAAAGCATACCAAATGCCTTTCCTATCCTACCTACCTGCGACTCCACTTTCAAGGAGCAATGAACCTGCACATTGTCTCTTTGTTCAGCAACACTCCCCAGGACCTTACCATTAAGTATATAAGTCCTGCTAAGATTTGCTTTTCCAAAATGCAGCACCTCACACTTATCGAAATTAAACTCCATCTGCCATTCCTCAACCCCTTGACCCATCTGATCAAGATCTCATTGTACACTGAGGTAACCTTCTTCATTGTCCATTACACCTCCAATCTTGGTGTCACCTGCAAACTTACTAACCATACCTCCTATGTTCACATTCAAATCATTTATATAAATGACGAAAACAGTGGATCCAGCACCGATCCTTGTGGCACACCACTGCTCATGGGTCTCCAGTCTGAAAAACAATCCTCCACCACCATCCTCTGTCTTCTACCTTTGAGCCAGTTCTGTATCCAAATGGCTAGTTCTCTCTGTATTCCATGAGATCTAACTTTGCTAACCAGTCTACCATGAGGAACCTTGTCGAACGCCTTAATGAAGTTTTGGGGTGGCACAGTGGTTCAGTGGTTAGCACTGCTGCCTAACAGCGCCAGGGACCCAGGTTTGATTCCAGCCTCGGGTAACTGTCTGTGTGGAGTTTGCACATTTTCCCCATGTCTGCGTGGGTTTCCTCTGGCTGCTCCGGTTTCCTGCCACAGTCCAAAGATGAGCAGGTTAGGTGAATTGGCCATGCTAAATTGCCCATAGTGTGAGGTGCTGAAAATGTGTTGCTGGAAAAGCGCAGCAGGTCAGGCAGCATCCAAGGAGCAGGAGAATCGACGTTTCGGGCATGAGCCCTTCTTCAGGAATAGTGTGAGGTGCATTAGTCAAAGAGAAATGGGTTACATTTAAAAGGGTCAGTGTGGACTTGTTGGGCTGAAGGGCCTGTTTCCACACTGTAGGGAATTGAATTGCCGTATAAATCACATCCACCCCTCTGCCCCCATCAATCCTCTTCATTACTGATTTTAAAAACTCAATCAAGTTCGTGAGACATGATTTTCCATGCACAATGTCATGCTTGACTATCCCTAATCAGTCCTTGCCTTTCCAAATAAATACAAATCCTGTCCCTCAGGATTCCCTCCAACCACATGCCCACCACTCAGGCTCACCAGTCTATAGTTCCCTGGCTTGGCCTTACCACCTTTCTTAAGTAGTGGCACCACGTTTGCCAATCTCCAGTCTACCGGCACCTCACCTGTAACAATCGATGATAAAACTGTCTCAGCAAGGGGCCCAACAATCACTTCCCTAGCCTCCCACAGAGATCCAGGTTACACCTGATCAGGTCCTGGGGATTTACCCACTTTTATGTGTTTCAAGACATCCAGCACCACCACTGAAGTAATATGGACATTTTTCAAGATGTCACAATCTATTTCCTCACACCTTCCATGTCCTTCTCCACAGTAAACACTGATGCAAAATACTCATCTAGTATCTCGCCCATCAGGTGTAATCCACTCTTTATAAATCCACACTGGCTATCTCTGATCATCTGAAAATTTTCATGGTGTTCAGTCATCTTATTCTTCATTATAAAATCCAGTAATTTCCCCAACCTATGTTCAGCTAAATGATTGCTAATCTCTGGTTTTCCTCATCTTATTTAAGTAGTGGGTTAACCGTTACAATTTCCCAATCCATAGGAAAGTTTTCCAAATTAGAAGAACTTTGAAAGGCTATTGTTAGAGAATTTTCAATAATTTTAATTGCTTCTTTTAAATCCCTAGAATGAAAATCATCCAGTCCTCTGGATTTTTCAGTCTTTAGTTTAATGATTTTCTTCATTATTATTGTTACATATGCTAATTTTGGTGATATTAGTTTCCTTGGAAGATCCAGCAAGTCAATGTTTCCTTTCCTGTAAATACTGAGGCAAATTACTTACTCAAAATGTCAACCACTTCCTTATTGTCATTGACAATTTTGCAATTACCATTTGTTACAGGTACTCTGAACTACCTCATTTTTTTCTGAATATAATTCTGTTGATTTTGCTAACCTTTGCAAGCTTCTTTTCTGTTTTGCCACCCTTTACTGCTGTTTGTAAATTTTCCATTTGCTAGGCTCTGTGCTGTAATTTTGCATTTTTTTTTCTTTTACTTTCATGTTGTCAGTTTCCTCTTCAGTCATTTGTGACTGTTTTTCTTAGCAAATAGAGCTCTTTCCCTTTAGGGCCCAAATTAATTCAGCCCCATTTTAAATAATTTTTTGAATATCCGCTGATCTTGCATTTTTTTTAACAGATATATCCTATTTACCATGGACAGTATCTAAGTTGCACCATTGAAGTCTTAATTAAATATGCAGTCTTTGTACGTGTTTCTTCCTTTCAAACACTACATTGCATTTGATCATATTGTGTTTGGTATTTGATAAAATTTCACGCACCATTAGGCGGCACGGTGGCACAGTGGTTAGCACTGCTGCCTCACAGCGCCAGATGCCGGGTTCAATTCCCGCCTCAGGCAACTGTCTGTGTGGAGTTTGCACATTCTCCACGTGTTTGCGTGGGTTCCCTCCGGGTGCTCCGGTTTCCTCCCAGTCCAAAAATGTGCAGGTTAGGTGCAGGCCATGCTAAATTGCCCATAGTGTTAGGTGAAGGGGTAAATGTAGGAGAATGGGGTCTGGGTGGGTTGCTTTTCGGAGGGTCGGTGTGGACTTGTTGGGCCGAAGAGCCTGTTTCCATGCTGTAACTAATCTAATCTAATCTATTAATAAATCTATCTTATTATTCACTGAACCTAACATGGTATGCCCCTTGTTGATTCAAGAATACAGGGAATCCCTGATTTACAAACATCCGACTGACAACTTACAAACACGATCCCATACAGATGAGTATTCGTATTAATTTTAAAGATCCAACATACGATATCTAATGTCCTTTAGGGAAGGAAACTGCCATCCTTACCTACACGTGACTCCAGACCCACAGCAATGTGGTTGACTGTCAACTGCCTTCTGGGCAATAAATGTTGGCTTAGACAGTGACACCCTCATCCTGTGAATAAAAAAAAAGGAACATTTTCTTGAAAGTTTGAGCGACTATTTTATATTTGAGAGTGTGGTGCTGGAAAAGCACAGAAGGTCAAGCAGCATCTGAGGAGCAGGAGAATCAACATTTCAGGCAAGAGCCCTTCATCGGGGGCTCTTGCCTGATGAAGTGCTCTTGCCTGAAACGTCAATTCTCCTGCTCTTCAATGCTGCCTGACCTGCTGTGCTTTTTCAGCACCACACTCTCGACATTGATTTCCCGCATCTGCAGTCCTCACTTTCTCCTAGACTATTTTATATTGTCGTGCATTGTGTTCTGACTTATGCACAAACTGGTTACGAATTGACTCAGGAATGGAACCTGTTAACAACCTGGGGACTGTCCGTGTCAGAAAACTATCCCAGGCAAATTGAAAAAAAACCCTTTCTGACATAAATTGAACTCATCCCATTTACCTGAAAGTTAAATTCTCCCAATAAAAACAAACATTCTTTCTTTGCTACAAGTTTTTCCTAATGTCTGCATTTATACTGCTGACCACTTTACTAATACTACCAAGAAACCTGTTTATAAGCCTGTATACACAGTCTTATGTCCTTATCCACCCATAAAGTTTTCATTGTTCATTTACATCTGATTATATCCTCTCATCATGATGTAATTTCACGTTCATCTAGTTTAATGACCCACATACACTGATCCATTGAGCTATAAAATATTGCTTTAGATATTGACTTAATTATCCATATCTCTCCTGATTTATTGACCTTCATAATGAAATTCTATACTGATTTACTTACCTATATAATGAAAGTCTGTAGTAGTTTTGTTTTGTTCATATTCATCTAGTTAGCCATTATAAAGTAATTGAACAGGCTTGATAGGCTGAAGGCCTTACTCTTCTTCATGTGCTCCACAGAATGATAGTACATAATTGCATTAATCGACTTAATGATTTTATCCAACTGTATACGTGATTATATATACCATTCACCTAAATATTGTTTGTATTAACTATTCACCTATATCATAATCAATTATACCAGTTTATTTCAGTTTTCTTGATCTTATTTTTCTGATAGTATTTCTTTCTCTGAATTACTGAAGATGTGACATTCCCGCTTTGGGAATGGAAACCTTTATATTTTGGGTTTTCTATATGATGCAGCAAACATTGAGTGATCTGGCGTGGCATAGCCAGTTACAGAGTAAAGGACTATATATAATGCCCATAATTACTGTACATAATTATGGGTGATATTTTGTGTTCCACATGGCATAAAAGGGATGCAATTGGGGGAGCATAATTGAACATGAGGCCAAATTTCAGAATTCAATAGTGGGATGAACCTTTGCCATTAATTTCTCCAACCTTTAAAAGTAGGTGAAGCTTTCCAACAGTAATTCTGGAAGCCACTTACATGCATTTGAAACATTAATAGGTTACCTTGGCAAAATTCAGTTTCCCAGCTGCATTAAAGCCTTCTTACAAAAAATACATGCACTCAGAAAGTCATCTATACATAAGAAGCACGTATGTGACAAATTATACTTCTTTCTGGTCTTTGGAATGAATAGTTGCTCCATTGTCCTCTTTGGGGAATGTTTGCCTATGCCACGACATGACTGAAATCTGGTGGAACTGGTCTAACTTGTTTGAGCCAAGGTTGGAAGTCTAAGAGTGGCAGGATGACTGGGGAAAGGCCAAAATGTTTAGCTGCAGCATCTATTCTGAGAGCCCAAGCGGTGTTCCTAGCTGGGAACAGATGGGTATCCAAGTGCTTTTTCAATATGTTGCCAGGATCTTTGACCCCTGAAGCTTCTGATGCTGCAAGAACTCCTGCCAACCTTCATCACAAGATTCACAAATCTCCTCACACATGCATAATTATTGGGAACTCTGTGATGGTGCAAAAGATGTCAATCCAACCTGAGTTGTAACTAGTATGTCTTGTGGTCTGTGTAAAATAGGCTGAAAACTCAATGCCAATAACTAGTGGATTAGGATAACATAAGCCCATTCACATTGTGACTTTATCACATAGGATTCTGACAGCCAGCAATTTCAGCCAATACTTTCTGTTATTATGGTTCAAACCCAGATCTCAACTAATGCACCCTTAAACTGATACAAAATGTTGCTTTTTTTTCTCATTTAGAGCTTGTTAGGGAGGCAATGACATTGTTTCAGTTGAAAAACGGCAGGGAAATGTCATTAAATGTTTGTGAATTTGGTCTACTGCTGGGACTACCACGGAAAGTTGTCCAGGACTGTCTCTTTGAGCTTGAAAGTGCTGAAGATTTTCATCAGCTCGCTGCAGTGATCCACACCTTCATGGAAAAAACTAATGATGCGGAGAGACTCAGGCAAAGGATGGCTACTGCTGATAGATATCGTAAGATCAGATATGCATAACTCCGTTTTTGAAAAGTCTGTGTTTTACAACATTTGTATGTGGTTCAAATTTTCCCTCCTTGTTGAATGCTATGCCTGGAGTGTAAGCATCAGTGAAAAGAAAAGACAAAATTGCATTTATATTGTGTCTTTTTCACTACAGCTACCTGTCCCAAAAAACTTCACAGCATCAAAGTGCTTTTGAAAAGTAGTCACTATTATAATGTTATAATGTTGGGGCGGCACGGTGGCTCAGTGGTTAGCACTGCGGCCTCACAGCACCAGGGTCCCAGGTTCAATTCCAGCCTAGGGCGACTGTCTGTGTGTGGAGTTTGCACGTTCTCCGTGGGTTTCCTCTGGATGCTCTGGTTTCCTCCCACAGTCCAAAGATGTGCAGGTCAGGTCAGGTGAATTGGCCATGCTAAATTGCCCATAGTGTTAGGTGCATTAGTCAGAGGGAGATGGGTCTGGGTGGGTTACTCTTTGGAGGGTCGGTATGGACTGGTTGGGCCGAAGGGCCTGTTTCCACACTGTAGGGAATCTAATGTAAAATCTAATCTAAAACACTAATTTGAGCATGGCAAACAGAAACTGGATAAACAACCAGATAATCTGTCTCCGTAATATGGATTAAAAGATAAATTTTAGCTAAGAATTATCTTCCCTTTGATTTCAAATACACGAAATTCAGAGAGACCAGTTTAGTATCTCTTCTAAGAAACAGCACTTCTGACAATGCAACACACCTTCAGGGTTGCATGTAAGAACAATGTAAGTATTAGGCTCAAATCTCTGGAGTGAAGGTTTCAGTCCTTCTAAACTCTGAAAAGCTAATACTTGGTTTTTTTATAGTCACTTAAGTGATTGAGGAAAATGCAATTAAATAATTTTTTGATCTGCCAGATGCACAATGTTGAAAAAGCAGTGTTAAATATCTCATTGGAGAATTCTAATATCTTGATGTCTGATTGAAGGTATGTTACTTGCTTAAGTTCACAGAAACTTAAAGTACTGAGAATCATTTGGGCCTGTCATCTCTGTACTAAATCTTTGTAAGTGCAGCAGTGCTTAGTTCCACAAATCATTTATTTTTGTCCATAGCGCTGTCAGTTCCTCATTCTAAGATGCCTGTGCAGCTCCCCTTTAAAATAAATAATGTATGGATTTAGCTGGCACAAGTTTTTGCTCATGATCTTAAAATTATTAACTTCTGGTTATTCACTTATCAAAGGGAATAGTTGTTGTCTATCTACTCTAACAGAACCCCTCATCCTCTGGAAACCCTGTATTAGGTAACATCTTTGTCTTCTCTGTTCCTAACACTTCCAACCTCTCCTCCTAAGTGAAATTCCTGATCTCTAGTAACATCACAGAAAACCTCTGCACTCTTTCCATAGCCTTCACATCTTTTCTGAAGTGTATATTTCCACGGTTGAAGTCTAACCACAATTTTTGAGTAAGTGCTTTGTACCTTAAGGGTAGCATGGTGGCTCAGTGGTTAGTACTGTTGCCTCACAGTGCCAGGGACCTGGGTTTGATTCCTGCCTCGGGCAACTGTCTGTGTGGAGTTTGCAAGTTCTCCCTGTGTCTGCATGGGTTTCCTCTGGGTATCCAGTTTCTTCCCAAAGTCCAACGATGTGCAGGTTAGGTGAACTGGCCATGCTAAATTGCCCATAGTGTTAGGTGCATTATTTAGGGGTAAATATAAGGTAGGGGGAATGAGTCCAGGTGGGTTACTCTTTGGAGGGTCAGTTTGGACTTGTTGGGCCAAATGGCCTGTTTCCACACTGTAGGTAGTCTAATCTAATCTATCTTTTCATCAGAAGACACCAAAAGCATCCCAAGATAGTAGAAAGCTAGGGAGCAAAAGAGAGATAGCAACTTAAAACAGTCATCATCCCAAATAAAAAAAATTACAAGGAAATCTAATGGTATAAAAGCTAACAAGTCTTCATGACCTGTATCCCTGGGTTTTAAAGGAAGTGCTGCATTGGTTATGCATATTTTAATCAACCTGCTTCGTCATGTTATGATACATGTCCAGAGTAGGTGGGACTTGAACCTGGGATCAAAGGTGGGAGCACTACCGCTGTGCCACAGGAGTACCCTGTGAAGCCACCATTCTGTAATATCCCAGAGAATAGGTAAACCACAAACGTAATACCACTAATTCACTAAAGAAAGGGACCAGAAAGCAGGAAATGACAAGCCAGTTAGCTTAACATTTGTCATTGGACAAATGCTACAATTTGTTATGGAAGCAATAACAACATATTGAGAAAATCATGATGAGATCAGGAAGTCATCATGAACTGATCAAAAGGAAATTGTGTGTGACAAGTTTATTAGAGTAATTGAGGCTGTAATATGGAAGTTTAATAATGAGGAACCAGTAGATTTAGAGCATTTAGATCTCCAAAGGGCATTCAATAAGGTGCCATAAAGCAAGTTGCTATGAAAAGCAAGAGTTAATGTGTATGAGAGTAACATAATAGCACAGTCAGAGGATTTGCTAACTAACATGAAACAGAGAGTGTGGATAAATGGGTCATTTTCAATTTGACAATCTATAAGTAGTGGAATGCAGCAAGGCTTAATGCTGAGCACTCAACTATTGTCAATTTGCATTAATGACTTGAATGAAGGGAGAAATAGTACTGTGGCCAAATGTACATGGATCTTGACCATGACCATTGGATCCTCCCCCCTCTCAAAGCGTATTTCTCACTAGTCCAGTGCAGATGTCTCAAACCCTGGCACTGTACAGGTAAAACTGCATTCTGAGCTGATACTCTCAGCTGCAGATATACGTGTCTATCCCCCCCGATCATCCTCTGTTATCGCTACGTTCCTATTTAATCTCTGTGTTTGAATGGTCTCCTGTACCTGCTGCCACAGTCATAGAGCCATACAGCACAAAAACATACTCTTCAGTCCAACTCATCTATGCCAAGAGAATTTGAGGTTTCCCAAACTAAATGACTTCCACTTGCCTGTGTTTAGCCCATATCTGTCTCAACCTTTCCATGTAGCACCTGTCCAAATATCTTTTTAATGTTGTGACTGTACCTGCATCTACCACTTCTTCTGGTAGCTCATTCCATACATTTTCTGCATGAAAAACTTGCCAGTTAGGTCTATTCTATATCTTTCTCCTCTCACCTTAAATCTATGCGCTCCAGTTTTGAACATCCCTCATGATTTTATAAACCTCTATAAAGGTCACCCTCTACCTCCTATGCTGCAAGGAAAAAGGTCCCAGCCTATCTAGCCCCTCTATATCTCAAAACCTCCAGTCCTGGTAGCATCACTGCACATTTCTGCACCTTTTCCAATTTAATAATATTCTTCCAATTGCAGGGCAACCAGAACTGTATGCAATATTCCATAGGTGGCCTCACCAATGACGTGTACAGCCACAACATGACATTCCAACTCCTATATTCAGTGCTCTAACCAATAAATGCGAGCGTGCCAAACACTTTCTTCACCAACCTATCTACCTGCAATTTACTTTGCAGCCACTTTCATTTGTAAAGGTTGGAAGCAGGCTATTTGGCCCGTCAGGCCTTTCATTATGATTGCAGTGACCCTCTATCTCAATGCCATTTTCTCACTTACTCTCCATACCCTTTGATGCATTTAAAATAAAAAAAAAGTTATCTTTTTCTTGAATATATTCAGGGACTTGGCTTCCTTCTGTGGTAGAGAATTCTATAGGTTCGCTACCCTGAGTGAAGAAATGTTTCTTCATCTCGTCTCAAAAGGGTCTACCCCATATCCTGAGATGGTGTCCTTTTTTTAAAAGGTTTTCCAAACAGAGAAAAACATCCTCCCTGCATCATTTCAATGAGATTCCGTCATCCTTCTAAACTCCAGTGAATATAGGCCCAGTCAAACCAATCTCTCCTCTTTGGACAAGTCTGCCATTCCCTGTACCAGCCTAGTGAACCTCTGCTATACTCCCTCAATGTGGACTAGATCTTTTCTTAGGTAGGAAGACCGAAACTACATGCAATATTCAAAGTATTGTCTCACCAAGGCCTTGTATAATTGCAGCAAGATGTCCCTACTTCTGAACTCAAATTCTCTTGCAATGAAGGCCATATACTATTTGCCCCACTAATTGCTTGTAGCACCTGCCTGTTTTCACTTATTGACTGGTGTAGAAGGACACCTAGGTCCCTTTGTACATCCATACTTTCCAATATATCACCATTTAAATAATATTCTGCCTTTTTGTTTGAAGTATTGGACATGCCCAGCAGGTACAAACATTGCAAGAATTTTATTTCATGAAAGCAATTGTACATTTCGATGTGTCATAATTACTGTCAACTTTCCTTCCGGGTGTGATTAACCCTCTGCTCTTCTTTGTTCTCCCCACCTCAGGCTTATTGCTGTCACGACGAGCAAAATTGTTATTGAAGCTTCTTCAAAGTGGCCTGGCTAATAACCACCACAGTGAAAAATTCCCACAGCAGTTCAGCAACATCTGTCTTTTTATTCTGAGGGACTGCCTGGCTGAAGTTGAAGAAGATGCTTCAGAAGTATCAACCCTGAATATTATGGGATGTCTTCAGAGACTGGAAAGGAATGGCTTTGTGGATGTTACAATACTCAAGGAATTTGGTGAGCTATGGATGGAAGGAACAGTGGAAAACCTCTGCAGGATCATCCCATTTATTGCTCAGCTTATCAGAGACCTTTTCCCACACTTGGACACAATGGAGTTTGATGCAGTTCTTGTACGGAGAGGTATCTATCGTTGCCACCAGCGAGCAGTCAGGCGTGTTACCAGCTTCAAAGGTAATAAGTATGTTCCTTCCAAAAGCTCGTTTCAGGAAGCATGCAATGCTTCTCTTATCAAACCACAGATTATATTCCATTCTTTTTAATAGTCCAGTGTTATTGAATCCAACATATCTTAATGTAGCACATTTGCTAAAAGGTCAGCACATAAACTAATCTGACACTCCTGTGGGAGGAAACTGCTGTTGAAATTGCATCTTTTGGATGTGGCTTTAAACTGTGGCTCTGTTTGTCTATTTCAATGGACATAAGAGACCTCATGGCACTATCTTGAGAAAGATGAGGGTCTTATTACCACTATCCTAGTCAATATTTGTCCCACAATGTGGCTAAAATAAAATGGAGCATGTTGTCATAATATCATGGCTGTTTCTGGGACTTGGCTGTGGATAAATTGACTGTGGTATTTTCCATATTAAAAGTGGTTGGATGTAAAGTGCTTTGGGGCATTCTGAGATTGTGAAAGACATAGACTGAATGGCAGTCACTATTTTGTTAACATACTCACCTTTCACCCACACTTCCCGACTCGATCCAGCTTTGATGTATGTTTAGGGGAGTGTGTTTTTGGATTTGGCTGTTGGAGAGAAAGGTTATGAGTACTACAGTTTGTAAACAGAATCACAATAGGAGAATAGGATATAAGAGGTTTGGGTTCAGGCATGGAGCTCACTGAGAATCAAGCATAGGTGAGCAAGAATGCAGTAGAAATACTATTACACTAGGTACAGGTGGATCTTAAGAGGTTGATGGATTAGGAGTCTGTAAAGTTAATTGGAGAGCCTGGAGAAATAGTAGAGCTTGTCTATGAGCTGAATAGTGGCTGAGGATTGGTGAGGGGGGCAGCGGCAGGGTGGGTGGAGGAGGAGGAGGAGGAGGAGGAGTGATTCCCTACAGTGGGAGATTGAACTAAACTAAGGTATTCAGATGTGGAGATGCCAGAGTTGGACTGGGTTGGACAAGGTCAAAAATCACACTGAACATAAACCTGTTGGACTATAACCTAGTGTCTTTTGACTTTTGAGTTTGAAGGTATTTAGAGATTGACGTCTACAGTTATGAAGAAATCTGGCTCAGATAAATAAAAATGCAAGACAAGCTAGTGCTTCCAATTAAACCTGTTGAACAATAACCTGGTGTTGTCTAATTTTTAACTTTGTACACCCCAGTCCAATACCAGCATCTCCAAATCATGAAACAAAAAGAGTGTAGTGATAGTTGAAGAAATATAACAAAAATAAAGGAACAGCTGACATAGAAAATAGCAAATCAAAATAATAAATCTACTACCATTTGCACTCCCTTTGCCTTTTACTATGGGGATCCTTCCACTCTCTTTTCTACAGCAGAAAACATATCACTTTCCTGCCCCTTCAATTCCAAAGAAGGATCATATTAGACTCAAAATATTAACTCTCTACAGATGCTGTCAGACCTGCTGAGTTTCTCCAGTGCTTTCTGTTTATAAAACGAAATAGCAAGTAATATGGATGACTCCACACAGCACTGCCAGGGCTGGGAGGACTGAATGGGAGGCATTACATCTAATAAATAGCGAGATAGTAGTAAACAGACTGTATTCCCATGAATGGTTAACTTTACTAGGAAGACATTAAATCATGACACCAGGAAGTAGTTTAAGATGAGGTGTATGAACTATTGTCCCTGCTGAGTTCCACCTTGATAGCCTTTGAAACAGCTGACTAAACTATTCTCCTCCGCTCATCCTCTCTTGTGAGGCTGGCTGGGACGACTCTCACCTGGTTGTGTTTCAAGCTATCTGGTGATGCGTGTAATGTCTTTTTCCCTGATTCTCATCAGTTACATCTTCTGTCCTCAAGAACCTAACATTGTCTCTCTCTTAGGAACATGGAAAGTAGGAGCAAGTGTTGGCCATTTGACCCCTTCAGCCTGTTTTCAATCACATCACAACTATCCTTCTGCCTCAGCATCATTTTCCATATGATCCCCCATGTCTCTTGATATCTTTAATGCCTATATGACTTGAATATACTCAATAATTAACCATCCACAGCCCAATGGGGTAAAGAATTCTAAAGATTCACTATTCTGAGAGTGAAGAAATTTCTCCTTCTCCCAATCCCCACTTCCCTGAAACTCCAACGGAAGATTCCTTTCTGCATCAGTCTGTAAAACTTTTCTGTGGTTCAACGGGATCACCTATCATTCTTCTAAACTCTTGAGAACAAAGGTTAAATCTTTTCCCTTTCTCTTTTAAGAACAGATTTCCTCCGGGTGCTTCTGTTTCTTCCGTCAGTTCAAAGATGTGCAGGTTAGGTGGATTGGCCATGCTAAGTTGCCCCGTAGTGTCCAATAACGTGCAAGATAGATGGGTTAACCACGGGAAATGCAGGGATAGGATAGGAGAAGTGGGTCTAGGTGGGATATTCTTCGGAGGATCGGTGTAAACTTAATAGGTTGAATGGCCCGCTTCCACACTGTTGAGCTTCTATGAAAATTCTGCCATCCTGGAATAGTCTGGTGATCCCTTTCTCTACATGCTGTTGCTCACTGACATCATCCAAAAGCATAGGAGTAACAGTTCTAAGTTAGGGAAAGGCAAATTTTACAAAGCTAAGAGATAATTTGGCAAAAATGGACTGGTTATAGCTACTTAAAAGGAAAGTCAGTGAAAGGCATTCGAAAGTGATTTTCTACCGATATAGTGTAGACACATTCTCACAAAGGAAAAGGGTGGTACTTCCAGATCTCGTGTCTTCTGGCTATCCAGAAGCATACAGGGTAAGATAAAGCAGAAAAATCGAAATTATGACAATGTAATATTTTCAGAATCTCAGAGGAGTACAGAAAGTAAAGGGTGAGTTAAGAAAGGAGATTAGGAAAACAAAGAGAGGATATGAAAAAATATAGGCCGGTAAAATTAAGGGAAAATCCAGTGTTTTATCAGCATAGTAAGATGGAGAGGATGACTTGGTTGAACCTATCAGATGGCACGGTGACTCAGTGGTTAGCATTGCTGCCACACAGAGCCAGGGTCACATGTTCATTTCTAGCCTCAACTGTCTGTCTGTGCGGACTTTGTACATTCTCCCTATGTCTGTGTGGGTTTCATTCTGGGTGGTCCAGTTTCCTTCCACAGGTGTAGGTTAGGTGGATTGACCATCCTAAATTGCGCTGTAGTATCTAGCAGTGAGTGTCCAGGCAAGTTGGAGTAGCCATGAGAAATGTGGGGTTATGGGGTTAATATGGGGGGACTGGGTCTGGGGACAATGCTGTTCGGAAGGTCAGTGCAGACTCGATGGGCCAAGTGGCCTCTTTCTGCACAGCAGGGATTCTATCAGAGTTGTACACAATAACTTATGCATGGAAGTAAAAAATGTGGACTAGGATCTTAATGATATTTTGTCTGTCTTCACAAAGGAGGTAATTGATGCAGATATTCCTAGTAAAAAAAAGTTTGAAGTAGTAGATAAAATATGCATATTGAGAAGGCAGATATTAGAGGAACTGACCTCCTTGAAGGTAGATAAATCACCAAGGCTGGTTGAGTTGTAACCAGGCTGTTAAAAGGAAGTCAGAGAGGAACTACCGGATGCTCTGAGAATCATTTTCCTCCTCACTGGACATAGGCAAGGTACCAGAGGTTTAGACATCTACTAACATTGTACCATTATCCAAAAATACTGCAAGAGATGCACCAAATAATTAAACCATTCGGCCCATCGAGTCCGCTCCAATCCATCCAGACCCACCCCTTTACCCTATCCCTGCATTTCCCATGGCTAATCCATCTGGCCTGCACATACCTGGACACTACATGCAATTTAGCATGGCCAATCCATGAAACCTTCACATCTTTGAACCATGGGAGGAAACTGGAGCACTCAGAGGAAATCCACGCAGACACAGGAAGAATGTATAAATTTCACACAGACAATCGCCTGAGGCTAGAATCGAACCCGGGTCCTGGTGTTATGAGGCAGCAGTGCTAATCACTGCCGTGCTGCCCCTGGATCCCATATGGCAATCTAGTTTGAAAAAATAGAGGTCTTCAGATACAGGGGAATTTTGGCAAGGTGGATCCAAAATTGGCTTAGTGACAGGAAAATAGAGGGTAATGGCTGACTTATGCTTTTACGAATGGAAAGCAATTTTGAGTTGTACCACAATGTTCAGTGTTCAGTTCCTTATTATTTGTGGTGTAAATGATTTAGACATAACGGTGGGAGGCATGATTGGGAAATTTGCAAATGACATAGAAATCACCCAAGTAGCTGATAGTTAAGAGGATAGTTGTCAACTGCAGTATGTTATTAACTGTTTAGTTGAGTGTGATGAAAATTGGTAAATGCAATTCAATCCAGAGAAAAGCAAACTTGTGTATTTGGGGATGGCAAACAAAACAAAGGCACATGCAATAAACAGGAGGGTACGGAGAGGGGTGGAGGAAGTGAGAAATCTTGAAGTGTACGTCCACAGGGGCAGGTCAGGTGGTAAAGAAGACGTATGAGAGGTTTTCCTTCATTGGATGAAGTATTGAATACAAGAGCATGGATATATGCTGAAACCAATTAAGCCACTGCTGGACTTTTGTTTACAGTTCTGACCACCATATTACAGAAAGTACATAAAAGTCGTACAGAGAATACAGGAGATTTACAAGAAAACTCCCAGTACTTGAAAATTGCAGCTATGAGAAAGATTGGACAGGCTGGAGTTTTTTTTCCTTTGAACACAAGAGATTAAATGGTGTTTTAATCAAGAACAAAATATCATCATCACTGGTGGTCTCTCATTGAGGAGGGTAACTCCACCACTCTCAGGATGAGGCCACAGGTGGCTGTACAGACCAATGCATCTATCCGCAGGCTCTGTTACACTTGGGCAGGAGGTAGTCACTGGTGTGGTAACGTACTCCTTTCGCTGTTTTCGCCTGGATTCCACTTCTTCCGGATGGCAAGTCTTGAGGTGCTCAAAGCTTTTCGATATGCTCCTCTTCTAATTTGGACGGTCTTGGGTAAATGATTCCCAGATGTCTGTGGGAATGCCTCACTTTACCAGTGAGGCCTTGAGGGTATCACTGAAGCGCTTCCTCTGTTCACCTCGGGCTCACCTGCCATATCGAAGCTGGAGAGTCTCGTGTCAGTCATGCAGATGACGTCCCCAGTGCATTGTAGCCAATCAAGGGTGGTCAGTGCCTCGATGCTGGGGATATCAGCCTGGTCGAGAACACTGGTGTTGGTGCGTCTTTTTTCCAGCAGATTTGCAGGATCACATGCAGGCAGTGTTGATGGTACTGCTCCTGTGCCTTAAGGTCCCTGCTGTAGACAGTCCACGTCTCAAAGCCATACAGGACAGTGGGAACCTCTACAGCTCTGTAAATCATGATTGAAGTACAAAATAATGAGGAGCTTAGATACAGGAAACCAGGAATACCTGTTTCTCCTAGTTGAAAGGTCAGTTACCAGGAAGCACAGATTAAGGTGATTGACAGGTTTAGAGGGGAAGAGGTAAAATCTTTTTACCTAGAGAGTGATGGGTTTCTGGAATTCGCTGTCCAGATTGGTGGTTGAGGCAGAAAACTTCAACTCATTTAAAAGGAATCGGAAACTCGGAGAAATAAATAGTGATGTCTTGAAAAGAGTTCAATAGTACAGAAGAGGAGGTGCGGGAAGTCTTAAAATGTATTAAGGTAAATAAATCCCTGGGACCTGATCAAGTGTTTCCCAGAACTTTGTGGGACGCTAGAGAAGAGATTGCTGGACGCCTTGCTAAAATATTTAGATTATCGACAGCCACGAGTGAGGAAGGATGTTGTTCAACTTGAGAGGGTGCAGAAAAGATTTTCACAGATGCTGCCAGGACAGGAGGGTTTGAGCAATAGGGAAAGGCTGAATAGGCTGGGGCTATTTTCCCTAGAGCGTTAGAGGCTGAGCAGTGACCTTATAGAGGTTTATAAAATCATGGTGGTCATGGATAGGATGAATAGCCACGGTCTTTCTCCTAGGATGGGGGAGTCCAAAACCAGAGGGCATAAGTTTAAGGTGAGAGGGGAAAGATTTAGAAAGGACCAAGGGGTAACTTTTTCACGTAGAGGGTGGTGCATGTATGGAACAAGCTGCCAGAGGAAGTGGTGGTGGCATTTGGACAGGTATATGAATAGGAAGGGTTTAAGAGGGGTAGGGGCCAAATGTTGGCAGGTGGAACTCGGTCAGATTGGGGTGTCCAGTTGGTGCAGACAAGTTAGACTGAAGAATCGGTTTCTGTTCTGGATAACTCATTGTTTCGAGAGCAGATTGAGATTCATTGTGACCTGGAAAGCTACAGATTAGGTGCTGAAAAGGTGGGATTAGAATGGGTGGCCACGTTATTCAGTTAGCGCAAACACAGTGGATTGAATGGCTTTGTTCTGTGCTGTTCGTTGATGACAGGTTTAGTGATTAGCATTGCTGCCTCACAGCGCCAGAGACCCAGGTTCAATTCCAGCCTTCAGCGACTGACTGACCCAGGTTCAATTCCAGCCTTCAGCTTGCACATTCTCCCTGTGTCCGTGTGGATTTGCTCTGGGTGCTGCGGTTTCCTCCTACAGTCCAAAGATATGCAGGTTAGGGGGAGTAGCCATGCTAAATTGTCTGTAGTGACTAGGAATGTGCAGGTTAGGTGGATTGGCCATGGCAAATGTGGGTTGACAGGGATTGGTATGGGTCTGGGTGGGATTCTCTAATAAAGGTCAGAGTATGCTTGATGGGCTGAATGGCTTCTTTCCTTACTGTACGGACTCTATGATCCTGTGATTCTACGAACTCTTGTACTGTCTCTCAACCAGACTGCTAGCACTGACACGTGATACTGGATAAACAGGCTTTTTCAATTAATGAGGAAGTCCAAAACTATTATGTTCAGTTCCCACCAAAATTCTGTTGCCTAGCTATTGTCTGAAGTTGTCAGTAATTAACCATTGTATTTGATTTGGGTATGAGCTGAGCTTCTGACCCATATCTTCTCCAAACTGCCTCTGCCCCTGTATCTGCATATCTGCTGCTATCCCTTACCTGTGCCTTAAATACATATAAAATTGATTCTTCTTATACTCTCTTGGCTGCACTTCTAGTTTGCATGTTCCACAAACCCTTGCCCCTCTGTGTCTTTTCTCTAATCTTCTCCAGCTCCCTAAAGCCTAAGCTAAGGAACTCCCTCCCTAAACCTCTTCAACTCTTTTTGCTTCTTTCAATTTCAGTAATGACATATCAAACTCTTTTGTGGCTCAGTGTAAAATTTCATTTAATAACATTCCAGTGAAGCTTCTTGGGATATTTCACATTAAAGGCACTTTTCAAATGCAAGTCGTTATGTCTATTTTCATCTACAGGCAGTACACAAGATGAAAGACAGTGAGCAGGAATCTAGCAGCTCACCCAGAGTTCTGTTCTCATCCAGAATAAAACTCTGAACGTTCATTGCACAGAGTAGTGAACAAATTATTAATTATGATGGTAGTTTTGCATTTTGTTTTCCAAGATTTCATTCCATATCCATTTTTTTCTAGGACTTCCAGCAAGAATCATTCAGAAAGTGATGGAACCCAAATCTGTAGTGTTGGCAAAAGAGCAAGGAATAATCTTTGGAAACTGGGAGTTGCTAGCTAGAGAATTTACACGGCTCAGTCTGAAAATTGCTCAAATTCTTCAGCAGCTCCAGGACTACCAGTCCAATGGGGTGATATCAAAGCACAGAAGACATTTGGACAAACAGGACATTGGGAAGGAAATCAGAAGGGTTTTGGCTACTGAAAACTTTGGGTGCAGTTCCTTTGACTCTTGTATGAAGGTGCGGCTTCTGTCACTGGTTGAATTTGATCCTATCTTCTACAACAACCCCCTGTTTCTGATGCTTCATTATGACACCTTCATTTCCTTCGCTGAATACTTAAAGACTAATGATGCACACTGTTTCCAGTTTGTTTTCGAAGAAGTTCACATGTATCAGTGTGATGCAAGGTTTCACGGTGTGCAGAGCATACGGGGTCCCGTGATGATTGACGAAGGTGTAGAGCAGGTATTCCAGTTTTCCACCTCTGATCGTGCTTCCTTTTTGGTGTGGCTTCACTGCAGAGGTTACAGGGATGGTCAGTATCTTCAATGCAATCGGCCACTCACATTCAAGCTGTCAAACTTGCCTGCCAGTTTGCAACAGGAGGCCGAGAAAGCTGGTGCAGTGGTTGCTAAACAGGCTGGCGCAACATGGCTCCGGGACACTTTCAATGGAGGTTTGAAGGAAATTGCAAAGAAGATTGGTCAGAGTTCTGGTGGGACTGCAGAAACAGGAAACTGCTGCTTCCTCATCCATTCATGGGGTACAAAGTGTGAAATAAGGTTCCTTTACAAGGATGACATAATAACTGCATCAGTAGAAAGCAATGCAGACATTCACTGACCTGTGAATTGCCATAAAACCCCTCATTGTCTGAAGGTTGTTGCACAGTGAAATGAAGTTTCAACCAGATTGGAGTATCCTCTGATGAACAGCATTTCGGTGTAACCTTGTGCTAAATTCCTGCCAGTTATATTATTTGGAAGTAGGCATTCAGCCATTTAACCAAATCTTTGGCTACCTAGTTGCACAAACAACTAGGGCTCCAGATGGAATGCTACCAATGCTATGATGATACAGGTGGGGAATGGGGCTGCCCAGTATGCACTGAATGGGCCAAGTGGTCTCCTTCTGTAATGACTAGAACTCCCTCCCCATTTCTGCTTTACCCTCTCTCTGACCTGCACATGACTTTGAACTTGTTTCATCTCCAAGTTGCCAACTGAAGAGTGCTGAATCGCAGATCCCTGATATTTGCAATGAGTTGTTTGACACTGAAAGTAATATCATGTCTAAAAGTTAGATCAGACTTTTGAAAGAATTCTACTTCTAGAAATGGTCAAATTAGACAGTCTTGTTATTATAACTTGTGCTTTATACATTATTGTCAACTGCTAGTGTGATTGGGTGTTCAAATATTTTTTGGAAAATAAATGATAAGAAAATCAATATTGTTGAAAGCTTACTGCAAACACATAGTTGCAGTGATTGTAACTTTCTGTAAACGTTTTAACAATAGAATTCTGATTATTTCATTGAAAAATTGGTGCAGAATGTTTAATTGGATGTGTAACTAGACATGAACCATACAGCATGGAAACAAACCCTGCAGTCCAACTAGTCCACGTCAACCATGTTCCCAAACTAAATTGGTCCCACCTGCTTGCATTTGGCCCATATCCCTTCAAACGTTTTCTATTCATGAACTTATCCAAATGGTTTTTTTAAACACTGACTGTACCTACATCTACCACTTTCTCTGGCAATTCATTCCACACACTCTGTGCAAAAATGTTGTCCCACATGTCCTTTTTAAACTCTTTCTCCTCTCACCTTAAAAATATGCTCCCTAATTTTGGACTCCCACCCTACAGAAAAGACCCTTGTCATTCACCTTATCTATGCCCCTCATGATTTTATAAACCTCAATAAGGTCACCCCTCAACCTCCCACACTCCTGAGTAAAAGGTCCCAGCCTGTTCAATCTATTTCAATATCTCAAACGTTCCATTCCTGGCGACATCCTGGTAAATATTTTCTGAACCCTCTCTATTATTATAAAAGTAAATTATTCCACACCATAAATGTCAGCCTTTCTTATTTGTGAGTGGGAAGGTTGTGATTTCAAGACTCACCTCAGAAGCTGGAGCATATAATCCAGATTGACATTTAAACACAATCAGAAGTATCACTTTTCAGGGAGAATATTAAACAGTGGTTCCCAATGTTGTTTTTCAGTGGGTGCAAAAGAACTTATATTCCCACTTTAAAATAGAGATTCCTTTTAGGTGACCTTTCCAATATTCATCCCTTAGCCATCAACTGAAGTAGATTAGCCAGTCATTTATCTCATTGCTGTGTGAGGGAGTTGGCGGTGAGTAAATTGGCTGCTATATTCCCTGCATTACAACAGTAACAACTCTTCAAAAGTAATGCACTCGGTGCACAATGCTTTGCGATGTCCTGAGGTTGTGACAGATACTGTATAATTGTAATTTCTTTCTGTAATATCAACTTGAAACCTGTGCCATAGGTTTGCCTGTCAAGATCATGAAATTAAAGTCCAGTGCAATCCTTAATGTGCATATGTGTAAGGTGAGAGTACTGGTGTTAGTTGTTGAAATATTTCTCTTTTATTTTCAAGACTTCTCCAAATGTGCCACATTCTGAGACAAAGCTACTATTGTTTTCAATAGAAAGACTTTTTAATCAAATTTCAAAAACTAAGAATGAACAGTCAGAGAGGTTCCACAGAAGAGAGTTGAGCCCAGCAAAGGTCCATTAATTATGTCTGCCACATTCTTCAAATCCAACACTCTTCCCAGCTGACACTAAGTCATCTCCCCCTCAACACATTTTTTTCTAATTCCAAACATTTTGAGTCTTGTATGTCACACCTCATCAAAGCTCTCAAAAATCTATCTGTATAAAATAACATGCGAGTGTTTGACAGTCTTCAAATCTCTCAAAATTCAATTCATTGAAGCCACACTTGTATTTTACAAATCATGTAATATTCCCCAGTTAGTTCATGGCGTAACAAGCTTACACCAATATCATCCTGGCTGCTGGACGGCTGGCTATGTGATCCCAATGAAATAGAGCAGGAGATGATTAACTATGAGTACAAAGTTGACCAAAAAGCAAAGGAACACTGAGCTGAATGATGACATGTTCCATAAATGGGAATGATTAACTTTACAGTCCCAGTGTAGGTTTGGACTTTTAACAGACTGGGAAAGTAGCAATTAAAAACTTAGGAAACAAAAGTAAACCAGTCTGCTCCACAGCCTACCCCCTGCCATTCAATTAGATTATGGCTGATTAGTATCTTCTCTTACATTTATCTGCTAGGGATCCTTAACTCGTACAATCCTTGCCTACCAAAAATTCTGACAAACTCAGTTCAGAAATATTCAATCCATCCATAGCCCCAACAGCTGAACAGAATTCCAGTTTTCCACTATAATTTGTGTGAAGAACATTTCCTCATGTTATTGAAAGTGAGGGATGAATATAAAAAACCAAAAATAACTGCGGATGCTGGAAATCTGAAGCTCAGCAAAAGGTGGAGCATCAGCACCTCATTAGCACGGCTTAAGAACCCTGCAGCCTTCTGGACCTAATACCTATGCCATGTTCAACAATTTTAGGGCTTGAGCAACTTTCCCCATACTTTCTCCAATACCCACACACCAGTCTTTGTCATCACATGGGCTGCTACCAAACACAACACATTATCAGTCACTAATGGTCCCCATTAGCAGCTATTCATTTTCCCAGTCTAACCTTTAATCACTCCTTTGTCTGTCCAACTATTTTTATCTGTCTTTGGGCTTTATCTTCTCCTATGGTTTACACTTCCCCACTCCCCCACCCCTTCAAAAAATCTTCTATCTAAAACCCATCCTATTCCTTGCTACCATCAGTTCTGAAGAAGGGTCACTGAACCCAAAACATTAACCCTGATTTCTCTCTACAGATGCTGCTGATTCCTGCTGAGATTTTCAAGCAATTTCCATTTCGATTGAGGATTAGTATAGATAGGTTGCTGACAGGTCAAAGGGTTCCTCTGTGATTATAACTCTTACTCTCAAACAGCCTTGCTCTCATTTTAAGGGGTATGCCCTCTTGTTCTGAACTGCCCCCTTTAGGGGAAATGGGATCCTTCTTTAATCATCTGAAGCACATCAATCAGACTATCCCTTAATCCTCAGTACTCTCAGTGACACAAACTTAACCTCGCTATTCCCAACCAATCTTTATATTTTAATCTTTTTAGCCTGGTATCAGTTGGGTGAATCTGTGCTGCAGGCTTTTCAAGGCTGATTACCTTTCCAGAGATTTGGTGCCCAGAATTGAAATAAATAACTTGTATTCATAAACTCAGGAAATCCAAAAGGACTTTACAGCCAATAAATTACTTTTTGAAGTGTTGTTATGGTTGTAATAGGGAGACATACAACAATGAGAAATGACATCCTTTTTTTGTGATGTTGGTTGAGGGGTGAATATTGGCCAGGGCACTAAGATGAACCCGAATTCTCTTTGAAATAATGCCATTTGATCTATTATTTCCAGGAGCTTTGCATAATCTTATTTCTTTCTTTCTTTCTTGGGATGTTTCTGAAAGGAACATTCAAGAGCCAATTTCTTTTGAATGGAATGGCTTGCTAGAGCATCTCAGAGAACAATTAAGGATCAACCACATTGCTGTGAGTCTGGGGTTATGTAGGTCAGACCAAGTAAATACGGCTGATTTCTTTCTTTAAATGTCATTAGTGATCCAGGTGACCTTTGCTATTGACGACAGTTGTCATTATTAAGACAAGCTTTATATTCCAAATGTTTTGATTGAATATACTGGGTGGCACAGTGGCTAGCTCTGCTGCTTACAGTGCCAGGGAACCGGGTTTGCATCCACCCGTGGGTGACTGTCTGCATTAGTTTCCTCTGATTGCTCCGGTTTCCTCCCACAGTGCAAAGATGTGCAGTTTAGGTGGATTGGCCATGCTGAATTGCCCATAGTGTCCAGGGATGTGCAGGCTAGGTGGATTAGCCATGGGAAATGCAGGTTTAATAGGGTAGGGTAGGGGGCTGGGTCTGTGTGGGATGCTCTTCACAAGGGTCTTTGTGACTTGATGGGCCAAATGACCTGGTTCCACACTGTAGGAAATCTATGAATTTAACTTCCTCCAGCTGCTGAGATGGGATCTGAACTCATGTCCCCAGAGCGTTAACCTGGATTGCTGTAATATTAGTCCAGTACATTACCACTATGTGACTATTTCCTCATCTCATCTAAAAAAAATGTCCCTGACAATGCTGATTCTCTCAGCACTTTACTGTAGCGTCAGTTTTAATTTTAGTCTTCAAGACTTGAAAATGGAAAATTGAATTCATAACCACCTAACTCAGAGGCTATTATTCTGCTTAGTATGTCACCCTAAATGGATTCTACTTAGAATTTTATTCAGCTGCAATACAACATCAGTAGGTTCTTTGGGATGACATTCTATAAGCATTTTAAATTATTTTTTGAACCACAAGTCTTTAGTGACTCTGTACTCAGAGCTTATATCTCTACCCATTCACTGGTTTGGCAATTTTGTTTTGTTTAAAACTTTCATCTCTTTCTTAGGTCGAAAGTGGATGGCCTCAAACTTTCCGCATTGAATTGCATCTGCCTTTAATTTGTCCAATCCCTTTATCCACAATGTACCTTTGGAACTTTCTGCTCCCATCGACAATATCTACTATCTCAACTAATGTATCACCAGCAACTTGAATATGTCGTTCTCTATCTGTCATTAGCATAGATGAAAGAACAAATGGAGAGTTGCCACCTTACACAAATCTCTGGAAAATACTACCTTCATTTTGAGTGTGTACTCAATTAGCCACCTAATCCATTCCATTCCCATGTCAATATGTGGACTCAAATTCAATGTATTCTAATTTTTATTAATGCCTCGTGTGAAAGAGCTATCAAATGTCCTCCAGAGGTCCATATAAATTTACACCACATTCAATTAATTTGTTACTAGTTACTCTTTATGAATTCATGCTGGCACTCTGTGATCAGACCTGCTGGTTCATTGACTTAGTTACTTTATCCTTAATAAATTCTAACAAGTTTCCCATAACAGCTATTAGCCAATTAGGCATATGATTTCTTCATTTACCTCTTCCAGCTTTCTTCAATAATAGTGACAATGGCATTCTATGTCATATTTAAAGGAGGTACTTCTTAAATGTCCTTCATAATCTTCTAAGTAGTGACTACACAATCCAAATATTGTGGTCAATTCTGTATTAAGCATTGTCTGATGAAGTTCAGAAGCCCTACTCTGGCAAGGTAGTGACTACTAAATTTGCTGCAGGGAAGACAGTGGGCTGTGGAAATTGCAGCATTCCTTGGTATTTACTTTCTCTGGGTTGCCTTCTTATCCAGATGAGCAATTCATTTCTGCTCAACTCTCCCAACAGTTATCCTCCAACCACAGCCATCAGAGCCTGTCTCCCACTTGTGTCTGAAATGGTGAGTGGCTACTACAGAGGCAAACGTAGCCATTTTACACTTGTAGCTATGGCTATATCGTTGTGCAGGTTGTGAGAAGGAGGTTGGCGAGAGCAAAGAAATACCGTTCACAAATGTATAACTTCTCATATTGCAATTTATGAGATTGAGATCTTGCTTTTTACATACATTAGTTACTGCATTTCCTATGTTAAAATAAATACACTTATTGCCTGATTTTGTATGGTGTGAATGTCATATTTTTAAAATTTCAATCATGGGAATGTGTGCATTGCTAGCTAGGCCAGCATTTATTTCTCAGTATTGAGAAGGTCGTAGCGAGCTGCCTTCTTGAATCATTGCAGTCCATGTGCTGTAGGTAGATCCACAATGCCGTTAGGGAGAGTTTCAAGATTCTGACTCAGTGAGACTGAAGGAATGGTGATATATTTCCAAGTCAGGATGATGAGTGGCTTGGAGGAGATCTTGCAGATGAAGATATTCCTGTGTATTTGCTGCCTTTGCCCTTTTAGATGGAAATGGTCCTGAGTTTGTAAGGTACTGTTGGAGGAATCTAAGTGAATTTGTGCAGTTCAATGCATGGATGGGAGACACTGCTGCTTCTGAGCATGGTTTATGAAGTCAGTGAATGTTTGCAGATGTGGTGCCAATCAGTGGCTACTTTGTTTTGGATGGTGCCAAGCTTCTTGAGGACTGTTGGAGTTGCACTCAACCAAGTAATTGGGAAGTATTCTACCACAGTCCTGTCTTATAGGAGAAAGTGAGGACTGCAGATGCTGGAGATTAGAGTCGAAGAGAGTGTGGTGCTGGAAAAGCACAGCCGGTCAGGCAGCACCAGAGGAGCAGGAGAATTGACGTTGCTGCATAAGCACAATCTCACAAAGGCTTATGCCCGAAACGTCAAGTCTCCTGCTCCTCTGATGCTGCCACATTCCTGACTTGTGCTTTGGAGATGAGGAGTGAGGAGGTGAATTACATGCTGCAGTATTAGTCATCTCTGACCCGCTTTTGTAGCCCCTGTATTTGTATGGCAAGTCTTATTGAGTTTCTGGTCAATGGTAACCCCCAGGATTTTGACTGTGGGAAATTTAGTGATAATAACACCATTGAACATCAAGGGCTGATGGTTAGATTGTCTCATTGGAAATGGTCATTGCCTGGCCTTTTTTGAAATATGAACATTACTTGCCTTTTTTAGCGCAAGCTTGGATAATATCCAGGTCTTTCTGCATTTGGACATGGACTTGCTTCAGTATCTGAGCCTGGGTTCAATCCCACCTACTCCAGGGATGTTGAGTAACGTTTCTGAACAGATTGCTTTACTTATTTTTTCTAATCAATCAATCATGCACTGTACCAGCAACTGTGAACATATGCACTTCATCAAACACTTCAGTGGATGAACAGGAGTTGTGGTGAATTAGGGTACATGTTAATTATTACGATACATTAAAATGCCCTGAGGATTTCCCATAGTGAGGTTCTGGTACTATGATTGGTCTCCAACAACTCTAGTCTTCTACCCTTGTGCTCAATACCACACCAACCAGTGGGAACCTTTTCCCAGACTCCTATTGACATCAATTTTGCTGGGGCTCCTTGGTGCCATACTCAGTCAAATGTGGCCTGGATTTCAAGGGCAGTCACTCATATCTCACCTCTGGAATTTAGCATAATTTGTCCATGACTTAAATGAGGTCAGGAGTAAGAGGCCCTAACGGAACTCAAATTGAGCTTCTGTGAGCAGGCTATTGCTAAACTTCAATTAAATGTATATCAGCAACACCTTCTGTCAATTTGCTAAGATCAAGAGTAGCCTGATGGGGTAGTAAATAGTCATTTTGGATCTGTTCTGCTTTATCTGGATAGGACAATCGAACACATTGCCAGATAGTTGCTAGTACTGTAACCGTACTGAAACAGCTTTGCTCCAAACATGGAGAGTTTTGCTAGAATGTTGTCAGGGTCCATAGCCTTTGCTGTATCTAGGGTCTTTCTCCTTCTTTTGATAGGACATGGGGTGAATCAAATTCCCAAATGATTGGCATCTGTGATATTGGGGTCTTCAGAAGAAGACTGACATGCACTTGCGACATTCCGGCCCATTCTGCCTGCTCTTTTTGCACTGACACGTTGGGGAATCCCAACAGGATGGAGACAGTGGTAGGACATCATCCACGAGCTAGTTGTTTAATTGGCCGCCACTCTGCATAAACAGATGTGGAAGAATTGCAGATCTCAGATCTGACCTGTGGGCTCTGGTATCCCTTAGCCCTGACGAATGTCAAGCTAATGTTTAGTAGCTGGGTAGTCTGGTGTTGTAGCTTCACCATTTTTTGGAATGCCTTGTGCTATTCCTAGCACGTTGTCCTGCATTCTTCATTGTAAGCAGGGTTGGTACTGCTGCTTGATGGTTATGGTAGAGTAGAGAATATGTCAGGCAATGAGGTCAGATTGCAGTTGACTGCAATTCTGCTGCTGCTGATATGCCATCTTATCACCTCACGGATGGTCAATTCCCTCAAGTCGTTTGAAATTTCCCTCATTTAATAGAGTGGTAGCACCACACACATGGTGAACATGAAGGAGGAAAGTACAGTAAGACTTGCAAATGATACACACTGGTCTGGCTTACAGAAGAACGTAAAGAACCAGGACTGGCTACCTAGCTCCACCATTCAATAAGATCATAGCTAATCTTTTTGTGGACTCAGCTCCACTCACCCATCCACCCCCAACTCATCATAACCCTTAATTCCTTTACTGTTCAAAAATCTATCTTTGCCTTAAAAACATTCAATGAGGTAGTCTCAACTGCTTCACTAGGCAGAGAACTTCACAGATTCCCAACTCTTTGAGTGAAGAAGTTCCTCCTCAACTCAGTCCTAACTCTGAAACAAAAACAGAAGTAGCTGGAAAAGCTCGGCAGGTCTGGCAGCATCTGTGAACAGTCATCAAAGTTAATCATTCTGAGGAAGGGTCACCAGACCTGAAATGTTAACTTTGATGTCTCTTCACAGATGCCACCAGACCTGCTGAGCTTTTCCAGCTACTTCTGTTTTTGTTTCTGATTTATAGCATCTGCAATTCTTGCAATTTTTATTCAGAGGTAATTCTGCTCCCCCTTATTTTGAGGCTATCCTCCCCTAGTTCTAGTTTCACCCACCAGTGGAAACACAGTCTCACTGCTTCTATCCTATCTATTCCCTTCATAATTTTCTATACTTGTATAATATCCACCCCCATTCCTCTAAATTCCAATGCAGATAGTCCAAGTCTACTCAATCTCTCCTCGTGAGCCAACCCTCTCAATTCCAGAATCAACCCTCCAATGCCAATACATCCCTTCTCATGTAAGGGGTCCAAAACTGACCAGATGAGGACTCACCAGCACCTGAGGACATAGTGGGAACTCCAGATGCTGGACAGTCAGAGTGGATAGAGTGTTGTGCTGGAAAAAGCATATCAAGTGGAGCATCATCAGAGGAGAAGGCGAATCAACCTGAAAGGTTCCGACCTGAAACGTCGACTCCCCTTCCCCTCTGATGCTGCTCCACTTACTGTGCTTTTTTCCAGCTCAACACTTTTGCCACTCACCAGCACCCTATACAGCTGCAGCCTAAACTCCCTAGTTTTATCTCTCTGGTAGTGAAGTCTTTTGTGTTCCTCAGAACACAGCTCCAGTGTGTCCATTTCCAAGCTTTTTGTGGAACTGCTTTGTTTCCCCACCCTCCCCTCCCGTAGCACCCGGTAAACGTCTCTTTCGCGGCAGGAGGGGTCAGCAGGGGAGCGGACGGGCTGAAGGTCCTACTCTTGTTGTGGGTGCGGCTGGCTGCGGGGGGGGGGTGGGGAGGGTGATTGACAGGTGGGCCGGCCCCGCCCCGCGTGATGCAATCAGTCACATGAGCATCCGGAGCTCGGGGCTGGTTGACGAGCTGTCGCACCGAGAGACACCGTGCGAAAACACGACCCGAACCACCGGTTTTACAGCACCGACCTTCATCCCCCCCTCCTCTTACCGACTGCCATCATGAGCTGTGCCGTCGTCTACCGTCTCTTCGCTCCGCTGCTGCTGCTGGGTAAGGAAGAACGGGCCCGACCGGGGGCCTCGGTCTTTCGATCGCTCTGAAGCGGGGTTGACAAGCGCGAGCGGCCCCGGGGGTTGGTTTTTGATTCGGTGGCGATGATGATGGTGGTGGTGGTGGTGGGGAGCCGCGGTGTCGGCTCGGGCGACCATCGCAACAGGAGACGGGCTGACGGAGGGAGGCCGAGGAGGAAGGAGCAGAGGCCCGCGGTGTGACGGTTACCCGGAGCGAGGGAGGGGGTTCACGTGATTGGCCGTCACGTGAGGCCTGGAATGATCGAGAACCTGGAGCGAGGGGAGGTCACTCCCCGGGGGAGGGTGGTGGTGGTGAGGAGGTCTGAGTCCGGTTAGGGTCAGGGGAGGGGGGGAGAATGAGGAGGTCTGAGCCCTTGGGTGGGGGGGGCGGAGAGGAGGAGAGAGAGAATGAGGAGGTCTGAGCCCTTTGGGGGGGGGGGGGGGGGAAGAGAGAGAGAATGAGGAGGTCGGAGCCCTTGGGTGGGGGGGGCGGAGAGGAGGTCTGAGCCCTTGGGTGGGGGGGGGGGGGGGCGGAGAGGAGGTCTGAGCCCTTGGGTGGGGGGGGGGGGGGGCGGAGAGGAGGTCTGAGCCCTTGGGTGGGGGGGGGGGGGGGCGGAGAGGAGGTCTGAGCCCTTGGGTGGGGGGGGGGGGGCGGAGAGGAGGTCTGAGCCCTTGGGTGGGGGGGGGGGGGCGGAGAGGAGGTCTGAGCCCTTGGGTGGGGGGGGGGGGGCGGAGAGGAGGTCTGAGCCCTTGGGTGGGGGGGGGGGGGCGGAGAGGAGGTCTGAGCCCTTGGGTGGGGGGGGGGGGGCGGAGAGGAGGTCTGAGCCCTTGGGTGGGGGGGGGGCGGACGGAGAGGAGGTCTGAGCCCTTGGGTGGGGGGGGGGCGGACGGAGAGGAGGTCTGAGCCCTTGGGTGGGGGGGGGGCGGAGAGGAGGTCTGAGCCCTTGGGTGGGGGGGGGGCGGAGAGGAGGTCTGAGCCCTTGGGTGGGGGGGGGCGGAGAGGAGGTCTGAGCCCTTGGGTGGGGGGGGGCGGAGAGGAGGTCTGAGCCCTTGGGTGGGGGGCGCGGAGAGGAGGTCTGAGCCCTTGGGTGGGGGGGGGGGGCGGAGAGGAGGTCTGAGCCCTTGGGTGGGAGGGGGCGGAGAGGAGGTCTGAGGCTTTGGGTGGGAGGGGGCGGAGAGGAGGTCTGAGGCTTTGGGTGGGAGGGGGAGAGAGGAGGAGAGAGAGAATGAGGAGGTCTGAGCCCTTGGGTGGGGGGGGGGGGCGGAGAGGAGGTCTGAGCCCTTGGGTGGGAGGGGGCGGAGAGGAGGTCTGAGGCTTTGGGTGGGAGGGGGAGAGAGGAGGAGAGAGAGAATGAGGAGGTCTGAGCCCTTGGGGGGGGGGGGGGGTGGAAGAGAGAGAATGAGGAGGTCTGAGCCCTTGGGTGGGGGGGGGCGGAGAGGAGGTCTGAGCCCTTGGGTGGGGGGCGCGGAGAGGAGGTCTGAGCCCTTGGGTGGGGGGCGCGGAGAGGAGGTCTGAGCCCTTGGGTGGGGGGGGGGGGCGGAGAGGAGGTCTGAGCCCTTGGGTGGGAGGGGGCGGAGAGGAGGTCTGAGGCTTTGGGTGGGAGGGGGAGAGAGGAGGAGAGAGAGAATGAGGAGGTCTGAGCCCTTGGGGGGGGGGGGGGGGGGTGGAAGAGAGAGAATGAGGAGGTCTGAGCCCTTGGGGGGGGGGGGGGGGGTGGAAGAGAGAGAATGAGGAGGTCTGAGCCCTTGGGGGGGGGGGGGGGGGGGGTGGAAGAGAGAGAATGAGGAGGTCTGAGCCCTTTTGGGGTCGGGGGGGGGAGAGAATGAGGAGGTCTGAGCCCTGGGGGGGGGGGGGAAGAGAGAATGAGGAGGTCTGAGCCCTTTGGGGGGAGGGGGAGAGAGAGAATGAGGAGGTCTGAGCCCTGGGGGGGGGGGGTGGAAGAGAGAGAATGAGGAGGTCTGAGCCCTTTTGGGGGGAAGTTCATCTCACCCTGCGGGGTGAGTTTGGTGGAGGGGAGGGGGCAATGGTGGAAGGTGATTCCTCGTCTGGGAAGGTGGGGGATGCACTGAAGTGATTCTGTTCCCTGGAGTTTGAACGGTGATGAAAGTGTTCCCTCACCTGGGGACAAGGGTACCATGGGAAATGTGGAGAACTGGGGGTGGTGAGAGGCAGAGATCCCTTGCCCTGTTGTCAGGGTGTTAGTTGGAGAGGGGGACTTCTCTCACATGGGTGGGGTGAAGTGAATCCCTCACTTTGGGATGTTGAGTGGTGGTAGGAGAAGGGGTAAAACCTTCACCGGTTGGGGTGGAAATTGTTGGTGGGAGATGAGGACAATGGGGAGAGATCTCATGTCTGGTTGTGGGGTTTGGAGGGGGTGTGATGGAGGGTTTGGGGAGAGGTGAGGACTTTTATATCTTGGGGGATGGAGAGAATGAAATTTCACATCTGGGAAGGGATGATGCATGTGAATCCACTCACCCATGGGTGGGAAAGGTGATACCTCGAGGCTGGTGTGGGACCAGGGGATTACTCATTCCTGATAGGGGCAGAGGAGATTTCGCTCTCTCACTAGTTTGGTGCAGTTTGTGGGTGCTTGGGGCATGGTGGGTGGGTAGTGGTGTGCACAAGAAGAGGGGTTTCTTACATTGTTATTTTGTAGTAAGGTGGGGGGAGGTCAAGTGACGTGTGTGGGTTTCCCCCATATCCAGGATAGTATAACAATCCTGAGGCTTGGTTTGGATACTAGGTAAAAACAAGGACTGTGGAAGCTGGAGTCTCGATTAGAGTGGTGCTGGAAAAGCACAGCAGGTCAAGCAGCATCAGAGGAGCAGGAAAATTGACGTTTCGGGCAAAAGCCCTTCACCAGGAATAGAGGCAGGGTGCCTGCGAGTGGAGAGATAAATGAGAGGGGGTGGGGAGAAAGTAGCAGAGAGTACAATGGGTGAATGGGGATGAAGGTGATAGGTCAGAGAGGAGGGTGGAGTGGATAGGTAGAAAAGAAGATAGGCATGTAGGACAGGTCATAGGGATGGTGCTTGGGGACAGGCCTTGGTATGAATATCCCCAAGTAACTGATTTAATTTTGTGGAGCAGTGGGATGTGGGTTCTAGATTTGTACCTTGGAGTGTGTAGCATCTGGTGTAATGGATCGCAGGGTTGGGGACACCACCCTGCCTTCTGGTTGTTAACATTTACCATCGCAGGTCAACTATTTGGCTCATTTAATTTACTGTTAATACCTTGTCCTTTTCTTTCTTCCACTTTGCACTCAACTGCATTCCTTGGTTCCTCTTGTGCTTTTAACACAAATTTAACGTAAACTAATTGAACTTGTTAGCTTTCTGTTCTGTGATTAATTTCTAATCTTTTTTCCTTTTTGATCTCCGTTTTCTAGTTTATTTCAAAGTGAGAACATTCTGAAAGTTGTTTCTCTGTGGAGTTGTCATTTATATAAACTGAGTATCCACTAATAACAGACCTGGATGCTGTTAAGTATGCAATTGGTAACTGCATGTCAGGCATTTGTGGATTTGTCACCCACTGTAAGCAGACTTCTCAATAAGTAACATCATACCATGCTTTCACAAGCATGTGAGGTGTTGCCAGTATAATGGTCGTAATTCTTTATGCGGGATTTTATCAGAGGCTTTCTGAAAATCCTAATATACTGCATCCACCGGTTATATCCTCAGTAAAATTAATAGGTTTGTCAAACATGATTTCCTCCTTATAACTTGTTAGGTTCTTTTCCAGAGGTTTCTCACACAAGATGCAATTTGCATAAACTAACTGCTTGCAAAAGTTGGTGTATTAAAGCTTGGACAAGCTAGGTGACACCCTTTGACCCTCTTCGCAGGAAGGCGAGGTAGAATCAAAGTGAGTCCCTAACCAAGGAAAATACATCTTTTTAATATATAAGGTCAGTTGGCCATGCTTACAGATACTCTGGCCACTCCCCCATAGTCACATGCCACTCAAGACCATCTTGAATCACTCCCTCACAGCCACATGTAACGTGGTAACGTTACATGGTACAATGGTAGGATGAGATCATCCTCAGATAATATAAATCCCTAATCTTCGGGAATCACTATGCAAACTATTTCCTGACTCAGTGATTCCCCAAGACAATGCAGGTGCATTATTCCTAGCTTTAGGGAATGGCTAGAAAACATTTCTGGATGGAAGAGATTGAATGGTAGCTTAATTTGATAATAGGGGGAGTAGTAGCAAATGACTAATTGAAATGGGGGTCATTCGCATTCTTGCATGAATGTCTTCCCCACCCACTTCCAGAATGTTCACATAGTGCAATTTAACTCTTTAATATTACATTAACATCCAGAGAGAGATTCCCAATTAATCTTTTAATATTACATTCCTCCCTTTTGTCATTCCATGATAAGCACCTTGATGAAACTGCCAGCTTTATTAAGAATCTTACTGCCAGTGTTTAAGCAAGTTACTGATACACAACATCTAATGATTATAACAACAAAAATTACTAGTCCATGCAGTAAATAGAATTTGCAGAAGCCTCCCACATGGGGGGGAAAAAGTTCACCATTAAAGTTCTTAAATCTAAATCCACAGTCCTTAGTGACCACTCCATCCCCTCCAAGTTGAGTGGAAACGGGCCAGTTATCCAAACTCCTTCAGTAAAGTCCAACCTGAAAACAAGATCCAGTCTGTCCTTGCGTCTCTCTACAGAGAAATCTAAATTCTTGGATAAGGGCAATTGAATGCTTCACAAAACTGAAGAGACTTCCATCCTTGTGGAGATGCTTCAGATGGAGGATACCAGCGCAATTAAAATATGTTCTCCAAATGAAATTTCACAAATAAAACAGTCGGAATTGCAGTGGCAACTTTGGTAGAGATCAACTTTCTTTGGCCCCCTTCATATTGCAAATTCAATAAAGTCCCAACAGTAATTGAAAGAATTGAAACAGCTTAGTCTCAAGTTCTAACATTCTCTAAAAATCTTGACAAAACATCAAACTTGCTTTCTTTTTGTGAACGCTGCATGAAAAACACAGCAGCAAAGATATAACACAATACTCACCTGGCCGAAGCATGACCACTGACACAATAGTTTTTTTTATATAGACAATAGGTGCAGGAGTACGCCATTCTGCCCTTCGAGCCTGCACCACCATTCATTATGATCATGGCTGATCATCCTCAATCAGTATCCTGTTCCTGCCTTATCTCCATAACCCTTGATTCCACTATCCTTGAGAGCTCTATC
The DNA here is from genome assembly GCF_037043375.1 of Chiloscyllium plagiosum. Classification (NCBI taxonomy): domain Eukaryota; kingdom Metazoa; phylum Chordata; class Chondrichthyes; order Orectolobiformes; family Hemiscylliidae; genus Chiloscyllium; species Chiloscyllium plagiosum. The sequence continues at coordinate 99,883,411 of NW_028270150.1, forward strand.
CAACTCTTTCTTAAATGAATCGAGAGACTGGGCCTCCACTGCCTTCTGGGGCAGAGCGTTCCACACACCCACCACTCTCTGGGTGAAGAGGTTTCTCCTCATCTATGTCCTAAATGGTCTACCCCTTATTTTTAAGCTGTGTCCTCTGATTTGGGACTCGCCCATCAATGGAAACATGTTTCCTGCCTCCAGAATCTTATACGTCTCAATCAGATCCCCTCTCAGTCTTCTAAACTCAAGGGTATACAAGCCCAGTCGCTCCAATTTTTCAACATAAGATAGTCCCACCATTCCAGGAATTGACCTCGTGAACCTACGCTGCACTCCCTCAATAGCCAGAATGTCTTTCCTCAAATATGGAGACCAGAACTGCACACAATATTCCAGGTGCGGTCTCACCAGGTCCTGTACAGCTGCAGAAGAACCTTTTTGCTCCTATACTCAGTTCCTCTTGTTATGAAGGCCAGCATGCTATTAACTTTCTTCACTACCTGCTGTACCTGCATGCTTGCCTTCATTGACTGGTGTACAAGAACACCCAGATCTCTTTGTACTGCCCCTTTACCCAACTTGACTCCATTTAGGTAGTAATCTGCCTTCCTGTTCTTGCCACCCAAGTGGATAACCGTACATTTATCCACATTAAACTGCATCTGCCATGCATCTGTCTACTCGCCTAACCTGTCCAGGTAACCCTGTAATTTCCTAATATTTCCCCCTGCCACACAGCTTTGTATCATCAGCAAACTTGCTAATGCTACAATTAATACCATCTTCGATATCAATATATATTGTAAAAAGCTGCGGTCCCAGCACTGATCCCTGCGGTATCCCATTGGTCACCGCCTGCCATTCCGAAATGGAGCCGTTTATCAGGCAGTGTAGAATTTCAAACAAAGCAGGGGCTCAAGATACTCAATTTGTTTTAAGGTTACAAGTTTGATAATTTTAAAAAGGACATAATGTTGTACAATTTCAGTGTGAAAACAAAATCTGCCCCATTACATAACCCACAAAGCACATTGAATTGAGATCCTAATTCAAATAAGGCAACTCAGTTACCAAAAAGAATTTTCTGAACCAGAATTTTAACAAACCAAAATATTTAAATATCAAACACTCTCAGCATGGCACTATCTACAATGAAAACTCCTTTTCCACTTTGCTGCTCACTAGGACCCTAACCCCTTTTCTTACTCTATATGTCTGAGCACTCTAACCCCGACTAAGCCCTGGTGTGCGAGTTAGCTCAAAGGTTCCGTCGCCGCCGAGTCTCAGGAGACTAGGAGTCGACTGAGTGGTAGGCTTAGAGAGAGATCAAGGTGAACCTTGATCTTAAATTCACAGTCCTTACCTTGTGGACCCTTCCATCTCACGCAACCAACACACAATTGATCGCTTATTCAGTCCACCTTGGAATCCCACTGCTGCCACCATATTCAATCCACCTTTTCCAGAGGTTTCACACAAGATTCAATTCGCACACACCAACTTCTGCAAACAGTTAAAGTTTATTAAAGCTGGTACAAGCTAGGTGACCCCTAAAGACCCTCTTTGCAGGTACGTGATGTCAAGTCAAAGTGAGGCTCTGAACAAAGCAAATACATCTCATTTATTCAGGTCAGTTGGTCATGCTTACAGATACTCTGGCCACTCCCCCATAATGATATGCCACTCAAGACAGTCCCGAGTCACATGTTAACCCAGGTACAATGGTAGTATGAGATCATCCTCAGTGCAGTTTAACTCTTTAATATTACATTAATGTTCGGAGAGGTATTCCCATTTAATCTTTTAACATTACAAACTTTGTTGACTTTGTCTAAATTGGGAGATTTATTCTGAGTGTCTTGACATCGCACCCTTTTTGGAATAGATTCTTTACATTTTAACTACAGTATTATCCGCGGATTTGGTTTTCACTCTTTTAGTTTACCGCTACTTGAAAATATTACATGGAACATGCCAAGTGGTTTTATTCTGTCTGGTGGTTACCTATTCCATCTCTGTGCATTCTTTAATTGCAATGTGAGCACCTTGCTATCCATGTTGTCCATGAATTTCTCAGCCTTGCAGATGCTCCACAGTGACTCCAGCCACTGCTCCAGATTCAAAAGTTTGAGTGGCTTGCACTTCGTCACCATGGTCACTGCTAATGTTGACTTCCCATATGGTATAGGAGGAGCATTCTACAAAGCTGAGGTGCTTTGCCATGACAGTCCTAAATTGTTGCCTTTATATTTTCTTCCTGTAGGTTGAAGAATATTAAATGGAGTAGGTGTTTTGCCTTAACAATTACCTTTTAAATACAATTAATCTAAATGGAAGACTAATTTGTACTTTAAAGATTGGAAAGTATAATTATTACCTTGTTCTACCAAGATCGCTGCTCGTCTTGCAGTATCTCCCAGACTCACTAGATCAACTTGTGTTTTCCTTTGCATGTTTACAGAAATCAACCTTCTTGTGCAGGTTGTACCCTGTTGTCTCTCCTTGGGGTGACCAAGACCTTTCCTTTTTCTTTGTGCTGTCATGTTTTATTTTTCGTTCGAGTATGATCATCTCTGGTTCTACACCAGCTCTCAGATGGCTCCCCTTCTCGTGCTGTTTTTAAGTTCTTGAGCACCTTCCCTATGGTGATGCCTTCAAGTGCCTTCATGTTAATTGGCTATTCACAGAAGTGAAAATTTTCTTCTAAACCACTAGTTTGAGGACTGGAAAGGTGTCCTATTCTCCTTTAGTACCTGGAAAATGTAAACTGATCTTTGTTAGTTGAACATGTGCTTTAATTTTAGTTGGTCAATGTCAGAGGTAAATAAGAAATTGTGGTAGGAGGAAGCCATTTGGCTAGCTGACCCTGCTCCACCATTTGCTGAGATCAAAGCAACTTTAGTTGAGTCCTTAACTTCACATTGCTGTCTTTCTCTTTCTATTAATCCCCCCTCCCTAACCTATTCAATCTATTTCTGCTATCCTGTGGGTGTACTTGCTGCTTATTTCAGTGGAAACCTTTCAGCTTTTCATGGCAGGGATGCTAATTGTAGAGTTCATGTTTGCAAAACATTTTGGCGGACAAATTTCCAAAACTGCTTTCCACATTCTTGGACATTATGGCTGGAGGATGTCACTCCTTCCCACCTGTACTGACATTGTTCTCTAGCACTGTCAAAATGTCTGTGTGTCATAATGTCAAATTGTCATTGGTATTATGCTCAGGCATACATATCACACCATAAATTTCTCCAGGAAGAAAGTGAGGACTGCACATGCTGGCGATCAGAGTCATGAAGTGGGGTGATAGAAAAGCACCGATTCCTGAAGAAGGGCTAATGCCCGAAACGTCGATTCTCCTGTTCCCTAGATGCTGCCTGACCTGCTGTGCTTTTCCAGCAACACATTTCCATCTCTGATCTCCAGCATCTGCAGACCTCACTTTCTCCTCCTGATAGAAAAGCACTTTCAGGTCAGGCAGCATTTGATGATCAGGAGAGTCGACATTTCGGACATAAGCCCTTCTTCAGAAATGTTATCCCATTCCTGATGTAGGAGTTATGCCTGAACTGTTGACTCTCCTGCTCTTTGGATGCTGCCTGACCTACTATGCTTTTCCAGCACCACACTTTTTGAAATAAATTTCTCCAGTCAAGTACTGGAAAGATTAAAGCTATCCTGCTCAGCATCTGCTTGGATGCTGATTCCTCTACGTTTGTCTGGTTACTCTATGCAGAGCTAATTTTTTTAATATATAGAATCCCGACAGTGTTAATAGGCTGTTCGGCTCAAAGTCCACACCTACCCTCCGAAGAGTATCCCATCCAAATCATTCCCCCTTACTCTTTTACCCCTGACTGATGCACCTAACCGACACATCCCTGGACACTATGGGCAATTTAGCATGGTCAATTCACCTAACCTGCACATCTTTGGATTGAGAGGGGAAACTGGAGGACCCAGAGGAAACCCATGCAGATATGGGGAGGCTGTGCAAACTCCCTAGAGAAGTTGCCCGAGGCTGGAATCGAGCCCGGGTCCCTGTCCTCTGATGCAGCAGTGTTAACCACTGAGCCACTATGCTGCTCGTTGCAACTCTTCCGTGAATTGTTGATCTTGTGTAAGCAAAGCCCGCTTGCTTTTATCTCCTGTAGTAACATAGTCCTCATTTTAACTGCAATACATATCCATGCTTTTGTTACCTGTAGAGTGTATTTTTCTATTCTTCTTAATCTCCTGAACTCAGTCCTACATGAGTTGGAGCCATTCAAACTCTGCCTACATTATAGAGTTCTACTTCTCTAACTGCCAATGGTATAGTATTCTTAAGTAACTGAATTTCAAATCCTTGCACAGTATTAGAATCTGTCTTTAACCATCCTACCTGTTCAACTTCATCCAGAGCGACATCCTAACCTGTGCCTCCAGTTCAGATTCTTATCTTCATTTCACTATTAACATTCGGAAAACGCCGTCATCTATCTGGGACTTACTGTTTTGAGCATTCACTAAATCCCGCTGCTTTGCACCTGTCCTGCACAATGAGATGCTTAAACTTGGCAATCTTATAATATTTTCTTCCTTGGAAAGTTGCTTTCGATTCCTCTGTTAAAGACCTAGTACAATTATGATTTGTTCCCTTTTGGGAGCATGAACAGTCTTTTTAAATAGTATCTTCAAGGAAGCTTCTGTGACTAACCTTGCATTTGTCACTGGTTCATCTTTTTCTTTTTTATGTTGTTCCCACTTTTATATCTTTTGATTTATAGTGTTTTCATTGTTTCCATGTACTACTTACTGCAGAGCATTAGTTTGAGAGTTGTCTTCTGACAAACAGTACAATTCCACTTGGGGACTAATTGACTGTTACCTACAGCAGCTTAGTTTTATAAACCCTTTCATATAATAAGCCATCCCCAAGGGCATTGCACGAACATAATAAAACATGTCACTGAGCCACAGAACGTATTAGGTCAAGACATTGGGTTATATGGTGTAGCTTATAGAAAGAAAACAAGGTAGGAAGCAATTCTAGACCTCAGGTCTAAGCAGAAAAAGCCGCAGCCACCAAAGATTGAATGGTTAAAATTGGGGTGCCCAAAGTCCAGAATTAGATGAGAGCACATAGTTACATAGAATACATAGAAGAATACAGCGCAGTACAGGCCCTTCGGCCCTCGATGTTGCGCCGATCCAAGCCCACCTAACCTACACTAGCCCACTATCCTCCATATGCCTATCCAATGCCCGCTTAAATGCCCATAATGAGGGAGAGTCCACCACTGCTACTGGCAGGGCATTCCATGAACTCACAACTCACTGAGTAAAGAACCTACCCCTAACATCTGTCCTATACCAACCCCCCCTTAATTTAAAGCTATGCCCCCTTGTAATAGCTGACTCCATACGTGGAAAAAGATTCTCATTGTCGATCCTATCTAAACCCCTAATCATCTTGTAGTTCCATTCCCATTCCTGAACAGAGAGAGATAACAGACCTAGGGTAGGGCAAGACCATTGGAGGTATTTGAAAACGTGATGAGGATTTTAAAATCCAGAAGTTGTTTGATTGAGAGTCAGTGTATATCAGTGAATGCAGAGCTGATGAGGGAACAAGATTTGTGGCACACTATTGGATGATATCAAGTCTACCAAGAGTATAATGTGATTATCAGCAGGCATGTATTGGAATAATTGAGTCTCTAGTTATTGAAGGCATGGATAAAGATTACAACAAATATTGCTAAGGCCGGTAAAATTTTGTGACATTAGAGGTAGAAATAGGTGGACTTCATGATTCTGTGACTGAGGTCAGAGGTTCATCTTGGGATCAGGTATTATACCAAGCTTATGATTAGACTGATATTGTCTTAAAACTGTTGCCAGGGAAAGGGATGGAGTCAGTAGCTAGAAAACATAGTTTGTAATGGAGACTAAAACATTTTCAGTACTCCTAATATTTATTCAAAGGAAATTTTTGTTTATCTTTTTATTGGATATTGGATAAGCAATCTGATAATTTAGTAATAGTGGTAGCATCCAGAAAGTTAGTGGTGAAATTGAACATAGTTTCCATGGAGTACAGGTATCAGCAACTAGTGAGTGCTTCAATGTTTTCCTTTGTTCAAAATTGAAATTTTTTTGCAGGTTTTGTACAGATTGCATTATCAAAGAGATTTGAAGTGAAAAGTGGAAATCAAACGTGCTTGCTAGCTGAATTCTCAGCCAACTTTTCAGTCAGCTATAATACCACAGCTAAAAAGGGGGTAAGTAAAATAATTGCTTCTGTAGTGCGAAGTCTCAGTCAAGCAGGTGAATGATTATAATTCACCTCTAGTAGTCACCCATGCAAGATATACCAAAAATGTTCTGATAAAAAGAAAATTAATTTGATTTTGTCGGTTCTAATGTCAATATGGAGTAATGTCCCATGCTTTCAGAACATGGGTTTGGACTTAAACATTACCCAGTACTGAAGATTAAAAATCTCGTACTTAAATTGCAGTTCAACTTGTTGAAATACCCTTGACTTGCTGAACTATTGTTTTTACTATTCAGTTACTGTAGCTCTCCCCAGTTATTTATTGCTTTTTTGAAATATTAACAGGAACCAATGACTATCAGCTACAGGGCAGTCCAGTTCGTCATATTGATCTGTCTTTTAACTGTACAATTTTTCTCTTTCATTTCCTTTACCTGATTCCCTCCTCCTGTGTTCACATTCTTGGGGATAGAATGCATTCCAAATATTAATCAGCTCATCTTAAATTTCTGCTTCTGATCGTTACCTATTCAGCTGTCATCTTTACTTGCTCTTATCTAAGCCCATTATAATTTTACACCCCTTAACAAAATATCCTCTTGGCCGTCTCTGTCCTTAAGAGTAGCAGTTGCACCTTCTCAAGTCTGTTAATGAAATTGGAATCTTTAACCCTAGATTAATTCAAGTGAATCTCTTCTGTCTCCAATCCCTTTTGTGTCCTGTTTGAAGTGTGGTGCAAAGAACTGGATAAAGTAATTTAGTGTAACCTTCTCCCTTTTCTGTACCTTATAAAGCTGAGGTGCAGTGTGCTTTGTTAATTGCTTTGTTACCTTTGGAGGTGAATCTGGGCAAAATATGTTTTGCTACACCTATCTCCAGCTCCAAATGTTGCTCCACAACATGAATCTCCAAGCATTGGAAATTGTACAGTGGAGGACAGCCAAGTGAGGTTGTGCTGAAATGCTGGTTAGGCCTCAAAAGAGTGCTGTGTGCAGATCTGGTCACCACATTATGGGAATATATTCTTGCACTAGAGAAGTTACAGAGGAGAATTATCAAGATTCTGCATGGGCTGGAGAATCTGAGCTGAGGAAAGACTGAGTAGGCTGGGGTTGTTTCAATAGTGTAGCGAAGTTTGAGGGAGGACCTAATAGAGTTAGGCAAGAGTAAGGCACACTTGATGAAGCATGGCACAAGACAAAGCGCAGCAGGTTAGGCAGTATCTGAGGAGCAAGAGAGTCAAGGTTTTGGGCAGAACCTTACTTCGGGTCTGGGGGAGTGCGGATGGAATGGGGCTTAGAGATAAATGGGGGGTGGGGTGGAGCTATGGGAAAGGTAGGTGGGGTGGCGATAGGTGAACAAAGGTAGGAAATGATGGTGGGAAGTAAGGAGTGGATAAGTGGGAGAGAAGATGGACAGATAGATTAGGCCAAGAAGGCAGATCTGAGTTGGAGGCATAGACCTGGGATGGGAGATATGGAAACTGGTGAATTCAATGTTCATGCCATGAGGTTGTAGGTTCCCAAGGCAGAAGATGAGGTGTTCCTCTTCAGGTTTGCAGGTGGCCTTGTGTAGGCATTAGAGGAGGCCCAGAATGGATATGTTCTCGGGACCGAGAGGGGGAGTTGAAGTGGATGGACACAGTGAGGTGGGGTTGGTTGGTGCGTACAGACCAGGTATGTTCCCTGAACTATTCTGCAAGTTTGCGCTCTGTCTCGGTGATGTAGAGGAGATCACATTGAGGGCACCAGATGTAATAAATGATCTTTGTTAACCTGCCCCAGTGGGCCGAATGGCCTGTACTATTAATGCCAAAGAGATGGAGAGGAAAATAAGAAAAGTACATTTTTTTAAAAATCTGTTGTAAGATCTGAAAGAAAGAGCTTACGTACTTGAATGAGTGGCAGATGAAGTTTAATTTAGATAAATGTAAGGTGTTGCATTTTGGGAAAGCAAATCTTAGCAGGTCTTATACACTTAATGGTAAGGTCCTAGGGAGTGCTGCTGAACAGAGACCTCGGGATGCAGATTCATAGATAGGATAGTGAAGAAGGCATTTGGTGTGCTTTCCATTATTGGTCAGAGTATTGAGTACAGAGGTTGGGAAGTCATGTTGCAGCTGTACAGGACATTGGTTTATGGAAGATTGCTTGCAATTCTGGTCTCCTTCCTATCGGACAGATGTTGTGAAATTTGAAAGGGTTCAGAAAAGATTTATGAGGATTTTGCCAGGGTTGGACAACGACCTGATGAAGGGGCAGTGCTGTAAAAACTAGTGCTTCCAAATAAATCTGTTGGACTATAACCTGGCATTGTGATTTTTAACTTTGTACACCCCAGTCCAACACCGACCCCTCCAAATCATATCATAATTTAGAAAGTCTTCCTGTATTTTTTACCAAAGTGGATAGCTTTACATTTGTCCACATTATACTTTATTGATTATCCATTTGCCCACTCACTTGCCAAAATCACATTGAAGCATCTCTGCATTCTCCTTACAGTTCACCCTCCCAGCCGGTTGTGTTGTCTGCAAACTTGGAAATATTTCATTTAGTTCTTCCATTGTTAAGTTCTTTTCCCTGAGATCCTTACACACTTGATGCAACTGCAAAAGCCAACGTCTGTGAACAAGCAAAATTTATTAAGTACAGTACAGTACAAGCTTCGGAGAAACCCTGAACACTCTTCACCATACTTGCAAAGCATATCCAGGGAAGATCTCTGAACAAGGGAAACAGTCCTTCCTTTATACAAAATCTTTACATCACAGTCAGTAATGCCCACAAGACAACACCCAGCCACTCCCTCTCAGTCGCATGCCACTCAAGGCACAATGCAGTGACCACATCATCTCCAGAAACAATGTAATGCAAATCATCCCTTCATAGCCAGATCTGGCATGAATTGTATTTTTTTTATAACTACGGGGTGCAGTCATAATTTCTATTGCAGTGTTCCAACTGACTTCTGACTAGGTGGTGATGATGCAAATGGCTCTGAATGGCCATATGTTAATAGATCTGAATAATAGGAGATGATGGTGTAAATTTCTTACAATGTATCTGTACATCAGAGGCATCCCACCCTAGCCTTTGAGCATCCAATTTCCTGCAGGTCAGCAGAGCAAACCAACCCTTATTAATATCACACCATCTAAATTGTTAATATACATTGTTCATTAGGCATCTCAATATTCAGTTATCAATTAAACGGCATTATGGTGTGCATTGCAGGGTAACTGAGAAATGCTTGGTAACCAGAACTGAAATTAGTGCTTCTTTATGATAGATCAGTTATTGGTTAAACGGCGTTATAACAGATAACCAGCACTCATAAATTACTGCTCGTTTACAATCAGATCGATTATCCGAACAAAATACTCCCCAGCCATCTCGTTCGGATAATTGAGATTCTACTGTAGTTGGAGTCCTAGTGATTCCCTGCCTCTTGCAAAAAAAAATGTTTACTCCTACTCTTTTTTTTGCCTGCCAGACACTTCTCCAATCAATGTCAGTACATTACCTCCAATCCAACGTGTTTTAATTTTGTATGCTAATCTCTCATGTGGGATCTTATGAAAGCCTTCTGAATAATTCGTATCGATTAGCTTCCCCTTAACTCATCTGGTATCATCCACCAAAATTTCCAATGATTTGTTGAGCATAATTTCCCTTTTGTAAATCCATGCTGATTTGCAATCCTCTCACATGTGGACTTGATTTGATTTTTGGTTTATTATTGTCACGTTTACTGAGATATAGTGAAAAGTATTGTTTTGCGTGCTAGCTTGACAAATTATACCTTGCATAAGTACATAAGGATCGTAGAACAGAATGCAGAATATAGTGTTGCAGTTACGTAGAAGATATAGAGAAAGATCAACTTTAAAATATGAGGTCCTTTCATAAATCTGATAACAGCAGGGAAGAAGCTGTTCTCAAGTCTTTTGGAGTAAAGTTTTCTAACTTCAGTATGTTTCATTTTTTAATTATGAATAAAGAAATTAAGCAGGTATAGAAATTAAATTAGTAAATTAATATTCACTACAAAGTGAGTGTCTAAAAGTTGCTGTAATAGCTTCACAAAGCAAAATTCATAAAAAAAAATGCACAATAATGAATGTGTTTTCCAGACAAATTTGATACAGAGGATTGAACTGTCATTTATGCAGAACTGTTTGCTAAATGGTTTTAATGCTTGCAGAGTTGTCAAATATGTATAACTGTTCTTCTGTTCCAGGTCACAGTTTTGTTCTCTCTCTCAAAGGATGCACATGTAGACAAACGCAGTAATTGTAATAATATGACTGCACCAGTACTGGTAGTCAGTTTTGGGGATGGTCATTCTCTTAGCATGAACTTCTCAAGGCACAACGGATCCTACAAAATGGACGTACTGACTGTTGGTTTCAATGAGAGTGATGACGCACATTTCCCAAATGCAAGTTGGAAAGGTAAGTTACAGTCTGAGTGCTTCAGAGAGCATTGTCTCATACTAAGTTTGCTGACAGTCACATGCCTATTAGCTGTGCCAGAGTGGGCAATATCCTGATTTCAAAAATTAAGGAAGGGTAGTGGTGTTTGAGACACCATTATAAAGTTAAAATGCCAGATTTAAACATAGCAAATAGACTGATTTTAAATTGAACAATATTGAATGGCAAAACATCAGTTATCCTACTGAACATATATTGTAGATTAAGAGGATGTGGAATGAAAGTTAATTTGTAGACTGCGTATTCAGTCTCAAGAATGCTGTCTGTAAACAGTGGTAAAAGGGTGCTGAAATTAGTGAGGTCACGACGATAGTACTACAGAGGAACCTCGATTATCTGAACAAGATTGCACGGTCCCGATGCTTGGCTGATCTGTGTTATCTGAACATTCGATTATCTGAGCAAAATACACCCTGTCTGTGCCGTTCAGATAATCGAGGTTCCTCTGTATATAAAACTTCTGAATCCTTATTTAAGGAGGGATCAACTTACATGGAAGCAGTTCAGAGAACGTTTGATGTGTTGTCTTATGAGGAGAGATTGAGCAGCTGTGCTTCCATTTGGAATTGAAAAGAATAAATGGTGATCTTAGTGAAACAAAGGGTGTTGATTGTGTGGATTCTGAGTGGTGTTTCCTTGCTTGAGGGATCTAAAATTAGGGATACTTAGAAAATAATGAGTCTCCTTTCGGGTTGCTGTTCTTTGGCATTCTCCACACAAGACAGTGGTTGAGGTGAGTGACGTAAAATATTCAAGGTTAATTTTGATCTCAAGGGGAATCTAGGATGAGGGAGCAGTCAGGAAAATGGAATTAAGGCTGCAGTCAGATTAGCCATGATCTTATTGAATGGCCTACTTCCGTTTCTTATGTAAGTGAGTATATAAGCTTTTAAAGTCGGAAATTATGTAAACCTTGCCAGTGTTGATTGGGGCAGTTGAAGGACATTGAATCAAATTCAATAATGTTCCTTTTGGAACAAAGTCATTTTCCACTGATTGGAATGTTACGATTTGGTAACATTGTGATTTCCATAATTGTATGAAGTTATTTCTAAGTTGCTGTTTTGAAAATCTTTCCAGATATTTTGGTAGCATTTTCAATGTCTGCAGATATCAGTGCAAAAATGAACACAACATACAAGTGTACAAGTGATTCTACAGTGCAAATGGAAAATGTAAACGTAACTTTGAGTCATGTCCGATTGGAAGCTTTTCCACCAAACAACAATTTCAGTAAAACTGGTAGGTATATTTAGCTTTGACAGAATATGGAAGCTTTCAACTAGTTGATGTTTTGAGACAGTTGAATTTTTTCATTGTATTTATTTACAACCAGATTAATTATGTTTTTAGAAACTATATGCCATGCTGATACACCTCCAACTGCATCTACTACAACTCTGGTTACCACCCTGGCTCCAACAACAGTGCCACCTCCAACACCAAATCCAATTTCAGGAGCATATAATGTCACCAATAGCAATGGCACTTGCCTGCTTGCAAAGATGGGACTACAGATCAACATTACATATACAGCCCCAGATAATAAGGTAGTCAACTTAATTCTTTATACTTGAAGTGCAAATAAGAACTATTTCTGTGTTCTATCAGTGTTGTTTTGAAAAGAATTGTTTCATAAACGTGGGATTGAATGTGGTATGATCAAGCTCCAGCATGGGCACTGCATCAGTCAAATTGTGTTTTTTTTTAATTCAGTGTGTGGGAATTACTGGCTAGGCCTGCATTTATTGCCCATTCCTACTTGCCCTTGAGGATATTGATAAGCTGCCTCCTTGAATTTCTGCAGTTTTTTTTAGTGCAGAGACACCTATAATGTTATTAGGAAGTGAATTCCAGAATCAACAGTGATACTGAAGGAATGGTGGCATATTTTTAAAAACTCTGAGTGGCTTGGAGGAGAACTTGCAGGTGGTGCTGTTCCTATTTGTCTGTTGTCCTGTCCTTCTAGATGTTGGTGGTCAGGTATTTAGAGGGTGTGTTGAATAAACTTGATGAATTTCTGCAGTGCATCATTTTTGGGGTGAGCATTGCTGACTTGGCTAGCATTTATTGTCTGACCTGAGTAGCGCTTGAGACGGTGGTGGTAAGCTGTTTCTTGAACCGCTGCAGTCTGTGATGTAGGTAGACCCACAGTGATATTAAGAAGGGAGTCCAGAATTTTGATGCAGTGACAATGAAGGAATGGCGATTATATTTCCGAGTCAAGACAGTGAGTGGACTAGGACAGTACCCTGAGGAACATCTGTAGAGATGTCCTGGTGCTGAGATGATTGACTCCAATAACCATGAACACCTTGTATTATGCAAGATATGATTTTCCTCTGATTCCCATTGATTTCATTTTTGCCAGGGCTCCTTGGTGTCACACTCGGTAAAATGTCAAGCACTGTCACTCTCATTTGAATGCTGGAGTTCAGCTTTTTTGTTCTTGTTTGAACCTAGATTGGCTTGAGGTCAGGTGCTGAGTGGCCCCGGCAGAAACAGCAGTTGCTGAGCAGGTCCTATTGATAGGTGCTATCAGTTCTGTCACTTTACTGACACTCGAGTAGACTGCTGTGGTGGTAATTGGCTGGATTGATTTTGTCTTGCTTTTTGTGTACGAAAAATAAGTGAACAGTTTTGTGGAAGCTAGTTTTCTAGCTATACTGGTTAAAGGTGCAAAAAAATCTGGAGCACACAATTTCTATTAATATTGCCAGAATGTTGTTAAGTGTGTTGCTGGAAAAGCGCAGCAGGTCAGGCAGCATCCGAGGAGCAGGAGAATCGATGTTTCGGGCATAAGCCCTTCTTCAGGAGGGCCTTCCTGAAGAAGGGCTTATGCCTGAAACGTCGATTCTTCTGCTCCTTGGATGCTGCCTGACCTGCTGCGCTTTTCCAGCAACACATTTTTCAGCTCTGATCTCCAGCATCTGCAGTCCCCACTTTCTCCTAGAATGTTGTTAAGGCCCATTATTTTGCAGTATTCAGAGCCTTCAGTCTTTTCTTGAGTGGAGTGAATCGAATGGCTGAAGATTGGCATCTGTGATGCTGGGGACCTCTCGAAGAGGCTAAGATAGATAATCCATTGGGCACTTGTGGCTGAAAATTGTTGCAAATGCTTCAGCCTCACCTTCTGTAAGGATGTGCTGGATTCCATTGGGATATTTGTGGAGCAGTGGTCAGTTGTTTAATTATTCACCACCGTTCACAGTTGGATGTGGCAAGTCTGCAAGCTTGGATCTGATCTGTTGGTTGTGAGATCATTTAGCTCTGTCTATCACTTGCTGCTTCTGCTGTTAGGCATGTAAGTTGCCCTGTTTTGGAGCTTCACTAGGTTGTTGCCTTGTTTGAGTTATGTATAGTGCTGCTGCTATGTATGGTATGTCCCCCTAACTCTTTGAACCATGATTGATCCCCTTGCTTGATGTCAATAGTAGAGTGGGATCTTGCAGATCCTGTTGGAATGCAATTCTGCTGCTGCTGATGGCCTACAGCCCTTCATAGATACCCAGTCTTGAGAGACCAGATATGTTTGAAATCTGTCCCATTGTTAGCGCTGCATATCACAGTGAAGGGTATTATCATGTGAGGTGGGACTTCACCTTCATGAGAACTATGCAGTGGTCACTTAGTGACACCGTCAAGGGGAAATATGGCAGCAGATTGAGTTCAGGTATGCTTTTCCCCTCACCACCTGGCACACACCCAGTCTAGAAGCAAATGTCTGTTAGAATCCACCAAGCTCAATCAAGAATGTTCCTGCTGAACCACTTGGTGGAGGTTGAAATCGTTCACTTTGTGTGTGCATTTGCACCCTTCGTGTATCCTTCAAGTATTCAACATTGAGGAATGCTGGCTCATCAGCTGAGGAAAGACAGTTTATGGTGGTGAGCAGGGGGTCTCCTGCCCATTTTTGACCCAATACCATGAGACAATACCATTGTGCCCTTCCTGGGCACAGCTCTCAAAAACTTCTCCATCCAAACTATTTGAACTTAATAGATTCCAGTGAATATTAGGGAAGTGAAAGTCACCCATGACAACAGCCCTATAATGTCTACGCATTTTCAAAATCTGCCTCCCAATCTGCTCCTCAGTGTCTCTGTTGCTATTAAGGAGCCTGTAGAAAACCCCCAATAAAGCGACTGCTCCATTCTTGTTTCTGACTTTCACCCAGCTAAGCCCTGGGACATCCAACAATCATTCTTGCCCCTGTGATATCCAAGACTCCATAATGGCAACAACATCATAGTTCCAAGTACTGCTCCATGTTCGAGTTTGTCACCCCTATTCCTGATACTACTTGCATTAAAACAGATACATGTCAACCCATCACACTGATTGAACCTTTGCCCTATCGGGTGCTGATCTCCCCCCTCACAGACACACTGCATGCTGTAGCTGGCTGTTCACTACCTACGCCATCATCTGATCTGTAGCTCAGGTTCTGTTCAAGTAAGGAAGACTTTACAGAG
The DNA here is from genome assembly GCF_037043375.1 of Chiloscyllium plagiosum. Taxonomy (NCBI): domain Eukaryota; kingdom Metazoa; phylum Chordata; class Chondrichthyes; order Orectolobiformes; family Hemiscylliidae; genus Chiloscyllium; species Chiloscyllium plagiosum. Next base: position 99,898,637 of record NW_028270150.1, read on the forward strand.
TGGGCAGGGCTATTTTGCTGTTGGAGGTCAGTTGAGAGTCCACCGCATTACAGAGGAACCTCAATTATCCAAACGAGATAGGCGGGCACTATTTCATTCAGATAATTGATTATTTGGTTAATTGATTCAATGCCTTTCCTCTGGGAGGTTTGTATTGAATCTAGGCAGCACACCAAATGTGAACAGCCCTCCTCCCACTCTGGAGCAGCTGGAGTGGACACCAACAGTAAGACTGCTGCAGCTGCCTTTGTGGGGTGTGTCTCCAAATAGTGTGCGCACACAACCTTTTACTGCAACTTTTTGACAAGTTTCACCTCTGCCCTGTACAGGACAATGTTGGAATATCTGGGGAATGGGGGGTGTTTAGGTTACACCCCTATGTAGAGCTCCAGGGAAAGTGTGGGGAGAGGGCGGGAGGTCAGTCATTTGGAGGCAGTGCCTGGGCTCTCATCGATGTCCAGGACTGTTCTCAGCAGCATTTCAGTGAGCCGAGATAGTTTTTGATCATTGTAAACAAAAGACGCAATCAGGGTTGAAACAGCTCTTTGATGTAACGTTTCTATCGGGACCTCGATCTCCTTCAGATAATTCGATATTCGGATAATTGATATTCAGATAATCGAGGTTCCTCTGTACTGTGGATATAGAGTCACATATAAGCCAGACCAAGTAAGGAAGCAAGTTTCCTTCCCTGAACGACATGAGTGAGTAGGTATTTCTGACAATTGGCAATGGTTTTGTGGTAATCATTAGACTCTTAATTCTAGGTGTTTACAGAATTCAGATTCCATCTGCCATAGCAGAATTCAAATCAAGGTCCTCAGAACATGAGCTGCGTTTCTGCATTAATAGTTAAGTGATAATATCAGGAGGCCATTGCCGTCCCTGGAAACTCTTGTTGACAATATATATTACTGCTACTGAACATCAGTGGAGGAGCTGAATGTTTGGTGATGTGGTATCAAGCAGAGTGCTGTGTCGTGGATGGCGTCAGGCTTTCAGAGTGTTGTTGGAGTTGCATTCATCTCGGCAGGTGGAGATTATTCCATCACAGTCCTGACTTGTGCCTTGTAGATTTGTTGGAGTCAAGAAGTGTGTTGCTCACTGCAAGGTTCCTGGTCTGTGACCTATTCTTAGAGCCACAGTACTTGTATGATTAGTCCAGTGCAGTCACTGGTTACCCCCAGAATGTCATTGAATGTCAAGGGACAATGTTAGATAGTCTCTTGTTAGAGATGCTCACTGCCTGGCACTTCTGTGGTCTAAATGTTATTTACCACTTGTAATTCCAAGTCTGGATGTTTTCCAAGTCATCCTGCATTTGGGCATGGACTGCTTCAGTATCTCGAGTCATAAATAGTGTTGAACACTGTGCTCTTGTCAGCAAACAGCCCCACTTCAGACCTTATGATGGAGGTCATTGAAGCTATTGAAGACATTTAGGTCAAGGACAGTATCTGAGGAACCCCTGCAGGGATGTCCTGAAGCCGAGATGACTGACATTCAGCAACCATCTTGCTATATGCTCCAGCTTTGCTTGAGCTCCTTGTTCCGCACTCAGTCAAATAGGGCATTTGATGTCAAGGACAGCACCCTCATCTTATGTCTGACAATCAGCTGTTGTGTCCATATTTGGATCAAGGATTTAATGAGGTCGGAAGCTGGCTCTGACAGAACCCAAACTGAATGTCCGTTTATTGCTCAGCAAATACTGCTTGATAGTTCCATTGATATCCTCTTCCAGCGCATTACTGATGCACAAATGTAGACTGATGGAGTAGTAATTGGCTGGATTGGACTTATTTCCTTTTTGTATACAGGACATACTTGAGCAATTTTCCACATGGACAAGTAGATGACCAGGAAAAGACTAGTAGTTATTGACATCTTTAATAAGGGGAATGTCGAATCCACTCCACTCCTTTCACCTCTGATGTTAGAATTGATGCCTTTGTAGCCCACCATTTCACAGCAGAACTTCTGTACACCCCACCCACCTGAAAACAAACTGATACCCACACATGCATGCACACTCTTCACATGGGGTCACAAAAAAATCGTAAGGTATTAAAATGGTATCACAATGAGGGAAAAGAATTGAGAAGCACTGCTGAAGTTGCTGGGTTTTTTTTAAAAGAAAGGTTTTAAGGGAGAAATGCTGGAGTGATGTGTAGAAAGTGAAACTCATTGAATTACCTTTTTACAAGAGCTGGTGCAGACTCTGGCCGAATTATTTCCTCCTATGCTGTACTATTGTGATTCTTCATTCTGTACTCCTAATTGGCTGTATGTTCATTCAGGGGTTGTCTGTTCACATTTTATTAGACAGTAATAACTCTGGTTAATTTATTATGTTGATGGACTCTGGCTTTGTTTTCTAAGTGTCCTTTTATTATTTTTGCCATTCCTTGTTTTTGTGTAAATCATTTTTTGTTTAATTATAACTTGTGCTTTTAAGGTTTTAAATAGAATCAGCCCATTTTAATTGAGTTCTTTGAGTCTATGGCCCAAACTGATCCTTTAGGCCCTCTTTAATTTCAATGGAGTGTCCAAAATTCTGTAAACTACCCCACCCTTAGACTTAAGTACAAACCAAAGAAGTTATATTTACAGACCAATTTATAAAACTCAATTACATCACCATTCTTAAATTTAACTCATCAGGCCACAACTCCAGAGGTGTTGGTGGCATAGTGGCAATCTCATTGGATGAAAAATCTTAAGGAGAAACAAGGGACCCTCAGCAAGTCTGGCTACATCTGTGGAAAGAGCAAGAATTATTGTTTGGAGTTTAGTATGACTCTTCTGAGGACACTTCCTCTTCGCCATTCAGAATTCCGTATTCCTAAATACCAGACTCCAATTTAGGAACGTGAGAACTGGTGGTATTTAAATTGAACAAATAAAAACAAGAAGTTTTGAATTTGAAAGATAATCAGCAATGGTCACTCTGAAACTGTCATTGCTTGTCACAAAACCTATGTTTCACTAATGTCCTTCAGGAAAGGAAATAGGCCATCCTTACCTGGTCTGGCCATCATTTGACTCCAGGCCCACATCAATGTGGTTGAGTCTTAAGGGCCAAGCAAACTATTCAGTTTAAGCTTGCAACTCACTGAGACCTTCTCAATGGCAATTAGGGATGGGCACTAAATCACGGCCTAACCAAGGGTATCCACCTCCTATAAAAAGAGCTCAAAATAAATCATCTGATTTCAACTTCACAGTTTCTTGCTGAAATTATCATTGGCAGTATTTATTCACCAAAGTGTTCCAGCCATTGTTCTTTGTTAAAGATAGAGTGCAAGCTGCCAGGGGATGCAATGTTTTCCTTCATGGCTACTGGGCCGAGATTCATTTGTGTTTTATCGAGTCATAGAGATGTACAGCACGGAAACAGACTCTTCAATCCAACTCATCCATGCTGACCAAATATCTTCAATTAATCTAGTCCCATTTACCAGCACTTGGCCCAGATCCCTTTAATCCTTCCTATTCATGTACCCATCCAGATGCCTTTTAAATGTTGTAATTTTCCCAGCCTCCACCACCTTCAGTAGCTTACTTCACACGTGCCACCCTTTGCATGAAAATATTGTCCCCCAGGAGCCTTTTAAATCTTTTCCCCTCTCGCCCTAAACCTATGCCCTCTACTTCTGGACTTCCGCACCCCAGGGAAAAGACTGTGTATTTACCCTATCCATGCCCCTCATGATTTTATTACCTCTGCAATGTCATCCCTAAGCCTCTGACACTCCAAGGAAAACAGCTCCAGCCTATTCAGCTTCTCTCTATAGCTCAAACCCTCCAATCCTTGCAACATCTTGTAAATCTTTTCTGAACCTTTGCAAGTTTTTCAACGTCCTTTCAATGGGAGGAAGACTGGAGTTTACACGCACAATATTCCAAAAGTGGCCTAACCAATGTACAGCTGCAACGTAACTCCTATAGTCAATGCTGTGACCAGTAATGGAAAGCATACTACATGCCTCATTCACTATCCTATCTAACTCTGACTCCATGTTCAAGGAACTATGAATCTGCACATCAAGGTGTTTTTGTTCAGCAACACTCCCCAAGACTTTACCATTTAATGTATAAGTCCTGCCCTGATTTGCCTTTCCAAAATATGGCGCCTCATGTTTACTTCAAATGAGATAGCTATATTTGGTCTTGCCCTTTTGGGAGCCACAGGGACATCTATAACTGTAACAGACAGTTGGATGTACCCTGTGCCATATTGATGACTCTCAATTCATATTTTTAATTTTTGGAGGAAATGGCTAAATCTTTTTCTGAAGGGACAACTAATTTCTCTTTTTAATCAAGCTTCTGTTTGGGTCTCAAATTTGAAACTTAACCCAAATATACGGTTCTGTTCAGAGGTACAAGTCATGACTTTTAGTGCAGAAATCCCTTCTGATCAGTCTAACAATTGATTGTTTGTTGATGCATAATCTTGAATAAAGGATGGCTTGTGCAGATGTATAATTCCAGCGGGCTTTGTCTTATGCCAAGTGCAACAAACAACTCCACAGACAGCCAAGGGAGTTGTTTTCTTTCGCCATCTACCCATGGTGATCGGAAGATTAGCTGCTGCAGTTAGAAATTCATGCTTCTCCCCCTCGTGTGGAAAGAATCTGAGAATAATTGAGTCTGTTTGAGCTATGGCTATAGCAGCATCACATTGAAGTTCTTTACACCAGAATTCTTGGAAATGCCATCATCAAATATTGAAGCATGTGCTTCAGATGTGCAAGTTAGCCTGAAGGTTCTTTTCAAATACTGCGTTACTGGCAGCTTCAGGGTCATGGTGTTGTGCTGCCTGTGTTCAATTTTGCTGCACGTGGAGGTCTCCTTGTGGAGGTTCTGACGCAGGAACACTCCCAAACAGCATTGGAGTTGAAAAGACAGGTGCCAGCAGTAACATAAAGTGAAACCATTGTTAGCTGCCAAGGATATTTGTCAATCTAGTAAGCTTCCTTGTCGTTACTAACCATACCTGTTGCATGAAGTCTTCCCGACATCTTCCTCTTCCTACCAGTCACTGTGTCTTCACTTACTGCCACTTCTCATTGGACATCAACTTACAAGGCTGTCATTCATGCTATCTCAGATGCATGTCAGTTTTAGGGAAACATAATTCCAATCATTTCCCCGACTATTCCCGAGTGCACTCTCAAAATTTAGCCTTGTGCTTCTAGCAACTATCTGAATAGTTGGAGTTTGAGATTGTTGCTTGGTTTCTTCCTCCATCAGCCTCTTAGGCACTAGGTTAACCCTTAGTAACTCTTTCTAAGTTTGTTCCCTGGAATGTGAGCATTGCTGAGTGGGTCAGCATTTTTCGTCCAACTCTAGTCCTAGAGAAGATGCTTAGCTGTCTTTTTGAGCTGCACTCCTTGGGGTGTGGAAGCACTCGTTGCTGATAGGAATGGACTACAAAACTTTGAAGGAATGATCCTAAGTCAGGATGCTATCTGACTTGGAAGAGAATTTGTAGGTAATGGTGTTGCCATGCATCTGCCATTGCCCATTGAGGTCGTAGAAGTTACAGGTTTGGAAAGTGCTGTTGAAAGAGATTTGGCAAGTGCAATCTTTTGTACTGCTGGCAAGCAAGATTGACTATGACTGTTGCTGATTTTCGCAGTACAGATAGTTCCCATATAAAGCGTGTTTCAGCAGTGCAATTTGATTATAATGTTGCTGAAGAATTAGTCTGAGCGTGTTGTCGTCTTGCTTAGGTTTGTTGTGTAAGAATCGGACCACTGTGCTAATCAGGTACCTGTTACACAACAAACCTAAACAAGTAGACTCGACATGCCCAGAGATTCTAGCCACACTTCCATACATTGAAGACATCTCGAAGATGACAACCAGTCTACTTTGGCCCCTGGCATCATGGTAGCCCACAAACCAATCAGCCGCACTGAAACAGCTTTTGATGAATCTACAGAACCCTGTACCAACAACCAGCAGAACCAACTTCATATACAAAATACTGCAGCAAACATTACATCAGACAGACTGGCAGGAAACTAGCCACCAGGATACACTAGCACCAATGTGCCACCAAAAGACGCGATCAGCTATCCCTAATGTCCTTACACTCAGATGATGAGGGACACCAGTTCAACTGGGACAATACATCCATCCTAGGACAAGCTAAACAAAGGCATGCATAGGAATTCCTAGAGGCCTGGTGTTCAAACAGAACTCCATCAATAAACACATCAAACTGGACCCCATTTATCAACCTCTGAGAAAAAGCACTGGAATTATCCACTCCTTGGATAAGCATGTGGACGATGATGAGATAGTGTAGGGTGATGGGCTTAGATTAGTTCATAGGTCGGCAGAACATCGAGAGCTGAAGGGCCTGTTCAGAGCTGTATTGTTCTATGTTCTAAATGATATTATCCACCTTAACAGACCAAGACAAACAGAAAGCGGGACAGAACACCAGCACTTCAACGGAGGCTCACTGATAATGTACCCTAGCATGGTAAAGAAACGTCTAAGAACAAATCTTACAGCTCAGTGAGCAAACTTACAACCTGAGCTACAAATCTTCTCAAAACAAATTTCTGCTTTGTTCTTGAACTTTCATATCACACAGTCTAAACCAACCCCAAAGAATAGTCAGAAGACAATCACCCACAGCCATCCACTTCTGCAACCACAACTGACCTGAAGGTGGTGGTGACGAGACCCTCTGTCCCTGCTTTGACAACATGTTAAATTTACTTTTGTTTCACGAATAAATATGATTTAGACTTCATTCAGGCTGTGCTATACTTGGTGTTAGGATTTTGGATGATTTTTGAGCAATCGTGAGTGATATTATTTGCTGATCTACCCCCAACCCCACTTTTCCCATAGACCCCCTTATTTCTGTTAAGCAATTTTCTATTAAGCAAGGTTTAGCTAGAACGCAATTACGGCTTTATAGGAGAGCTACCTGTATATATTTATGCTACAGTTAGTGTGAGGACAGCGATATGCTTAACATTGCAAGACTGTTTTGGCTCAACATTAGTACCTCCAACTGATTGGTGCAAAATCAGGCACCAGTCAGATTAGGGAAGCCTTCAAAGTTTGTTGTTTAACTGTCAAGCCTGTTGGCATTAGGCCAAACAACCTTCTTCTCTCAGAAGCAATCTGAATGCTGAACAGAACTGAATAGTGACTAAAGTCCCTGTTCAGAACTTCTGCAGGAGATCAGCCTCATGTGCCAAGGTGAACTCTAATACTCAAACATTTTACAGTCTTGCAAAAGCAGGAAATAGGCTCTTCCAGATGTCCTGCAATCTTCGAATTCTAGTTCAAGATTGAGGTATTGTACATATCTTTCACCATCAACATAATCTCTCCAAATAACAGACATATACATCAGTTAATATCTATAAGTTTGAGTTGAAAACTTAATGCTAAGAGTTGTGATGCCACATAATTATATGGTTTGATGAATGAGACTATTTGAACATAGTAACCTAATCGTTTATATGCTAATGGTAACTTGTTTTCGGGTAGTATTTTTAATAGTCTAAGTACCCATGATTCAGGGCAGGGTTAGAGAAGCAGTTATCAAATAAACCTGGCCAGAGACCCTGGAAAACTGATAATTGCAAATAGGGAATTGGCAAATGATTGAACTGGTAATATTCATCAGTCTTTACTATAGAAGAAACCGGTAACATCATGGAAAGAGCTGTAATCAGAAAATGGAAAGGAGAAAAGAATTCCATTTAGTCACCAGCAAAGTGGCATTGAGCAAATTGTTGGAGCTGTGGATTGACATATGTCTGGGTCCTCATGGGCACCAACCTAGAGTCTTCAAAGAAGTGATTAGTGAGATAATTGATGCATCATCTTTAATTTTTCAAAATTTCCTCTATTCGGGGAATATTGCAATATAATGGTATACATAGAATATAGCTTCTTTGTTCCCAAAGGGAGGGAGAGAGAAAGCAGAAAACAACAGATCAGTTAGCTTAACATCTGTTTTAGGGAAGATGTTTGATGCTATTATTAAAAAAACTTATACCAGGGCACACAAGTTCAAGGTAATCGGGCAAAGTAAGCGTGGTTTATAATGTTTAGCTAATTTATCGGTGCAGTGGAGATTAAACGTTAGTTATAATTGTGAAAGTGAGCAAGCCTGTGGAGGGAGTTGAACACTAGGATGTTGATCATAAATTTTGTTCTAGATTTTGCATGATGACATTACAGGTTAGTGTGATTGACCATAAGAAATAGAAACAGGAGTTGGCAGTTCACCCCTCAAGACTGCTTCACCATTTGTAGAATCATGACTGATCTGACGTTCCTTGTCCACATTCCTGCCCTCTCCCTGTTACCTTTAATTTCCCCTACTGATGAAGAATCCACCTATCTCAGGCCTAAATATGCGCATGGACTCGGCCCCCACAGCTCTCTGTGGCAAGGAGTTCAAAATACTGTACATTCAACCCTCTGAGGTGAGGAGGAATTTCTTCTCTCAATGTTAAATTGGTGTCACTTTATTCTGAGACTATCCTCTGATCCTCGACTGTTCCATGAGGGGAAACATTCTCCCGGCATTTACTCTGTCAAGGCCCTTAAGAATCCTGTTTGTTTCTATATGCACCTCTTGTTCTTCTAAACGACATTGATTTGAGACCAAACCTGTTTAACCTTTACTCATAAGACAGTACCATACCAGGGATCATCCTAGTGAAGATTATCTGAATTGCTTCCAATGAAATAATGTATCCCCTTGAATACGGGAACCAAAACTGCTCATAGTACTCCAGTGGGAACTCATCAGCACCTGACACAGGCACAAGAAAGGAAATGGTGTCAGTAAATAGTATGAATGTGGTGGGGTTTGATGATACTTGATCTCTTGTTCAGAAGTTGTGACTCATCAAAACTGTGATACAGCCTGGAATTACATGTGAGGAGGGGTTATTAGCAAGGACAAAGCAGATAGGAAAATTGAAACTTTATTAGGTCACTAAAAAGAAAAAAAAACAGTGGAATGTGATTTTGGCATTTTCCATAAGGCAGAAGTAACTTTTGAACCCTGGTTAGTGTTGTCTTGTATCCTCATTGCTTGTTTTTTTAAATTTTAATACCCCTGTCCAAATTGGATCTCCTCTGGATTAAAAGGTTCAAGACAATTAATGTGAGCTCCATGAAAGAGGTAGTTTGACTGGAAATGTACATTTCCCTTTTTCTCTTGTTTAATGGGATGTGGGTGTTCCTGTCAAGGGTAGCATTTACAGGAGAACCTTGATTATTCGAACAAGGTCTCAAGGTCCCATAAAACATTATATCAAAGAGGTAAGTGAATTTGGATTGCTTGTACTGAAGAACATGTGAAAAGGCTAGCAAAAACAAAGAAACACAAGCACCTCCAGTAACAACAACTGGATTTTTTTCTTATGTAAGGGTTAGTTACACAGCGCTTTGCAAAAGTGTGTGCTTTATTCCTGTCACTTTACTGGGCTGTTCATGAAATAAATGGCAGAGAAAGTAAACATGCGTGAGGTGGTGCTTCTGTCTTTCTATCACGACACTGAGTTCAGCGGAAACTGATGCTTTTGTGATTATAGAAGCTGTTCAGGACCTTGCTTAATGCTGAGATTTCATATATTTTATGAGATGATCCTTCTCAGTTTAACCTGCAATTTGCAGAATGCAAAGATTAATTTGTTTAAATAGGGTCATCAAAATTATGGATTGAAACAAACTCTCCAATAGAGCACAGCATTAGATCAGCATGGTTTCCCTTGTTTAAGGTCAAATTGATTATCTAAATCAATTATCTGAATGAAATACTGCCAGCCCGACTCCTTTGGGTAATCAAGGTGCCTCTGTAACGCCCTAACCCTATTGAACTAAGTCACTTGGAAGGCCTATTTCAGAGAGCAGTTAAGTTAACCACGTCATTGGATTTAAGTCACTTGTAGACTACACCAATAAAGATGACAGGTTTGCATCCTTGAAGTACGCGAGTGGACCAGATGGATTTTAACAATATTCAATCATCGTATCATCACCATTGCTGAGACTAGCTCTCTGTTCCAGATTAATTAACTAAATTTATATTCTACAAGATGCTCTGGTGTGATTTGAACTCCTGTCTCTACAGTGTTAGACTAACCTTTTGGATTACTGGTCCAGGGAAAGTGCAACTAAGCCACCAATGCCTCATTTTTAAAGGTTTGTTTTAAGCACGAACCTTCAGTCTTAATTTAAAAGGTGATTCCTTTTAGTTTAAATTGTAATGTGAAAAGCAATGTGTTATTGAGGATGCAATATTCTCATATCAAGTATCTTTTTTGTTTCTTAGACTGCAGTGAAAGTTTTTAACATCCTGCCAAACTCGACACATGCAGATGGAAACTGCAGTAGTGATCATGCCTTGCTCCAGCTGACTGATGACCCAACTAAGCTGATTTTTGTGTTTATTGTGGTGAGTGAAGAATGCTCTATATTAAACATGCAGGTTGTGCAAATTCCATTGTTTCATTTCTGTGGTATGTAGCTTTAATAGACCATTTCTTTGTTTGGTTTAACATCTCCCTGCTGTTTGTAGATATGTTGAGTGACAGAACTTGTCATATTTGGCTATGTTGCCTTTGAATGTTCTACACGTGAACATAAAGTGAGCATTACGAAATATTTTCACTTGGGAGGCAATAAAGCTCAGGGCTAGTCTTGATTTCAACAGATTCTGCAACCTCACATAGATTCAACAGTTGACATGAACAACTTATAGCCTAGCGTGAGGTTTCTGGTGTGGTCCTAGATCTGCACACTTTACTAACTCAGCTCAGGTTGGGAAACTCAGGATGTTTCCTGGTCCAACTTGTATCATGTGTTTGTCCATGGACTGTTAGCTTGCTCTTAACTGAATAAACTCTAGTTTTAGTACCATTTTTGAAAAGGTACTAAGGATTAACCAAATAATTGGTCAGTCTGATTCCAGTGATGGGAAATTATTCAAATCAATTCCACAAGCTGCCATGTTGAAAGATATAAATTAATTAGGGACAGTGCGGTTTTGTTAAGGCAAGCTCATGTCTTACTAACTGAATTCTTTGACAAAGTAACATGCAGGTTTGCGGGTGGTACTGTGGTTATTAGTAAGACATGTGGCAAGATTCTATATCAAAGAGAAGTAAGCAAAGGTAACACACTCTGCAATGCTGGGGAACAGTGGTGCATGGATCCAAACTTGGCTGAGTGCTGCATACAAAGGGTAATACTCAATGTGAATGTTTTTGCAAATGGACAGCAGTTTGCAGTGGCGTTCCACAGGGGCACAGTGTTGCATCTCGTCTGTTGTAAACATTAATGAATCAGAATTAAATGTGGGAAGCATGATGGGAAATTTGTAAATGGCACAAAACTGGTTTGTTTAATTGTCAGTGAAGAGGGTGGCTGTTGACTTCATAATGATATGTGATTTAGTTGACTGGGTAGAGAAGTGACAAATGGAATTCAATACAGAGAAGTGAGTGATTGCATCTTTGGGGCTAGTAAACAGAACAAGGAAGTACACAATAATTAGATTTTGAGAGGGATAGAGAAAATAGGGAACCTTGGAGTTCATCACAGGTTCTTAAATGTGGTGGGACAGGTGTATAAGTAGGTTTTTCAAGAAATGCATGAGGATGCTGGGATGAGCTATAGAGTAGAAAGGTTAGGTTTGGATTTTATTGTCACGTGTACTCAAGTATAGGAGTACCGTGAAGTGTGTCCAATGTTGCCACATGACACCATCTTGGGTACAAAAATATGTAGGCACAAAGTAGTAAAATAAACACAGTTAACTGTAACAGGTCTCCATAGAATAAGTAGAAAAATAAAGAAATAAAATAATAAGTAACATTTAAATTTCTCCTTAATATAAACGAGAAAAATAAAGGAACGAAGTTCAATGTTCAACAGTCTTTGAGTGCTTGCCATGGGATCAATTTCCTCTGCTTAGCTTGCTGTCTGGGAGACCTCAGCTGCCTGTTCTTGCCACTGCTGCAAATACCGGGGGACCTCCTTCACCACTCAGTCTTCCTGCTTCTGGCTGCAATGTCATCATCGCTGCTTTCACCACCACCAATCTCCTCCTGCTGTTGCAGTCTCCAATCACTAGGTGCGCATTAGGTTCAGCTCTCCCTGCTGGACACCAAACCAAGAGACTGCTACAGGCTGCTGAAAGACTCTTGCACCATGCCAGGAGGGTGCATTGCCAAGTCAGTGCTGAGGCTGGAAGAAGAAAGAAAGAAAGAATCAAGGAAAAAAGAGAAAGAAACATTAGTGGATGAGCTGCTGGTGAAGTGTCCTACTGTGCTGCCATCTTGAAATATGGGAAGGTATGACTAAATGCTGGAAATATGTAAAACATTGGTTCAGCCACAGCTGGAATTTCATGTAAGATTCTGGTGACCGCATTCAGGGAAGTTCACTTCTCTGGAGGGAGAACCGAGGAGTTTGTTACCAGGACATAAAATTGCCACAACAACGAAGAATTGGATATACTAAGGTTATTTCCACACAGCAAATAAGGCTGAGGGAGGGGTGGCTTAACTGAGGAACTTAGAGTAGAAAGAAAGGACCTGAGAAGACATTAATTATTAGAGGACATGGACTTAAGGTTGAAGGATAAGAATGGATATGTGGAGAAACATTTACTCAAAGGGCAATGGGTGTGCGGGATTCACTGAAATAAATCAAAGACCTGTGGATGCCAGAGGTCTGAAACAAACAAAAAAACATTGCTGGAGAAATTCAGCAAGTCTGCCAGCATTTATAAAAAGAAAAGAGTTTTCATTTCGAGTCTATTCGAAAGAAGACCTCTATAACTCCATGATTGTAATTTAGTTTGTACTGATGTTTTTAATTTAATCTGATATTCTTGTTTTAATGTTTTATGTGAAGACTTGTTGACTTTATTGTTGTTTCCTGTAATGACTTTTCAAAATGGTGCCTACTGTTCCTTTTATTACTCCAATGTTTTGGTATTCGCCCTATAATATGAAATCTGTTGTTTTTTGTTCAGAATACTACTACTAACAAGTTTTACCTAAAGGAGCTTTCCATTTCCACAAGAATTCCATCTACTGCTCAAGGTAGGCGTCAACTTTCAAAAATGCATCTTGTCACATTTAAAATGTTGGGTAATTGAGGGAAATAGTTCTGATCAGTGATGGTCTACATAATTTGGATTTGGAGTACACAAACTTGCAGTTTTTTATTTAAGCATTAGGAAAGATACTTATTGAAGACGACTTCTACTTCATGCATCTGAAATTAATAGAACTTTTCATTGTCACTCCATTTCAGAAATTTAAAAAAAAAGTTTTGAGAATATTCTTTGGTGACCTTGTGGTTTGACTGCTGAATCTGAGATCATATAGTTTAGCAGCATGTGGAGGATTCATTAATTTGGAAGTGGGTCTTGATTTTGGCAAAATGAAGGGATATAATGTGTAGTTTGGATCATTTGTGCCTGTCAGCAAGAAGACTGCAAGACTGTGGACCTGACAACAGTGCTTTCCCCTCTTTGTTGATCTCATCTGTGTTACTGAAGGAAATGTTTCTTCACACCTAACAAGACCACACTGACCCTCGGAGTATTCCACCCAGATGTATTACTCTACTTCTGACTAGTGCTCCTAGCCTACGCTTCCCTGAACACTGTGGGCAGTTTAACATGGCCAATTCACCTAACTTGCATGTCTTTGGATTGTGGGAGAAAACCAGATCACCCAGAAGAAACCCAGGCAGGCACAGTGAGACTGTGCAAACTCCACAAAGACAGTCGCCCAAGGTTGGAATCCCCCAACCTGGGTCCCTGGCACTGTGTGGCAGCAGTGCTAACCACTGAGCCACCATGTTGCCCTTTACTGTTTAGTCTGTATCATTGCTCCCTCCTCTCCCTCTGTCCCTGCGCTTGTCCACTCCTCTCGCTTTCTGCCCCCCCCTCGCTCCCTGCTCCCCTCTCTCTCTACCCCACCCCCCAAATGTACCATTGTGCGTTTGTCAAGGGCTATCAAGTAATTATCGATTATAATATACTTTAAAGATATAGTCCAGTGAATGAAACCGGAATCTGGGGTGATTTGCACGATTAACTATGGAACAGTAAGGTTTTTGGGAGGTGTGGATGTATGTAGAGGAATAGCAGTGTTTCATCAATGCCAAGTGTGATTTAAGGTTTTCAAGTGAATAAAGAATTTTTTTTTTATAAATGAGGCATAGATTACAAGTGAAAGGAAGGATAATTACATATAAAATATTGGTTAAGCAACCCAAACTCCAGACAGAATTGGTTAATTAGAGATGTAAGAGATCTAACATTTGATTGACATTTTTAAAATTTAAGAGGAGCTTGGTCATCGATGGGAAAAGACCACTTCCTTTGGTTGAGTAATCAGTAAATTGAAGGCTGATGAACTATATGATAACAGATGAAAAGATTATTTACAAGAACAAATCTTTGTTTTGAATTCAGCTGTTTTGCTTTGAGTTGATATTTCCCTAACTTTTTAATTTTGGTCTGAATTGATACTGGCCTCTATTTGAGTTTCTTTCTTAATCGGAAAATTTATTTGCTTCAAGGATAAAAATAACAATAATCTTGTAGATGTGATACTGAAATAGTAATCCAGAAATTGAGTTCTGAGTCCCACCAAGTTCATTTGTAATAAATCTCTGCTAATATGTTGATAAGCACCATAAGGAAAGTCATGAATTCTTTTAGGATTATGAATTTTAAAACCCAACCCAGTTCACTATTCCCAGGCATTCTGATCAGTATATTTCTTTAGAGTAACTTACAATGCTTAACTGCTGGTGTCCTCAGGATGTCTGTCCAGAAGTGGACAACAAAATGCCAGTGTCCTTGACACCCAAGGAACAAATTAAATATGAGGTCTTGTATGATATATTTTACCATTTCCCCTTTTGCTTGTCCCAAGAAAAGTTAATACCTAGAGTGCTGTTTACTCTTGAAAGATATTGCATTTTGTTTGCTGCATTCCTAAACATTACAACAACTTGAATTTTGTTCTTCCATCTCTTTTTGCTTTTTGCATTTAGGAAAGGAATTTACTGCTAAAAATGACAGCCTGACCTACATACAGACAACCTTGGGCAAATCGTATATGTGCCATACTGAACAAACATTGCGAGTGAATCCAAAAGTCTCCATCAATGCATTTGAGCTTCATGTTCAACCGTTCAGAGTAAATGATGCAAAATACGGAGCTGGTAAGTTATCATAATTTTAAAATATTACTATTTTGAAAAGTGATTACTGTATCATTTGAACAAAAGCACAGTTTGTAAATGGACTGTAGGTTCCTTCAACTTTGTTTGCCACTTCAGTTCTGCCTATTTCCAGACAAAATGATTTCTAGACATGGTTGAACATTAGATTTTTTTTGCTTGTGCATATCAAATTACCTTATAAAGATTTGATGTTAGCTTCATAGCTGAGAACTTTGTACAAATAAGGTTATTTGTTTTGGCTTTAATTAGCATGGTCTGTAAAGAGTGTTTCAACAAAGGTACTTGACCATTTAAAGTATGTATTTTGGATTGTGACAGTTCTGGTAGCTTTAAGCGATGAGTTTTTAAATCATCTTTTGTTTTGAACAGCTGAAGAATGCCAAATGGATAAAGATGACATGCTGATCCCAATCATTGTTGGTGCAGCTCTTGCTGGCCTTGTGCTGATTGTGTTGATTGCTTATCTGATTGGAAGGAAGAGGAGCCATGCTGGATACCAAACCATCTAACCTCACACAGATTTAGCTATTCCACTTCTGTAACTAATTCTTTTTCAAAGAAATGCACACACATTCTCTCTGGAATCTTGGGCATGGACCTGTGTTAAAGGGAGTTGAGAAAAAAGTTTACTGACAAACAGAATCCTTTGCCTGACAACTTGCTTCTAACATTGTATGTTCTTAACGACATATGATGAAATATTTCCCAGAGCACACTTTCCCCAACACCCCTAGACCTTGAGATAGAGTATACCATTGCAAATACATTATAATGACTAACTCTCTGGTCAGTGACCCATTTGAGGAATAAATGCAGATTGTTCAATGCAAACTGAAACCCAAATCGTACCCAATTAGCCAATGCAATGTTGCGCACAAGTTGTGAGGAAGGAGCAACTGTGTGCCAACTTTGCACATTTATGTTCCGCAGCTGGTTCCCTTATACCAAGAGCAGGTGTAATATAGGTAACGTAGAGAGGCTGGATTTATTTACATTGAGTGCAGCCAACCAGGAAAGACCAGTTCTTTGTCAGAGATTGTAATACTAAAACGCAAGAGTTCTTTAGGGAAAGAACTGTTTGTGAGTAACTTAATAATATTTCACACTTCTGTTGTGTAACTAAGAGTGTTAATTCCTGCTTTACAGAAATAATGGTGTGTTGTGCTAAAGTGACTTTTTTGGCTAATTACATTTAACTTTTACTTTAGGGATGTGTACGTATACTCAAACATGTGTGCCTGTAAATTAGGCTATTTGAAAATTAAGCCCTCATTCCCACTCCAAACAAAATTATAAACAAATTTACAATGGCTGGGGTATTGCTAGATTTTAATTTGGATTTGAGAATAGTTTTAATCATTGGAATGATACCTTTAGGAAGGGGCTTGTCATCCTCCTTAGCATTGTGGAGGAAAACCACATGGTATAGATTGTGTTGCAGTGTTTGACCTTTTTGAAATACAAAAGCGCGACATTGCTGTTAGTTTGCTCACCTTTCACTGCTGGAACCATTCACACAGGGATTGTATGGATATAAAGCAAGGTGCATGGGGTGTGAGCAGTTTTTTTGTGTAAATCAGTGTTCAATCTGAAACAGCTTCAATAATTACTGATGGATTTTTTAAAAAATGCTGAATGTGGATCAAGTCCAAGGAACAAACTAGTTCAAGTGCTAGTCATCTCATGTATGTGTTCTGTGCACTTTGATCCCTAAACTTGAAGAAAGATGTTGGTTGAATTGAACACTACCCTAGCACGCTGTTCTCCCTGGTGCTATCAATATATGTATAGTTTAAAGTTGGTTTAGCTTGATGGCCACCTGTTTCAAATTTGGTTCCTGATATTAACATTTTCTTTTCCTGGGTTATGTTTTAAACTATTGATTTATGCTTTTGAGTAATCTCTTTTGGGTGCTCTGCAAATGGTTAGGAGCTGGCACTCTGTTCTCTTCTCCCCGTTTTTTTTAATAATCAATTAAACTGTGTGCATTTTTTGTGACTGCACTTTTTCAGGCATGTCTACCATAGAGAGAAATTTAAGCCTGCCAGTTGTGCTTAAGAGTTTGTTTTGGACTGTTAACTGAAGATTTGGCACATGAGGTGTATGCATTGCCTATAACCGTGCTAATAAAGGATTTGTTTCTCAAAGGGCTATGTGCTGGTTTCCCTTCTTCTGTTAAAGGCATTTGGCCAGCTCTTAATTGGATAACAAAGGGAATCTTATTCTGTCGCACAATCACTTACCAAGTGTTGAACATTTGTTATAGAGAAAATCTACTTCTAAATTGCATCTGGTTGGTAGAGTCTTTGTATTGGAAAAGAAGAGGCAAATATTCTTGACCATGTAACTGCTTCAAGTCTGAAGGTATGCTTGTATGATTTTCTGCAGCATATTTAAGGCCTTTTTGTTCTCCAAGAAATGATTTCATCAGCATTGCAGTTTGCTCAGTTTTTACATGACTTGCTTGATTTAAACTGTTTGCACTCTGTTCCATTCCTTTTTGTATTTTGAGTTTCTTTTTGTTTCTGTAATCTAGTTTGATGTTGGAAATGAAAAGTTTCCTGACTTGTACTTGTGCACCAATAAAATTATTTCTATTCCGTCTGCCAAACAGGTTTTTAAGTTTACGTTTGTCTCTGATAAAGACTTCCCTCTCTCTTCAACATGACCAAGCTTTTGAACATCTGTCCATAATTTATGCCTTGGTGTCAAATTTAGTTTGGTTTAGTTAAAGCTGCTCTGAAATGCCCTGGTATGTTTTGCTGTGTTAAATGTGGGAGATAAGTGAACCTTGTTTTGTGATGTCACACTGCATTCTGATAGATTTGCTGCTCTGCATTTGCAGATTGACCAAAATTCCACATTGACATTGTGTAATCCTGTTCTGCTGTTTTATTGTGCTCTTTCTAATTCTTTTTGCCTGCTTGCTCACCAGCTGTTTTAATTCTGTGGTTTAAAAGTGCTAAGACAATTAATACAAGAATTAAAGAATCTTGGATCAGTTGAATTATAGGCAAACACACAAAGTTGCTGATCTGATCACTCCATTGTTTTTCAAATGTTTGTATTGTATCCTATAAGCCTTAAATTGCATTGACATTACTATTTTTCTGTCAGTAGTTTAATGTGGGTGCACATCAAAAGAAAACCTGAAGAGCTTTGGGTCATTATTGTTAACTGTCGACACAGAATTTGTGATCGCAAGTTTCAGCTATGGGTCTTCATGTAACTGGCCACTTAATTCTCAAACCACAGATCTTTGGCCACGCGGGGCAGGATGTCCCACTAGGTAACTGTTTTGGAGTATTTTTTAATCAAATTTTAATAGCTGAATTGGTTGTTGCTCTGGTGGAAGACTGAGTTTTGTTTTGACTTTAATAAATGGCGCTTATTGCCATTTCACAGTGGCAGATACTGTATAACTGATTTGCCTAATGCATTAGTACTTTAGAAATTTTAAATTCCACTGACTACTTCTATGTTGGTGAAGCACGTCATTGCACAGTATTAACAACTCAGAAATTAACCATTTAGTCCATTTTGGGTTTTTGGGCTCAATACAAGCCTCCAGCCTTTGTCTAACTCCTGTCAGCATAACCCACTTATTTCTCCTTCATGTTTATGTTGCTTCTCCTTAAAAGACTATGGTATTGTATGAAATCCCAGATGATACGTGGATCCTGTCAGTAGTAAATGTTTTTTAAAATAAAAATGCCAATAAAATGTATAGTACTCGGGCATACAGCCTATTTTCCTTTTAACATTCATTACTTGGGCAAACTGATCACTGCAGTACTGGATTGTTGGAAAACAACTTTGTTAACTTCCTTTCATCTACTAGGGGTTTGTGCTTTTAATGAAGGTCTTGTACCTTTATTGTCCCTGTCCAGCCAAGCATATTTGCCACACTGCAAAACAGGCAGTCAGAGACCTCCCTATCTGTCCTGTCTATGCACACATTCCGTGTAAACTGAATTGGGGCAAGTAACTAAATTTTTGTTTGCTCAAGAATATGCTTATTGCTTACTATGTTTTGATTTGTTCTCCCTCATGCAAAGGAAACGTTCAGGCATCTTCTCCACTTCGACTGTTCTCTAATATTGTAACCTCTTGCCTCCCATGTTGAAACTTAGACCTCACCCAGTAGCAATGCATTGAAAAAGATGAAGTGGTCTGATGTGACTCATATGTTTGATTAACCCCTTTGTATTCATACCCTCTTGAGGTAAAAGCCCTTTTATCCCCTTTCTGTAACTGTCCAATTGTGACTAAACTGGTTTGCCTCATGCTATTGTCATACAAGTATAGTGTTGCTTTGAAAAGTAGTCCAGAATTACACAAGTACATCCATTTGTTCCAACCAGCCATGTGCTGTGTGAGCTGCCTCCCATCCTCCTCCTCCAAATGCCTATTTTTCCTCAATTATTTGACAGCATATAAAAACGCCGTGCAATCCATTGTGCCTGTAGCTTCAGAAAAAGAGCCATCCAATCGAATGTCACTTTCCAGCTCTTGGCCTGTAGACCTGTAAGTTACGGCCCTCCATGTTTTCTATATATGTTTTATCGCACTGCTATCCTCCAACCCTCTTATCAGACTCGACAGAATAAGTTTCTCTATGCCCCTTGGTTATAGTCCCTTGCTTTATAATGTGATTAAAAGGAGGAATGGTCAAAGCCCCTCTACTATTTTTTTAAATTTTTAATCATATTATAGAAAGTTCCATATTCTAATCACCCCTTAAAGAAGTTTCTCCTACTACTTCATTTGATTAATTAATGCCTGCTCTTTCTTAATGGCCCCTACTGTTGACTCGCACAATGGAGCATCTCTACCTGTACCCAATTAAACCTTGCTCTGGCAGCATGGTGGTTAGCAGTGCTGTCTCACAGCACCAATGTCTTGGGTTTGATTCCAGCCTCAGGCAACTGTCTGTGTGGATTTTGTACGTTATAGAACATAGAACAATACAGCACAGAACAGGCCCTTCGGCCCACGATGTTGTGCCGAACATTTGTCCTAGCTTAAGCACCCATCCATGTACCTATCCAATTGCCGCTTAAAGGTCACCAAAGATTCTGACTCTACCACTCCCACAGGCAGCGCATTCCATGCCCCCACCACTCTCTGGGTAAAGAACCCACTCCTGACATCTCCCCTATACCTTCCACCCTTCACCTTATCCCCATGTCTGTGTGGGTTTCCTCCCACAGCCCAAAGATGTGCAGGTTGGGTGGTTTGACCCTGCTAAATTGCTCATTATGTCCAGAGATGTACAGGCTATAAATGGTTTAACCATGGGAAATCCAGGATTACAGGGGTAGTATAGGGGTGTGGGTCAGGGTGGGATGCTGTTCAGAAGGCTGCTGTGAGCTTGGTGGACCGAATTGCCTGCTTCCGCACTATAGGGATTCTGATTCTATAATTTGATGTCCTAGAAGAGCGAATAATTCCAAGCTGTTTAATCCTTCCAGATGGTTATAACCACTCAGTTCCTGTGTCATTTCAGCAAATATTCATTTTGCACTTAGCTCCAGTTTGCATAATATTAAAGACCTAGACAATGTATAGTATTGTGTGATCTGACCTAGGTTTTACACAGGTGTAACCTTACAAGATGTAGAATTGTGCCCATGATATTGTTACTGTGGCAATTGTTAGGATTTCAGTAATTAATAATCTAGAATGGAAAATTGTAGTAACTATAGTAGTAATAATAATAACAATGAAGCTACCAGATTTTTGTTCAAAAGAATAGCATTCATTGGTTTCCTTCAGAGAATGGAACTGCCATCCTTATCTGGTCAGGTAAGGATGTAATTCCAGACCCAATGTGATTGACTTCTGACTCTTACCTATCCTCTGAAATGGCTTTGCACATTATTTGGTTGTTTTGAGCTGCTTTCAGCAATGTTGAAAAGGAATAAAATAGGATTGAACCAGGCACATGTGAAGGAAATGATAGTGCTCACATTTCAATTGTGTGATAGTGAACTCTGAAAATGCTTCCATCTGTCACCACAAAAGCCTGAGCTGAGAATCATTATTTTTGTGGTCCTTGCAGTCTCTCCAGGCTGTATTAATTTGAAAAATCACCATGTGCAAATAATCCATGCAAAATAGTTTTTATTGAATGTAAGAGGTCCTTTAATCAATTCTTTGTCTTCCATCGAAATACAAAAGATTTACATTGCTCTAGCTTTCAAATCTTTCCATTGTTATATTTGATTTTCATTACCCTTCCCATTGCAACAAGTTAATAATTTTCACCTTAAAAATGGGAAATAATCGATACAAGTGCTATGTTAAATCCATCCAGCTACAACATTGCCCTCTGAGCACATGGAATGACCTTGCATTACACCATATAACAAATTACCATCAGTTAGTTTCAGTAATGTGGTTACCCTGATTATTATTACAATCCTCTATTCCTGCAGCCAACTGTGATCCCACGGGTAGTGAGATCATCCATCTCTGGAGGTCAGCACCTCACTAGACAAGTGGGAGATAATGATGATAGGGCTGTCTCTCTTGCCAGAATTTCAAACCCCAAACCTCTAAATTTACAGGATACAAATGAGGAATGTCATCAATATGTTTAATTATCCACCTTGGCAGACTGCTGCCAATGGGATTACAGACCATCTCTGCCCAAAGCAGTTCTTGGAGTGAAACAATTGTGTGCATCATTGCTTCAGTCTTGCGTATGTATATAAAAACAAAATCTTCCTTGACTCCTAATTTAAAAATGTATCCACCTTAAATCCAAATTGAGGCTATTGATTAAAACGTTTGTCCAATTTAAGCAGATATTTTAAACTGTCTATTGAAATGTTAGGCTATTTACCTGCAAAGCTTTTGTATATCAGGATCATTTTTGAAATGTTTGAATGATCTAAGTTTGTTTTAAAATTTATTCTTATGTGGGATGTGCACATCACTGGCAAGGCCAACATTTGTTACATATCCCTATTTTCTCTGGAATTGAGAGACCTATTCAGAGACCTATTTCAAATGGTATGGGAATCGCATGTCAGCCAGACCAGGGAAGAATGGCATTTTTCCTTCCCTTGAAGAGGATTAGTGAATCAAATGGTTTTTTATGACAACTGATGATTCGTTGAATTTATGTTTCCTGAGCTAGCATGTCAATTAGCCTTGACCTCTGGATTGTTCGTTCAATGATATTGGCACTACATACACCATTATCTTTCCCAGTTATTCACTATTTAAAAGACAGTTTCCCCAATAGGCCTTCTGGTGCACTCCCATTTGTCATATTCTTGGAAATGCTTCGAATAGTTTGTAAAGCAGGTAGAAACCTAAAGGTTGTAAGTCCTTAATTCACATTGGGAATTCTGGAATGGCATCATGTAAGCAGAGCTATTCCTGCCCAACTCCAGTAAGGCTGTTGCCATCTCATAACCATGCTGGTGTATTCCATTTTGGAAGTTCCCAATTTTCGAATTGACAGGGATCAAATTAGGGATGGCACCAATAATGGTCAAATGAAGCTGCATCACCTTTCAGTAACTGGTGGTAGGTCCAATCAGAGGAGAAGGGACAGATGACAGGAGATTGAGAGTTCAAAGTTAGGATTGTTGTTGAAGAGAGAGGATAGTTTCTTTTTCAATATAGCACATTTCAAAGCAGTCCCCTCAGTGAGAAATGGGCTTAATCAGCGTCAGGACTGTCTGATCCTCTGATTTGCTTATTGCTGATGCTGCTATTTTTCCATTTTAGCAATCAGAATTCAGCTGATCAGTTGGTCCTAACAACCTGGGCTGGGCTGGGTTCAATTGAGTCTGCCATGCCTCCAACTGGGGAAAGGAGGTTGTAGCTGGCAAGGAGATCCCCTTCTAAAATCACAAGAGATTGTGGAGTTAGGTTGGAATAAAGGGGTAAATTGTAGATGAGAAAATAGGGAATAAGCAATAAACAGAGGGATTACCAGATGAGGGATTCCTAACCATCTCAACTGCTGTGACAGTAGCTTGTGATTTTTTTTTTCCCCAGCAATTCCTGATTGGCCCAGATGTCCTGTAGTTAGCTTGGCCTAATGCTAGAATCTGACAGTCTCACAATGTCACAAGCAATGTTTGAGGCTCACTATAATATTTATAGATGTAGGGTTTTCAACAGTATGTGCAGATTGCAACGTTACCCTTTATGCTTCATCTTACATCTTAGCCATGCTACTCCTTTAAAATGTGGAGCCTGCAACAATTTATTTCCTTACTTAAGAAATGGAACAGACTCCTGATTTGGAGGGAGGCATCTCCAGAATCGATTCTCTCCTTAGGTCATTTGGTAATCCACCATTAACCCCCCACACATTGAGCTCATCAAACACACCAGTCTCAATCATCTCCTCTTGCCATGGGATAGGGATGTTACCAGTTGCAAATTCATCAAAAAACTCCTTGTCTGCATCTTCAATGGTAATTCCTTTCACAGTTGAGAACGCGCCAACATCTTGAATGTCCTTTGCATACACTGTTTTAGAGTCTGGAGTAAAAGGAGGTGGAAGTATACCTAGAAGGGACCATAGAAAATGTTTACAGTGAGCAGTGTTAATACATATAATTTTCTGTTGGGTTATGCTATAATTTATCTTGTAAGTATTTGGACTGAAAGCCCTGTGCAACTCTGAGGCACTACTACACTGCTACAAGTGCTTTTGCATTAGATGTATGACCCTGTAGACTCACTAAAGATTCCAACGCGATACTGAAAAAATAAACAGTTCTCCCAGATTTCTGGCCCACTGCTACTCCATCAACCACATCACCAAAGTAAACTATTTTACTTGCTCCATGGAAGTTTGCTGTGTAAAACATAGTTATTGATTTTTTCATTCAGTCATTAGATGTGGGCAACACTGGCTGGGCTAGCATTTATTACCCATCACCACTTTCCATTGAGAATGTGATGTGTTGTTTTCAAACTGCTGCATCTATGTACTATAGGTAGTTCCACAATGTCATTTGGGAGGGAGCTCCAGAATTTTGACCCAGTGACACTGAAGGGACGATGATATATTTCCAAGTCAAGAGTGGAGAGTGGCTTGGAGAACAAGTAGTGGTGTTCCCCTGTATCTGCTGCCCCTATTGTTCTAGATGGAACTGGTTGTGATTTATGGAAGGTGCTGACTAAGGTTTGCATATATAACAAACTATTTCAAGGAATTTGAGTGTTACTGGAGACATTTCTCAGATGTTCTATCAATAAGACATTTATATTTCTCTTCCTTTGTAATTTTATATATTTTTGAGAGTATTATTAAAATACATGAATCAACCAAACACTGACAGCAAACTTTTTTAAAATGATTTGGGATAGGATGTTTTCCTGTCAACATTTCGCATTCAGTCCTACCATATCAACTGTCACAATGTCCTTCAGCTAGAAGATAGATGGGAGAAGTTAGGACGATTCTCCTTGGAGTAGAGAAAACTGCAAGGAGGTCTGATCAAAGTGTTTAAAAATTACAAAAGGACTGGATGTAATAGAGTTAAACTGTTTCCACTGTAGAATGATTGAAAACCAATGGGCACAGATTTAAAGGTAATTAGGAAAGGAAGCAATAGTGCCTTGAGAAAAAACATTCATTTGGTGAGTAGTTAAGGTCTGAAAAGTACTGTCTGTGTTGGAGGCAAGCTCAAACGAGGCTTTTAAAATCCATCATTATTCGAAACAAGGATGTGCAGGAATCTGGCCAAAAGACCATAAGAAATAGGCGTAGGCCATTTGGCCCATCGAGCCTGTTGTGCTATTCAATAGGATCATGGCTGATCCAACAATCCTCACTTCCAATTTTCTGTCTTTGATTCTAGTACTATTCAAGCACTTACCTAAAGCAAAAATGTGCACAAGGACACTGCCTGTACAGCTCTGTGGCAAGGAGTTACAAAGACACTCAATCCTCTGAAGAAGAAACTCTTCCTCATCTCGATCTTAAATTGACACCCCCTGTAATTCTGAGACAATGTTCTCTGGTAAAATACTCCAATGAAGGAAACATTTTCTCAGTGTTTACTCTGAAAAATTTGGGGTTTTAAGTGGCATGACACTGACTCTATTCATTGAGTTTAGAAGAACAAGTTAACCCTTCCATACTAGGAATCGTGCGTACGAACCTTTTCTGGGTTATCTCCGATGTAGTAAATTCTTAAATGGACCAAGACTGCTTTCAGCACTCCAGATGTGGTCTCACTAGCACCCTGCACAGTTGCAATAAAACTTCCCCAATCTTATACTACGACCCCCTTGAAATAAGGGCTAGCATTGCGTTGACTTCCTGTTTGCATTTTGCAGCTTTCTGTAGTTTTTCTCCATGTTCATTTTTTACCCCTTCCAAAATAAACAACTTTACCCCATTTGCCTAACCCCTCTATACTGTTTGTATCACTCTCGCAACTTGCCTTTCCACCTATTTTTGTGTCTCCCCATTTAGCTACAGTATGTTTGCTTCCTTCCTTCCTTCAAGTCATGAATATATATTGTATACAGTTGCAATTCCAGCACTGACCCCTGTGGAACCTCATTAGTCACAAGTTGCAAGCTGAAAAGGAATCTTTTATCCCTACTTGCTGCTTCCTCGTCAGTAACCAATTCTCTTCCATGAAGGGCAAGCATGGTTTCAAGTCAAATGGCGTCCTGTTCTGTAACTGTTCAATGACTATGTTAATACAAACTGTAGACAAAAGATGGCTCTATTCTGTTGTTTCATTCTGCCAATGTAATCAGTACTTTGTAACAACAGCTGATGGAATTATTGGTTGTGGTGCAGTAATAGTAAGTTAAATACTGATGCTAACTTATTGTTAGATTGTTTTCCTTTTTCAGTTAGTTTTATTAAAATATAGTAAGGCCTTGTCAATCTTCCTTAATACTGGCCTATGTAAACCATCTTCTACTTTATTTGGAGGATGGAGATACTCGAGAATCCCCACAATGTGAAAACAGGTCATTTTGGCAGAACTGGTCCACACAGGTCTTCTGAAGAGTATCCCACCCAGACCCATTCCCCTACATTTACTACTGATTAATGCACCTAATCTACAAATCTGGACAATTTAGCATGGCCAATTCACCTGCACATCTTTGGATTGTGGGAGGAAACCAGAGCACCCGGAGGAAAACCACGCAGACACAGGGAGAATGTGCAAACTCCACGCAGACAGTTGTCCGATGCTGGAATCGAATCCGCGTCCCTGGCATAGTGAGGCAGCAATGCTAACCACTGTGCCACTCATGGATTGTATCTGCAGGGACACCATGTACAAACCTTGAATAAAAGGTGGAAAGTATATCCTATTTCACCCTCATTTTGATGGTTACCTTTGTGTATAGCTGTGTCAAACTGTGTATAGGTACTTGGTTCACAAACAGCAAATTTCACTATATGCCAAGGTTCTGCCCATCAGGCAGTGTAAAGGATGGTTGTAGCCATATTGCTGCAGTATCCCCATCCCTTGTGGAGAAATCTTTACAGAAAAACTGCAAGGACCACATGTCCACCAAAGTGGTCAACATTATGTCCTCAAAGCCTTGTGGGAAAGGAGATGGTTAATGTTATTCCTGAGCAGACTTTCAAACCAATTTGACAAAATGCCTCGCTTTCAAAGAAGCAACCAAAAGCAGCTTGGCTGGTGGTCTGAAGGGCTTTCATGAACAGCTGGATTCTCTGTGCCTCCCACTGTCACACATCTCTTTTTTTGAATGTGTCTTCACAAAGAAGGTCTGGAGAGAGTTGCAGTGGTTTTTCTTTTCTGTGATGCAGGACTCTGTGCTCTGCGAGCTGTTCCTAGGGGAAAAACAACGAGACAAACACCAATTGCACCTGGAGGAGCATCCACTCACTGAAAGATGCACATTGATCTGCCCACAACTTGCTGGTCTCCTAGTGTAAAGAGCCATCCTTGACTGAGCATTGTAGGCTAGTACATTCCAAGGTCCAGGAATACGTGTGAAGGGGCACACTAAAACTTGGGGCAGCCACGCAGAGGTACAATAGGGAAAGGTTACTATCTAAAGCTTTTCAGTCATGGTGTGCCAAGGGACTGATAACTTATAGACTCCATCCCCCTAGGCTTGATGCTGAATTAGATTGATGTATCAATATGATCAGTGAAGAAAAGTTGTATTTTGTTGTATTTTCCATGATGTGCCCTTTGCAAGATATTTCAAAGTACTCATAGATTTTTTTTCACTGGAGCATAGGCGGTTGAGGAATGACCTTATTGAAGCTTATAAAATTGAGGGGCACAGATAAAGTGAATAAGAAAGGTCTTTTCCTTTAGGTGGGAAAGCTCAAAAATAGGGTGCTTATTTTTGAACTCCACACCTAAAGGAAAAGACCTTTTGTTATTCACCTTATCTGTGCCCCTCATGATTTTATAAGCTTCTGTAAAGTCATTCCACAACCTCCTACACTCTAGTGAAAAAAGTCCCAGCCTCCATTCTAGCAACATCCTAGTAAATCTTTTCTGAACTCAACAGTTTAATAATATCCTTCCTATAACTGGATGACCAGGACTGCACACAGTACCCATACAATCTCATCAGACATCTTACAGCCACCAAGGATTTTTTTTTTAAAAATGTTACTACCAAAGATTTTTTTACTCGTATTTGTGTTCTTAATAAGAAAACACAAACTTTATCCTCAGCTAATTCATAAAGGACCACTGTTGAAGTCGGAACAAAATTTGAAACATTCTGACATCTACAGGATGGATTCTGAATACAGCACATTTTTTAATAAAGTAGATTTTTATACTTTACCAGCTTCAAGTTTTCTCCAGTTGATACTCTTGAAGAAGGCGTGGGCCTTTATTTCATCACAGCATTCATTCTTGAATCCAAGGCGCTTCTCCGGATCTTTCTCCAGCAAAGCCTCACAAAACAACTTGCTCGGTTCACTAAACTTGTTGCAGTAAGTCACTGGATCATTCAAAATCCGTCGCTTCACTTCTTTGTTCTCAACCTGGTCACAGTGCACAAAAGGTGGAAATTAATGCGGAATCCTACAGTACTGTTCTTAATGCCTGTCCTGACTCTTTGATCGAGCAACTGACAATAATTCTCAGCCCTGTTCTCCTTTCCCATTTCCCTGTGCAATAGTCTGTTATCCTTCAAATATTTGTCATACACTCTTGAAGACTATAATCTGTTCTAATTCCCCAAGCCTTTGAGGCAGACCATAATAGTATGCTGTGTTAAAAGATAAGGTTTCTAATGTTACCTTAACACCTCATTAATCATCTCAAAGCTGTCTCTTTTGAACTGACATTGAACAAATTTATGTATTCTCTGTCAAAACCATTCAGGACCTCAAACCTTCTCTAAAATTGGGGGATCAGCACCAGTTTCTTCAGTTCCTCACAATAACTGAAGCCCCCTGGTATCGTTCAGCACTGACCAAGATTTTAACATCGTCGAGAGTGTGGTGCTGGAAAAGCACAGGAAGTCAGGCAGCATCCGAGGAGCAGGAGAATTGACATTTCAGGCATAGCGCTTTATCAAGAATGTCCGAAATGTCGGTTCTCCTGCTCCTTGGATGCTGTCTGACCTGCTGTGTTTTTCCAGCATCACACTCTCAATTCTGATCTCCAGCATCTGCAGTCCTTACTTTCTCCCACGATTTGAACATCCCCATTATAAGTAGAGTCCAGAATTGAATGCAATATTCCCATGAGATTTTAGGAATGTCCAGAATTACACACTTGCCTTTTTGTTCTCTTCCTATTTTCTAATCATCTTATGACCATTTGAAGAATTTTACTAGTGTGTGGAGTTTGCATGTTCTCTCCTTGTCTGTGTGGATTTCCTCCGGGTGCTCCGGTTTCCTCCCACAGTCCAAAGATGTGCAGGTCAGGTGAATTGGCCATGCTAAATTGCCCATAGTGTTAGGTAAGAGGTAAATGTAGGGGTATGGGTGGGTTGCGCTTCGGCGGGTCGGTGTGGACTTGTTGAGCCGAAGGGCCTGTTTCCACACTGTAATGTAATGTAATCTAATCTAATCTAATCTAATCTTCTGCCCACCAGTGTTTCTATGTTATAGGATTTGTGTGTAATAGAGTTTGTGAAATAGGTTTCTTTACAGTATTGCAATTAACAATCTAAACAATTCTTTCAAACACAAAGTCATGACAGAGATTGTCTTCAACTGGAATACACATTGGTAGACTGTGTTCTGGCTCACCATGTCATGTACTCACAAAGAGAGAAGTTGCTGAAATGATAAAACTGCACTGAACTTACTCTGGATTCAGATGCTTGCCATCATACATTCTGTAGCATAGACATGAAATTGGGTTCTGCATTTATTGTTTCTTTAAGTGCACTTTGGCACCTACCACTTTAATTAAGAGAAACATATTTTAAGATCATCATCAGCAAAGTGATGGAAAGAATTGTTGATAGTGCCATGAAACCGGTCTTGCTCAGCAATAACCTGATCAGTGGCGCCCTGTTTGAGTTCTGCTAGGGCTACTGAGCTCCTCACCTCACTACAGCCTTAGTTCAAACGTGGCTCAAAGAGCTGAATTCTAGGGATGAGCTGAGAGTGTCAGCCCTTGACCTCAAGGCTATATTTGACCAAATGAGGCATCAAGAAGACCTAGCAAATCTTGAATCAATGGAAATCCAAGGTAAACTTTGCTGGTTAGAGTCAGAACTGGCACATGGGAAGGTGGTCAGAGGTCAAGAATTTCAGACGTGGAACATCTCTGTAGGATACTGTCCCATGCCCAATCATATTCAGCTGTTTCATCAAAGATCTTCCCTCCATCATAAGTTGAGAAGTGGGGATGAATGTTCGCCGATGACTACATAATTCGTAAATCATCAGACACAGAAGCAGTCTGTGTCCCTGTGCAGCAAGACCTAAACAATGTCCAGGCATTCACACCACTAAGCAATAACCATTTCCAACAAGAGAGAAAAATCTAATTATCTCCTCTTGGCATTCGCTAGTATCACTGTCACTGAATCCCCACTATCAACATCCTGGGGCTTTCATTGCCAGAAACTGAATTGGACCAGTCATATAAATACAGTGGTTACAAGAGCAGATCAGAGGCTAAGAATCCCGTGGCAAGTAGCTAATCTCCTGATTCCTCAAAGCCTGTCCATTATCTATAAGGCACAAATCAGGAGTGTGGTGGAATACTCCCCACTTTCTGGATGAGTACAGCTCCAACAAAACCCAAGAAGTTTGACACCATGTAGGACAACGCAACCCACTTGATTGGCACCACATCCACTCTCCCCACCACCAACGCTCAGTAGCAGCAGTGTATTATCTACAAGATGTACTGCAGAAATTCATCAAAGATCCTTAGATAGCACTTTCGAAAACCATTCGAACTAGAAGGACAAGGGCAGCAAATACATGGGAACAGCACCATCTGCACGTTCCCCTCCAAGCCACTCACCATCCTGATTTGGAAATGTATCATCATTCCTTCAATGTGTCATTGGGTCAAATCCTGGAATTCCCCTCATAGCTGATTGGTGAATGTAGTGGGTTAAGGCAGGAGGTCACCACCACCTTGCCAAGGGCAGTTGGAGATGACAAACAAACGTCATCAATGTCCACTTTCTCCGAACAAATAAACTAAATCCTGGGATTCCCTGCTGTCAGTGTTTTATTGGGTGTGTTCTGCACTGTCAGAGACACTACTTCTCAGGAAAATGTTACACCAATGCCTTGCAGGCAAGAATAAAGCATGCTGTATCGCACTGTTGGAAGAAGAGCATGGCAATTCTCTGAACGTCCTGACGAATTCGGATCCCACACTAACTGACAAATGAAACTCTCTTAACTCTGTAATAGTTCATCACAATTTTGGAATGGAAATCCAAATACATCTTCAATTCACCACTGCTCTATCTCATGGACTTCATTTAACCCTGTGGTGAACAGATTGAACTCAAGGTTTCTGGTTTCTTGATGACTGCGTTCCTAAAGCAACAGATTAACACAGGAATATTTTAAAATCTCCTTACGTGTTCCCCTCGATACCGGAATGGACCCTTGGCTGCGATCATCTCATACAATGTGACTCCCAGTGTGAAATAATCGACGGAATAGTCATATTCCAAACCTTTAAGCAACTCTGGTGCCATAAAACCTGAAATTCCAGCAGATTGCATTGTTACGTAGTGCCAATGCTGAAACTCTGAACCAAAGACAGAAAACTCCAGGAACTCGGACAACTCTGCCCATCCCTTAAACCGCACAATAAACAGTTCAATACCCTCAAAACCATCCCACAGCTTAACATCCACCAAACTCTGACCTCATTCATCCCCTCTCACTCCAGTATCAACAGATGTAGAGGTACATGTCACCTCTGCTTCTCTAACTCAGAGCCATCTCCTTGTACTTTTTGCTGACCCCCTTTCCCCTCCAAACCCTGCACCTCCACATTCCTTTTCTTCCCCTTTTCTCCTTCACCCCCTCCTATTCTGTCCTTCCTTACACTCTCCTCCTTCTGCATCTCACCCTCTGTTTCTTTCCCTTCCTCATTCTTCTTTCCGTCTCTCCCTCCCATCCTCTCGCTTTCTTCTCTCCCCTCTTCTCTCCTCCCCAGCTTTCTCTCTTCCCCCCTCTTCCTCTTGCTCCCCTCTTCACTTCTCCCTCCCACCCTACCTCTCTCTTCTTTTCCCCTTCTCTCTCCACCTCACCATCTCTTTCTGTCCCCTCCTCTCCTTCATCTCCCTCTTCTCTGACTCCTTCCTCCCCCTTTCCCTCTTTCATCATCCTCCCTCCTTTCTCTCTCTCTGCCTCCTTTGCCTCTCCTTCTGCTCTCCCTATACTTCCACCTTTCCTTCTAGCTCCCCTGTTCACACTTCACCTCATTCTCCAACAGAGGGAAATTACAAGATGTACCTGGAGTTCCAGCATAGCCTTTGATCTTAGTTTGATCATCATTCAATTCCACAGCAAGTCCAAGATCAGAGATTCTCACATGACCTGAAAAATGATAAGTTCCAACAATACTGTTTAAAAAAAGCACAGCCAAATTTTCTTCCTGATTGAAAGATACATTTCCCTACATGCTGGGATCCTCACGTTATCACAATGAGAGTTTGGAAGTTGTTTTCAGATCTGTTCAGACTGAGCAGCTAGGTAGCAGACTGACAATCTACTCAATGCAGATTGAACTAAAGTGTCAATTCTGCTCTGTCTCAGCTCACCTAATGCTGAAACTCTCATCCCCGCCAAACCCTCATCCCTGCCTTTATCACCTCTGGACCTGATGTGTTTATCTGGGTTTGTCCATATATCCAAACTGCTCCTATTTATTGATTGATTCGATTCATTGTTGTCACAAGTACCTGTGTACAGTTGAAAGTTTTGCTATGTGAGCAGTACAGGCAGGTCGTAACATACAAGGACACGCAGATCATAGGGTGTTTAGACAGAGCGAGACCATACAGGGTTACAGCTGGACAGGATACGCACAAAAGCAAGATCAACATTATATTTGAAATTAGAGAGGTCTATTCAGAAATCTAATAACAGCAGGGAAGAAGCTGTTCTTGAAGCTGTGTTTGAACTTCTGTATTTTCTGCCTGATGGAAAAGGTTGGAAGAGAGTATGGCCTGGGTGGGAGAGTTCTTTGATAATATTGGTAGCCTTTCTTCAGCAATGTGAAGCGTAGATGGAGCCTATGGATGGGAAATTGACTTTCGTGATCATCTGGGCTGTGTCCACAACTTTCTGTAGTTTCTTACAATTATGGGCAGAGCAGTTGCCATAGCAAGCCATGATGTACCCAGATAGAACATTTTCTATGATACATCTATAAAAGTTGGTGAGGATACGTGATGATCATCAAGTAGCCATCTCTACCTTTAGGAGAAAGTGAGGTCTGCAGATGCTGGAGATCAAAGTTGAAACTTTATTGCTGGAACAGCACAGCAGGTCAGGCAGCATCCAGGGAACAGGAGATTCGACGTTTCGGGCACCTGAAGAAGGGCCTGTGCCCGAAACGTCGAATCTCCTGTTCCCTGGATGCTGCCTGACCTGCTGTGCTGTTCCAGCAATAAAATCTCTACCTTTAGCTCAACTCAAATCCTTGTCTTCGTTCCTCAAGACGTGACTATTCCAACCTATTCCTAGCTGGTCTCCTCCATTCTACCCTCTTTCACTTGGAAGTTATCTGAAATTCTACTGTCCACAAAATAATTGTGGACAGTAGAATTTCATTGTCACCCCCTGTGCTCACTGTCCTGCATTTGCACTTGGTCAAGCAAAGTTTTGATTTTAAAATTCTCATTTTTGGTTTTGAACCCCTTCCTGGCTTTGACTGTCCCTACCTTGCTGGAACCACTTCAAGCCCCTGAATCTTCCATGATACCTGCTGCAGCTTGTTGCTCCTTCTGCCAGGCGATCAGATGTCAAGGTAAGATCTGTGGTATCCTCACACATTCACTGGCATTCATCTGTAATCACTCTGCCAACATCCATCATCCAAATATACCACAGTCAGCTCATTCCTGGCCCCCACTCTACCCTCTCGATGGGATCACTTTCCAACTCCAATTGAGTGGCTGAAATGCTGACATCTTATTTTCTGGACATCACATAAATTCAAGATGCTCTTCACTTGTCTTACCTTATTTAAGAACTAATTCCAGCTTCTTGCACATCCCCAATTTTAACCCCTCTACAATTGGTGGCTGTGCCTTCTGTGGCCTGGGCTCCAAGCTCTGAAATTTCCAGCCCACACCCCTCTGCCTTACTACCTCTCTATATCTTCTTCCTCTTTTAGGAGTTTCCTTAACCTGCCTCTTTGATCAAGCTCTTAATTATTACCCAAATATCTCTTTATGTGCTTTACTGAATTGTTTGACAATGCACCAATGAAGTGCCTTGTTTTGTGTGGTGACTAAGGCAATTCTTACTTGTAGAATGGGGCATCCGTCTGTCCTTCTGTCTTCAAGGGGACTTCAATGTCCTCATATCTGAGCTGTGTCCTTGGAAGGGGATGGTGGAGATTTGGGCATTTGCATTTTGGACATTTGGTATGCGCATGAATATTGAGGCCAGAGCTGGGATTGGCGGAGACTGTCAGATCTGACAGTCATGAAGATAATTTCTTTCTTTGAAAAAGGACCAGACTCTTCCTTTAGCCTTTGTCCCTGCCACCTATTTTCACTCCTTTGTATGCTGGACAGTCAACCCTCAGGGGAGATGTGCCCATAGTTCCTTCATCATGTTGGATACCGACAAGGCATTGAATGCCTGATAAATGGGTTCTACTCAGCCAAATACCACAAGAGCAGCCTCCCCTTTAAGGACACATCACATCCCTCTAACAGGGGCCAGTGTGGGGACTTGCAGACTCCCCTTGTCATAACTGAGTTGATTTTCACGTGGCAGGATCTATTCAAAAGGGTGTTGTTGTTAGGTTGTGTTGGTTGTGTTGGTGTCCATGGCACCAAATTCAACACATCCACCAGGTTGACTGAGACCTTAAAAGAAAACTAGACAGGTTTGGCTGAATTTGGTGGCAAGCAAAGAGGAAATAGTCAGGAACCAGGGCCGGTCAATCTGGGGTGGGAGGGGGGGCGGAAATGGTGGTAAAGATGGCCTTTATATAAATGTCCTGATACCCAGTGTGGCACACTCCCAGTCTGGTATCACCACTGGACCCATGGTGCAGGACCTTCCCCACGAGGCAGTGGATCCACCAATCCTCACCCACAAACCCCAACCTCAACTGCCACCTACAATCCCCACCTTCAACCCGCACCCTCAGCCCTCCCACAGTCCCCACGCTCAACTTTTACCATCAACCCGCACCCTCAATCCTCACACAATCCCTACTCAATCCCCACACTCAACTTGCATCCTCAACCCATATCCTCAATCCCCACCTTCAACCCCCACCTTCAACCTGCACCCTCAATCCTCACACAACCCCACCTTCAACCTGCACCCTCAATCCTCACACAATCCCCACACTCAACCTTCACCCTTAACCCGCACCCTTGACCCTCACCCAATCTCCACACCCAACACCCACATTCAACACCCCACCTTCAACCCCCAGCTTCAACCCGGACCCTCAACCCTCACATAATCCCCATATTCAATCACTATGCTCAACTTCCACCCTCAACCCACACTCTCAATCCTCACACAATCCCCACACTCAATCCCCACACTCAACCTCCACCCTCAACCTGCACCCTCAGTCCTCACACAATCCCCACACTCAATCCCCACACTCAAACTTCACCCTTAACTCGCACCCTCGACCCCCACCCATCTCCACACCCAACACCCACATTCAACCCCCCACCTTCAACCCAGACCCTCAACCTTCACATAGTCCCCACACTCAGTCCCCACACTCAACCTCCATCCTCAACCTGCACCCTCAATCCTCACACAATCCCCACATTCAACCTCCATCCTCAACCTGCACCCTCAATCCTCACCCAATCCCCACACCCAACACCCACATTCAATCGCCACTTTCAACCCACACCCTCAACCCTCACACAATCCCCACACTCAACTTCCACCTTCAACCTGCACCCTGAGTCCCCAAACAATCCCCACACCCAAGCCCCACACACAACCCGCACCCTCAAAACCTACCCTCAACCCCCATCCTCAACTTCCACCCTCAACCCCACCCTCAAGCCCCATCCTCAATCCCAACCCTCACCTCCACCTTCAAATTAGACCCCTCAGAGCTATAAAACCCTGTTTGTTGATATCCACCTTCAAACGCACCACCTGCTTCCAATCCCCTCACCCTCAGCCCCCAATTCCCTCACTCTCCAATCCCCTCTCCCTCAATCCCCAATCCCATCACTCTCCAATCCAATCACTCTCTGTCTTCAATCCCCTCACCCTCCAATCCCTCACTGTCAGTCCCTGATCCCCTCAGCCTCTAATCTCTCACCATCAGTCCCCAATTGCCTCACACTCCAATCCCCTCACTCTCCATTCCCAATCCCCTCACACTCCAATCCCCTCACTCTCCATTCCTGATCCCCTCACCCTCTAATTCTTCACTGTCAGTCCATAATCCCCTCACCCTCAGTCACCAATCCCCTTACCCTCTAATTCCTCACTGTCAGTCCCCAATCGCCTCACACTCCAATTCCCTCACTCTCTATTCCCAATCCCCTCACCCTCCAATCCCTCACCTTCAGACCCTGATGCCCTCACCCTCCAATCCAATACAAAGCAGGTCTCAAGAAAAGTAAACAGGATGTAAATGTACTTATTCAGCTTGTCCCCAGTCTTGGTGGGGAATTTGGATTCGGTGGACACGGTTTCAAAATAAGGGTTTCCTTATTTAAGATGGAGATGAAGGGGAATATACTCTCTCAAAAGGCCAGTAATCTTTGGTATTCGCTTCCCCAGAGAGCAGTGTGTGGTCTGGTCATTGACTATATCCACAGTTGAGTTACATAAAGATTGACTGCTAAGGGAGTCAAGAGTTACAGTGGATGGGGAGAAGGGTAGAGACAGGTAGGTGAACATGAGGCCACAACTGCTTTAGCCATGATATTATTAAATAGTGGACCAGGCTTGATGGACAGAATGGCCTACACCTGCTCCTAATTCTCTTGGTATTTTTTGTGGTAATTCTCACTCTGCTGAGCTGAATCACTCTTCCACAGTGGAACCTCATTGCATGTGGATCCAAACTTCAGGCACGCTGTCCAATTGTATCAAGTGTGACATGGAAAGGTCCAGTCAGAAAACCAGGGCAGCAATGTACCCCTGAGAGACTCCTCCTGATTTAAACAAAGCAAACCCCAACCCCACCCTCCAAACCCAACCATTTCCCCTCATCCAACTCCCTCGGCTCACCCTCATTGTCGAGCAGCACATTCTCTGGTTTCAGGTCCCGGTAGATGATCCTGGATTGGTGAAGATGTTCCATGCCACACACAATTTGAGCCGTGTAGAAACAAGCTCTCTCCTCGCTAAAACCTGGATTGTTCTCATCAACATTGTAAATGTGATATCTGCAGAGACAGGGAGGGATGGGAGTGTCACCCAGGAGTTTAGTTTGACTAAGTAACCTTCAAACACAATTGTAGAAAACTTCCCCATATTCAATCACTATGCTCAACTTCCACCCTCAACCCACACTCTCAATCCTCACACATGTACTTGGTGTTAAGATGTAGGCATTGCTAACTGGGCCAAATTTATTGCCCATCAATAATTGCCCTATGCCTTCTTGAATCATTGCAGTCCACGTGCTGTAGTTTGACCTACAATGCCCAATGGGAGGGAGTTCTCGGATTTTGACCCAGTGACAGTGAAGGAACAGCGATATATTTCCAAGTCAGAATGGGGAACGACTTGGAATGGAACTTGCAGGGGTTGGAGTTCCCTTGTATCTGCTGCCCTTGTCCTTCTAGATAGAAGTGGTCATGGGTTTAGAAAGTGTTGTTGCTGGAACCTAAAATAAATGGAGAAGACCATCACGAATTATACACCGTAATGAAGAAACTGAACAAATCCTTTGAAATGAAAAGCTTTAGCATTGGGTTAATTTTTAAAGCAACAAAATAGAAATAATGAGATGTTATCTTAATGTTACATCGAGCATACTGTGTACTGCACATAATTCTAGACTCTGGAATTGTTAAAAAATGCATATTGGAGCAAATATGGAAAAACTTTACAAAGGTGAAATCTGAACTGAGATATTATCCATGAAAGACTTAATGGGCTGGTAATCTTTTCTCATTGACTAGAAATTGAGCTGGACTAGTAATTTAAGTACTTTAGTCAGAGGCCAGGAATCCTGCAGTGTGTATCTCCACAAAGCCTATCCACCATTTACAGGGCATAAGTCAATCCAATCATTTGACTGGATAGGTGCACCTCCAACAACACTCAAGAAGCTTGACACCATCTAGGACAAAGCAGCTTGCTTGATTGGCACCACATCCACAAATATCCATTCCCTCCACCATCAATGCTCGGTAGCACTAATGTATACTATTTACAAGATGCCTTGCAGAAATTCAACAAGGCTCCTCAGACAGCACCTTACAAAAGTGCTGGGTGACTACATTTACATCCTGTCTACTTTTTTTGAACACCTGCTTTGCATTGGTTTGGAGATGAGGGAATCAGGGATTGAGGGTGAAGGGATTGGGGACTGAAAGGGAGGGATTGGAATGTGAGGAAATCTAGGACTGAAGGTGAGGGATTGGAGATGGGCAGTTCTTCAAAGGCTATTAGGGATGGGCAATAAATACTGGACCAGTCAATGATGACCACCTCATCTGAAAGAATATTTTTAAAATCCTGTCAAGGTTTTGGATTCTCTTATTCCACCTATCAAAAAATCCAGCCATACCTCTTTCTATAGGAAATTACCCTCAACCTGAAGTATTTTTATATCTTCTTGTATTTTGTCAGTCTTCCTTCAGTGTGTTTTTTTTTGCTTGATAACAGTCCTATAATGTTCTTTAGCATGTTTTACCAAATTAGCTATGAAGAAACATTGAATAGACTGGGTTTGTTTTCAGTAGAACGCAGGAGGTCAAGGGGCGACCTGATAGAAGTTTATAAGATTGTGAATGGCATGGATAGAGTAACAAGTATGAGACTTTTTCCTCAAAGTGGAGGGCTCAATTACTAGAGGACACAATTTCAAGATGCATGGGGGGCAAGTTTAAAAGAGATATGCGATTTCTTACTAGTAATGTAAGATATCTTATTTTATGCTTTAGTTGTTAGTAGGATAGATTAGTAGTTGGCTGAGTGCTCTTTTCTCTCTTTTTTTCTTTCTCTTTCTCTTTTGTTGTGTTTTGGTTATTATTTATTTATTTTAGTGGGCGGCACGGTGGCACGGTGGTTAGCACTGCTGCCTCACAGCACCAGAGACCTGGGTTCAATTCCCGCCTCAGGTGTGGAGTTGTCTGCGTGGGTTTCCTCCAGGTGCTCCGGTTTCCTCCCACAGTCCAAAGATGTGCAGGTTAGGTGAATCGGCCATGCTAAATTGCCCGTAGTGTTAGGTGTAGGGGAATGGGTGGGTTGCACTTCGGCGGGTCGGTGTGGACTTGTTGGGCCAAAGGGCCTGTTTCCACACTGTAAGTAATCTAATATATTTAATTGTATATTAGTATTTATACTTGTTTGTATTACTTTGTAATTTTGTAATATATGTTTAAATTTTTTTTTTTCTCCTTCAATAAAAATACCTATTAAAAAAAAGATGTGCAAGGCAGGTTTTTCACACAAAGGGTAGTGAGTGCCTGGAATGCGATGCCAG
Source organism: Chiloscyllium plagiosum (assembly GCF_037043375.1). Classification (NCBI taxonomy): domain Eukaryota; kingdom Metazoa; phylum Chordata; class Chondrichthyes; order Orectolobiformes; family Hemiscylliidae; genus Chiloscyllium; species Chiloscyllium plagiosum. Next base: position 99,938,206 of record NW_028270150.1, read on the forward strand.
AGGAGATGATCGAAAGAGATGCAATAACAGCATTCAGAGTACCTGGATGAATACATGAATAGGAAGGGAATAGAGGGATATGGATCATGTAAGTGAAGACAGTTTTAGTATGGAAGGGCAAAATATGCTTGCGCAGACTTGGAGGGCCGTAAGGCCTGTTCTGTGCCGTATTGTTCTTTGCTCTTTGTTCTTAAAAAGCTTTTAAAAGTCTAAATTTATCCACTGTATTCTCCTTCTCGACTCTTTTGATTACAACTGAGTGACAGATACCTGGAAACCACCAGTCTCCATAAACTGAAGTCTTCTCATTATTTGCAAATTAGTCCAAGTTTGTCATCAATTTAGAAATTATAGCCAGTTCCTAACCATGAATCCCTCCCCACAGTGATCATTTTTGCTGTTGTTTTGCTGTTAGTCTTTCTCCCTGACTCTGTTTTCCCCTTTCACGCTGTCTGTTGGCATTGAGAGATTGGGTCAGCCTTGAATTTGCTGGATCATTCTGCTGGTGGGAACACTTTGCTTCAGTGGAAAAGTTAACCAGATGCTATTGAGCGACGTACCAATCAAACACCCCTGACTTAAAGCCAATGGAAATGAGAATCTGATGTCTCTGTGGTGCAGTGGTAGAGTCCCTACTTCTTAGCCAGAAGGACCAGGTTGAAATCCTGCTTCGTGTAAAGATGTCTCTGAACAGAAAATGCATATAATGTGTGTTCTAGGTGAAGTTTTCCAATTTCCATTCAGCAGATTTCTGTCCTTCTCTCCTTCACACTAGACCTCAAGGCTACTGGAACCCACTCCATTCTTGTAAAAAAGTAAAGAAGTGTTGCTTCTACTGTGTAGAACTTTAGTGAGACCACTCCTGGAATATCGTGTGCAGTTCTGCTTTAATTGGAAGGAAATATTGGCTACAGAGGAAGTGTAGCGAAGGTTCAACAGCCTAATTCTAGGCATGATTGGACCATCCAATGAGGAGACATTGAGGGTAGAGGAAGAGTGACAGATTAAAAGAAAGACATAGGAGCAGGGATAAGCCAGTCAGCCCATCAAGTCCACTATGCCATTGGGTGAAGTCATAGCCAATCTGATTATTTTCATCTCCGCTTTCCTGCCATTTCCCCATAATTATTGATTCCCTTACTGACTAAGACTCTGTCTATCTCAGCTTGTATGTGTTTAATGACCCAGCCTCAACAGCCCTCTGAAATAGAGAATTCCAGAGATTCACCACTTGTAAGATAGAAAAAATCCTCTTTGTCTTAAATAGATGACTCCTTACTCTGAGATAATGCCCTCTAGTCCTAGACTCTCCCAGAAGGGGAAACAACCTCTCCATCGATCCTGTTAAGCCCCCTAAGAATCCTGTATGTTTCAATCAGGTGAATTTTCGTTCTTCTAAACTCCCTTGAGTACAAACCCAATCTACTCAACATCTACTCATAAGGTAGTCCCTCCATACCTGGGATCAGCTCGTGAAATTTCCCTGACTGCCTCCAATGTTAGGAAATCTTTCCTTAAATAAGGGGCCCAAACTGTTCACAGTATTCCAGCTGTGGTCTGACTAGTGCCTTTAGCAAAACCTTTCAGTTTTACATTACATTCCCTTTGAAATAAAGACCAATGTTCCATTTGGCTTTGCTATTATCTTTTGAGCCGGTAAGCAGCTTTTTTTGTGTGATTTATTTTTGTGTGCTCTATGTAACACTTATTTACGAGGGTTCCCAGTTCCCTTTGTGCTGCAGGTTTCTGCAGCCTTGACCCATTTAAATAATGTTCTGCTCCTCTTTTCTTCCTGCCAAATCTCACATGTTTCTACTTTGTATTCCAGCAGCTAAGTTTTAGCCCATTCACTTAACCTGTCTATCTCTCTCTGCAGACTCCTGTGTCATCCTCACCACCTGCCTTCCCATCTGTTTTTGTGTCATGTGCAAACCTGCCAATGTACATTCACTTTCCTCATCCAAGTCACTGAGATAGATTGTAAATATATATTTATAAAAACACATATATGTATCTTTATATGTGTTATAAAGAAAGCAATATGCAGTAAAGAATTCCACAGATTCATTACCCTCTGAAAGAAGAAATTCCTCCTTATCTCTGTGTTAAATGGGTATCCCCTTATTCTGAGATTATATTCCCTGATGTTCGACTCTCCCCTAAGGGTAAGTCACCTTTTTTTTTAATTTCACTCCTTCCCTTTTGAAATAAAGGTGTTACTTTGGCAGTTTTTCAATCTTCTTGGACATTTCCTGAATCTAAGTTGATACCAGTGCATCAACTATCTCTGTAGCTACTTCCTTTAATATCCTAAGATGCATTCTATCACACCCAGGGGACTTATCAATCTTTAGTCCCATTTGTTTCCCTGGTACATTTTCCTTTAGCAATAGGTATTGTATTTATTTCCTCTCCCCTTTTCCCTTTTGATTATTTAGTATTTTTGGAATGCTGTTAGAATCATAGAATCCCTACAGTGTGGAAGCAAATCATTTGACCTGTCAAGTCCACACCAACCCTCCAAAGAGTATCCCATCCATACCTACCCCATACCCTATATTTCCAATGGCCAATCCAGCACATCTTTGGACTGTGGGAAGAAACTGGAGCACCCAGAGGAAACCTATGCAGACACGGGGAGAATGTGCAAACTCCACACAGACAGCCACCCGGGGGTGGAATTGAACCCAGGTCCCTGGCACTGTGAGACAGCAGTTCTAACCACTGAGCCACTCTGCCAACCCAACCATGACGACTGATGCAAAATATTTATTCAACTCCTTTGCCATTTCCAGGTCACCATTATATTTTTCCCCAGCCTCATTCTCTAAGAAGCCTATGTTTACTTATGACTTGCTCTTTGCCTTGATATTACTTGCAAGTTTACACTCAAATATTATTTTCTTCCTCTTTTTATTTATCATCTCTTGTAAATTTTAAAACTTACCCAATCCCCGGCTTACCAATAATCTTTGCCACACTGAATGTTTTTCTTTGTGTTTGATGCTGCACTTAACTTCACTGATTACCATGGTGGGCTCATCCCCTATCTAAGTTCCTTCTTCCTCAACAGGGTGTATCTTTGTTGTGAGCAATGAGTCAATTTTTTAAACATTATCCCTCACCCATATTTGCTGCTAAACGCCTTTCTGAGTCTGCCCCAGCTCGCTCTATCCTCATTCCTTTTTTAATTGCCCTTATTTAAGTTTGGCACAGTTGCCTCTGATCCAGGTTTTTCCCTTTCACACTGAATGCTAAATTCCACCATATTATGGTCACTGTTTCCTAGGGGATTATTTTACTCTGAGATCATTTATTAAACCATTATTCATTAAACATTTCACATCATTACACATCACAAGATGATCTCTTGAAACTTACAAAATTCTTAACAAAGGATGCTTTTCCTGATTATGGGGTCTGGAACCAGGGGACCTGGTCTCAGAATAAAGGGCCGGGCATTTCGGACTGAAATGAGGAGGAATTCCTTCATTCAGATGGTGGTGAACCTTCACAATTCACTCTCTTTACCTACATCTTTGAATTCTGTCGTTGTGTCTCACCATTTCATTCCTCTCAACATCTTCCACACACCAGGGCGTTCTCTGTCTTTTCCTGTAACCAGGGTAATTTTATGTTTCTATGCCTCCTCTCCTCCCCAAATCGTTAGTGCCTCCCCCACTGCATTGTTCCTTTTTGGAAGTAATGTTGAGGTTGCACAAGACATTGGTGAGGCCTGTTCTGGTTGCCCCGGTATTGGAAGGATATTATAGAGCTGGAGAAGGTTCTGAAAAGATTTACCAGGATGTCGTTGGGAATGTAAGGTTTGAGTTATAAGGAGAGGCTGAATAAGTGGGGACTTCAGTCATTGGAGAGTAGGAGGTTGAGGGGTGACTTTATAGAAGTTTTTAAAATCATGAGGGACATAGATAACATGAAAGGCAAGTGTCTTTTTAACTAGGTTGGGGGATTTCAAGTCTAGGTGGCATATTTTTAAGATGAGAGGAGAAAGATATAAAAGGGACATGAGGGACAATTTTGGTTTGTGTGTGGAATGAACTGCCAGAGGAAATGGTGGATGTGGGTATAGTTACAGGGTTTAATAGACATTTGGATTAGTACTTGAATAAAAAATGTTTGGAGGGATACAAGCCAAGCACTGGCAAGTGGTACTAGTTTAGTTTGGGATTATGGTTGGCATGGACTGGTTGGACCAAGCAATCTGTTTCTGTGACTCTATGTCTCTGAATGCTGTTCATCTCAGGAAGTATCATGTCATCGAGAATGGGAATGATGTTAGTGGAGCAGGAGGATCTCTATGGGAAATCCCAGCAATGTGTGCCTCCTGACCTTAAACAGCAATTTAACCCTGGTTGCTTCGACAGAGGGTCCCATCACCTCCCCCATCAAGCAAAAGCAAATGCCACAGCAGTTTTGAAAGGGGACTGTCAGCTGTCCGGATGTCCATTCCAACTGGATTAGCAAAGACAGTCCACCTGCTCATTTATCTCCTCGGTTAAATGCTGCGTGCTGGTCTGGCTACCCAAATTATTCTACCTAACATTAATTTTTTGTGAAGGAATTCACCCCCCCCCCCCCCCCCCCCCAGGAAGGTGAATATATCCAATTTGAATACTTACAGTTTTCTCTTGTTTGGAAGTACTGAGCAGGAGGAGCTGTGAGGGTGGGTTAAGGGAGTTGGCTGGCTGTGGAGGTGGGGTGGGGGAGGAGTGCGATTGAATTTGGGACAGAGCCAGGGGAAATGATTTGGCCTACCCTGGTGATGAAAGTTGATGAACCTTTGTGAAATTTCTCAGAGCACCATTTCGTGTTTACCTCAAATCCCCACCATTCATGATGGTCATGACCAGGCACAGCTCTGCTTTCGTTTGAAAGGCGTAAGCCAGCGAGACGATGAATCGAGTGTGCACCCTGGCAAGAATTCTCTTCTCCACCATCGCTCCCTGAAAAACGAAGAGCAGCCTGATCAGGTCATAGAATGGAGTTCTAGACACGTAACAGCATGGAAACAGACCCTTTGCCCAACTCGTCCATGCCGACCAGAGATCCTAAAATAATCTAGTCCCATTTGCCATTCTTTGGCCCGTATCCCTCCAAACCCTTCCTATTCATATACCCATCCAGATACCTTTTAAATGTTGCTAATATACCTGCCAGCCCCACTTCGTCTGGCAGCGCCTTGTATACAGCACCCTCCGTGTGAACAAGTTGCCACTTAGGTCTCTTTTAAATCTTTTCCCTCTCACATTAAAACAATACCCTTTAGTTTTGAACTCCCCTACCCTAAGGAAAAGAGCTTAGCTATTCACACTATCCATGCTCTTTGTGATTTTATAAATCTCTATAATGTCACCCTTCAGCCTCCGATGCTCCAGGGAAAACAGCCCCAGCCTATTCAGCCTCTCCCTATAGCTCAAACCCTCCAACCCTGGCAACATCCTTCTAAGTACCTTCTGCACCCTTTCAAGTTTAACAACATCTTTCCTGTAGCAGGGAGACCAGAACTAAATGCATGATCATGAGTTTCAGTGACTCCACCCTCCAAGAATCCGAACAGAAGGGACATAAAGCAATTTCTATTGTGCGTGTGCATCTGGCTAATTGTTTATCTTTGTCCCCTTGTTCCGGAGGACGATATCCACAATGCTTTCTTGTGTTAAAGAGCCCTGGTGTGGCTAAAGTTAGGCCTTGAGTTGAACATAAGCAATATGCCTGTGTGTCATTCAGCCCCTCTAGCTTGCCCTATCATTCAATGAGGTCATCTTCTCCTTCAACGCCATTTTCTCACCCTATCCCCATATCCCTTTCTTTTAATATTTAGAAATGCATCGATCTGTGCCTTGCACTTACTTAATGATTGAGCTTCCATAGCCCTCTTGAGTAAAGAATTGCAAAGACCCACCACCCTCTGAGTGGAGAGGTTCCTCACTGTTTGGCAAACCCCCCATTCTGAGGCTGTGTCCCCTGGTTCTCAACAACCCCACTCCACTCACTGTTGCACTACCCACAGGGAGGCACCCTTCCATTAACTGTTTTCTAGAGCCCTATAATAATGCTGTATATTTCACATAAACATGTGAGAAATGAACCAGTGCAGGCCATTCAAGCCCTCAAGCTTGCTCCCATATCCAGTAAGATCATGGCTGATCATGGACTATAAGAAACAGGAACACAAATAGGGCCATTCAGCCCCTTAAGCTTGTTCTATCATTCATTAGGATCATGGCTGATCCGCCATTCTTCATGTTCCCTTTCTTGCCCTTTCCCAGTAACTCTGATTCCCTGACCAGTCAAGAATCTATCTATCTATCTCAGCCTTAAGTATACATGAGGTCTCTGCCCCCATAGGTCTCTGTGATAAGGAGTTCCAAAGAGAAGAAATCCCTCCTCAACTGAGTCTTAAATTGGTGCATCTTTACTCTGAGACAATGACTTCTAGTCCTAGACTCTCACATACTGAGAAACATTCTTTCAGTATTCACCCTGTCAAGCCCCTTAAGAATCCTATATATTTCAATGAGATCACCTCTCACTCTTCTAAACTCCAATGAGTAGAGCCCCAACCTGTATATCAAGGAGCATCTAGTGAACTTTCTCTGAACTGTTTCCGATGAAATAATATCTTTCCTTGATTGAAAGGACCAAAACTGTTCGTAATTCTCCAGTATATAGATAATCTTTCACCATCTTGCCTACCAAGAATCTGCCAACTGTTAACTTAAAAATATTCAACGACTTTGCTTTTGAGAAACCTGAAGACTTGTGACCCTCTTAGACAAAAGAAATCCTGTCTTGGCTCTACCTTAAATGGACAACTCCTTATTTATAAACAATAACCCCTAGTTCTATATTCTCCCACAAGAGGAAACACCTTTTGAAATGTTTAAATGAGATTACGCCACATTCTTCTAAACACCAGAGATTATTACAACAGTCTATTTAATCTTTCCTCATGGGATGATACATCTACCCCAGCAATTTGTATGCTGGACCTTGGTTAGCCCCTGTCTCTGGCAAATATATCTTTTTGATGGCAAGGAGACCAACACTGCATAGATCCTGGTTTAGCCCACAATTAATACAGGAAGATATCTGGGCTAGGTGCAAATATCCTAACAAGGGTCATTATGGAACTGTAATTATTGAAAATGCTGCTAACCCCATTAATGATTTTGATGCTTATGCTTGTCTTGATATCTATATTGGGGGAGAAAGTGATCCCTGGAGCTCTGGTTTCTTTGTACAATAAACTCTGCCGCTGAATCCCGATTCTAACTCAGAGATATCTATATTCCTAACCATAGTCAGCTGACGAGGCGAACACACAGCTTTGATGTGGATTGCAAGGGTACATAATGGTGAAGTGGGAGTTAACATGGGGCATGCTGACATGGGGCACACAGACACAAGATGGCCGCTGAGCCATAAGTTGGTCACTCAGCACACAATGTGGCCAATGAGCCATTACATGGAAAAGTACAGCGAAACATACACAGATACTGCCTGAGGGCAACAAGGTACCAACACAATTGACACAGAACGTAGACAATTAGTTTAAGGCGGGTGAGGGAGAGAATACACATCAGTCTACTGCTCGCTGAAGTGTCTGAGTCCAGCCACCACCTTCAATAGAAATGCTAACTACCTGAGACGGCTTGTATAAATGTGTTAATACCTTAGGGTGCATTAATGGGAAACAATCTTCCTTCTCAGGAAGAACGATCATGACCAATTACTGCAGCAATGGACTTCTGCATAGCTGCTGAAACTGACAAAATGATCAAATGTATAAAATATCATGACATGTGGTCCCAGGGTGGGAGAAGGCTTGCAGCTGACAGCCGTGCTGCCAGACCTCTCTCTTTCCCTGGAGCTCTGGTTTCTTTGTACAATAAACTCTGCCGCTGAATCCCGATTCTAACTCAGAGATTGACAATTTTCCCCACAACAATGGGATCATGCCATTCAGCAGAAGGCACACAGACCATTTGAGATATGTAACAGTTTGACTGGAAAGTTTATACAACATTCTGTTACACAGTGACAAGGATGTAGTATGTAACAATGCAACTGCAGTCTGTTCAAAGTGAGTTAGTGTACAACAACCCACATACAATATGTACACTGTGAGTTATAGTACACAACAACTCACCACCCTCTATACACATTAGTTACAGTGTACAGCAACCTACCTACAGTCTGTGTACAGTGAGTTACGGTGTACAGCAACCCACCTACAGTCTGTATGCAGTGAGTTACAGTGTACAACAGCACACATACAGTTTGTACACAGTGAGTTACAATGTAGAACAACACACCTACAGTCTGTACATAATGAGTAACAGTATACAACCCACCTACAGTCCGCACCCAGTCAGTTACAGTGTACAACAACTCACCCACAGTCTGTACACAATGATTAGGGTATAGTGGCACAGGACACAACAATCCACTGACATTCTGTACACAGAAGCTCCAGTATGCTACAGTGCCATTCAGTGAATAAAAATACGTAACAATTCACTGACATTCTTTATACAGTGACAGAGGTACAGTATACAAAAGCCCACCTTCCTGCTGTACATAAGTGAGTCTGACAGAAGCATCCAACCTCCCACCCAATCTCTGTACACATAAGGTACATTATTCTCTGCCCCACCATTCCACCACGTGTGTACACAGTATCTCAGTACCATTATAGATTGATGAGGGCAGAGCAGTAGATGTGATCTATATGGACTTCAGTAAGGCGTTCGACAAGGTTCCCCATGGGAAACTGATTAGCAAGATTAGATCTCATGGAATACAGGGAGTACTAACCATTTGGATACAGAACTGACTCAAAGGTAGAAGACAGAGGGTGGTGATGGAGGGTTGTTTTTCAGACTGGAGGCCTGTGACCAGTGGAGTGCCACAAGGATCGGTGCTGTGTCCTCTACTTTTTGTCATTTACATAAATGATTTGGATGCGAGCATTAGAGGTATAGTTAGTAAGTTTGCAGATGACACCAAAATTGGAGGTGTAGTGGATATCGAAGAGGGTTACCTCAGATTACAACAGGATCTTGATCAGATGGGCCAATGGGCTGAGAAGTGGCAGATGGAATTTAATTCAGATAGATGCGAGGTGCTGCATTTTGGGAAAGCAAATCTTAGCAGGACTTATACACTTAATGGTAAGATCCGAGGGAGTGTTGCTGAACAAAGAGACCTTGGAGTGCAGGTCCATAGCTCCTTGAAAGTGGAGTCGCAGGTAGATAGGATAGTGAAGAAGGCATTTGGTTTGCTTTCCTTTATTAGTCAGAGTATTGAGTACAGGAGTTGGAAGTATTGAGTACATGTTGCGGCTGTACAGGACATTGGTTAGGCCACTGTTGGAATATTGTGTGCAATTCTGGTCTCCTTCCTATCGGAAAGATGTTGTGAAACTTGAAAGGGTTCAGAAAAGATTTACAAGGATGTTGCCAGGGTTGGGGATTTGAGCTATAGGGAGACGCTGAACAGGCTGGGGCTGTATTCCCTGGAGCGTCGGAGGCTGAGGGGTGACCTTATAGAGGTTTACAAAATTATATGGGGCATGGATAGGATAAATAGACAAAGTCTTTTCCCTGGGGTCGGAGAGTCCAGAACTAGAGGGCATAGGGCATAGAGGGCAGAACTAGAGGGGAAAGATATAAAAGAGACCTAAGGGGCAACCTTTTCATGCAGAGGATGGTACGTGTATGGAATGAGCTGCCAGAGAAAGTGGTGGAGGCTGGTAAAATTGCAACACTTAAGAAGCATTTGGATGGGTATATGAATAGGAAGGATTTGGAGGGATATGGGCCGGGTGCTGGCAGGTGGGACTAGAATGGGTTGGGATATCTGGTCGGCATGGAATGGTTTGACCGAAGGGTCTGTTTCCATGCTGAACATCTCTATGACTCTATGACTCCATCACATCCAACCAACATCATACCCAAAAATCCTGGGATTCTGCCAGTCTGGTACAAATTTAAAGGATATCTCATTGCAACCGGACAGCAACTTAGAAAATGTGTGGGTGATGCTGGGGGCGGGGAATGGCAGAGAGTTAGTCAAATGATTGATCTCTGTTGGCCTCAGTGGTACTGGAGAGACAAGGAAGGGGCTCCTAAAAGAGAATTTCTGAGGACGGAAACTAAATTTGAGAAATTTATGGGCGATAAACTCAGGGATACAGCCATAATTTAGTTGCCATATAGATTAGGAGAGTGAATGTATAGTTGACAGACTGGTTCAGGAATGAAGCGCATCAGTCAAGGGAAATAGGAACCTGTACTGGGACAAAAGGAGTAAAACCACTGGGACAAGCTCCATGCGAATTGAGTAGGATAATGTCTCATTGGAAAAGAGGAACTGGTGATTTTACAGAGGTTTATAAAATCATAAGGGATGTGTAGGTTAGGTGCATTAGTCAGGGGTAAATGTAGAGTAAATAGGGTAGGGGAATAGATCTGGGTGGGATACTCTTCAGAGCGTCGGTGTGGACTTGTTGGGCCAAAAAGGCCTGTTTCCACACTGTCGGAATTCAATAATTCTATGTATAGATAAGGTGAACAGCAGGTATCTTTTCCAGGGTCAAGGATATCAAGACTAGAGGATATATTTTAAAGGTGAAAAGAGAATGATTTAAAAAAGACACAAGGGCAACCCTTTCACAAAGAGAATGGTTTGTGTGCGGAATGGACAGAGGAAGTTACAGATGGTATAGTTGCAATGTTTACAAGACATTTGGATAAGTACATGAATAAGAAAGGCTTGGAGAGATGTGAGGATTGGAAGATTATATCAGAAGGATCACTGAATCCTTAGAGTATGGAAGCAGGCCACAAGTCCACACTTATCCTCCAAAGAGCATCCCACCCAGACCCACCCTTGCCACCCCATGTGGACTCAATGGGCCAAACGGCTTGTTTCCAAACTATAGGGAATTCCATGATTCTATGAAGCTCTGGTCCATGCTGGGGTCAACTCATAGCTGGGGCTTGGTCTGGGGGCTGTGGGAGGCTGCTGGAGCAGAGGGAATGTTCACAGTGAATGGGTGGGGATGTGCTGAGCTGAGGATTGGGGGGAAATCCATTTTGTGGAGGTGGAGGGAGAAGGTTAGAGAAGTTTGTCTGCAGGAGACTTCAATCGGGGAGGACTGTTCTCCTGAAATTTTGTTATTCATTCTCAAGATGACTGCATCGCTGGCTAGGCAAGCATTTATTATCCATCCCGAATTGCCCAGAGGGCAGTTAAGAGCCAACCACATTGCTGTGAATCCAGGGTCACATGTAGGCCAGACCAGGTAAGGATGGCAGTTTTCCTTCTCTCAAGGACATTAATGAACCAGATGGGTTTTCTCTCTCTGACTATCATTTCATGGTCCTCATTAGACTCTTAATTCCAGATTTTTTTCTTGAATTCAAATTCCACCATCTGTCATGGTAAAATTCGAGCCCAGGTCCCCGCAATATTACCTAGGTCTCTGGATTAATCCCCTAATAACAATACCACTAAGCCATCACCTCCACTTAATTTGGATTAGGGGGAGGTGATATATTTTGATCAGCAGAATAAGAATGTTACCTTCTCTTTGAAATTAAAAGAGGCTGAATAGTGTATGAAAGCTATACTTTCACAAACAAGGAGAAGTAATTGTAATTGAAAGGCAGATATATCAACCATTTCTTAGATCACACTTGAAATATTGTACACAGTTTTCATCATCATGGAGACAGTGAGTGGGTGATCTCTAAAATAATGGATTCACAAGGATTGTACGTAGGGAGCCTTATCAGGAAAGCTTGAACAGGCAGGGGTTGTTATTCATGAGAATAGATAAGGGCAAGGAGAGGCCTCTAATAGATTTAGTATTTTTTTCCAACCATCTGGTCACACTTGCCTCGACTGAATTTTATCCACATATCCCATCAGCTTGTCCAAATCCACTTGTCTATTGCTATCTACCTCGTTGTTTATCTTCATTAACAGCAAATTTTAAAATGTGCTGTGTCACTCACAAGCTGAAATTATGAATACATACTGAAAAACAATATTGGTCCCAGAACTGAACTGTAGGAAACTTTACTACGCACCTTTTCCAATCAATGACACAACCTTAGTCAATCTTGTATCCATAGTCCAATTGCCTACTTTATCAAGGAGACTTCAAATTTGCAAAGAGTTTTCTTATGTGACGGTTTATCAAAACATATTTAAAGGCTCATATATTCAGAAAGAAAATCTGCACTCCCCACATCCATCCTCCCAGTTGCTTCTTCAAAGATCTCATTCCAGTTACTTAAACCACTGTTCCCTGGACAGATCAGTTCAGGTCCTTTACTGTTAGCCTCTGCTTATGGCTGTCACTTTAAAACAGAAGTAAGGAGACTTTTTTTTTAAATTCTCTCTGTCAAAGAGCAACGAGTTTATAGAAGAGCAAATTAGAATCCCTACTGTGTAGAAACAGGCCCTTTGGCCCAACAAGTCCACACCAACCCTCTGAAGAATTTCCCACACAGACCTATTCCCCTACATTTACCCTGACTCATGCACCTATCCATACAACCCTGAACACTATGGGCAATATGACCATATGTTTAGGGATGGCACAGTGGCTCAATGGTTAGCACTGCAGCCTTCCAGCACCAGGAACCTGGGTTTGATTCCAGCCTTGGGTGACTGTCTCTGTTGAGTTTGCACATTCTCCCCCTGTCTGCGTGGGTTTACTCTAGATGCTCCAGTTACCTTCCATAATTTTCATGCAGGTCAGGTGGATTGACCATGCTAAATTGCCTGTAGTGTTCAGTGCATTAGTCAGGGGAAATGTAGAGAAATAAGGCAATGGGTCTGGGTAGGGTGACTCTTCAGAGGGTCGGTGTGGACTTGCTGGGCGGAAGGGCCTGTAGGGATTCTAAGAGCAATGGAGGCAGGTTCTTTGATAAAGTGAGTCAAAAGGTATCAAGAAAATTTTCAGTAAAGTATTGCTAAGACTCCAATCAGATCGGTCATGATCTTATCAAATGGTGGAGCAAGTTTGAGGGGCCGAATGGCCTACCCCTGCTCATGGTTTGCCTGTTTGAATGTAAGTAAAAGCTTCCCCATTGCCAAGAGTAAACTGACAAGCCAAGGATATCTTTCTTGAACAAAAGGTTAACGTTTGCAATTCACCAGTCCTGTATCGAGGGAGGATTGGAAGATTATGCTAAAAAAAATCATAGAATCCCTACAGAGTGGAAGCAGGCCATTCAGCCCATTGGATCCACACTAACCCTCTGAAGAGCATCCTACCCAGACCCACCCCACCCTATCCTATCCCTGCAGGCTGGGGAATGAGATACCCCAGGATTCAGCAAGCCAGTGAACCTAGCATCAGTGGTAGAGAAGCTATTGGAAAACAACATCGGAGTGACAGAATTTACGTCCAATTGGAGAGGCAAGAATTAAACAAGGAGAGTCACCATGGCTTTGTAAAGGGGAAACTATGTCTAACAGATTTGATTGGATTTTTCAAAGAGTAATTAGTGTGTCGATGACGGTGGCACAGTTGACATAATCTAGAAGCCCTACAATGTGGTAACAGGTCTTTTGGCCCAACGAGTCCACACTGACCCGCTGAAGAGTAACCCTCCCAGGCCCATTCCCTTATCCTATTACTCTACATTTATTCTTGACTAATGCGGTGGCACAGTGGTTAGCACTGCTGCCTCACAGCGCTAGAGACCCGGGTTCAATTCCTGCCTCAGGCGACTGACTGTGTGGAGTTTACACGTTCTCCCCGTGTCTGTGTGGGTGTGCTCCGGTTTCCTCCCACAGTCCAAAGATGTGCAGGTCAGGTGAATTGGCCATGCTAAATTGCCCGTAGTGTAAGGTAAGGGGTAAATGTAGGGGTATGGGTGGGTTGCGCTTCGGCGGGGCGGTGTGGACTTGTTGGGCCTAAGGGCCTGTTTCCACACTGTAAGTAATCTAATCTAGTCTAATCTAATCTAGACGCGCCCCACCTACACATCCCTGAACATTATGGGCAATTTAGCATGGCCAATTCACCTAATCTGCACATCCTTGGATTGTGAGAAGAAACAGGAGCACCCGGAGGAAACCCACACAGCCACGGGGAGAATGTGCATACTCCACAAAGGTGGTTGCCCGAGGCTGGAATCAAACCCTGGTCCCTGGCGCTGTAAGGCAGCAGTGCTAACCACTAAGCCACCGGGCTGCACTGCATGAACGTCTGTGAGGGTTTTGATAAGATCTGTCATGGCAGACTGGTTAAGAAGCTAAGAACCCAAGGGATCCAGAGCAATTTGGCAAATTGGATCCAAAATCGGCTTAGTGGCAGGAAGCAGAGGGTGATGTTCGACAAATGTCTTTGCAACTAAGACCACTGTGTCTAGTAGTGTACCAAAGGGGTTGGTGCTAGTGCTTTGCTATTTGTTGTGTATATTAATGATCTAGATATGAATGTAGAGACATAATCAGTATGTTCCCAGAGGACCTGAAAATTGATGGTGTGTCAAATACCAAGGGGGAAACCCTGAGACCACAGGTCAATATAGATGGGCTGAACAGTAGCAAATGTTAATCCTGAAAAACGTAAGGTAAAAATTGAATGATAGGACCCTGGTAGATACAGAAGGTCATAAGGACCTTGGTGAGCATGTCTATATATCCCAGAAGGCAGCAGGATAAGTAGGCATCTGGGTAAAGGCATTGAATACAAGAATGAGGTTATGATGGAGCTGTATATAATATTAGTTCGGTCACAGCTGGAGTGCTGTGTGCAGCTTGGTCATCACACCACAGGAAGGATGTGATTGCATTAGAGTGGGTGCAGAGGAGATAAAGGATGTTGCCTGGGATGGAGTACTTCAGACCGAGGTTGCTGCCTTTAGAGCAGAGAAGATCGACGAGGATATGATTGAGGTGTACAGCTGTATAAACAGGGTAGTTAGGGAGAAACTTTTTCCCTGAGTGGAGGGATAAATAACCAGGGGCAGAGTTTTAAGGTAAGGAGCAAGAGGTTTAGAAAGGAATTGAAGAAAAATTGAAGAAGCAAGGTTAGATCTCATGGAGTACAGGGAGAACTAGCCATTTGGATACAGAACTAGCTCAAAGGTAGGAGACAGAGGGTGGTGGTGGAGGGTTTTTTTTCAGACTGGAGGCCTGTGACCAGTGGAGTGTCACAAGGATCGGTGCTAGGTCCACTGCTTTTCGTCATTTATATAAATGATTTGATTGTGTGCATAAGAGGTACAGTTAGTAAGTTTGCAGATGACATCAAAATTGGAGGTGTAGTGGATAACGAGGAAGATTACCTCAGATTACAATGGAATCTTGATCAGATGGGCCAATGGGCTGAGGAGTGGCAGATGGAGTTTAATTTAGATAAATGTGAAGTGCTGCATTTTGGGAAAGCAAATCAGAGCAGGATTTATACACTTAATGGTAAGGTCCTAGGGAGTGTTGCTGAACAAAGAGACCTTAAAGTGCAAGCTCACAGTTCCTTGAAAGTGGAGTCGCAGGTAGATAGGACGGTGAAGAAGACGTTTGGTATGCTTTCCTTTATTGGTCAGAGTACTGAGTACAAGAGTTGGGAGGTCATGTTGCAGCTGTACAGGACATTGGTTAGGCCACTGTTGGAATATTGTGTGCAATTCTGGTCTCCCTCCTTTTGGAAGGATATTGTGAAATTTGAAATAGTTCAGAAAAGATTTACAAGAATGTTGCCAGGGTTGGAGGATTTGAGATATAGGGAGAGGCTGAACAGGCTGGGCTGTTATCCCTACAGCGTCGGAGGCGGCGGTTGATGTTATAGAGGCTTATAAAATCATGAGGGGCATGGATAGGGTAAACATTCAAGGTCTTTTCCCTGGATGGCGGAGTCCAGAACTAGAGTTCAGTATGACAGGGGAAATATGTAAAAGAGACCTAAGGGGCAACATTTTACACAGAGGATGGTGTGTGTATGGAATGAGCTGCCAGAGGAAGTTGCAATTACAGCATTTAAAAGGCATCTGGATGAGTATATGAATAGGAAGGGTTTGGAGGGATATGGGCCAGGTGCTGGCAAATGGGACTAGATTGGGTTGGGATATCTGGTCAGCATGGACGGATTGGACCGAAGATTCTGTTTCTGTGCTGTTTATCTCTATGACTCTATGACTCTATTTTGTCACCCAGAGGTGATGGGAACCTGGAACTCGCTGCCTGCAGGGTGGTGGAGGAACACTCAAAGTATTTTTAAGTTGAGAAGGGTAAGATAGAAAAGCGACCAAAAGGGCAACTTTCCCATGCAGAGGGTGGTGCATGTATGGAATGAGCTGACGGAGGAAGTCATGGAGGCTGGTCCAATTACAACATTTGAAAGGCATCTAGATGCATGCATGAATTAGAAGGGGTTTAGAGGAATATGGGCCAAGTGGTGAGAAATGGGACTAGATTAATTTAGGATATCTGGTTAGCATGGATAAGTTGGACTGAAGGGTCCATTTCCGTGCTGTACATCTCTATGACTCTATTTAAAAATAATTAGTGAACAATTAAAAGATCATAGCATGCAAGATGATGGGCCAAGTGCTGGAAAATGGGATTACAATGATGGAAGTTTGTTGGTTAATGTGGACATGATGGGCTAAAGGGCTTCTTTCTGTTGCTGTAAAACTCCATGATTCTGCCAATGTCAGTTGTTGTAAAAAGCCACCTGGTTCACCAGTGTCTTATAGGGAAATACATCTCCCTTCCTTATCCAGTCTGGCCCACATGTGACTCCAGAATCTAGCAACTTGTTTGATTCTTAGCAGTTCTCTGAAATGTCTGATCAAACCTCACATCCACATCAAATCTGTACAAACTCTGATAAAAGGAGTCCACCCGGGGTGGAGCATCTGGACATCAACCAAAACAACAGAATGTCACAACTGGGTGAGCTGTCTCACAGACTAGTGACATCATCATACTCATGGAGTCATGCCCTACACATTTTCCTGTTCATCCACCCGTTACTCTTGATGTGGTCTCCCCTACATCAAGGAGACATGACACCAACTCACAGGGTGTTTTAGGGAACAACTCTGGGACACAAGCACCAAGTAACCCCACCGTCCTGTGGCCGACCACTTCAACAGCCCCTCCCACTTACCTAAAGATGTGCAAGTCCTGGGCCTCCTTCACTGCCAAATAAAAGCCACCCGATGCCTGGAGGAAGGATGCCTCAAATTCTACCTTGGGTCCCTTCAACCACATGGCATCAACATCGACTTCTCTAGTTTCCAAATCTCCCCTTCCCCCACCTCATCGCAGATCCAACCCTCCAACCCAGCACTGCCCTCTTGACCTGTCCTACTTATCCACCTTCCTTCCCACCTATCCTCTCCACCCTCCCCACCGACCTATCACAACTACCCTCACCAGCATCTACCTATTGCCTTCCCAGCTACCTTTCCCCCATCCCCACCACCCAGTTTATTTCCAGCCCCCTCTCCCCCCCCCACATTCCTGATGAAGAGCTTATGCCCAAGACATCGACTCTCCTGCTCCTTGGAGGCTACCTGACCTGCTGTGCTTTTCTAGCACCACACTCTTTGACTCTGACTCTCCAGCATCTGCAGTCCTCATTTTCTCCCAGACACCCCCATCACTATCTCTGGATATGTCCTATCCCACTGGCAGAGGTAGCAGCACAATAGTATACAGTTGGGAGGGAGTTGGCCGCGGAGTCCTCAACATTGGCTTCAGGTTAAACACGGACAAGGGGACCTCCTGCTGGTTACCACACACTGTCCTCCCTCAGCTGATGAATTGGTTCTCCTCCGTGTTGAACAACTAATGGAGGAATACTGAGAATGACAAGGGCTCAAAATGTACTCTGGGGGGGGATTTCAATGTTCACCATCAAGAGTGTCTCGGCAGCTGTACTACTGATCAAGCTGGTTGAGTCCTAAAGGACATAGTTGTTAGACTGGGTCTGCGGGAGGAGGTGAGGGAAGCAACAAAAGGAAAATATTAACACGACCTCATCCTTACCAATCTGCATCTGTCCATGACAGTATCAGTAAGAATGGCCAACCCAGTGTACTTGTGAGACAAAGTCCCACCTTCACATTGAGAATAACCTCCATCATGTTTTGTGGCATATTGTGCTAAATGGGACAGACTTCAAACAGATCTAGCAACTCAAGACTGTGGTGCTGTGGGCCATAAACAGCAGCAGAACTGTACTCCAGCACAATCTGTAACCTCATGACCTGGCACATCCTCCACTCAACCATTACCATCAGGCCAGAGAATCAACCATGGTTCAGCAGAGAGTGCAGGAGGGCATGTCAAGAACAACACCAGGCATACCTGAAAAGGCAGTGTCAACCTGGTGAAGCCACCAAACTGGACTACTTGCATGCCCAACAGCATAAACAACAAGTGCTAGACAGAGCTACGCGATCCCACAATCAACAGATAAGATCTAAGCTCTACAGTCGTGCCATATCCAGTCATGAATGGTGGTGGATAGATGAAATAACTCACTGGGGGTGAAGGCTGTATGAATATCCCCATCCTTAATAATGGAAGAGGCCAACACATCAGTGCAAAAGATAGTGCTGAAACACTTTCAATAATCTTCAGCCAGACGTGCAACTGGATGATCTAACTTCACCTCCTCCAGTGGTTCCCAGCATCACAGATACCAGTCTTCAGCCAATTCCATTCATTGCACATGATATAAAAAAACAGTTGGGGCCACTGGATGCTGCAAAGCTATTGTGCCTAACAACTTCCTGATTGCCGCATCTCCCTGTTTATTTCCATTGATTGGTGCTCAAGGACACCCATATCCCTTTGTACATCCACATTTTTCAATGTTTCACCATCTAAATAATAATAGAACGGTACGCAATATTCCAGAAGTGGCCGAACTGAAGTTCTCTACATCCGCAACATGCCTTGCCAATTTTCATATTCCATGCCCAGACGGATGGAGACAAGCGTGCCATACATCTTCTTAATGACCAATTCCACTCATGTGTTGCCACTTTCAGGAAATTGTGGACCTGTACACCTAGATTCGTTTGTACGTTGATGAAACTAAGGATCCTACAACTCATTGTCTATTCCCCCCCATATTAGATTTTTCAAAAGTGCACTTGTCTGGATTAAATTTAATCTACCTTTTCTCCACCCAAGTCTCCAGCCTCTCTATATCTTGTTGCCATACTCTGACAAATCCCCTCACCGTCCGTAATTCCCTCATCGCAAATGTACTAATCAGCCCATCTACATTCTCCTCCGAATCAAAACAACAGGGCCCCCCAGCACCGATACCTGTAGATCACCACTGGTTACAGATTGCCGGTAAGAAAAACACCCTTCCATCACCGCTCGCTAACTTCTACAACCAAGCCAGTTTTGCATTCATCTTATCAGCTCATCATGGATTCTGTATGGCCTCACCTTCTGCATCAACCCAGCATGAGGCACCTTGTCAAAGAAATTGCTAAAGTCCTGTAGATAACATCTACTGCCCAGCCCTCATCAACCCTCTTTGCCTCTTCCTCAAAAACCACAATCAAGTTTGACAAACACAACCTTCCCCGCACAAAGACATGCTGCCAATCGCCAATGAGTCCATATTTTTCCAAATATGAGGAAATCACCCATTCAACTCATTATTCTGTTCCATTGTTTAAATAGATCAGAGCCTAGTCTGTTTCTCAACTCCTTTACTCCTGAATAATGCAGCCTGACCAAAAAAACCTACCGTTCGCAATTGACGGCGCTTTTCCACAGAATGAATGGGATTACTCTCACCCTCCTTTAAGGGAAAAGTGTTTCCTGACAACCTTCCTCAACTTGAGTCAAATTTCAAAGTCACGCCCCATGTTCTGACCTCCTCCATGCCTCCTCCCCCACCAGCGGGAAGTCCTTCTGTCCCTGTTCAACCTTGGGAATATTTGGCTGCTTCTACTCCCACTTTATCTCATGGTTTGTGTACGGTTTTCATTCTACTGTCTCTGTGATCCCTTCACTACATTGGTGCTGCGTCATTCTAACAATTAACTAGTGACATCTTGCCCCCTCCCCAAAATATGTGTTCTTTCATTAATTAATTTTAGAATAGCTTGCTTAATTTCAATCACTGAATGTGACTGGTACTTGGTGCATTGTGTATGAAGTGACTGTGGTCTGAAGGAATCAGGATCTGTGGTTATTGTTAAGACCCTCTTGCCAGTTAATCTGTTCCGAGGTCAGGTTCATAGGAAGGTTATTGAAATGATCCTTTCAGCAGCTTATTCTGGCCTTTTATCCAATTACTGTAACCCACATCCTGCAAATGACTGGCACTTATTGAATGTCATTTAACACAGCAATTTTCCCGCTTCAGTCTATTTGATCTTACTTGGTTTCCTTTTCTCTTCTTCAGTCTCTTCTTGTTCAGCTTTTTGCAAGCGTATAGTTTCCCTGTGGCTTTCATCTGACAAGCAGACACCTCGCCAAACCCTCCCTTCCCCAAGACCCGAAACTCCAGGAACCAGTCCTCCCCAATGGGCTGAGCCTCCAGCCATTTCCACTGCAGGAACCTCATAAAATACATGCTCTCTTTGTAGAGCTCAAAGGGACTGTCATCCCTTAAGAATTTCATGGTGGCCTCTTTGCATTCCCTGAAGAGGTCCTCCCTGACATTCTCACAGTCTTCCTTCACTCTCAAGATGCTCTTTTCTTCTAAATAAGTGCAGAAGAGCTCAGCCCCTGACTCCAAGAACTTGCTGATAATATTTCGAGCTTTCTCGAGACGGTCTTCATCTTCCGCTGTGTCGTAGACTTCAATAGCCTTCCAGAGTTCATTGGCCGGTCTGTATTCTGCCACTGAGTCCAAGAACTGCTGGAATAGCTTCTTCCCAATGGGCTGTTTGACACAGATGCTCTCAAAGGCCAGGTCGATCTTCTCCTTCAGCGTTTCACTTTGGGTGATGTGAGGGAGCTTGAGCTTGGCTCGATATTTCTTATCCCTCGTCATCTGTAGGTTGGCGGATCCATCAAAACTGCCCCGAGCGGAGATATAGGCAGAGTTGGCCACCACCGTCTGCAGACTCCCCAAATCCATCCTGATGTCTTTGGTTGCTAATTCACTTCAGCCAAAGCAAAATCATGTGAGAGACAGAGAGCGAGAGAGGGCTCAAAAAACGCAGAGCCGGATTCCAATGTTTTGGGCCCTACAACATGTTCAGCAACTGAACAAACAAAAGGAGCTGAGGATAGCCACTCAGTGTCTGTGTTGCTGACATGACTGACCGAGCTGAGTGCCAAAGAACAGAGCGTCTTACACTTTCTCAGATCCCTTTATCTTAATCCTATCCAATGCTTGTCCATCTTTATTATAGAGGGCGAATAGCAGCAACTGAAATAATCCTGAGTCAACATCTTAAATAAAGATCTGATCCACTTACAAGTAATTCCCACATCAAGTAATTCATCTCTTCCGCTGACACTTCTGTGTGTTTCCTTTTATATCTGTCGCTGTCTAATATTATAACTGTGTCACACTAATTATCTATCACTATTATAACTGTCAACCTCTAATACACACTAATTCTATGTCTTTCTCTCACATTATAACTGGCACTCTCTAATATTGTAACTGTGTCACACTGATAGTATGGCTATTGTGCTCTAATATTATACTGTAACCATCACTCTATAATACTATAACTGTCAGTCTCAAATATTAAAACTGCGTCACATTAATATTATAGCTATTACTCACGAGCATTGTAACTGTCACCCTCTAATACTATACTTGTGTCACTCTGTTATAGATGCATCACTGTTTAATATTATAATTATCTGTCAGTCTCATAATGTAATGGTGTCACACTCTGTTATAATATCACACTCTAGTGTTATAATTGCAACAATCTCAAATGTTATTCCTGAATCCCTCTTTAATATTATAGTGGCATCACTCTCAACATTATAACTGTATCACTCTGTAATGTGTTAATAGTGTCACTCTTTAATGTTAAAATGGTATTGCTCTCAAATTTATTTGTGCATCATTCTGTCATATTGTAATTGTATCACTCTTTAATGTTATCCCTTTAGCACTCTCAAATATCTTCCCTGTATTATTCTCTAATATTTTTAGCCCATCACTCCTCAGTAGTACAATTGTTTCATTCTTAAATGCTATTCCCTGTATTAATGTTATGATTGCATCACTTTCTAATATAAGATACTCTCATATTGTAATGTATCACTCTCAATTATTATCCCTGTATCACCTTCCAACGTTATAACCATTATTCTCTAATATTATTATTGCATCACTCTCTAATATTGTAAAGGAATATCTCTCTAATGTTATCTTTGCAGCAGTCTCTCATATGGCAGTCAGTCTAATCTTACTTCCCACACCCTTTAATATCCCATCCAGTCTAATCCCACTTTTCCCCTCATTCCCCACACCCTTTAATATCCCACCCATTCTAATCCTACCTCACCATCCCTCTTCACACCCTTTAATATCCCATCCAGTCTAATCCCACCCTCCCCCTCATTCCCCACACCCTTTAATATCCCATCCAGTCTAATCCCACTTTCCCCCTCATTCCCCACACCCTTTAATATCCCACCCACTCTAATTCCAATCTCCCACTCACTCCTCGCATCTTTTAATATCCCACCCAGTCTAATCCCACTCTCCTCTTCAATTTGGACACCCTTTAATATCCACCCAATCTAATGGACGTTAAGCTCACCAGTCTGTAGTTCCAAGGCAGTTCCCTGCAGCCTTTCTTAAATAATGGCACAACATCAGCCAACCTCCAATCTTTGGGCACTTCACCAGTGATTGCTGATATTACAAATGTCTCGGCTAGAGGTCCTGCAAGATCCTCCCTACCCTCCCACAAAGTCCTGGGACACACCTCAAGAGGTTCCAGAGATTTATTTACCTTAATGTAGTTTAAGACTTCCTGCACCTCTTCTACTGTAATGTGGACTCTCTTCAAGACATCACTGTCTATTTCCTCAAGTTTCCTCCCATCCATGCGTTTATTGATGATAAGCGCTCATCAGAAATTTAGGAACTCACTCATCTCTCGTGTATCCACACATAGAAGACCTTGATGATCTTTAAGAGGCAAGCTTAGAGTGGTGCTGGAAAAGCACAGCAGGTCAGGTAGCATCCAAGGAGCAGAGAATCAGCGTTTCAGGCAAAAGCCCTTCATCAGGAAAGGAGGGCTTTTGCTCAAAATGTCTATTTTCCTGCTCCTCGGATGCTGCATGACCTGCTGTGCGTTTCCAGCACCACTCTAATCTTGACCCTAATCTCCAGCATCTTCAGTATCCACCTCCGCCTAGCTGATCTTTAAGAGGTCTATTCTCTCCCTAGTTATGCTTTTGCCCTTCATGTACATGTAGATTTTCTTTGGATTCTCCTTTACCTTATCTGCCAAAGCCATCCCATGTCCCTGATTAGCTCTCCTGCTTTATCTCTTAAGTGTACTTCAACTTCCTCTATACTCCTCAAGGAATTCCACCTGCCTATACATGTCAAATGCCTCCTTCTTTTTCTTCACCGGAGCCTCAATAACTCTAGTCACCCAAGGTTCCCTACTCCTGTCGGCTTTACCCTTCACTCCAACAGGAACATGCTGGCCTTGAACCCTCATTAACTCACTTTTGAAAGCCTCCCACTGACCAGACATCCCTTTGCCTGTAAAGAGCCTCCCCAATCAATGTTTCATAATTCCTATCTAAGACCAGCAAAATCCACCTTGCCCCAATTTAGAATTTAGCTTGTGGACTGACCTTTCCTTTTCCATAGTTGTTTTAAAACTAATGGAATTGTGGTCTCTGGTTCTAAAGTGCTCTCCCACTAACACGCCTGTCCCTCACCCTACCTGATTTCCAAGGAGGAGGTCATGTTTGCCCCTTCTCTAGGCCATCTACATACTGCATGAGAAGTTCTTCCTGAACACACTTAACAAATTTCAATCCATCCAAGCCTTTAATGCTGTGGCAGTCCTGGTTGATGGTAGGAAAGATAAAATTACCTACTATTACAACCCTATTATTCTTGTAGTTGTGGTCTCCTTACATATCTGATCCTCAATCTCCTGCTGACTAATAGGGGGGCCTATAGTACAATACTATCAAAATGATCTCTCCCTTTTTATTCCTTAGTTCTACCCATATAAACTCAGTGGACGATCCCTCAAGAATCTCTTCTCTTGGTACTGTTTTGATGTTCTCCCTAATCAAAAATGCAACTTTCCCTCCTGTCTTGCCTCCCCTTCTATCCTTCCTATAGTATCTGTACCCTCGGACATTGAGCTGCCAGTCCTGTGCCTTCCTCAGCCATGTTTCTGCAATAGTTTTAATATCCCAGTCCCATGTATATCCATCCATGCCTGAATTCATTTTGCATTTCAATAAAGAAGCTGAATTTTGTTGAATTTCTGCAGTGCATCTTGTAGATAGTACACACTGCTGCCAATCAAGTGGGTTGTTTTATCCTGGATGGTGTCAAACTTCTCGAGCATCTTTGGAGCTGCACTAATCGAGGCAAGTGAGGAGTATTCCATCCCACTCCTGACTTGTGCCTTGTAGACCGTGGACAGGCTTTTGGGAGTCAGGGGTTGACTTACTCGCTGCAATATTCCTAGCCTCTGACCTAATCTTTCAGCCACTGTATTTAAAAAAGGAGTCCAGTTCAGTTTCTGTGGGGAATTCAGAGATGGTAAGAATGTCAAGGGAAGCAGGTAACATTCTCTCTGGTTGGAGATGGTCATTGCCTGGCTATTGTGCTGTTTGCAGTCATCAGCCCAAGACTAAATGTTCTCCAGGTCTTGTGTGTATGAATAGCTTTGGTATCCAAGGCGTCGCGAATGGTGCTGAACATTGTGCAAACATCAGTGAAGATCCTTGCTTCTGATCTTACAATGGAGGGAAGGTCATTGACGAAGTTGCCGCATTTGGTTGGGTCTAAGGAACTCCTGCAGAGATAACCTGGAGGTGAGATGACCGTTTGGCCCAGGGAAACCCAACTTTGTGAAAGGTATGGTTCTGAATTAAGATCAAGTGCCATTAGGAGAATAGGAAAGGGATAGTGATCATCATGTGATTGACGTCAAAAAGCTCCAGACATAATGAAGTAAAAGGAGAACATCTAAAAGATTTGGAGAAACAGAAGCAGGAGAGGTAACAGAAATCTGTGATCAAAAATGCACCAAAAGAATACATTGCAAGTGATTCGAAACATGCATTTGTCAAGTAACCTAAAAATCCCAGGGCAATGAAGTGCAATCGTTTTAGCACCATAAGCTAATGAATCATCACAATTAAATGATCTTTAAAATATAACAGAGATAAATAATATTACTTTTTGAAGCCGAAATTGGTGAAATGCAGTCTGATGAAGAGGTACACAATACGAGGTTGACTGAGTGATTGGAAACAAAATATCTGGTGTGTGGTTGATTGCAAATAGGGCAGAAGGTCCATATTGGAGTTTCCCAGTGACTGGATTGAGGATTTCTCCCTTTTTTCTGATAAATGTTAGCAACCAGATTTGGGTATGCGCAGGGCAGAATTTAGATACAACAGGTGACACAAACTTTGATGCATTGTGAACTATGAGTAGAATACAGGTCGTTCTGATATAATGCGATAGCTGTTTTCCTCTGCAACCTCATGCTTTAGAAAACTCTGCTATGGAAAACTGTAATAGCAAATTACAGTATAGAAGATCACTAATAGAAGATAGCTATACCCATTCAGTAGGAAGTTTGTGTTATCGAAACAACGTCCATGGTTCATCAATCATATTATAGCCAATTCGTGCTGATGAAACACGCATTATAGCAGAACAACCTGTAATCATAAACTTCAAGAGGACATAGGCAAACACTAGAACAAATGAAATTTAACACAGTGAAATGAGAAGTGATATATTTTGATGGGAAGAATGAGGAGAGGCTGTATGAAATAATTGGTGTTATTTTATAAGGTGGCGGTGCCAATGTTGGACTAGGGTGGATAAAGTTAAAAATCACACACCACCAGGTTATGGTCCAACAGGTTTATTTGGAAGAACTAGCTTTCGGAGTGCTGCTCCTTCATCAGAGCAGCATTCTAAAAGCTAGTGCTTCCAAATAGACCTGTTGGACTATAACCTGGTGTTGTGCAATTTTTAACTTTGTTATTTTATAGGCTGTGCAGGATTGGATTACTTGCATACAAATCATAGTAATCTGAGGATTTAATTAAGAAGGAATATATGTTCCTGGACTTTATACCTAGGAACGTAGAGTACAAAAGCAAAAAGGTTATGATAAAGCTTTATAAAGTTTAATATTGTGCCTCATTTTGTAAAATGCACTTTTGGAAGAATATGAAGGCTTTCAAGAGAATGC
Source organism: Chiloscyllium plagiosum (assembly GCF_037043375.1). NCBI lineage: Eukaryota > Metazoa > Chordata > Chondrichthyes > Orectolobiformes > Hemiscylliidae > Chiloscyllium > Chiloscyllium plagiosum. Next base: position 99,964,641 of record NW_028270150.1, read on the forward strand.
AGCGAAGACCTACAGTGGGTCCAGGGATGAGGAACTGTGGTTATGAAGATAGATACAATGCCTCTACTTCCCCACGAGGCTAAGGCAACTTTGTATATCCGTAAAGATTCTTAGCAATTGTTATAGATGTACCATAGAAAGCATTCCATCTGGATCCATCACAGCTTGATATGGCAACTGCTCTGCCCTGGACCGTAAGAAATTACAGAGAGTTGCGAACACAACCCAGTCCATCACACATGCCAACCTCCCATCATTGACTCCATCTACACTTACCACTGCTTCAGAAAGACAGCCAACATAGTCAAATGCCCCTCCCACACCGGTTATCTCTTCCAACCTCTTCTGTCAGGCAGAAGATACAAAAGCTTAAACACATTTACCAACAGATTCAAGAACAACTTCTTCTCCACTGTTATTTGACTTATGAACGGACCTCTCAAATTTTAAATTTAATGTTGATCTGGCTCTCTGTGCACCTTCTCTGCAGCCATATTTCTTGCTCTGTTATATTACCCTAATGCACTTTGCGTGGTATGATCTACCTGCACAGCACGCAAAACAAAACTTTTCACTGCACCTAGGTACATGTGACAATAATGAATCAAATCAAATCAAAAGATTTTGTTGAGATGTTCAAAATCAGGAGGGGTCTGGACTGAGTAGATAGAGAGAAACTGTTTCCACAGAGATTGAGAATCAAACAGCACCAATTTCAACTTACAGGACACTGTTTATTTTTTCTGTCTGCTAATGAAGGCCTTCTGGAATGTAACTAAGAGTTATTGAAAGATTTTTTTTCACTTGCGGTTACGACTTTCAGGAACTCAAGCCCGTCTTTAAGTTAGGACGCCTTGTCATTGGCTATAGAACCAAAGGTGACATAAGGAAAACCTTAAGTTGCATAGTTAGAATCTGGAATGTGTTACCTGGAAATGGGCTAGAGGCAGATTCAATCATGGCCTTCAGAAACTGTAGCAGAGATACAGGGAAGGGCAGGGGAGTGAGGCAAGCTCTTGTAAACAGCTGTCACAGAAATGATAGACCAATGGCCTCCTTCTGTGCTGTAATTTCTCTGTGATTCTACTCTCTCAGTGTAGTGCTCGAGATTAGCACGATTTAGAGGGTAGGCCATAACTGGGTTCAAATGAAAGTCGGAGCTGAGGGAGGAGATCAGCAAAGGGGTTGATAGAGTTGGGGTTGGAGGACGTGGAGGATGATGGAGAAGGGGATACCGGGGGATAGGTGAGTGGGAGAAGGATGAGTGAGGATGATGGGAAAGGGAGTTGGGAGGAAATAGAAGGAGACATAGTGCACAGAGCAAAAGGGAGAAAGAAGATAAGAATGAGGGAGTGAAGAACACATTGGGTGACATTCAAGTATGAATAAAAGATTATCACATTTCCACCTGTGGGAGTGACAGGCAGTAAAATATTTATGTTCTTAAATGGGGGTTGTGTAGACAATGCTGATCCACATCACTTTTACAATATAGTTGGCACATGAATGTTTATATATGCACACAATACATTCAACACAGAACTAACAGTTAAACAGAATATTGAGATAGAAATGTTGGCAAATTGCACTAAAAAGTACACTATCTATAACAAGAGCAAAATACTGCAAAAATCTCAAAGTATTAGCAGTAAGTCTGAAATCTAAGTAAAAATAGAAAATGCTGGAGAAACTCAGCAGGTCCAGGGAGAGACAGAAACAGAGTTAACATTTTGTTCATCATCTACAACTTTGTCTATAATCTTGCAGGGAACAGCTACCAATATAAACATACAGAAAACAAATGAACCGTCAGACAAAACTCTCCCTTAGGCTTGTGTTCATTTTTGGATGTCCAGGTGAAAGATCACTCTTCCCTCGAATTTTTCATAGGGGTTGTCATTAATGATTCCTGGTCCATTAATCTTGCACTGAATTTCAAAGTGTCTGTTCCTTTTCAGACTCAGGAATTTGACTGCAACTAACGGGTTGGTGTAGTTTGGCTGTAAGGAACAACATTGCTCATTATATTTGATTGGCAAAGGGGCAGGAGAAAAAGCATCCGCAAGTCCTTTGGAGGTTATCAAGACTCCATACCTGGGGTTGTCTCCCATAGTAAGGAAAGTACGACAGGTCATAGGTACCATTCTCAGGATAAAATACCACATCTCCAATACTCTCTGGGTAGGCATGCTGTCAGTAGAAAACAGAAACTTTTGATTAAAATTGATTGATTACAACTTGAAAAGGGAATGAAGTTATTTTTGAGGTATGGGATTTACATAGGGATAGAGTTATACAGCATGGAAACAGACCCTTCAGCCCAACTCATCCATGCCAACCAGATATCCTAAATTAATCTAGTCCCATTTACCAGCATTTGCCCCATATCCCTCTATACTCTTCCTATTCATGTACCCATCCAGATGCCTTTTAAATGTTGTAATTGTACCAGCCTCCACCACTTCCTCATTCCATAAACGCAACACCCTCTGCATGAAAAGGTCACCCCTTTTAAATCTTTCCCCTCTCACTTTAAACCCATCTCCCCAGTGTTGGACTCCCCTACCCTGGGAAAAAGACTTTGGCTATTCACCCTTGATAAGAAAGGCCGATGGGCCGAGGAGTGGCAGATAAAGTTTAATTTAGATAAATGTCAGGTGTTGCATTTTGGTAAGGCAAGCCAGAGCATAACTTATACAGTTAATGGTAACGTCCCGAGGAGTGTTGCCTAACATAGAAACTTTGGGGTGCAGGTGCATAGTCCCTTGAAAGTGGAGTCAAAAGTAGATAGGATAGTGAAGAAAGCAGTTGGCACATTTTCCTTTATTGGTCAGTGCATTGAGTATAGGAGCTGGGATGTCATGCTGCGGCTGTACAGGACATTGGTTCGGCTGCTTTTGGAATACTGCATTCAATACTGCTTTCCTTGCTATAGGAAGGATGTTGTATATCTATTCTGAATCCTTTCAAGTTTAACAAGGATATTGCTGAGGTTGGATCATTTGAGCTATAGGGAGAGGCTGAGTAGACCGGGGCTATTTTCCCTGGAGCGTCAGAAGCTGAGGAGGTGACCTTATAGAGGTTTATAAAATCATCCGGTGAATAGCCAAGGTCTAACAGCCAAGAGGCTGAGGGATGTCGAGGTAGTTTATAATTCCCATATGCAGGGCCGTAGAAACTTGGCCAGTATTCTTTAGTGCAAGCAGTATGTCCTCAACTGTAAATTGGTCACATACATTGTATGGGGGGCATGCTCACTGGGAGAATGGAATCCAAGTAGCAATGGACAAAAAAACAGAATAGGATTCACTTCACAGATAATAATGGCATTGGATTCAGAGCATTTATAAAGTTCTAGTTAGGCTCCTACCAGCGAGTCCACATTTTTGAAAGGGCATGAGGGTCCTTGAGTTGTGCAGAGTGGATTAACCAGAGAGGTTTGGGGATTAGATTAGATTACTTACAGTGTGGAAACAGGCCCTTCGGCCCAACAAGTCCACACCGACCCTCTGAAGTGCAACCCACCCACCCCACACTCTGAGCAATTTAGCATGGCCAATTCACCTAACCTGCACATTTTTGGACCGTGGGAGGAAACCGGAGGAAACCCATGCAGACATGGGGAGAACGTGCAAACTCCACACAGTCAGTCGCCTGAGGCGGGAATTGAACCCGGGTCTCTGACGCTGTGAGGCAGCAGTGCTAACCACTGTTCCACTGTGCTGCCTAGGAATGAGGGATTTTAGTGACAAGATTGGGTTAGATAAACCTGGGTACTTTGTGTGTCAGAGCAAAAGAGATTGGAGGAGATTTAGCTAAGGTGTAAAAGATTAGGGCAGGCTTGGATAGAAAGAAAAGTTGTTTCAGTTAGGTGATAGAACAAGGACTGGACTACACAGATTTAAGGTCTTGGGTAAGCTATGAGGTAGATGTGAGAAGCTTGGTGACAGTGAAGGTGGTGGAGATGGACACCTTGAAGGTTTCATATCAAATTAGATGGACACTTGAAGAAAATAGATTTGCAGGACTCCAGGAGGGAGTGGGATTGGCTGTGTAAAGGGTCGGCAGAGCCTCAAATAAGCCAAATGCTTCTATCTGTGCCATAATGACTCTCTGCCCAATGCATGAAACACTTTAAAGTTGAGGTCTGAGGAACTGGTCAAAGGCAAATTCTTGGCGTGAAGCAATTACCCTGATCTTTACCAAAATGCCGAGATAATAAGAGCAAGGTCACTGAATCAACCAGGGATGTTACTTCTACAACAATACCCTATGGAGCGGTAAGTTCACTATTCGCAGCATAGAGAGATCTCAGCAAGTAACTGACAAACTACTGAGCGTCCTTAGTGAGCAACCCGAAAGCAAATGTTGCAGGGACACAGCAGGAGTTGGACTGGTTTGATCTCAACTTGACTGAGAATTGAAATTGCCTCAGGTCTAATGATCACAGCATTCAGAATGGTTCATGCTTTGCTTGGAAACAGTTACGACGTGGGCAACTTATCATCGCTTCTGATGTGTCAGCTCAACCTTCTGAGGAAACAAATGTTTGACAACCAGGATCACCAGACTTTAATGGGAATAATAAGGATACTCCGTGGAAAATAAGAATCTGAATGCGGCAGGCGAGCCAACAGGTCTTAGGGTACAGATTTACAAATCATAATCTGTAGCAGATCGATTAACAAAACCATATTGAGAGAAAACAGACCCCTCCATTGCTAGAGGAAGAGAACTGAAAAACAGAGCTGTGGTGAGTGTGATATTGAAGCTGCATTTGATTGAGTCTGACATCAAGGTGCTCTGCAAAACTGGAACTAATGGGAATCGGGGGAAAGCTCTCTCCACTGGGTGGAGTCATACTCGGGTCTAATTCCCCAAAGGTGGCAGCAGGAAGCTCACAAGGAAACGGGAATTTTGCTGTGATAATGCTCGACTGTGAAGTGAAAGTAGCTCTCGGATTAAGTATATCAGCTTTTAAATTTACATGTCGAATCCCTAACCCTTGATGGACAGTTGCTTCCTGACCATTGGCACTCACCAGAACACCGCATGTAACATTTAGGGTGGTTCCATTTCCAGGCAAATAGTTGATAATCTGCAAGTTCAAACAGAAACCAATTAGTTCAACTTCATTGTATTTTAGATTATCATTGAGCTATGTCACATTTCATGTGTTCCAGCTGCTTAATTTGGCCACTTAGGAGCCATGGTTCAGTTGGTACTACTTTACCCTCCATGTACAAAGAGCTCGAATCATAGTAAATTCAAGGAGGCCATTTAGGGCTTTTGCCTGAAACGTTGATTTTCCTGCTCCTTGGATGCTGCCTGACCTGCTGTGCTTTTCCAGCACCACTCTAATCTTGACTCTAACCTCCAGCATCTGCAGTATCCACCTCCGCCCATTTAACCCATTGCACCAGTTGTGATGATACTATGGCTTTGAGGTGCAGTTTGTCCTTTTTTTCTGATGAATAAAGGCTGTAACAGAGGTACCAGTCAGTCTGCTCCAAAGCCAATAAAGTACAAATGAATGGATGAGTGTCAAGCTCCCATATAACCAAGCCTTTTAGATTTGGTTTTCAGTCACAGTTACTAAGGTCTTGAAGCTGGATGTACTTCCTTTCTCTGTTAAAGCTAAAAGCTGGGGGATCTCTTGCTGCTGCTGGAATTGCCTGTGAGACAATCTATTTTACTGAATTTGCCTTTGCCAAGGATATGTTTATGGGATGTTACCATGGAATCCCTACTGTATGGAAACAGGCCCTTCAGCCCAACAAGTCCACACCGACCCTCGGAAGAGTATCCCACACAAACCCATTCCTCTACATTTACCCCTGACTAATGCACACACTCCTGAACACCACGGACAATTTTAGCATGGCCAATCCACCTAGCCTGTACATCTTTGGACTGTGGGAGGAAACCGGAGCATCCGGAGAAAACCCACGCAGACATGGGGAGAATGTGCAAACTCCACACGGACAGTTGCTTGAGGCTGGAATCGAACCTGGGTCCCTGATGCTGTGAGGCAGCAGCGCTAACCACTGAGCCACCTTGTCATAGAGTCCCTACAGCATGGAGCCACTATGCCATCCCTATATTGGAACAGTTATCGTTTAGTAGTTAAATAATCTCTTTCTCTGTTAAGTTTTCCAACAGAGTTAATTTATTCCAATTTTTCTTTCTTTTGTTGTATTTTAACTGTAGTGTATGAATAAAGTGTGTTTTGGTTCAAGACTGGTAGTTTGACCAATTTAATCCAGAACGCAACGCCTGGCACTTGCCTTTAAAATAAGAAATAGTTAGGGTCTAGGCTACACATTCTGAGGGATTTTGGTCTAGTCCATAACATTGTTCCAGCCTAGTACACCACATTTCAAATCTCTTTAGATATTTATTCAATTTTCTTTTGAAAGTCATGACGAGAACTGACTTTGCCACATACTCTCAGGTAGTGCACATTCCAGACAGTAACCACTTGCTGCATTAAAACTGTTTTTTTTCTCATGTCGGTTTTGCACCTTGTGCCAATCATCTTTGTCAATGATCCATCCACCAATGGAACAGTCTCCCTCTCAGGCTACCCTCTTCAGATTTTGAACACTTCCTCCTATCAAACCTCCTCTTAATCCTCTCCTCTCCGGGGAAACCAGCCGCAGCTTCTCCAACCAATCCACACAATTGAGGTTCCTCATCCACTGAACCATTCTCCTGAATCTTTATTGCACCCAGTCTAATACTTACAAATTCTTCTCAAAGATTGGTGCCCAGAACTGGATATCATACTCTATTACAGCCAAATCAATACCCTTATATGGGTTTATCATAACTTCATTGCTTTTGCAGTCTGCACCCATATTTGTAAAATCCAGGCTCCTTTAAAGATATTTATCACTTTCTCAAACTGCCTTGTCACTTACATTTCTTCATCCTGTTTAAAACAGTACCCTTTATTTTATATCTTCTCTCCCTGTTCTTGCAACAAAATCAATACCTTCTCTACATTATATTTTATATATTTAAGAACAGCTTCTTCCCCACTGTTATCAGACTTTTTAATGGACGTCTTTAGTATTGGTGCTGATCTCTCTCTCTGCACCTTTTCGGCAGCTGTATCCTGCATGCTTTTCTGTTACCCTGATGCACTTGTATAGTACAGTCTGCCTGTGAAGCATTTCACACAACCCCTTTCTGTGCACCTTGGTCTACATGACAGTAGTAAATCAAACCAAATATTAAATTGAATCTGCCACATGCCCACCTACTCCATCAGGCTATGAGTGAAGTCCTTTTAAAATTGATGCCGCTCATGCTTAGGGTTCACAAGTGCTATCTGCAAATTTTGAAATAATGCACCATACACCCATTCTAAGTCATCGATAGAGATTTTAAAAAGAGGTCCTTATACTAGGGGAGCTATTATTTAAAGTTTCTCCAATCCAAAAAAACAACCCATTCACCACTGGAGCAGCGGCAATGGGCTAGTGGCATTATTGGTAGACTATTAATCTAGAAACTCAGCTAATGCTCTGGGGACCTGGGTGTGAATCCTGCCACAGCGGATGATGGAATTTGAATTCAGTTTCACAAAGAACCTGGTGTTAAGGATCTACTGATGACCACCAAACTATTGTGGATTGTCGGAAAATCCATCTGGCATCTTTAGGGAAAGACTCTGCCATCCTTACTTGGTCTGGCCGATACGTGACTGCAGACCCACAGCAATGTGGTTAACTCTCAACTCCTTCTGAAATGGCCTAATAAGCCACTCCGTTCAAGGGCTGCTGGGGACAGATGATAGATGCTGGCCAGTTAGACACACCCATAATCCCACAAGTGATTTTTTAAAAAAATTACTCTCTGCTTCCTAACATTCAGCCGAATCCACACCCACATTCTCCCTTTTATTTCAAGAGCTGTAGTCTTGCTTAATGTGTGACATTGTATCAAATACCTTTTGGAAATCCCTGTAAACTGCATTGACAGCATCACTCTTATCAATCCTCTATGTTACATAAATATAATATAGAATGTTACAGCGCAGAACAGGCCCTTCGGCCCTCGATGTTGCGCCGACCTGTGAAATTAATCTGATGCCTACCTAACCGACACCGTTCCATTATTATCCCGATGTATGTCCAATGACCGATTAAATGCCCTTAATATCCACGAGTCTACTACTGTTGCAGGCGGGCCATTCCACACCCCTCCTAATCTCTGAGTATAGAAACTACCCCTGATATCTGTCCTATATCTATCACCCCTCAATTTAAAGCTATGTCCCTCATATTAGCCTACACCATCCAAGGAAAAAGGCTCTCACTATCCACCCGATCTAACCCTCTGATTATCTTATACGTCTCGATTAAGTCACCTCTCAACCTTCTTCTCTTCAATGAAAACAATCTCATTTCCCTCAGCCTTTCCTTATAAGACCTTCCTTCCACACCTAGTTTACTAGGCAACATCATGGTAAATCTCTTCTGAATGCTTTCCAAAGCTTCCACATCCTTCCTAAAATGCGATGACCAGAACTATACGCAATACTCCAGGTGCGGTCGTACCAGGATCTTGTACCGCTGAAGCAGGACCTCTTGGCTGTGAAACTCAATCCCTCTACCAATAAGTGCCAACACACCATACGCCTTCTTAACAACCCTATCAACCTGGGTGGCAACTTTCAGGGATTTATGTACCTGGACACCGAGATCTCTCTGTTCATCTACACTACCAAGAATCTTACCATTAGCCCAGTACTCTGCATTCCTGTTACTTCTTCTTCCAAAGTGAACTACCTCACACGTTAAACTCCATTTGCCATTTCTCAGCCCAGCTCTGCATCTTATCGATGTCCCTCTGTAACCCACAACATCCTTTGGCACTATTCACAACTCTGCCCACCTTAGTGTCACCTGTAAATTTACTAACCCATCCTCTACGCCCACGGGCCTATAATTACCAGGATTGTCCCGACTCCCCTCCTTAAACAAGGGAACAACATTTGCTATCCTCCAGTTTTCTGGCACGACTCCTATCGACAATGATGACATAATGATCGAAGCCAAAGGCTCTGCCTGGCTTCCCAGAGAATCCAAGGATAAATTCCATCTGGCCCAAGGGCCCTATCTATTTTCACATCTTTCAAAATTGCTAAAACCTCCTCTTTGTCAACCTCAATCCCATCCAATCCTGTATCTCCGTATTCTCACTAACCTTGCCTTTTTCCAGTGTGAATACAGAGGAACCTCGATTATCCGAACAAGATGGGTGGACAGTATTTCATTGGGATAATTGATTATTCGGTTAGTTGATTCAATGCCTCTCCTCTGGGGCTCGGAGTTTTCTGAAGTTTCCTTTCTCCTCGCTCTGCCTGCCTTGCTCCCTCTCTCTGCCTCAGGGTTTGTTTCTCAGCAGAGATACACTTGAGTGTAAGGGACCTGCAGTATTGCTGAAGCCTCGCCCTGCCCAATCAGTACAATGGGATTGACACGGCGAGCACTTGCTGAGTCCGCTCCTTGTTCAGGAGACTAGGCAGCAGCACACCGCATAAGAGCCGTTGCCTCCTCTCTGCCCCCACCCCCGCGCTCTGTCCACCCCCCAAAACCCGTCCCCATCTGCCCCCCACCCCTGCCCCTGTCCGCGCCCCTGCCCCCTGCCCGACCCAGCTGCCCTGCTCTCCCCCACCCCCTCTCCAGGGCAGCCAGATTGGACACCAACACCAAGACTGCTGCTGCCTTTGGGGGGATGAGTCTCAAAATAGTATACACACACACACAGACACGCACACACACAGACACACACACACAGACACACACACACAAACACACACACACACACAGACACACACACACGCACATGCACGCACACAGGCACACACACGCACACACAGACACACAGACACACACAAACACATACACACAGACACACACACACACAGACACACACGCACAAACACACAGACACACGCACACACACAGACACACACACAGACACGCACACACACAGACACACAGACACACGTACACACACACACGCACACACACAGACACACGCACACACAGACACAGACACACACGCACACACACAGATACACATACACACACAGACACAGACACACACACACACACGCACACACACACACAGACACACACACAGACACACACACACACACACACACACAGTCGCATACATAACTTTTTACTGCAACGTTTTTGACAGGTTCCACCTTTGCCCTGTACAAGACAATGTTGGAGAGATTATCTGGGAAAGGAGCATTTCGGGTACACCCCTGCGCAAAACTCCAGGGAAAGTGTGGGGAGAGATAGAGCGCGGGAGGTCAGTCATTTGGCGACGGCGCCTGAGCTCCTACCAATGTCCAGGACTGTTCTCGGCAGCATTTCAGTAAAGCCGAGTTCGTTTTTAATCACTGTAAACAAAAGAGGTGGAAACACTTCATTGATGTAATGTTTCGATCGGGACCTTGAGATCTTCTCAGATAATTGATATTTAGATAATCGAGGTTCCCCTGTACTGACAAAACGTATTCATTAAGCGCTTCCCCTATGTCCTCAGATTCCACACACAACTTCCCACTACTATCTTTGATTGGCCCTAATCTTACTCCAGTCATTGTTTTATTCCTGATATACCGATAGAAGTCCTTAAGGTTTACCTCATCAATAAACATGAAAAATTGAGTTTGACATGACTTTCCCACAAATCTGTGCATAATCTGTGTTAACCATGGAACAGATTTGTGTCAGCTTTCTTTACTTAGTCTACTTTTGTCAAGTGACTATAAAATTTGCCCTGAATTATAGTTTCTAGAAGCTTCCCCAGTACCCAGGTTAAACTGATGCCCCATAATTGTCAGGCTTTTCTTTACATCCTTTAGTTTTAATTCATTCATTGCTAATCTCTAACTTAGCGAGTCCTGATTCAGCCGGAGCCAGCTCCAGCAATGCTTCCATAAGACCATTAGACAGAGGAGCAAAAATTAGGCCATTCGGCCCATTGAGTCGGCTCTGCCATTCAATCATGGCTGATACCTTTCTCAACCCCTTTCTCCCGCTTTTTCCCCATAACCCTTGATCCCCTTGACACTCTAGAACTTATCGATCTCAGTCTTAAATATACTCAATGACCCGGCCTCCACAGCCTTCTGTGGCAATGAATTCCATAGATTCACCACTCTCTGGCTGAAGAGGTTTTTCCTTATCTCCGTTTCAAAACGGTCTTCCCTTTACTCTAAGGCTGTGCCCTCGGGCCCTCGTCTCTCCTACCAATGGAAACATCTTCCCAACATCTACTCTGTCCAGGCCATTCAGTATTCTGTATTTTTCAATTAGAGTCCCTCGCATCCTTTTAGCTCTATTGACTATAGACCCAGGGTCTTCAAATGTTCCTCATATGTTAAGCTTTTCAGTCCTGGGACCATTCTCGTGAACCTCCTCTGAACACACTCCAGGGCCAGTACAGCCTTCCTGAGATATGAGGGCCAAAACTGTGCACAATACCGAAGGGTCTGTTTCCATGCTGTACATTTCTATGACTCTGTGACTCTATGTCGTCTGACCAGAGCCTTGTGGAGCCTCAGAAGCACATCCCTGATCTTATATTCAAGTCCTCTCAAAATAAAAGCCATCATTGCATTTGCCTTCCTAACTACTGGCTCAACCTACAAGTTTAACTTGAGAGAATCTTGGACAAGAACTCACAAGTCTCCTTGCACTTCATTTAGAAAAGTCTCCCCATTTAGAAAATAGCCCATGCCTCTATATTTACGACCAAAGTGCATGACCTCACACTTTCCCACCTTGTGCTCCATCTGCCACTTCTTTGCCCACTCTCCTAACCTGTCCATATCCTTCTGCAGCCTCACCACCTCCTCAAAGTTACCTGTCCCTCTACCTATGTTTGTACCATCTGTAAACTTAACCCAAATGCCCTCTGTTCCTTCATTTATATTGGTACTGTATGAAGTGAAAAATTGTGGTCCCAACACTGAGCCTTGTGGAACACATTTGTTACCAGCTGCCATCCTGAGAAGGACGCTTTTATCCCCACTCTCTGCTTTCTGCCAGACAGCCAAACTTCTAATATACAGTTGTTAAAAAAATTCTTGTCTTCTTTATACTACTATTAAAGTCTAAGTTAAGATAATTTAATATGCCCATTATCACTATTATCTGGTTCTTGTACATTTTCCTTGCATGTCTTTTCTTCCATCTCCACCCCATTAGCTGCTATTATAATATTATTGTATCGCTATTGCTCTTTAACACTAACCAAATTGATTCTATCTTTGATTCATACCGTCATAGAGTCATTCAGCACAGAAACAGATTTTTCAACCCAGCATGTCTATGTCGACCAATACTAAATTATATTAAACCCATTCACCTTTTCATTGCCTATTATACCATTGCATTTTAAGTGCTTGCCCAGATGCTTCTTCAATATTGCGAGAGGACCTTCCTCCACGACCCTGTCAGGTAGCACATCCATATTTCTATTGCCCTCTGGGTGAAACAATGTTTCCTTGGATCTCCTCTACACCATTTACTCATCACTTTAAAGTTATGCCCTTTGTTATTGACACATTTGCCAGGGGAGAAAGACTCTCACGATCTACCTTGTCTATGCCTCTGATCTCCCCTCAGCCTCCTCTGCTCCAAGGTAAACAAACCCAGTATATCCAGTCTCTCCTCACAACTGAGGCAACATGCTGGTGAATCTCCTCTGCACTCTCCAGTGCAATCATGTCCTTCTGACAGTGTGGCAACCAGACCTGCACACAGTATTCCATTCGTGGCCGAACCAATGTTTTATAAAGTTGTGACAAGACTTCCTTGCTCCTATATTCTACACCCTGGCTAATGAAGGTAAGCATCCCATATGCCTGCTTCACCACCCTATCTACCTGTGCTGACACTTTCAGGGATCTGTAGACTTGTATGCTAAGGTCCCTTTGTTCCTCAGTACCCCCCAGAGACCGACCAGAGATTGTGTCTATCTATCCCTTATTAGACCTCCCAAAATGCATCATGTCACATTTATCAGAGTTAAACTCCATCCACAATTGTTCTGCCCAGTTTACCAGCTGATCCATATCAGACTGTCGTGTGAGACCATAGGTAAAAACAATGACTGCAGATGCTGGAAACCAGATTCTGGATCAGTAGTGCTGGAAGAGCACAGCAGTTCAGGCAGCATCCAAGGAGCAGCGAAATTGACGTTTCGGGCAAAAGCCCTTCATCAGGAATAAAAGCAGAGAGCCTGAAGCGTGAAGAGATAAGCTAGAGGAGAGTCGGGGTGGGGGGAAAGTAGCATAGAGTACAACAGGTGAGTGGGGGAGGAGATGAAGGTGATGGGTCAGGGAGGAGAGGGTGGAGTGGATAGGTGGAAAAGAAGATAGGCAGGTAGGTCAAGTCATGGGGACAGTGCTGAGCTGGAAGTTTGGAACTAGGGTGAGGTAGGGGAAGGGGAAATGAGGAAACTGTTGAAGTCCACATTGGTGCCATGGGGTTGAAGTGTTCCGAGGTGGAAGATGAGGCGTTCTTCCTCCAGGCGTCTGGTGGTGAGGGAGCGGCGGTGAAGGAGGCCCAGGACCTCCATGTCCTCGGCAGAGTGGGAGGGGGAGTTGAAATGTTGGGCCACGGGGCGGTGTGGTTGATTGGTGCGGGTGTCTCGGAGATGTTCCCTAAAGCGCTCTGCTAGGAGGCGCCCAGTCTCCCCAATGTACAGGAGACCGCATCGGGAGCAACGGATACAATAAATGATATTGGTGGATTTGCAGGTAAAACTTTGATGGATGTGGAAGGCTCCTTTAGGGCCTTGGATAGAGGTGAGGGAGGAGATGTGGGCACAGGTTTTACAATTCCTGAGGTGCAGGGGAAAGTGCCAGGATGGGAGGGTGGGTTGTAGGGAGGCGTGGACCTGACCAGGTAATCACGGAGGGAATGGTCTTTGCGGAAGGCGGAAAGGGGTGGGGAGGGAAATATATCAATGGTGGTGGGGTCTGTTTGGAGGTGGCGGAAATGTCGGCGGATGATTTGGTTTATGCGAAGGTTGGTAGGGTGGAAGGTGAGCACCAGGGGCATTCTGTCCTTGTTACGGTTGGAGGGGTGGGGTCTGAGGGCGGAGGTGCGGGATGTGGATGAGATGTGTTGGAGGGCATCTTTAACCATGTGGGAAGGGAAATTGCGGTCTCTAAAGAAGGAGGCCATCTGGTGGGTTCTGTGGTGGAACTGGTCCTCCTGGGAGCAGATACGGCGGAGGCGGAGGAATTGGGAATACGGGATGGCATTTTTGCAGGAGGTAGGGTGGGAAGAGGTGTAATCCAGGTAGCTGTGGGAGTCGGTGGGTTTGTAAAAAATGTCAGTGTCAAGTCGGTCGTCATCAATGGAGATGGAGGACCATCCTCCCCACCATCAACAACGTCCTCAATTTTCATTCCAAGTTTTCTCGAGGGAGAGCTCTCCCTCCAAATGTAATGTTTTTGATTCAGTACTGCCATTCATCTCCCACCAGTCACTCCCCTCACTCCCACCCCTTCCTTCCCTATCTTACTGAATCCCGTGGAATATTTCAAACTCACTCCTGGCCTGCTTTGACTCAGGGATGTGTTATCACCACAATACATTTCCATGTGGCAATCTGTACTAGCATCTCACTGGTATTATTTATCACTCTCCATGTATTCACATACATGCACAGTAACCCTGACTGAGAGCATTTACATTCCTTGTCACTGCAACCCCACCTGATATTTCCTATTGTAATGTTATCCACCCCTCCCATTATTTCTGTCTGATATAGTATTATCTCCTATATTCCCCACACCCATACCAATTTAGTTTAAACCCTACCCAATAGCGCTAGAAAACAGTCCCACCAATGCGGCTGTGTTGCGCCCTGTGGCCCAACATTTCAACTCCCCCTCCCACTCAGCCGAGGGCATGCAGGTCCTGGGCCTCCTCCACCGCCGCCCCCTCACCACCCAATGCCTGGAGAAAGAACGCCTCATCTTCCACCTCGGAACACTTCAACCCCAGGGCATCAATGTGGACTTCACCAGTTTCCTCATTTCCCCTTCCCCCACTCACCCCAGTTCCAACTTTCCAGCTCAGCACTGTCCCCATGACTTTTTTTAGATTAGATTACATTACAGTGTGGAAACAGGCCCTTCGGCCCAACAAGTCCACACCGACCCGCCGAAGCGAACCCACCCATACCCCTACATTTACCCCTTACCTAACACTACGGGCAATTTAGTATGGCAAATTCACCTGACCTGCACATCTTTGGACTGTGGGAGGAAACCGGAGCACCCGGAGGAAACCCACGCAGACACGGGGAGAACGTGCAAACTCCACACAGTCAGTCGCCTGAGGCGGGAATTGAACCCGGGTCTCTGGCGCTGCGAGGCAACAGTGCTAACCACTGTGCCACCGTGCCGCCCATTCCACCGTGCCGCCCAGACTTGTCCTACCGGCCTATCTTCCTTTCCACCTATCCACTCCATCCTCCTCTCTGACCTATCACCTCCATCTCCACCCTCATTCACCCATTGTACTCTTTGCTACCTTCCCCCACCCTCCTCTCTGACCTATCACCTCCATCCCCACCCCCACTCATCTATTGTGCTCTATGCTACTTTCTCCCCACCCTCCTTTTATTTATCTCTCCACCCTGCAGGCACCCTGCCTCTATTCCTGATGAAGGGCTTTTGCCTGAAATGTCGATTTTCCTCCTCCTTGGATGCTGCCTGAACTGCTGTGCGTTTCCAGCACCACTCTAATCTAGACTCTGATTTCCAGCATCTGCAGCTCTTGTTTTTACCACAAATGCCTCTGTCCAACACCTCCAACCTATACAGGCACCATCTGTCCCAGAGCTAGCCACACTGTTCAAGGAATCTAAAGCCCACCACCTCTCTAAGGACACACATTTGACTGCTCTATCTCCCTGTTGTTACACCCATTCATCTGAGGTACTGGGAGTAATCCCGAGGTAAGGACCTTCTTGTTAACTCCTTTCCTGATTCCCTAAATTCTAACCTTTCTGTTACATCCTTGACCCTGGCCACAAGGAGACAACACACCATCCTATTTCATGTCCTGCCAATTCCCCTATTTATTGAACCCTGTTCCTTAATGTTCCTGTGACGATGCTGTGGCTTTAAGAAGTTATTCCGTCCTCTCTTTTGAAGAGAGGTTGTAAGGCAGAGGTACAGAGCAGTCTACCAGAATAACTAGAGTAAACAGCTTGGGAGACCTTCTGCTGTTTTTACAGCCTGAATGGATGTGGCCAGCTCTCACAGATCAGGATTTCTGGGTTTTGTTTTTTTTCAGTAACGTCAGAAGATATTGGGATGTCAAAATGTCTTCCAGCTGCTATTCTCTCTGAATATTTTCTTAATTTTAATTTTAATGTTATATTCCTCCTGGATTATAGAACTGAATGCAAGAATCTGTGCCTAAATTAGCTTTTTTGCCAAGGGGTGTGTTTATGGGATGTTACTGTATTGGAGCAGTTAATTAGTAACAGTTACTGTATCTATCATTTGATTAAGTTTTCCAATTGCTAAATTATTCTAAATTCCTAATTCTTTTGTTTATAGTTCTTGAATAAATTGTATTTTGCTCATCGTCGAGAAGTTTGACCAGTCGAACTGCATCTGGAACGTAGCATTTCACATCTACGTTTTAAATAAGAAAAGTTAGGGTCTAGATTCCGTTCCTAAAATATTTTGAGGGGGTCTAGTCTGGTCCATAACACTCCCTATCTTCTTCATGCCTCACTGCGTAAAGCTGAGCCACTTGCAATGTCACAGACTGGGATCTGGCTACATCCCCCAGTGGAGCTATCACTCACCATTTGTGTTCAGATCTGGTTGGAGACTGGAAGGCATTTAGAGGGCTCCAGCAAGACCTCTCTGGTCTTCCTTGACTGCCTGGTGTTCACCCATGTCCCCTGTGCCAACATACATTTCAACTGTGGGGAGTAAGCTAATCTATAAATGGGAGATCAAGCCCCCTCTCCAGAGGCCAGAGACCATATCCAGACTGAAATTCCAGTACAGTACTGAAGGAGTGCTGCACTGTCTGATATGCCATCTTGAGGATGAGACATTAAAACAAGGCCCAATCTTGGATGGAAAAGATCCTGTAACCATTTCTAAAGTAAAACTAGAGAGATCTCTTCAGTGGTCCTGGCCAATATTTATCCATCAGTCACGTCGGTAAAATCACAGAGAATCACAGCACAGAAAGAGGTGCTTTGGCCCACCCTGTCCATGCCGATCATCAGTATCCATCCATTCCAATCCCATTTCCCAGCACTTGGTCCATAGCCTTTTATGCTATAGCATTTCAAATGGTCATTCAAATACCTCTTAGATGTCTTCCCACCTCTAACAGTCTTTCAGGCGGCTAGTTCCAGGTAGCCGGCTGGGTGAAAAACATGTCCCTAACTCCCCTCTAAACCTTCTGTTCCCTATCATCGATCTATGCCCCCTGGTTACTGACCGAGTTACTAAGGGGAAACATTTCTTCCTATGAACCCAGTCTCTGCACTTCATAATATTGTAGACTTCAATCATGACCCCTCTCAGCCTTCTCTGCTCTAAGGAAACAAACCCCAGTCTATCCAATCTCTCCTCACAGCTGAATCACTGCTTACCAGGTGACATCCTGGTGAATCTCCTCTATACCCTCTCCAGAGCAATCCTTCCTGTAGTGTGGTGACCATAACTGTACCCCGTCTTCAAGCTACGGCCTAACCCAATGTCCTGTACAGCTCCATCACAGCATCCTCGCTCTTGCATTCAAAACATCTTGACTACATAAGTCTTTAGAATCAGAGAATTCCTACAGTGTGGAAAGAAGCCATTTGGCCCATCAAGTCTGCACCAACCGTCTGACCAACATCCCACCTATCCCCATATTTCCCATGGCTAATCCATCTAGACTACACATTCCTGGGTACGATGGGGCAATTTAGCATGGCCGGTCCATCTAACCTGCACATCGTTGGACTCTGAAAAGGAGAAAGTGAGGACCGCAGATGCTGGAGATCAGAATTGAGAGTGTGGTACTGGAAAAGCACAGCAGGTCAGGCAGCATCCGAGGAGCAGGAGAATCTCCATCTCTCAGCGTTCCAGTGAGGCCGTTCCCTCCACAATCCCTATCAGAGTTCCAGAGCGACCATTCCCTCCGTGACTTCCTTGTCAGATCCACGCCCCCCACCAACCCACACCCCACTCCCGGCACCTTCCCCTGCCACCGCAGGAAGTGCAAAACATGCGCCAGCACCTCCCCACTCACCTCCGTCTAAGGCCCCGAAGGATCCTTCCACATCTGGCGGAAATTTACCTGTACCTCCACCAATGTCATCTACTGTATCCGTTGCAACCGATGTGGTCTCCTCTACATTGGGGAGACTGGACGCCAATTTGCGGATCGCTTCAAAGACACCCGCACCAACCAACCCCACTGCCCCGTGGCTGAACACTTCAACTTCCCTCCCAACTCCACCAAAGACATGCAGGTCCTGGGCCTCCTGCATTATAAACCCCTTACCACTTGATGTTTGGACAAAGAATGCCTCATATTCTGCCTTGGGACCCTGCAACCACACGGGATTTCACCAGTTTCCTCATTTTCCCTCACCCGACATTGTTCCAGCCCCAAGCCTCCAACTCAGCACAGCCCTCCTGACCATCAGCTTTCCCGTCTAACCACTCCCCCTATCACCTTCTTCCTCACCTTCATCTACCTATCACTTTCTCAAGCGCCTTCCCCACACCCCCACCCCACCCCACTCTCATTTATCTCTCATCCCCCTGGCCCACAAGCCTCATTCCTGATGAAGGGCTTATACCCGAAACGTTGATTCTCCTGCTCCTTGGATGCTGACTGACCTGCTGTGCTTTTCCAGCAGCACACTCTCAACATTTTTGGAAGCTGAGAGGAAACCGGTGCAACCAGAGGAAACCCACACGGGCACAGCAAGAATGCGCAAATTCCACACAGACAGTCGCCCAAGTCTGGAATCGAACCCGGTTCCCTGGCACCGTGAGGAAGCAGTGCTAACCACTGAGCCACCATGCCGCTCTTGCTCATTTATCTCATTGCCGTCTGTGGGAGCTTGCTGTGGCTACATTGGCTACCATGTTTCTCACATTGTAACAGTGACTGCACTTCTGAAATGCTTGAGTGGATGGGTAGTGCCAAATGACAGCCCTAAGCCTTTGAAAGGTATTGGGTGGGTGGTGCAAGTTCTTCCTCTGAAACCAGACATACCCGATTCATCCGGATTAAGACACAGGGTTGACCAGTTTTATATCCGAAAGTGGGATCTTCGAGCCCGGAGCAGTTCTTCAGCATCTCCCGATTAAATTGGCAAGAATACTTGGAATTCGGTCCATATCCTGTCTGAAAGGTATAGTTGCCTGGAGTGCAGTTCCGGCTGATTTTGGCCTGGACAGATTCATTATAAGCTGAAAGAGGAGAGAAGAGAGGAGTCAGAGCTGGAGAAGATCACTTGACGGTCAACAGATAGAGTCATAGATACATACAGCACGGAAACCCATGCTGTATTGGTCCAACTCATCCATGCCGCCCGGAAATCCTAAATTAATCTAGTCCCATTAGCCAGCATGTGGCCCATATCCCTCCAAACCCTTCCTATTTGTATACCCATCCAATGTTGCAATTGTGCAATCGCTCCCACTTTCTCTGGCAGCTCGTTCCATACACGCACCACTCTCTGTGTGAAAAATGTTGCCCCTGAGGTCCCTTTTAAAGCTTTCCCCTCACACTTAAAATCTACGTCCTCTAGGTTTGGACTCTCCACCCCGGGGATAAGACCCTCACGATTTTATAAATCTCTACAAGGTCACCCATCATCCTCTGATGTTCCAGGGAAAATAGTCCCAGCCTACTCAGCCTCTCCCTATAACTCAAACCCTCCAACCCTTGCAAATTTTTTCTGAACCCTTTCAAGTTTCACAACATCCTTCAGATAGCAGGGTGACCAGAATTGAAAACAGTATTCCAAAGTGGCCTAACCAATGTCCGCATCCCAAAGCCGCAACATGATCGCCTAACTCCTGAATTCAATGCATTGACCAATAAAGGCAAGCTAATGATACAGTGTGCTCGGTGCTCAGGAAGTAGATAGCTCATTTGGGGCGGCACATTTTATAGAGAGCTTAACAAGAAGGAAAGTTCTGGTTACAATCTGGTATGTTGTTTCAAAGAAGATCAATAGTCAATCTAGAGTGTAAAAAGTGTGATGATTGGAAATTTCCCTGGTTCATCCCCACCCATGTCCAGGCATGCTTTACATGCTAAGGAGGTGTCTGAAGGCAAGGTAGAAATAGATTCAATGTAACTTTTAAATCGACATTGAATAAACACACAAACAGAAAAATATACAGGGATATGAGCATCTTCAAAGACCGCAATTTCCCCTCAGACGTGGTTGACGATGCCCTCCACCGCATCTCCTCCACTTCCCGCTCCTCCGCCCTTGAACCCCGCCCCTCCAATCGCCACCAGGACAGAACCCCACTGGTCCTCACCTACCACCCCACCAACCGCCAGATACATCGTATTATCCTTCGTCATTTCCGCCACCTCCAACAGACCCCACCACCAGGGATATATTTCCCTCCTCTCCCCTATCAGCGTTCCGGAAAGACCACTCCCTCCGCGACTCCCTCGTCAGGTCCACACCCCCCACCAACCCAACCTCCACTCCTGGCACCTTCCCCTGCAACCGCAAGAAATGCAAAACTTGCACCCACACCTCCCTCTCACTTCCCTCCAAGGCCCAAAGGGATCCTTCCATATCCGTCACAAATTCACCTGCACCTCCACACACATCATTTACTGCATCCGCTGCACCCGATGTGGCCTCCTCTACATTGGGGAGACAGGCCGTCTACTTGCGGAACGTTTCAGAGAACACCTTTGGGACACCCGGACCAACCAACCCAACCGCCCCGTGGCTGAACACTTTAACTCCCCCTCCCACTCCGCCAAAGACATGCAGGTCCTTGGCCTCCTCCATCGCCAGACCATGGCAACACGACGCCTGGAGGAAGAGCACCTCATCTTCCGCCTAGGAACCCTCCAACCACAAGGGATGAATGCAGATTTCTCCAGCTTCCTCATTTTCCCTCCCCCCACCTTTTCTCAGTCCCAACCCTTGGACTCAGCACTGCCTTCTTGACCTGCAATCTTCTTCCTGACCTCTCCATCCCCACCCCCTCTCCGGCCTATCACCCTCACCTTAACCTCCTTCCACCTATCGCATTTCCAACACCCCTCCCCCAAGTCTCTCCTTCCTACCTTTTATCTTAGCCTGCTTGGCACACCTTCCTCATTCCTGAAGAAGGGCTTATGCCCGAAACGTCGATTCTCCTGTTCCCTGGATGCTGCCTGACCTGCTGCGCTTTTCCAGCAACACATTTTCAGCTCTGATCTCCAGCATCTGCAGTCCTCACTTTCTCCTAATTGAGCAGCCCTGCACCCACTCTGCTATTTGATGGGAGTTGCATGTGGTCCCACTCTGTGTGTATTCAGTGCTCATCATGATTTGAAAATGTAACTTTTAAAAAGGTTTTGCGATTGACATATGAAAGAACTGAAACCAACATGGTCAGTCTAACAGATGAGAGACTTAACAAACAATCCAGGTCTTTTTCAATATATAATTTCAGTTACATCACACTGTAAACTTTTGCTATAAATTCTGTGTCTTACAGTCTTATACTCCACAACCACCTGATGGAGGAGCATGTGTGATTTTTAACTTTGTATTCAGTGCAGACTACTTATGAAGGAGGAGCCAGTCTTCACCAGTGGGTGGCACGGTGGCACAGTGGTTAGCACTGCTGCCTCACAGCGCCAGGGACCTGGGTTCAATTCCCACCTCAGGCGACTGACTGTGTGGAGTTTGCACGTTCTCCCCGTGTCTGCGTGGGTTTCCTCCAGGTGCTCCGGTTTCCTCCCACGGTCCAAAGATGTGCAGGTCAGGTGAATTGGCCATGCTAAATTGCCCATAGTGTTAAGTGAGGGGTAAATGTAGGGGTATGGGTGGGTTGCGCTTCGGCGGGTCGGTGTGGACTTGTTGGGCCGAAGGGCCTGTTTCCACACTGTAATGTAATCTAATCTTCACTAGTCTCTCACCAGTGGCAATCAACTGTCCAGGAACTTTCTGTAATCCTTGCCGTCACAACCATTGTCATTCCCTTTCCCTTTAATTGTTCCCACCACTTTAACGTTGCCCCCTCCATGCAATTCTCCTCCTCCTCTTACAGGTGTCACCCCCAAACCACCCCGTATTTGTACCTGGGTTTGTGGAAGATTGCGCAAATAAGAATAGGCTGGATTGTGCAGTCTGCCGGCACTTGGGGATTAAGGTGAGAGGGGAAGGATTTAATAGGAGCTGAGAGGCAACACTTTCACACAGAGGGTGGTGCGTGTATAGAATGAGCTGCCAGAGGAAGTGGTGGAGACTGGTGCAATTACAACATTTAAAAGGCACCTGGATTGGTGTATGAATAGGAAGGGTTTAGAAGGATGTGGGCCAAATGCTGGAAAAGGGCACTAGATTAATTTGGGATATCAGATCGGCATAGACGAGTTGAACCAAAGGTCTGTTTCCATGCTGTATAACTCTATGTCTCTATGACTCTATTCAGCTGGGTCTGCAAATGGCACAAGACAAATTAAAACAGGTCAAGGATTCGATGGGACGAGTGGACTCCTTCAGAGCCATAATGGTTTTAACAGTGACTCTGTTAAAATTTGACAATGCGTGGCAAGCATCTCCCAGTGCCAGTCAAATAACCAAGTCGGCAAAAGGAGCTGGAATTAGGTCAGTAGGAAGCAAAAGTTCCTTAATTTCTCAACTAGATGATGTGTTGAGGTGAAGGAGGGAAAGAGGGTCTGGTGTCGGGAAGAGCAAAGTGAGGGATCAATTCATGTATCTGCCCCTTATGATAGGACAGTGGTGAGTGAGTGATTCCCAATGTGTTATTGAGTGGGAATAGAGTCCATAGGAAGAACACACTGAAGAGAAACATAATGTAAAGGTTTGGTATCTTATATGTACACTCATGAAAGGTGCAATCTAAAACCAAAAAACGCTGAAAGCCCAGTCAGACAGTTTCCTAAAATTAACCAAGACAAAATCAATTCAGATTTTCAAATGCTTATACTAAATCCAGTCTGAACCGGTATCAAAATACTGACAGAGTTCCGTGCATTCATTCCTACCTGAAAGGAAATGCTGTAGAGCATTGACGTAACATTGCCAGGACTTTGGATTTGAGATATTAAAGGAGATCTTCAAATCTTTTGGCTCCGGTCGTATTGTCACACCTAAACCAGGGCACAATGCAAATTTACTGTAGTGTTGCAGAGGCAATATTCATAAAAGGAATCTTCCGAAACAGAGGAAAGTTTACAATGTAAAAACGTGAAGCTATCAATGCGCCCATTTTGTAGGAAGAAACAGGATAAAAAAATTTGCTAATTTTCTTTGCCTTTTTTCCAATTACGTTGGTCAAAAATAAGTTTCATTTGCAATAATTTTTAGTAAAGCATTTTACCTGTAAGAAAAATATACAGTGCTGTGCATTATGGTTGTACGAAAAACATTCATCTCGGTGAACCTTGTTGAACTTTTATCTTTATTTTTCTATTTTATACTAAAAAGGACTTTAATGGCGAACTTTTAACTACATTTCAATATTTTTCTACTTTGTATCTAAGATTTTGTACCGAGGTACCTTTGTACCTAAGATGGAGCTGGGGATGGCTCTTTACACTGTACTTCTGTATCCCTGTACTTGAGTACATGTAACAATAAAATCTAACTCTATTCTATGACAAAGTTCTATTCTATGACTACTTACATGGCTAACAGCACAAACAGAATGTGACATACAAGATGAAGCAATCCCATAACCAACTAATCTGCAGTCCTGCCACTTCCAGTTATGAATGGTGACAGACATTTAAACAAAAGAGGAGGTGGAGCCTCCACAAGTATTCCCATCCCCAATGACGGGAGAGCCCGGCACATCAGCACAACAAGACTGAAGCATTCGCAACAATCTCCAGCCAGAAGCGCTGAGTGGATGATCCATCTTGGCCTCCTCCAGTGGTCCCCACTATCACAGTCGTCGGCCTTCTGCCAACTCAGTTCATTCTACATGATCTTGAGATACGTCTGAAGTCACTGGGCAATGCGAGGGCTAAGGGGCCTTACAAATTCTGGCAATATTACTGACGACTTGTGTTCCAGAACTAGCCACCCCCGAACCAATTTGTTCTAGAACAGCTACAACACTAGCATTTACCCAGCAAAGGGGCAAGCAATAGTGGCACTAACTCAGTTACAGGGCAAAAACAATGACTGCAGATGCTGGAAACCAGATTCTGGATTAGTGGTGCTGGAAGAGCACAGCAGTTCAGGCAGCATCCGAGGAGCAGTAAAATCGACGTTTTGGGCAAAAGCCGTTCATCAGGAATAAAAGCATGAAAGGCTTTTGCCCGAAACGTCGATTTCGCTGCTCCTCGGATGCTGCCTGAACTGCTGTGCTCTTCCAGCACCACTAATCCAGAACTTACTCAGTTACAGCCTGCTCACTGATGCTCAGTTTGGGTTTGGCTAAAACCACACAAAACCTCTGCTACTTAACCAGTCTGTGCCCATATGAGGCAAAACTTGGGTAATATTTATACCTTGCCCCTCAATTGCCAAGTAATATTCACATCATACAACTGTCGCCATCTCCAGAAAGAGAGAATCAAATCATTTGCCCTTTACATTCAACTGAAGTCCTAGTGCTGAATGTACCAAAACGTAATAAGGGTAAATATTGACTACAAACATAACTGAACCAGCTACTGGGGCTAAAGCAACAAGTCAGAAGCCAACAATTCTGCAGCAAGCAATTCTTTTCCTGACCTCCAAAACCAGTGTGACACATTGACCATTCCACACTGCCAAGGGTCATTAGTGGTTGTTTAACTGTGATGATTTGCTATTGCGACACATCATAATGCATCTTTACAGGAAATGACAAAATATCATATGATTTTGCTTTCTTTTGCAGCTTATTGCAAGACAAAGGCACAGTAACACATTTCTAAAATAAAGTTAGGGTTTCCCTTGCCTCAGCAGACTCAGTAAAAATGCTTTAGCAGCTTTGGCAGTGCCACTTTGGTGGCACGGTGGCTCAGTGGTTAGCACTGCCACCTCACAGCACCAAAGACCCAGGTTCAATTCCAGCCTCGGGCGACTGTCTGTGTGGAGTTTGCACATTCTCCCCGTGTCTGCGTGGGTTTGCTCCGGTTTCCTCCCACAATCCAAAGAAGTGCAGGTCAGGTGAATTGGCCAGGCTAAATTGCCCGTGGTGTAAGGTGCATTAATCAGAGGGAAATGTGTCTGGGTGGGTTACTCTTCGGAGGGTCAGTGTGAACTTGTTGGGCCGAAGGGCCTATTTCCACACTGTAGGGAACCTAATCTAAAAAGAAACAAAGAACACAACATAGTGTCATGGAATCCCTACAGCGTGGAAACAAGCCATTATGCTCAACAAGCGATAGATACAGGACAGATGTCACAGGTAGTTTCTTTACTCAGAGAGTAGTAGGGGCCTGGAATGCACTGCCTGCAATTCACCAACTTTAAAGGCATCTAAATGGTCATTGGATAGTCATTTGGACAAAAATGGAATAGCGTAGGTTAGATGGGCTTCAGATTGGTTTCACAGGTCGGCACAACATCAAGGGCTGAAGGGACTGCACTCCGCTGTAATGTTCTATGTTCATACCGACCCTCCAAAGAGTAACCCACCCAGACCCATTCCCTTGACTGGTGCACCTAACCTACACATCCCTGAAAACTATGGGCAATTTAGCATGACCAATTCACCGAACCTGCACATCTTTGGACTGTGGGAGGGAACCAGAGCACCCAGAGGAAACCAATGCAGACATTGGGAGAATGTGCAAACTCTACATAGACAATTACTTTAGGCTGGAATCAAACCCAGAGGCCCGGTCTTGTGAGGCAGCAGTGCGGACCACTGAGCTATGTGCCACAGAGTCCTCCAACACAGTGACAGGCCTTTTGGCTGAAACTAGTCTATGCCAACCAATATGTCCATCCACACTAACCCCATTTCCCTGCACTTCACCCATATCATTCTAATCCTTTCCTATCCATGTATTTGTCCAAATGTCTTTTAAACGTTGTTAATGTACCCGCCTCAATCAGTTCTGCTGGCTGCTCATTCCACATGGATACCACTCTCTGTGTAAAAAAGTTGCCCCTCAGGTTCCCTTTCTCCTCTAACCTTAAACTGATGCCCACTAGTCCTCAATTTCCCAACCCTGCAAAAAAGACTGAGTGCATTCACACTATCCATGCCTCTCATTATCTTATACACTTCTATAAGATTCCGCCCTCAGTCTCTATGCTCTATAAAAAAACGGCCTAGCTTGTCCAACCTCTCCCTCCAACTCAGACCCTTGAGTCCTGGCAACATCCTTGTAAATTTTTTCTGCACTCTTTACAGTTTAATAACATCCTTCCTCTAGCAAGGTGACTCAAACTGAACACAACACACCAAGAATAGTCTCACCAACATCTTGTACAACTGCAACATAACTTCTAATTTCCATACTCAAAGCCCTGACTGATGAAAGCCAGTGTGCCAAAAGCCTTCTTCACTGTCCAGTCTACCTGTGACTCTACTTACAGAGAACCATGCACCTGAACTCCAAGGTCCCTCTGTTCCACTACACTCCTTAAGGCCCCATCATTCACCATGAAACTCCTACCTTGATTTGACTTTCTAAAATGCAACACCTCTCACATCTATATTAACCCCATTTGCCATTTCTCGGCCCACTTCCCCAGCTGATCAAAGTCTTGCTGCAATTTCTAATAATCCTCCTCACTGTCCACGATACCGCCTATTTTAGTGTCATTTACTAATCATGCCTTGTACATCTCATTCAAATCATCGATAAAGATAACATACAGCAATGAGCCCAGCACCGACTCCTAAGGCATGCCACTAGTCACAGGCCTCCAGTCTGACAAGCATTCTTCCACTATTACCCTCTGTTTCCATCAAGCCAATTTAGAATCCAATTTGCCAGCTTCCCCCGGATTCCATGCGATCTAATCTTCAGTGCACCGTACAAAGTGGAACCTTATCAAAGGCCTTACTGAAATCCACACAGACCATGTCTACTGCCCTGTCCTCATCAACCTTCCTGGTCACTTCATCAAAGAACTCTAATAAATTTGTGAGGCATGATCTCCCACACACAAAGCCATGCTGACTCTTCCTAATCCAACCA
The DNA here is from genome assembly GCF_037043375.1 of Chiloscyllium plagiosum. NCBI lineage: Eukaryota > Metazoa > Chordata > Chondrichthyes > Orectolobiformes > Hemiscylliidae > Chiloscyllium > Chiloscyllium plagiosum. Next base: position 99,992,045 of record NW_028270150.1, read on the forward strand.
TGCTTTCTAAATGCATGTATAGCATATCTGTCAGAATCTTCTCAAGTAACTTACCGACCACAGATGTTAAGCTTACTGGTCTACAGTTCCCAGGTTTTTCTTTGCAACCCTTCTTGAATAAGCTCACAACATTCGCCACCCTCCCAGTCTTCGGGGACCTCACCCGTGGCTAACGATGATGCATGTGGCATCAAGTGAAAGAACAACGTGGAAAACTCTCTGCCGTTAGTAAAGAGCTTATAGCAGGTTGCATGTCCCAACCACATAGCAATTGGTGCCAATGGTTTCCAAGGAATGGTACTACATACAGCCTTACTGCGAAGCTAAGCAGTGAGTAGGACAGTATGCTGTTGTAGCAATGGTAGTTCTGCAGTTGAAAACCTAGCCAGGCAAGGGATTGACAAAGAAAAAGCTACATATGAGGACATTATAAAAATGTCTATTTCAATCTGTAAAAACATACCATTATCGAGTGTATTAAATTTAATAAGTGTACCCGATGACGAAGTATTGATATCAATAATCTGTACAGACATCATGGTGACACAGTGGTCAGCACTGCTGCCTCACAATGCCAAGCACCCGGAATTGATTCCATCCTTAGATGACTATTTGTGTGGAATTTGCACATTCTCTCTGTGTCTGTTTGGATTTCCTCCGGGTGCTCTAGTTTCCTCCCACAGTCACAAAGATGCACAGGTTAGGTGGATTGGCCAGGCTCAATTGCCCCGTAGCATCTAGGGATGTGCAGGTTAGGTGGATTAGCCACAGTAAATGTGGAATTATAGGGGAGGGGTCTGGGATCTGCGTGGGATGCTCTTCAGAGGGTCAGTGCAGACTCGATGGGCTGAATGATCTCTTTCCACAATGCAGTAATTCTAGGTCATAGGTAATTGCTCTGTGGAGTCCAGGGATGAGCAGGCTAGGTGGATTATGCAGAGTTTACAGAGTTTAAAATAGTGATGGAAAAGGATAGACCAGATCTAAAAGTCTGTGTGGAGTTTGTACATTCTCCCTGTGTCTGTGTGGGTTTCCTCCGGGTGCACTGGTTTCCTCCCACAATCCAAAAATGTGCAGGTTAGGTGAATTGGTCATGCTAAATTGCCCGTAATGTTAGGTGTAGGGGAATGGGTCTGGGTGGGTTGCTCTTCAGAGGGTCGGTGTGGACTTATTGGGCTGAAGGGCCTGTTTCCACACTGTAAGCAATCTAATCTAAAAGCTGACTGGGGGCAGATAAAGAGACAACTGGAAAATGGGAAACTTTCAGAAATGAGATAAAGAGAGTCGAGAGGCAGTATATTCCTATTAGGGTGAAAGGAAAGCTGGCAGGTGTAGGGAATACTGGATGACTAAAGAAATTGAGGGCTTGGTTAAGAAAAAGAAGGAAGCATATGTCAGGTATAGACAGGATAGATCAAGTGAATCCTTAGAAGAGTATAAAGGCAGTGGGAGTACACTTAAGAGGGAAATCAGGAGGGCAAATAGGGTTAAGGAGAATCCAAAAGGATTTTATAAATACATTAAGGACATAAGGGTAACTAGGGAGAAAATAGAGCCCCTCAAACATCAGCAAGACAGCCTTTGTGTGGAGCTGCAGGAGATGGGGAAGATATTAAATGAGTATTTTGCATCAGTGTTTACTGTGGAGGAGAACATGGAAGATATAAATGTGGGGAAATAAATGGTGACATCTTGAAAAATGTCCATATTACAGAGGACATGGTACTGGGTGTCTTGAAATGCATAAAAGTGGATAAATCACCAGGACCTGATCAGGTGTACCCTAGAACTCTGTGGGAAGTTAGGGAAGTGATTGCTGGGCCCTTTGCTGAGATATTTTGTATCATCGATAGTCACAGGTGAGGTGCCAGAAGACTGGAGGTTGGCTAACGTGGTGCCACTGTTTAAGAAGGGTGGTAAGGACAAGCCAGGGAACTATAGACCAGTGAGCCTGATGTCAGTGCTGGGCAAGTTGTTGGAGGGAATCCTGAGGGACAGAATTTACATGTATTTGGAAAGGAAAGATAGTATTACAGCGGTGGAAAGGACGATGGATGAGGACTTGCCATCTGAGGTAGTTTGGGCTGAGGTTAGGAATAGGAAAGGTGAGGTCACCCTGTTAGGAGTCTTTTACAGGCCTCCTAATAGTCCTAGAATCATTGAAGAAAGGATAGGGAAGGTGATTCAGGAGATGAGTGACAGTAATAGGGTGGTTGTTATGGGGGACTTTAACTTTCCTGATATTGATTGGGAAAGCTATAGCTCAAGTTCGTTAGATGGGTCAGTGTTTGTTCAATGTGTGCAGGAGAGTTTCCTGACACAATATGTAGACAGGCCAACAAGAGATGAGGCCATACTGGATTTGGTTCTGGGTAACGAACCAGGCCAGGTGTTAGAATTAAAGGTAGGTGAGCACTTTGGGGATAGTGACCATAATTCGGTGATTTTTACACTCGTGATGGAGAGGGATAAGTGTGTACTACAGGGCAAGAATTATAGCTGGGGTAAGGGAAATTATGATGCGGTGAGGCATGACTTAGGATGTGTGGCTTGGAAAAGTAGACTCCAAGGCAAGAGTGTAAATGATATGTGGAACTTGTTCAAGGGGCAACTATTGAGTGTCCTTGATAATTATGTACCTGTCAGGCAGGAAGGAAAGGGTCGTGCGAGGGAGCCGTGGTTTAATAAGGAATTGGAATCCCTTGTTAAATGGAAGAGGGCGGCCTATCTCAAGATGAGACGTGAAGGTTCAATTGGGGCGATTGAGAGTTATAGGGTAGCCAGGAAGGACCTGAAGAGAGAGCTAAAAGCAGCAAGGAGGGGACATGAAAGGTCCTTAGTAGATAGGATTAGGGAAAACCCTAAGGCTTTCTATAGGTATGTTAGGAATAAAAGAATGACTAGGGTAGGAATAGGTCCAGTCAAGGATAGTAGGGGGAAGTTGCGTGTGGAGGCGGAAGAGATTGGGGAGACACTGAATGAATACTTTTCTTCAGTATTCACTCAGGAACAGGGCATTGTTGTCGATGAGAATACTGAGGCACAAATAAGTAGAATGGATGGCTTTGAGGTATGTAGAGAAGAGGTGTTGGAAATCCTGGAAAAGGTGAAAATAGATAAGTCCCCTGGGCCTGATGGCTTTTATCCTAGGATTCTCTGGGAAGCAAGGGAGGAGATTGCAGAGCCATTGGCCTTGATTTTTATGTCCTCTTTGTCTACAGGAGTAGTCCCAGAAGACTGGAGGATAGCAAATGTGGTTCCCTTGTTCAAAAAGGGGAGTAGGGATAGCCCTAGTAACTATAGGCCGGTGAGTCTCACTTCTGTTGTGGGCAAAGTCTTAGAGAGAATTGTAAGGGATAGGATTTATGCACATCTCGATAGGAATAATGTGATCAAGGATAGTCAGCATGGTTTTGTGAAGGGCAAGTCGTGCCTCACAAACCTTATTGAATTCTTTGAAAAGGTGACGAAGGAGGTTGATGAGGGGAAAGCGGTAGATGTGGTATATATGGATTTTAGTAAGGCGTTTGATAAGGTTCCCCATGGTAGGCTACTGCAGAAAATACGGAGATATGGCATTGAGGGTGAGTTAGAGGTTTGGATTAGGAATTGGCTGGATGGAAGAAGACAGAGGGTAGTAGTTGATGGCAAAGTTTCTTCATGGAGTGCCGTCACTAGCGGTGTTCCGCAAGGATCTGTTTTGGGACCATTGCTGTTTGTCATTTTTATAAATGACCTGGAAGAGGGGTTAGAAGGTTGGGTGAGCAAGTTTGCGGATGATACGAAAGTCGGAGGAGTTGTTGACAGTGAGGAAGCATGTGGCAGGTTACAGCAGGATATAGAGAAGCTGCAGAGCTGGGCAGAAAGGTGGCAGATGGAATTCAATGTAGCTAAGTGCGAGGTGATTCACTTTGGGAAGAATAACAAAAAGATGGGGTACTGGGCTAATGGTCGGATACTTGGTAGTGTGGATGAGCAGAGGGATCTTGGTGTCCATGTACACAGATCTCTGAAAGTTGCCACCCAGGTAAATAGTGCGGTGAGGAAGGCATATGGCGTACTGGCTTTTATTGGTAGAGGAATTGAGTTCCGGAGTCCTGAGGTCATGATGCAGTTGTATAAGACTCTGGTACGGCCGCATCTGGAATATTGTGTGCAGTTTTGGTCGCCATACTATAGGAAGGATGTGGAGGCATTGGAACGGGTGCAGAGGAGGTTTACCAGGATGTTGCCTGGTATGGAAGGAAAACCGTATGAGGAAAGACTGAGGCACTTGGGGCTGTTTTCACTAGAGAAAAGAAGGTTTAGGGGTGACTTGATTGAGGTGTACAAGATGATTAGGGGGTTAGATAGGGTCGACAGTATGAACCTTTGCCCGCGTATTGAGTCGGGTATTACAAGGGGGCATAGCTTTAAATTAAGGGGGGGTAGATATAGGACTGATGTTAGGGGTAGGTTCTTCACTCAGCGAGTCGTTAGTTCATGGAATGCCCTGCCAGTAACAGTGGTGGACTCTCCCTCTTTATGGGCATTTAAGAGGGCATTGGATAGGTATATGGAGGATAGTGGGTTAGTGTAGTTTAGGTGGGCTTGGATCGGCGCAACATCGAGGGCCCAAGGGCCTGTACTGCGCTGTATTCTTCTATGTTCTATGAAAGGACTGATTAGAGATAGTCAGCATGGCTTTGTGCATAGGAAATCATGTCTCACGGACTTGATTGAGTTTTTTGAAGAAGTAACGAAGAGAATTGATGAGGGCAGAGTGGTGGACGTGATCCATATGGATTTCAGTAAGTCATTTGACAAGGTTCCTCATGGGAAACTAGTTAGCAAGGTTAGATCTCATGGAATACAGGGTGAACTAACCACTGGGACACAGACTTGGCTCAAAGGTAGAAGACAGAGGGTGGTGGTGGAGGGTTGCTTTTCAAGCTGGAGGCCTGTGACCAGTGGAGTAAAACAAGGATTGGTGCTGGGTCCACTGTTTTTCATCATTTATATAAATGATTTGGATGTGAGCATAAGAGGTATAGTTAGTAAGTTTGCCCATGACACTAACATTGGAGGTGTAGTGGACAGTGAAGAAGGTTACCTCAGATTACAACGAGGTAGTGATAGATAGTTAGGACAGTGAAGAAAGCATTTGATATGCTTTCCTTTATTGGTCAGAACATTGAGTATAGGAGTTGGGAGATCATGTTGCGGCTGTACAGGACATTGGTTAGGCCATATTTTGAATTGTGTGCAATTCTGGTCTCCTTCCTATTGGAAGGATGATGTGACATTTGAAAAGATATTGCCAGGATTGGAGGGTTTGAGCTATAAGGTGAGGCTGAACACTGGAGCTGTTTTCCCTGGAGCTTTGGAGGCTGAGGGATGACCTTATAGAGGTTTATAAAATCAAGAGGGGCATGGATAGGGTGAATAGACCAGGTCTTTTCCCTGGGGTGAGGGAGTCCAGAACTAGAGGGCATAGGTTTAGGGTGAGAGGGGAAAAATTTAACAGGGACCTAACGGGCAACTTTTTCACACAGAGGGTGGTATGTGTATGGAATGAGCTACCAGAGGAAGTGGTGGAGGCTGGTAGAAACACAACATTTAAAAGGCATCTGGATGGGTATATGAATAGGAAGGGTTTAGAGGGATATGTGCCGGGTGCTGACAGGTGGGACTAGATTAAGTTGGGATATCTGGTCAGCATGGACGGGTTGGACTGAAAGGTGTGTTTCTGTGCTGTACATCTCTATGTCTCTAAAGATCTCAGCAACATTCAAAAGGCATTTTGAAAATTGAACCAATGCACAATACTTCACCACAACATTTCTGTTTTTATGTTTAGCACCGCCACATGCCTAATTTCTTTACAAGAGGCATGGGTCCCTCTTAATTTCAATACATTCTTACCCCGCCAACAGCTCTACTTTACTATGATCTCTTCTGGTGGTAATACTGGATAAATCAGGATGAAATATGGCTTGATAGATCATAATTTACTTTTTAAGTTTGTTAACGTAGTGGTTTGTCACTGAAACATATTCACATGAGACTGCAAGTGTTCTTTTGCAAATTCATTACATAACAGAAATGTATATATGTTACATTTAAAGAGAGATCTTAACAAAACATACTGCCTCTGGCTTAGACTCACCTGTCATTAATTTCACAGTTGCTCCTAGTGTTTGACCAGGTATTTGCTAAACCTGGTTTCCACAGCCACTTCACACTCCTCAGGGACTGCCTCCGGTAGAGACTCATAGCTCGAAGAACAGCACCTCACTTTGCATTTGGAGACGTTGCAGTCTTCTGGACTCAATATCGAGTTCAACAACTTTAAGGCTTGAGCTCTTCAATGTCCTTACCCCAATCCCCATACACAACCCATTGCTCGGCACTACCAGTCCCTATTAATACCTCTTCACCCTCCCAGCCTGATCATTAACAACTCCTTTGTCTGTCCAACTGTTCTTCTCTCTGTTTGGGCTGCAACCCCACCTATCGTTTACTCCTTACCCCCTCCCCCCCAATCCTGTCTTCGACATAAAAAAACAATATTTTCCTAGCTATCATCAGTTCTGAGGAAGTGTCACTCGACCCTGGGAATTTGTTCCCGTTAGGCGGGGAGACTAGGACCCGTGGGCCCAGCCTTAGAATTAGAGGGGGTCAATCTAGAATGGAAATGAGGAGACATTTCTTCAGCCAGAGAGTGGTGGGCCTGTGGAATTCATTGCCACGGAGCACAGTGGAGGCCGGGACGTTAAATGTCTTCAAGGCAGAGATTGATAAATTCTTAATCTCGCAAGGAATTAAGGGCTACGGGGAGAGTGTGGGTAAATGGAGTTGAAATGCCCATCAGCCATGATTGAATGGCGGAGTGGACTCGATGGGCCGAATGGCCTTACTTCCACTTCTATGTCTTATGGCCTTATGACCTTATGGTCCCAAAACTTTAAGGTTTTGAAATCTTTCTCTGAGATGCTGCCAGATCCGCTGAGGTTTTCCAGCAATTTCTGTTTTCACTTTAAAAGAAAACATTGCAGTCTGTTTCCCAGCAATATCTTTAGAGACCCAGTCTCAAAAAAATGTCACTTCTATGTCAACTTTTTTCTTTTCTCTCTTATTTCACACGTATCAAGTCTCCTTCTTGGACTGCTGAGACAATTTTAGAATTGCATTTCAATTCTGCTCAGCTGAAATTCCTTTCAATGTTGAGATCTTGATCTGTCACAGCTTGGAGACTCCACAACAGAAAACCCTTCTGCTAAGGTCACTGTTATCCTGAACTGACAACTGGATTCTTCTGCTAGGAAGAAGATGTCCTTCTGAACGGAACAATTGATTCTTCTGAACTGAAATCAAAACTATGCTTGTGGCCTGTCGTCTGTTTTCCCTGCAGAAAACTCAGCAGTATAGACACCCCATCAGCCCTGGTGTACTGCAAGGCACTGAGTTAATTTTCTTTGAAATGTTGTATTCCAGTCACTGCCCCAAATGCCATTCTGACCTCTTAAAAATAGTTGCCTTCAAAGATTTGAAACCAAATTTCTCTCTTTAAAAAAAATCAAATTACTAAATGACAATAACAATTCAATACAGCACAGGAACTGGGTCTTTGACCCACCTAGCCTGTGCCAATTCTAATCCTTATTTAGACCCGGTACTTATTGCCGATTTATAGTTTCTATTCCTCTGTTCACCTCCGTCAAGATACACCTTAAACGTTGCTAACATGCCTGCTTCCACCACCTCCACTGACAGTGCATTCCAAGCACCCATCAACCATACCTCTCATAATTTTGTAGATCTCTATCAGGTTGCCCCTCAGCCTCCGTCTTTCCAGTGAAAATAATCCGAGTTTATCCAATTTCTCCTCATAACTAAAACGCTCCAGACTGGGCAACATCCTGGTAAACTTTCTCTGTACTCTCTCCAAAGCATCTTGGTCCTTCTGATAGTGTGTTGACCAAAACTGCGCACAATATTCCAAATATTATGCAACTTTATACATAAAAGTGAGAATCTGACTGAGAAACACATACTGTTACACACATATAGTCACAGAACTTACCTGGTGATTTGAGCTGGTCTTGATAGGTCGGTGTATAGGGGTCTGTTGTGGTCAACAACACAAATAGGGCCAGTGCAAACAATGCACATATTACAACATAGAAGGCTGCGTAGTATAGACTGATAAGAACTGGAAAAAGAGTAGTGAAATGTTACATGAAAGTACATAAGATATACAGCACAGAAACAGTTCATTCAGCCTGACCACCCTGTGCTTCTCCGGATGGAACTCTTTCAGCCTTCAAATCCATATACATCAATTTAATCCTTTATTCCCTTTTCCCTTATGCCCTCTTCAAACTCCAAATTCAGTTGAAATTCCACAATCCCCATGATGTATGACAGAAGACAGCACTCCCTGTTTTACTGGCTGGGATTTTTGTGGTTACATACAAAGCATAACTGTGGACGTTCACGGTTATCAGCATGTAAAACCCTCAACTGCCAGCACTTTTTCAGTTAAATTTGTAAATTGCTATCAGTAACAGCCTGCTACTTCATTGGGTTCACTGAGTCTCTCAACACTGAGGCAATCAATACAATACTGATGATCTGCTGAGATCTGCAGCTTTGCACACCCTGTTCTAGCTGTAACAAGTGTAGAAACAGTATAGAAACAGGCCCTTTGACCCACCATATCTATTACAAAAACCAAACTACACTAACCCCATTCACTTGCACTTGGTCCACAACTTACCAGCCCTGACATTTTAAGTGCTTCTTAAATGTTGTGAGAGTACCTACCTCCACTTCCCTCTCAGGCAACACCTTCCAGATTTCCACCCAGCTCTGAGGGAATTCTTTTTTTCTCTCAGAACTCCTCTAAGCCAATTGCTCCTCACTTTAAACTCATGCCCTCTGGTCTTAAACATGTCTGTCATGGGGGAAAAGATTCTCACGATCTACCCTGTCATAATTTTGTAGACATCAATCAGACTTCACCCTCAGCCTCCTCTGCTCCAAGGAAAACAAACCCAGCCTTTTCAGTCTCTCCACATAACTGAGATTTTTCATCCCAGGCAACATCCTGGTGAATCTCCTCTGTACCTTTCCCAGTGCAATCACGTCCATCTGACAGGGCGGCACGCTGTATTCCATCTCTGGCTTAACCAATGTCTTATAAAGTTGTAACAAGACTTCCTTGCTCCTATAATCTATACTCTGGCTACTGAAGGCAAGCATCACATATGCCATCTTCTATATTATTCCAGTGAGGCTCAACACAGTGCTGAGGGATGACACCTCCCCTTCCGATGGGTTTTGCAGATTCCTAGACTCAGCAATGATTTTGGACTGGAGGGCATGAAGAAATATTGAGGGAGTTAGGCTTTTCTCAGGGGAGTGACGAGGGATGAGAGGCGGCTTAATATAGGTCTATAAGATGATGAGAGGCATAGATAGAGTGGATAGCCAGAGACGTTTTCCCAGAGCGGAAATGGCTATCACAAGGGGGCATAATTTTAAGGTGATTGGAGGAAAGTTTAGGGGAGTTATCAGAGGTGAGTTCTTTACACAGCGAGTGGTGGGTGCGCGGAATGCATTACCAGCAGTGGTAGCAGAGTCAGATACGTTAGGGACATTTAAATGACTCTTAGATAGGCACATGGATAATAGTAAAATGTAGGGTAGGTAGGTTAGTATGATCTCAGAGTTGGGTAAAGGTCGGCACAACATCGAGGGCCGAAGGGCCTGTACTGTGCTGTACTGTTCTAGGTTCTATCATTTCAAACTCTAATGTCTGTTCCCATTTTGCTTCCTTCCTTTATTTTGATTTGACCTCTCTCCCTGGTTTCTCTTTCTCTCTGCTGGAGAGTCCACACAGCTACTCACATCTCTTTTGGACATAGCTTTTGTTTCTTCATACCCTCCAGACTCGCTGCCCCCTTTCGTTAATAATAAATCTTATTATCTTTCAAAATTTTCTCTGAGGGGGTCATCAATCTGAAATATTAATCTTGTGTCCCTGGCTTGCAGGGAACTGTCAATATTTTCTGTTTTTATTTCATATATCCAGCATCCACATTATATTGTTGCTGAAAAAATGCAACCGAACGAGATTTTTAAAAACATACTAACTTATAATTGCAGCTAAAACCCTTCTCTGGTCTTGAAACATTAACTTTAGAAATCTGTATGTCATGATAAAGAGATTTAAAATAATCACTTTTTAAAAAATGTTTATTTATGATATTTCAGATTCAACTATTATCTGTCTATGATCTATCTCATGCCTGTTTTCAAACTTCAATAAATTGTCCCTAAAAGGACACCAACAAAAAGAAGTTAAAAATCACACAACACCAGGTTATAGTCCAACAGCTTTAATCGGAAACACACTAGCTTTCGGAGCGTCACTCCTTCATCAGGTGGTACGCTCCGAAAGCTAGTGTGCTTCCAATTAAAGCTGTTGGACTATAACCTGGTGTTGTGTGATTTTTAACTTTGTCCACCCCAGTCCAACACCGGCATCTCCAAATCACAACAAAAAAAAAGAAAAGCTATGCTTTTAATTTCCTGGTTTTCTATTCAAATGATCTTAATTCTTCAATCTGATTTATAATGAGCCTGTTTGCTGATGTACCGCAGAAACTCTATAGGTTGTACTAGGGTTTTACTAACCAACCCTCCCTTCATAAACTAGTAGGGCAAACTGGGATTCCACTGCCCACTCTCCCTTCATAAATCAATAGATTTTACTGGGTTTCGCTGCTCACTCTCCCCTCACCTGCAAGTTGTAGACAATAGACAATTTGGTGCAGGAGTAGGCCATTCTGCCCTTCGAGCCTGCACGACCATTCAATATGATCATGGCTGATCATCCTCAATCAGTATCCTGTTCCTGCCTTATCTCCATAACCCTTGATTCCACTATCCTTGAGAGCTCTATCCAACTCTTTCTTAAATGAATCAAGAGACTGGGCCTCCACTGCCCTCTGGGGCAGAGCATTCCACACAGCCACCACTCTCTGGGTGAAGAAGTTTCTCCTCATCTCTGTCCTAAATGGTCTACCTCGTATTTTTAAGCTGTGTCCTCTGGTTCGGCACTCACCCATCAGCGGAAACATGTTTCCTGCCTCCAGAGTGTCAAATCCTTTAATAATCTTATACGTCTCAATCAGATCCCCTCTCAGTCTTCTAAACTCAAGGGTATACAAGCCCAGTCGCTCCAGTCTTTCAGCGTAAGGGAGTCGCGCCATTCCAGGAATTGACCTCGTGAACCTACGCTGCACTCCCTCAATAGCCAGAATGTCTTTCCTCAAATTTGGAGACCAGAACTGCACACAATACTCCAGGTGTGGTCTCACCAGGCCCTGTACAGCTGCAGAAGAACCTCTTTGCTTCTATACTCAATCCCTCTTGTTATGAAGGCCAGCATGCTATTAGCCTTCTTCACTATCTGCTGTACCTGCATGCTTACCTTCATTGACTGGTGTACAAGAACACCCAGATCTCTTTGTACTGCCCCTTTATCTAAATTGATTCCATTTAGGTAGTAATCTGCCTTCCTGTTCTTGCCATCAAAGTGGATAACCATACATTTATCCACATTAAACTGCATCTGCCATGCATCTGACCACTCAACTAACCTGTCCAGGTCACCCTGTAATCTCTTAACATCCTCCTCACATTTCACCCTGCCACCCAGCTTAGTATCATCAGCAAATTTGCTAATGTTATTACTAATACCATCTTCTATATCATTAACATATATTGTAAAAACCTGTGGTCCCAGCACTGATCCCTGCGGTACCCCACTGGTCACTGCCTGCCATTCCGAAATGGAGCCGTTTATCACTACTCTTTGTTTCCTGTCAGCCAACCAACTTTCAATCCAAGTTAGTACTTTGCCCCCAATACCATGCGCCCTAATTTTGCTCACTAACCTCCTATGTGGGACTTTATCAAAAGCTTTCTGAAAGTCCAGGTACACTACATCCACTGGATCTCCCTTGTCCATCTTCAGAGTTACATCCTCAAAGAATTCCAGAAGATTAGTCAAGCATGATTTCCCCTTCATAAATCCATGCTGACTCTGTCCTATCCTGTTACTACTATCCAGATGTGTCGTAATTTCATCCTTTATAATAGACTCCAGCATCTTTCCCACCACTGAGGTCTATAACTGGTCTATAATTTCCTGCTTTCTCTCTCCCACCTTTCTTAAAAAGTGGTACAACATTAGCCACCCTCCAATCCTCAGGAACTGATCCTGACTCTAACGAACTCTGGAAAATAATCACCAACACATCCACGATTTCTCGAGCCACCTCCTTCAGTACCCTGGGATGTAGACCATCAGGCCCCGGGGACTTATCAACCTTCAGACCTAACAGTCTCTCCAACACCAAATCCTGGTAAATATAAATTCGCTTAAGTTCAGGTCCTTCAGCCACTGTTACCTCAGGGAGATTGCCTGTGTCTTCCCCAGTGAACACAGATCTGAAGTACCAATTCAATTCTTCTGCCATTTCTTTGTTCCCTGTAATATATTCCCCTGTTTCTGTCTTCAAGGGCCCAATTTTAGTCTTAACTATTTTTTTGCCTTTCACATACCTAAAAAAGCTTTTACTATCCTCCTTTATATTTTTGGCCAGTTTGTACTGGGATTTCACTGCTCACTCTCCCCTCATAGACTTGCAGGTTTTATTGGGATTTCACTGCTCGTTGTCCCCTCATAGACCAGTAGGTTGTACTGGGATTTCACTGCTCGTTGTCCCCTCATAGATCAGTAGATTGTACTGAGATTTCACTGCTCGTTGTCCCCTCGTATAACCTGGTGTTGTGTGATTTTTAACTTTGTCCACCCCAGCCCAACACCAGCACCTCCACAACATGTCACCTCATAGATCAGTAGGTGGTGTAGGAATCAAATATGTCACAACTGGGGAATGGGCGCCTTCTAAATATTTGTGATCAACTTTCTCTAAAGCTATGGCCAGGCATGCTCTAACACAGGACGACTAAACGCATAAAGTAAAAACTGAAAAAAACTAAGGATGCTGTAAATCAGAAACAAAAAGTGAAACTGAGTTCCAAGAAAGGGTCTCTCAACCTGAACTGTTACCTCTGATTTCTCTCCACAGATGCTGCCAGGCCTGCTGAGCTTTTCTAGCAATTTTTGTTTTTATTGTTGTTGTTATTGTTATCACACCAGATTAAAAACAAGGTAAAAAATAGTTCACTTACAAAAATGATCTACAGTCTGCCAGCAAATGAACTTTCTACATCAAGGTTAAAGGAGCGAAATTATGCTTGAAAGGGCACTCATTCTCATGATCAGCCCTTATCACACTTATCAAGTTTTCTTATCTAACATTATGTTTCTCCCTATCTTACATTAATTAGGACTACAATTAGGGTGCTGTTACTCAGAATCACGACACTTACCCATCAATGACTTGAAAGTAATTCTGAGCAGAGTGGATTAGAGAGTGAAAACATTCTCAGACAAACTATACTCAGCAGTTTATGAGCCATCAATAAAACCATCGCACTTTACTGCAACCCTCAGACCATAGTGTCTGTACTGATGCTTCTAGAGCAATCCAGGACTGATTCCACTGTCCTTCACTTCTCATAGCCCTGTATCAATGCCAAACAAGCCTGTCTGTTTTTTCCCCCTAAGCTCCATGTATCAACCCCAAACATGATAGAGTGGTTAGCTCTGCTGCCTCACAGCGCCAGGGATCTGGGTTCGGTTCCAGCCTCAGGCAACTGTCTGTGTGGAGTGTGCACATTCTCCCCATGTCTCTGTGAGTTTCCTTTGGGTGCTTCGGTTTCCTCCCACAGTCTAAAGATGAGCAGGTTAGGTGAATTGGCCATGCTAAATTGCCCATAGTGTTCAGGGGTGTGTAGGTTAGGTGCATTAGTCAGGGGTAATGGGTCTGGTTGGGTTACTCTTTGGAGGGTCGGTGTGGACTTGCTGGCCCAAAGGGCCTTTTTCCACACTGTAGGAATTCTAATATCCCTCTATTTGACTGCATCAATTCCAAACTAGTCCCACTCTCTCTCCATAGTCCTATGTCAATCCCAAAGTAATCCCATTCTGTCTCCATAGCCTTGTATCAAACCCAAAGTATTCCATTGTCCTACTCACTCCCTATAGCCTTATATCAATCTCAAACTCATCCTACAGTCCCCCTCCCTCCCAATAGCTCTGCATCAATCCCAAACTAATCCCACTCCCTGCTCTCTCCACACAGCCCTCTATCAATCCTAATTATCCCACTATCCCACTCACTCCCCATAGCTCTGCATCAATCCCAAACTAATCCCACTGGCCCATTCTCTCCCATTAGTCCTGCACCAATCTCAAACTAATCCCACTGGCCCACTCTCTCCCATTAGTCCTGCACCAATCTCAAACTAAGCCAAAGCCCCAGAAATAGTTGTGTCATCTCGATTGCCAAACTGACAACCATATTGTCTCTTCCTTGGGATTATCCTAGTGAATCATCGCTGCATAGTCACATAAGTATTACTATCATGGAATCATAGAGGCATTTGGTATGGAAACAGGCCCTTCGGTCTAACTAGCCCAGGCCGATGATAATATAAAACTAAACCAGTCCCACCTGCCTGTGTTGGCCGGTTTGCCTCCAAACCTTTCTTATTCATGAATTTATCCAAAAGTCTTTTAAATGTTGCAACTGTACCTGCATCCACCATTTCCTCTCGGAGTTCATTCCACACATGAACCACACTCTTTGTAAAAAAAAGTTGCCCCTCATTTCTTTCTTAAACCTTCTTCCTCTCACCTCAAAAATATGCCCTCCAGTCTTGAACACCCCACACCGTAGGGAAAATACCCTCGTCTTTCACCTTATTTATGCCCCTCAATCTCCAAACTGCCGACTAACCAAAGTTTTGAACATCATAACTTGTCTCCCCCTCTCACCACCTTCTACCCTCAAAGAATTTGCTGATCATTTTGGCCCGATGCCAGCCAGCTCCATTTTGTTGCGGTGAGGGTCACACTTACCCCACTTTCCGGGTGTCCGTCCCATGAACTCCTTTGTGTCTGGATTCCAGACAAAGCGTTTGAATTCTTCCATGCGTTGATTACAAGTCTTCTTCTCATTGAAAGTCGCCATTGTTCTATCCCCTTCAAATCTCTGTGTTCGACAGTCCAAACGGGGAGCAAAATCAAGTGTGTTGGAAAACAGGTGAAACCGTTATGGGGGGCGGAGGGAAACTGAGCAATCTTTTTATACCGATGACGTGGTGTCACCAAGTTATAGCTAGAGACGTAAAGCACAGGTGTTAAGAGCATTCCTAAGGTATCAGCACTGTTTAGATTAGTGTAAATGGATCAATAACTATGCTAGTTATGAAGTGACTTTCTGACTGTGTGCTCAGTTTATAATAATCCTGTAGCACACGAAGTGATAACTTTATCATGCTTCACGATTCTAATGTCAACTAAATTCATCAGCTGGTCTGAAATTGTTTCATTCTTAACGTGCTCGCTTACAATCCAAGGACATCGCAGGAACTCTGAGACCTGACAATATCTTGTACCAAAAAGTGACAATCCAGAACCACACCATTCCCACCCTCACAGATCCCAGCCTCTCCATGCAGCCTGTCCATCCTAGTCAGATCCCTACCACAGGGTAGCAGCTTCACTAAGACTGGCCTCCAGACACAAATCTTTTGTTGCTACAACTCTCGCCAAAAGCAATTTTGTTTTTAAATATTGCTTTCATTGGATGCATGCATCACCTTTAACACCATCATTTGCTCCCTTTCCCTAATTGTTCTTGAACTGAGTGACTTGCTGGACCACTTCAGAAAGAGTTGAGAGTACCGCTGTGGGTCTGGAGTCACATTTGGACTAGGTAGAGTAAGGATGGCAGATTTCTGGGCGGCACAGTGGCTTAGTGGTTAGCACTGCTGCCGCAAAGCGCCAGGGACTCGACTTCGGGTTCCAGCTTCGGGCGACTGCCTGTGTGGAGTTTCCACATTCTCCCAGGGTTTGTGTGGGTTTCCTCCAGGTGATCCAGTTTCCTCCCACAATCC
This sequence comes from Chiloscyllium plagiosum, assembly GCF_037043375.1. Taxonomy (NCBI): domain Eukaryota; kingdom Metazoa; phylum Chordata; class Chondrichthyes; order Orectolobiformes; family Hemiscylliidae; genus Chiloscyllium; species Chiloscyllium plagiosum. Next base: position 100,008,131 of record NW_028270150.1, read on the forward strand.
AAAAAAAGACATACAGTTCAGGTGAATTGGCCATGCTAAATTACCCATAGTGTTAGGTGCGTTAGTCAGAGGGAAATGGGTCTGAATGGGCTTCTCTTCAGAGCGTCGATGTGGACTTGTTGGGCCAAATGGCCTGTTTCCACACTGGAGGGAATCTAATCTAATTTCCTTCCCTAAAAGACATTAGTGAACCAAATTGGTTTTACTACAATCTAACAGTGAAGAAAGGTTATCTCAGAGCATAACGGGACCTTTATCAGGTGTGCTGGTGGGCTGAGGAGTGGTAGATGGTGTTTAATTTAGATAAATGCGAGGTGCTGCATTTGGTAGAGCAAATCAGGACAGGACTAACACACTTAATAGTAGGGTCCTGGGGAGTGTTACCAAACAAAGAGACCTTCATTGTTCCTTGGAAGTGGAATTGCAGTTAGACAAGATAGTGAAGAAGGTTTTTGGAACACTGGCCTTTATTAGTCAGTATTGATATCTGCGGAATACTCTTAACTCTTGCGGTTTACGTCTCTAGCTTTAACTTGGTGGCACCATGTCATTGCTATAAAAGAATTGTTTGGTTACTCTCTTCCACCCCCCTCCACTTAACGGTTTCACTCGTTTTCCAACGTGGGATGTCATGTTGCGAATGTACAGGGCATTGGTTCGGACAGTTTCGGAATGACAATTGAATGACAGTTCAATTCTGGTTTCCCTGCTTTAGGAAAGGTGTTGTTAAACTTAAAAGGGTTCAGAAAAGATTTACAAGAAAATTGCCAGGGTTGGAAGATTTGAGCTATAGGGAGAAGTTGAATAAGCTGGGGCTATTTTCCCTGGAGCATCAGAGGCTGAGGGATGACCTTATAGAGGTTTATAAAATCATGAGGGATATAGACAGGGTGAATAGCCAAGGTCTTTATCTTCAGTCAGGGGAGTCCAAACCTAGAGAGCGTAGATTTAAGGTAAGAGGGAAAAGGGACCTGAGAGGCAAGTTTTTCACGTAGAGGGTGGTGTATGTGTGGAACGAGCTGCCAGAGGAAGTGGTGGAGGCTGGTACAACTACAACATTTAAAAGGCGCCTGGATGGGTACATAAAAAGGAAGAGTTTAGAGAGACATAGGCAGATGCTGGCAATTGGGGCTAGATTAATTCAGGATATCTGGTCGCATGGACTAGTTTGAACTGAAGGGTCTATTTCCATGCTGTATAACTCTATGATTCCGTATCTCATTTTTAACAAGAAAGGGTATTATGAGGAAACCTCTCTTTTATAAAGGACTGAGTTCTCTTTGAAGAAAACCATTATGTTCTTGAGTGCCTGGAGTAGCTGAGTGGCTACAGTGAATTATCCCATTGACACACTCACGACTTACATTGGCTCTGAACAGTCACAAGTCACCTTTCAGATAATGTTCTTGCTCTTTAACATAAACAAATAACAAATGGTTGGCAAGCAATTTGTGTGACCATGTTATAAAGCTTCCTATCTCATGTGCAGTAAAAGATAGATTTGATATGATTATAAGACCATTTTTGACTTTTGTAGATTACAGGATAAGATTTATAAGCTAAACTACTCATTAAACGTCATCATATAAAATGATTTGGTGATAAACAGTTAATAAAATGAACACAGTTCTCCAAATCCTTTCCCATGTCCTGTAAAAGGTCATTATAAGCATGTTGAACAGAATTAGCTATATGTTATATATGGCAGTGGTTAGCACTGCTGCCTCACAGCACCAGGAACCCAAGATCGGTTCCACCCTTGGGTGACTGTCTGTGTAGAGTTTGCATGCTGTTCCTGTGTCTGCGTGGGTTTTTTCCGGGTGCTCCGGTTTCTTCCCACACTCCAAAGATGTGCAGGTTAGGTGAATAGGCCATGCTGAATTGCCCATAGTGTCCATGGATGGTGCAGGCTAAAGGGGTTTGATATGGGAAATGAATGTCTCAGGGAAAGGGTAGGGGTGGGTATGGATGGGATGCTCTTTGGAGGGTTGGTGTGGGCTCAGTGGGCTGAATGGCCTGCTACCACATTGTAGGGATTCTACAGCCTTTGCTGATGAAGGACTTATGCCGGAAATGTTGGTTCTCCTGCTCCTCGGACGCTGCCTGACCTGTTGCGCTTTTCCAATACCACACTCTTGACTCTGATCTCCAGCATCTGCAGTCTTCCATTTCTCCCTGTAGGGATTCTGCAAGGTGCGCTCATTGACGTATTATAATATCTATTGCTATAGATCAGAGTAGATTTTAATTTCACTGCCGTCACGCTTAATTTTCTTCTCGTTTTTGTTCTCACATTGAAATAAAGGACAATCAAATCATTGCAAAACAAAGAAAGGGGCTGCGTGTCATTCCTGGCTCAACCACTAATAATTTTGCCATCATGTCAGAAGCTCACTAGTTTAAATCTCCCTGCACAGTCCAGATGGTATGTTGCAGCCACTCCAGTGCAGACCCAAGGCTGTGCAGCACAGTCAGAAATACTGTCTCTCAGGGGTGCCATTAACCTGAGACCCTGTCAGACCACTCACACGGTTGTAAAAAGAGCTGATGGTTGGAAGGACAGAGAAATTCCCACTGGTGCTCTGGTCAATATTCATCCCGTCAACCATTATTCCACTAACCAACACCACTACAATAGATTATCTGGTCATTTATCACACTGCTATTTGTGGGATCTTGCCTGTTTCCCACACTGCAACAGTGCCTAGAGTTCAAAATTAACACGTTGGCTAAAAAGTGTCTTGCGGTATTCAGGAAATGTGGCATCCAAATGCCAATCTCTATTTAAGCTACAGGAGAGAGACTGGGAATTCTGAGCCATGTGACTCAGCTCCTGACTCCCCAAAGTCTGGTCCACCATCTCCAAGGCAGGAGTGTGATGGAATACTCTTCTACAATTTCCTGGGAGAGTGCATCCACAACAACACTCAAGAAAATCGACACTAACCAAGCATCTTCAACATTTACTCCCTCCAACACCAACATTCACTAGCAGCAATGCATGTCCACAGGATATTCAGCAGCAATTTACCAAGGTTCTGTCAGCAGCAACTTCCAAATCCTCAACTTCTATAATCCAGGAGAAGCACACCTGATATACGGGAAAACTTCCAACTGCAAGCTCCCTCCAAGCCACTTACCAACTTGAAATTTTAATCACTGTTCCTTCAGTGTCACTGAGCCCAAAGTCCTGGAGCTCCTGAATTCACCACTTCCTCCCCTGACACTCCCACCTTCAGTATTAGGAGATAATTACAGCATTTAAAAGACATTTGGATAGGTATATGATTAGGAAGGGTTTAGAGGAATATGGGCCAAGTGCTGGCAAATGGGACTAGATTAGGGTTGGATATCTGGTCGGCATGGACGAGTTGGAGCGAAGGGTCTGTTTCCGTGCTGTACACTTCTGCGACTCTATAATAGAAGCATTGCCACTTAAGGTGAAACACTCTACTGGAGGCAAAATCATACCACCTGTCACTCACTCTCAGATCACACACACCTTCCCCCAACTCTTCACCCACCCCCCCTAATCCCAGTACTTACTCCCAGGTTATCCAGTTTGGACCGAGAAAGCATAGATCAAAGTATTCATTTGGATACATTGGATATCCAAAGAGACTTAGGGATTCAAGTGTATAGATCTTTAAAATGTCACAAACTGATGTAGAAAATAATCGAGCAAGCTAATGGAATGCTGGGGGGGGGGGGGGGGGGGGGGGAGGTCAAGAGTGTGGTGCTGGAGAAGTACCTGAGGAGCAGAAGAATCAATGTTTTGGGCATAACCCCTTCACCTGGAATGAGGCTTGTGGTCTGGAGGTCTGAGATAAGTGGGAGCAGGGTGGGAGCAGGGTGGAGCTGAGAATGCAATAGGTAGATGAAGGTAGGGGAGAAGGTGACAGGTCAGAGAAGAGGGTGGAGCGGATAGATGGGAAAGACAATGGACAGGTCAAGATGGCGATGCTGAGTTGGAGGTTTGGGACTGGGATAAGGTAGGGGAAGGGAAAATGAGAAAACTGGTGAAATCCACATTAATCCCATGTGGTTGCAGGGTCCCATGGCAGTAGATGAAGTGTTCTTCCTCCAGGTGTCGGGTGGTTAGGGTTTGGCGATGGACAAGGCCCAGGACCTGCATGTCCTTGGTGGAGTTGGAGGGGGAGTTGAAGTGTACAGCCACAGGGCAGTGAGGTTGTTGGTTCTAGTGTCCCAGAGATGTTCTCTGAAATGATCTGCAAGTTGACGTCCTATCTCCCAATGTAGAGGAGACCACATCGGGTGCAATGGATACAGTAGATGACATTTGTGGAGGTACAGGGAAATTTCTGTCAGATGTGAAAGGCTCCTTTGGGGCCTTGGGTAGAGGTGAGGAGGGAGGTGTGGATGCATGTTTTGCATTTCTTGGAGTGGCAAGGGAAGATGCCGGGTGTGGGGTGCGGGCTGGTGGGGGTGCATGGATCTGACAAGGGAGTCATGGAGGGAATGGTCTGTCTGTAATGCTGATAGAGGTGGGGAGGGAAATATATCCCTGGTGGTGGGTGGCAGAAGTGGCAAAGGATGATGCAATGTATATGGAGGTTGGTGGGGTGGATGGTGAGGGTTCGGGGTGTTCTATCCATTTTTGCGTTGGGAGGGGTGGGGTTCAAGGGCAGAGCTGCGGGAAATAGAGGAGATGCATTGGAGGGCATCGTCGACCATGTGGGAGGGCAAATTGCCATCTTTGAAGAAGGAGGCCATCTGGGATTTTCTATTGGGGAATCGGTCATCCTGGGAACAAATGCAACAGAGAGGGAGGAATTGGGAATAAGGGATGGTGTTTTTACAGGAGGCAGGTTGGGAGGAGGTGCAGTCCAGGTAACTGTGGGACTCATTGGGCTTGTAGTCGATGTACATGGTTAGTCAGTCGCCGCAGATGGAGATGGAGAGGTCTAGGAAGGGGAGGGAGGTATCCGAGATGGTCCAGGTGAATTTGAGGTTGCAATTTATGCCTGGAACGTTGATTTTCTTGCTCCTCAGATGCTGCCTGACCTGCTGTGCTTTTCCAGCACCACACTCTTGACTCTGATGTCCAGCATCTGCTGTCGTCACTTCCTCCTAATGGAATGCTGGCCTTTATATCAAGAGGACTGAGCATGAGGGTACTGACGTAATGCTGCAGTCATACAAAACCCTGGTTAGACCCCACTTGGAGTACTGTGGGCAGATACTTCGGAAGTATACATTAGCCTTCAAGGAAGTACAATGCAGGTTTACAAGAATGATAACTGGATTTTAGGGGTTAAGTTATGAGGACTAATTATACAAATTAGGCCTATTTTATTGAGAATTTAGAAGTTGAAGTGGTGATCTGAGCGAAGTCTTCAAGATTTTATTTTATTCATTTGGTGGATGTGGATGCCTATGGCTGGTCAACATTTATTGCCTATCCCTTGAGAAGTTGGTGGTGAGCTGCCATTTGCTGTAGGTTGACACATAGTGCCCTCAGGGAGGGAATGCCAGGACTTTGACCCAGCGACACTGGCGATATAATTCCAAATCAGGATAATGAATGGCTTGATGGGGAACTTGCAGTTGGTGGTGTTCCTGTGTATGTTGTCCTTGACCTTCTTGTTGGAATTGGGCTTGAGTTTGGAAGTTGCTGTTTAGGAATCCTTGGTGAATTTCTGCAGTGCATCTTGTAGATAGTACACATTACTGCTACTGAATGTTGATAGTGGAAGGAGTGGATGCTTGTGGATGTGGTGCCAATGAAGCAGGTTGCTTTGTCCTGGATGGTGAGGTAAAAACAATGACTGCAGATGCGCGAATCCTCTTGCAAGGATGCCTGCCTTGAAGAAGTTTTCCTCCTCTCTCTACAAGAATCTCAGGGAGTCTCTCTCCCACTGCAACTCCCAGGTCATTTCCTCAGCCCTGAAGCTCTTCAACCATGTCCTGAAACAAACTCGCTATCACAGCCACATTTGCTTCCTCAGTGCCTTGTCCTGGATGGTGTCAGGCTTCTAGAGTGTTGTTGGAGCTGCATTCACTCAGGCAAGTGGGGAGTATTCCATCACACTCCTGACTTGTACCTTGTAGATGGTGGACAGGCTTTGGGAAATTAGGAAGTGAGTTACTCATTGCAGTATTCCTAGCCTCCAACCTGCTCTTGTAGCCCTTGTGTTTATGTGGTGAGACCAGTTGATTTTCTGGTCAAAGGATGTTGTTAGTAGGGCAATTCAATGATGATAACACCATTGAATATTAAGGAACAGCAGTTAGATTATCTCTTGTTGGAAATGGTCTTTGCCAGGTATTTGAGTGGTGTTAAAGTTACTTGTCACTTGTCAGCCCAAGCCTGGATATTTTCCAGATCTTGTGGCATTTGAACATGGACTGCGTTCAGTATCTGAGGAGTCATGAATGGTGCTGAACACTGTGCAATCATCAGCGAACATCCCCACCTCTGACCTTATGGTGGGGTGAAGGTCATTGATGAAGCAGCTGAAGATAGTTGGGCTTAGGTCACTACCATGAGGAACTCCGGCAGACATGTCCTGGAGCTGAGATGACTGACTCTCCAAAAACCACAACCATCTTCCTATGTGTCTGATATGACTCTGTCCAGTGGAGAGTTTGCCCCCAATTCTCATTTGTTTCAGTTTTTCTTGGACTCCTTGATGCCACACTCAGTCAAATGTATCCTTGATGTCAAGGGCTCTCACTATTTGATTCCTGATGAAGGGCTTTTGCCCGAAACATCGATTTTCCTGCTGCTTGGATGTTGCCTGACCTGCTGTGCTTTTCCAGCACTACTCTAATCTTGACCATTACTTTATCTCTGGAATTCAGCTGTTCTGCCCATGTTTGAACCAAGGCCGCTTATGATATCAGGAGCTGAGTGGCCCTGGCGGAAACCAACCCGGGCGTCATTGAGCAGGTTATTGCTGAGTAGATGCTGTTTGATAGCACCTTCCATCACTTTACTGATGATCGAGAATAGACTGATAGGGTGATGATTGGCTGAATTTGTCCTTTTTTTTGTGTACTGGATATATTGTCATGAAAATACCTGTGTTGTAACTATACTGGAACAGCTTGGCTAGGGGAGCAGCAAGTTCTGGAGGATTGGTCTTCAGTACTATTGCCAGAATGTTGACATAGCCCACAGTCTTTGCAGTATCCAGTGCCTCCAATTGGTTTTTGATATCACTGAGTGAATTGAATTGGCTGAAGACAGGATCTGGGATGCTGGGGACCATTGAAAGAAGCTGAGATGGATCATCCACTTTACACTCCTAACTAAAGATTGCTCCAGCCTTATCTTTTATGCTAGCGTTCCAGCGTTGAGGATTGGGATATTTGTGGACCCGCCTCCTCCAGTGAGTTGTTTAATCATCCACTACTATTCACAACTGGATGTGGCAGGACTGCAGAGCTTAGATCTGATCCATTGTTTGTGGGATCGCTTAGCTCTATCACTTGGTGCTTATGCTGTTTGGTGTGCAAGTAGTCCTGTTTGGTAGCTTCACTAGGTTGACTCCTCATTTTTAAGGTATGCTTGGTGATGCTTCTGGTATGCCCTCCTGTACCATCCATTGAACTAAGGTTGATCTTCTGGCTTGGTGGTAATGTTTGAGTGGGGGATATGCTGGGCCATGAGGTTACAGATTGTGCTGGATTACAAATCTGCTGCTGCTAATGGCCCATGGCACCTCATGGGTTCCCAGTCTTCAGTTGCTAGTTCTGTTCTAAGTCTGTACCATCTTGTACGATGATAGTGCCACACAGCATGATAGAGGGTATTCTCAATATAAAGATGAGAGTTTGTCTCCACAAGGACTATATGGGCGGTCACTCTGAACGATACTGTCATGGACACAACCTCTGCATCCAACAGATTGGTTGGGATGAGGTCAAGTATGTTTTTTTCCCTTTTGTTGGGTCCCTCACCAGCTGCCACAGACCCAGTTAGCAGCTATGTCCTTTAGGACACAACCAACCTGATCATTAGCATTAGCAGGAAAAGACAGGGTAGATAAAGATAAATTCTTTCCACTGGTTGAGGAGAAAGTGAGGACTGCAGATGCTGGAGACCAGAGCTGAAAAATGTGTTGCTGGAAAAGCGCAGCAGGTCAGGCAGCATCCAAGGAGCAGGAGAATCGACGTTTCGGGTATAAGCCCTTCTTTAGGAATTCCTGAAGAAGGGCTTATGCCCGAAACGTCGATTCTCCTGCTCCTTGGATACTGTCTGACCTGCTGCACTGGTTGAGGATTCTAGAACAAGGGCCATTGTCTGAGAATTAGGGCCAGACCATTCAGGAGAGATTTTAGGAAGCACTTCAGCACCCAGTTAAAAAAATCACACAACACCAGGTTATAGGCCAACAGGTTTATTTGGAAGCAGTAGCTTTCGGAGCACCGCTCCGAATCATCACTTCTGCACACATAGGGTGGGAAATGTTTGGGACTCACTTCCACAAACAGCAATGTATGCTGCATTGGTTGTTAATTTTAAATTGGAGATAGGCACATTTTTGTTTAGCAAAGGTATTGAGGGATATGAGCCAAAGGCAGGTGCACGGATTTAGGCCAAAGATCAGCCTTGATCTTATTGAATGGTTGTGCAAGCTGGAGGGGCTAAATGGCCTACTCGTGTCGCTACCCAGGGTGTGTCACCCCCATTCCCAGTACTTATTCCTGAGGTACAAAGCTTCCGCCATCAGCACTGGACCCTTCTGAAATTTGAGGACAAGGGTGAATATTCCAATTTCCTCTGCTCTAATGATGGAAAGTTTCCATAGTTGGATTCCGCTCCCCTCTTTTGCCACCTTCCCTTTTCTTACTGAACATCTAAATTCCGGAACCATTCCAACAACCATTCCTGTCCCTGCTCTAACCATGTCTCCAAAATGGCCACAACTTCAAAGTCCCAGGTACCAACCCACGCAGATTCGCCCACCTTATTCCGGATGCTCCTGGCGTTGAAGTAGACACACTTCAAACCGCCTTTATGCTTGCCAGTGAACTCTTGCGACCTTGAAACCACATTTCTGACCTCACTACGCTCAACCTGCTGGACACTGGAAGTTACAATTTAGCGAGGCGATGGGAACCTAACTCGTAGTTCCAGTGTCCAGAAGGTTGAGAGCAGTGAGGTCAGAAATGTGGTTTCAAGGTCGCAAACGTTCACAGGCAAACAGGAAGGTGGTTTGAAGTGTGAAACTTCAATGCTAGGAGCATCCGGAATAGGGTGGGTGAATTTGGGTTGGTCCCTGGGTTGATACTGTGACCATTTCGGAGACATGGTTAGAGCAGGGACAGGAATGGTGGTTGCAGGTTCTGGGATTTAGCTGTTTCAGGAAGAACAGAGAAGGTGGCAAAAAAGGGGGAGGTGTGGCATTGTTAGTCAAGGACAGTATTATGGTGGCAGGAAGGACATTGAGGACTTGTCTACTGAGGTCGTATGGGCTGAGATTAGAAACAGGAAAGGAGAGGGCACCCTGTTGGGAGTTTTCTATAGGCCCCTGAATAGTTCCAGAGATGTAGAGGAAAGGATAGCAAAGATGATTCTAGGTAGCAGCAAAAAGTAACAAAGTAGTTATTATGGAAGACTTTATCTTTCCAAGTATTGACTGGAAGTACTATAGTTCAAGTACTTTAAATGTGTCAGTTTTTGTCCAATGTGTGCAGTATACAGGTTTCCTGATACAGAATGTACACAGGCCAACAAGAGGAGAGGTCACTTTGGATTTGGTACCGGGTAACAAATCTGGCCAGGTGTTAGAGGTGAGCACTTTGGTGATAGTGACCATAATTCGGTCATGTTTACTTGAGCAATGAAAAGGGATAGGTACATACCGCAGGGTAAGTGTTATAGCTGGGGAAAGGCAATTACGATGCGATTAGGGAAGATTTAGGATGCATAGGATGGAGAAGGAACTGCAGGATATGGGTACAATTGAAATGTGGAGCTTATTCATGGAACAGCTACTGCATGTCCTTGATAAGTATATACCTGTCAGGCAGAGAGGAAATGGTAGAGCAAGGGAGCCATTGTTTACGAAAGAAGTTGAATCTCTTGTCAAGAGGAAGAAGGTGGCTTATGTTAGGATGAGACATGAAGGCTCAGTTAGAGCGCTTAAGAGTTACAAGTTAGCCAGGAAAGACCTAAAGAGAGGGCTAAGAAGAGCCAGGAAGGGACATGAAAAGCCATTAGCAGATAGGATCAATGAAAACTCTAAAGTTTTCTGTAGATATATCAGGAATAAAAGAATGACAAGAGGAAGATTAAGGCCAATCAAGGACAGTAGTGGGAAGTTGTGCGTGGAGTCCGAGGAAATAGGGGAAGTGCTAAATGAATATTTTTCGTCAGTATTTACACTGGAAAAAGACAACGTTGTCGAGGAGAATACAGAGATACAGGCTATTAGACTAGACAGGACTGAGGTTCACAAAGAGGAGGTGTTAGCAATTCTGGAAAGTGTGAAAATAGATAGGTCCCCTTGGCAGGATGGGATTTATCCTGGGATTCTCTGGGAAGCCAGGGAGGAGATTGCCGAGCCTTTGGCTTTGTACTTCATGTTGTCATTGTCTAGAGGAATAGTGCCAGAAGATTGGAAGATAGCAAATGTTGTCCCCTTGTTCAAGAAGGGGAGTAGAGACAGCCCTGGTAATTATAGACCAGTGATCCTTACTTCGGTTGTGGGTAAAGTGTTGGAAAGGGTTATAAGAGATAGGATTCATAATCATCTAGAGAGGAATAAGATGATTAGAGATAGTCAACACGGTTTTGTGAAGGGGTGTTTGTGCTTCCCAAACCTTATGGAGTTCTTTGAGAAGGTGACCAAACAGGTGGATGAGGGTAAAGCGGTTGATGTGGTGAATATGGATTTCAGTCAGGCATTTAATAAGGTTCCCCATGGTAGGCTATTGTACAAAATACAGAGGCATGGGATTGAGGGTGAATTAGCGGTTTGGATCAGAAATCGTCTAGCTGAAAGAAGACCGAGGGTGGTGGTTGATAGGAAATGTTCATCCTGGAGTTCAGTTACTAGTGGTGTACCGCAAGGATCTGTTTTAGGACCACTGCTGTTTTATATTTTTATAAATGACCTGGATGAGAGCATAGAAGGATGGGTTAGTAAATTTGCGGATGACACTAAGGTTGGTAGAGTTATGGACAGTGCTGAACGATGTTGTAGGTTACACAGGGACACAGATAAGCTGCACGAGCTGGGCTGAGAGATGGCAAATGGAGTTTAATGTGCAAAAGTGTGAGGTGATTCACTTTGGTTGGTGTAACAGGAATGCATATTACTGGGCTTATGGTAAGATTCTTGGTAGTGTGGATGAGCAGAAAGATCTCAGTGTCCATGCACATAGATCCCTGAAAGTTGCCACCCAGGTTGATAAGGTTGTTAAGAAGGTATATGGTGTGTTAGCTTTTATTGGTAGAGGGATTGGGTTTCAGAAACACAAGGTTATGCTGCAGCTGTACAAAACTCTGGTGCGGCCACACTTGGAGCATTGCGTACAGTTCTGGTCACCACATTTTCAGAAGGACGTGGAAGCTTTGGAAAGGGTTCAGAGGAGATTTACTGGGATGTTGCCTGGTATGGAGGGAAGATCTTATGAGGAAAGGCTGATGGACTTGAGGCTGTTTTCGTTGGAGAGAAGAAGGTTGAGAGATTACTTAATTGAGACATATAAAATAGTCAGAAGGTGGATTAGGGTAAGATAGGGTGGATAGTGAGAGCCTTTTTCCTTGGATGGTGATGGCTAGCATGAGGGGACATAACTTTAAATTGAGGGGTGATAGATATAGGGCAGATGTCAGAGATGGTTTTTTTACTCAGAGTAGTTGGGGTGTGGAACGCACTACCTGCAACAATGGTAGACTCGCCAAATTTAAGGACATTTAGATGGTCATTGGATAAACATATGGATGAAAATGGAATCATATAGGCTTCAGATTGGTTCCACAGGTCAGCACAACATCAAAGGGCCTGTTCTGTGCTGTAATGTTCTAGTTACATTGAGTTACACAGAACAATGTTTGGACCCAGAGGGTGCTGACGGGTCTAGTATGTGCCACCTGGGAGGGTAGTTGAGGCGGGAAACCTCTCAACGTTTAAAAGATACTTGGATGAGCCCTTAAAATAGAGTTTTAGGGTCATAGAGATGTACAGCATGGAAACAGACCCTTCGGTCCAACTCGTCTATGCCAACCAGATATCATAAAGTAATCTAGTCCCATTTGCCAGCATTTGGCCCATATCCCTCTAAACCCTTTCTGTTCACATACCCATCCAGATGCCTTTTAAATGCTGTAACTGTACCAGCCTCCACTACTTCCTCTGGCAGCTCATTCCAGACACATTCAAGTGTGTGAGCGTAATGCAGGAAATAGTGTATATTTGACTCAAGGTGCTGAATGGCCTCTTCTGTAGAAACCAGAGGAAGAGCGCGCTTGGCCCAATCTTGTCTCTGCCGATCCAAACACACCCAGATGCCTTTCTAACCTCATCTTGCTGCACACGGCCCAGAGCCCAGCAGCTTACAGCACTTAAGGTGCATTTCCAGTTACGTTGGGTCTTCACCTTCACCATTCATTGAGGCAGCAAACTCCAGATATCCATCATCCTCAATACAAAATAGCTTTTCCTCACATCCTTTCTGCCTTTTCGCTTACATCTATGACTCTGCTTTTTGAGCTCTCTACCAAGGGCAACCAGTTCCTCCTGTCTACTCAATATAAGAGCAAATTACTGCAGAATCTGGAATCTGTACTAAAAACACCAAATACTGGAGATCACAGCAGGTCAGACAGCATTCATGGAGAGAGAGCAAGCCAACATTTTGAGTCTTGATGACTCTTCAGAGTCAAACTTGTTGCTTTCCTCCTGTCTACAGCTCCCACTATCAAATACTATACACAGTATGATTCAGTCTCAGACACAATGAATCTTAGATGAAAATAGACAAGATTACCCTGGATAATTATATTAATGCTATCACAGGACTTTGGTGAGGTCTTTTCTGGAGTACAATGTCCAGTTCTGGTCACCCTGCTACAGGAAGGATTTTAATATGGAGAGGGTTCAGAAGAAACTTACCATGATGTTGCCAGGAATGGAGGGTTGGAGTTATAAGGAGAGGCAGGATAGGCTGGGATGTTTTTCATTGGAGCATAGGAGGTTATGAGGTAATTTTCTAGCAGTCGATAAAATCATGAGGTGTATAGATACGGAGAACGGCAGGCATCTTTCCCCTAGGGTGAGGATTTCAAGACTTAGTGGGTACATTTTTAATGGGTGAGGAGAAAGATTTTAAAAAGACATGAGAGATAAAAGATAAGAGTGGTCAGTGTGTGGAATGAACTTCCAGAGGAAGTGGTGGATGAGGGTACAGTTATGTTCAAAAAGATGTTTGGATAAGTTCAGAGTATTGAGTGCAATTCTGGTCTCCCTCCTATCGGAAGGATGTTGTGAAACTTGAAAGGGTTCAGAAAAGATTTACAAGGATGTTGCCAGGGTTGGACGATTTGAGCTACAGGGAGAGGCTGAACAGGCTGGGGCTGTTTTCCCTGAAGTGTCAGAGGCTGAGGGGTGACCTTATAGAGGTTTATAAAAACATGAGGGGCATGGATAGGGTAAATAGACAAAGTCTTTTCCCTGGATTGGGGAAGTCCAGAACTCGAGGGCATAGGTTTAGGGTGAGGGGGAAAAATGTAAGAGGGACCCAAGGGGCAGCTTTCTCACACAGAGGGTGGTACGTGTATGGAATGAGCTGCCAGAGGATGTGGTGGAGGCTGGTACAATTGCAACATTTAAAAGGCATCTGGATGGGTATATGAATAGGAAGGGTTTGGAGGAATATGGGCCGGGTGCTGGCAGGTGGGACTAGATTGGGTTGGGATATCTGGTCGGCATGGACGGGTTTTTCATGCTGTACATCTCCATGACTCTAAGCGCATGAATAGGAAACATTTGGAAGGATATGGGCCAGGAGCAAGCAGGTGGGAATAGATTACTATGGTCAGCATGGAATGGTTGGACTGAAGGGTCTGTTTCAGTGCAATATGATCCGAACAATTTTAGTGAAGGGACACTGCAAAGCAAGCAGGAAAACTGTTGCATTGTCACATTTGGAGATAAATCAGCTTGACACTAAAAAAAATACAATTGGAAAACAAATGTTTATTGTGAGTGAAGAAATAAATCACGAAAGATGGTTAAAAGAGAAACAATAGCAACTTAGTTAAAAACAACTTTGCTTGGAGGAAGATCTCATCGGCAGCCGCACTCATCATAGTGTCTCAGGACAACGTTGTCATTGTTATCGTAATAGAGCATGGAGATGGGGGAGAGTTTAATGGGGACACAGCAGGGTTGGGGAGTGTCCTCAGGGTCAGTGGCGAGCACCAGGGTTTGCAGAATGGCATGGTTGGTGCCGTTGAGGCTTTCGCTCAGTGGGTAAGGGCACTTCCCATGGCAATAGTTGGCCATGTAGCCCTGGGGGGCAATGATCCAGTGCTGCCAGCCCACGTCCCTGAACTGGATGTGGAGCCTCCTGCGTTTGCAGACGCGGCTGAAGGCCAGGGGCAGCTGGAAGGAGCTCCTCTTCCTCCTTGACGCCCGGCATTTCTCCCGGTTCAGGCTCACCACCAGCAGTGAGGCGCGCAAGGCCAGTCCGAGACGGGCACAGGCCAGGCCCGGTACCCGCCTGCTTCCCATCAGGGAGCTGCCCACCTCCAGGATGGCACCCGGGTTCCCACTGTGATGCCTCCAGGCCCTGGAGACAACGGTCAGGTCAAAGTTGAGAGAGACTCGGAGGCTCTGGAAGGACGTGAGGAGATGAGGCTCGGACTGGAGGAGGGGGGCCCTCCCACATTCCAGAGGGACAGGGTGCAGGTTTCCCCTGCTGCCCCGGGGAGTGGGTACGGCTCTCCCGGGAAGCTCAGCTCCAGCCTGGCCAACGTCAGCTCCTCCGCCTCCTCAAGCACCGACAGGTTAAAGTAGAGACTTCTCCGAGCGCATAGCCATGGCTGGGATCCCAGGCCAGAGATCGGACTCCCTGACAAAAAACAAACAAACAACGATTCGCATTTATGTAGCGCCACCAACCTAATCAAGCATCCCAAGGTGCTACTTCGTAGTATTATAAAACAAAGAAAGGCATACATGGAGTTGGCAGATCAGGCAAGCTAGAGTCCATTCAAGGAAGCACATTTTCATTAGAATCTTAAAGCACAAAGCAAGATGGAGATTCAGAGATTCCCAGAGCCTGGGGTTGAGGCAACTGAATGTAGGGGACACAAGTGACAGAGCAAATAAAACTGGGAATGCAACCAGAGGAGAGGGTTAAAGGAATGCTGATATCTCAGAGAAACAAACAATGCAGGGATTTGAAAAGAAGGACGAGAATTTGTTTTCAGAAAATCAAGATGTTGCTCGAGGCGGAACTGGTGTAGAGTCAGACAGCACGTTAAGGCACGGGAAACATCATCTTGGATAATCTCCAGAGGATTGTATGTCAGAGAAGCGCTGGGAGTGTGTGGGAATAGTAGAGTCTGAGTCGGGTGTGAATTATAGCAGCGATTGATTGGAGGTGGGGCGACGTCATATAGGTGGGAAATGACTGGTTTCAGTGAGGAGATGGGAAGTTAGCCTTGGGTCAAACATGACTCTAAGGCTGTGAACAGATATAGAACATGGAGCAGAACAGCACATTACAGGCCATTTCACCCATGATGTTGTGCCAAGCATTTATCTTAATCTAAGATCAACATAACTTGCACACCCTGCAAATTACTGCCATCCATGTGCTTGTCCAGCAGTCACTTAAATGTCCCTAATGTCTCGGACTCTACTCCCATCGCTGGCAGTGCGTTCCCCACACCCACCACTCTGTGTTAAGAACCTCTGGCATCACCCTAAACCTTCCTCCAAACACCTTTAAATTATGACCCCTTGTGACAGCTATTTCTGTCCTGGGGAAAAGTCTCTGGTATCTACTCTATCTATGCCTCTCACTACCTTATACACCTCTATCAAGTCACCTCTCTTCCTTCTCTCCAGTGTGAAAAAGCTCTAGCTCACTCAACCTCTTAAGACAAGCCCTTGGGTCGAGGCAGCGTCCTGGTAAATCTTCTCTGTACCCTCTCTAAAGCAGCCACATCCTTCCTATAATGAGGTAACCAGAACAGGACACAATATTCCAAGCGTGATCTAACCAGGGTTTAGAGTTGCAGCAAAACCTCATGGCTCTTAAACTCAACCGCCTGTTAATAAAAGCCAAAACACCATACTCATTAATAACAACCCTATCAACTTGGGTGGCAACTTTGAGGGATCTACATATGTGGACTCCAAGATCCCACTGTTTCTCCACACTGCCAAGAATCCTGTCTTTAACCCAATGCTCAGCATTCAAATTTGACCTTTCAAAATGAATCACTTTGCACTTATCCAGGGTGAACTCCATCAGCCACTTCTCAGCCCAGCTCTGCATCCTGTCAATGTCATGTTGTAGCCTGCAACAGCCCTCAACACTGTCTACAGCAGCACCGGCCTTTGTGTCATCAGCAAACTTACCAAACCATCCTTCTATTTCTTCATCCAAGTCATTTATAAAATTTCAAAGAGCAGAGGCCCAAGAACAGCTCCCTGCGGGACACCACTGGTCACCAACTTCCAGGCGGAACACTTTCCATCCACTACCACTCGCTGTCTTCTTTCGGCCAGCCAATTCTGTATCCAGACAGCCACATTTCCCTGTATCCCATACCACCTTACTTTCTGAATAAGCCTACTGTGGGGAACCTTATCAAATGCCTTACTGAAATCCACATCCACTGCTCAAACTTCATCAACTTGTCTCGTCACATCCTCAAAGAACTCAGACTTGTGAGGTCTGACCTGCCCCTCACAAAGCCCTGCTGACTGACTATCTTTAATCAAACTATGTTTTTCCAAATAGTTACAAATCGTATCTCAGAATCCTTTCCAGTACTTAGCTTACAACAGACATAAGGCTGACTGGTCTGTAATTCCCAGGATTTCCCTATTCCCTTTCACAAACAGAGGAACAACATTCGCCTCCCTCCAATCAGCTGGTACTACCCCCATGCAGAGTGAAGATGCAAAGATCATCGCCAGAGATCATTCCTCACTTCCCTTGGATATATCTGGTCCGGGGAGAAAGTGAGGTCTGCAGATGCTGGAGATCAAAGTTGAAACTTTATTGCTGGAACAGCACAGCAGGTCAGGCAGCATCCAGGGAACAGGAGATTCGACGTTTCGGGCACAGGCCATTCCTGAAGAAGGGCCTGTGCCCGAAACGTCGAATCTCCTGTTCCCTGGATGCTGCCTGACCTGCTGTGCTGTTCCAGCAATAAAGTTTCAACCCTATATCTGGTCCGGCCCTGGGGACTAGCTATCTTCATGCTTCCCTGAATTTCCACATATCCATTTTCTTAATATCAAACTGCTCAAGCCGATTAATCTGGTCTATGGTGTTCCCACCATCAATGAGGTCCCTTTCCAGTGAATACTGAAGGAAAAAAACTCATTCAGAGCCTCTCCTACCTCTTCAGACTCCAGGCACAAGTTCCCTGCACTATCCCTGATCGGCCCTACCCTCTCTCTGATCATTCTCTTATTCCTCACATAAGTGTAAAATGGTTTTAGGTTTTCCCTAGTCCTTCCCACCAAGGCTTTTTCATGCCCCCTCCTAGCTCTCCTCAGTCCATTTTATATGCAGAAGATCGAGTGGAGGACAGGGTAAGGAGTAAACAATGGACAGGGATACAGCCCAAAGAACAGTTGGACAGACAAAGGAGTCGATAACAATCTGGCTGGGAGAGTAAATAGCTGTTAATGGAGACTGTTAGTGGCTATCAATAGGTAGTGTGTAATGGCAGGGTAGCTGATAACAAGCCTGGTGTGAGAGACTGGGGCCTAGGGCATGGGGCAAGTTCAGCCCTAAAATTATTCAATTTTATTTCGAATCTGGAGGGCTGCAGGGTCCCCAAGTGGAAAATGAGGTGTTATTCTTCCAGCTTGCACTGAGCTTTGCTGGAGCACTGCAGCAAACCTGAGACAGAGGTCTTGGTCAGGGAACAAGGTGGTGTGTTAAAGTGGCAGACTGTTGGAAACTCGGGGTGTTTTGTGCAGGCAGAACACAGGAGTGCTGCGAAGTGGTCACCCAGTCTCCACTTAGTTTCCCCAGTGTAGAGAGGAGACCACATTGTGAGCATCGAATGCAGTAGACTGTGGGATTAATCTGGTCCATGGTGTTCCCACCATCAACGAGGTCCCTTTCCAGTGAATACTGAAGGAAAAAAACTCATTCAGAGCCTCTCCTACCTCTTCAGACTCCAGGCCTCAAGATCCCTGCACTATCCCTGATCGGCCCTACCCTCTCTCTGATCATTCTCTTATTCCTCACATTGAGGAATTGTGGGAAGCGCAGGTAAAGGGCTGCTTCTCCTGGAGAGTAGTGAAGAGGGAGGAGGTAAATGGAAAGGTGCAAGGGATGGGAAGATGTGGTTACAGGGGAAGGTGCCATGGGGTTTTGGAAGCAAAGGAAGAGTGGACCAGGGTGTCCTGAGAGGGAATAGTCTCTGTGGAAGGCAGACGAGAGGAGAAGGGAGGGGAATGTGTGTCTGGTGATGCTATCTCTCTGGAGATAGCAGAAATGGTGGCTGATGATCTTCTGGGTGTGGATGCTGGTGGGATGATAGATAAAGACAAGATTAACCCTATTGCTGTTGTAGGAGGGAAAAGAGGAAGCTTCCAGTTTCCTGCCACTTTAAAACACATCACCCTGTTCCTTGGCCAACATGTCTGCCCCAGGCTTGCTGCAGTGTTCCAGCAAAGCTCAGTGCAAGCTGGAAGAATAACACATCATTTTCCACTTGGGGACCCTGCAGATAAGAGTTCAGTAACTTTAGGGCCTGAACTATCTCCCTGTCCTAGCCCTCTACCACCCACACCAGGCCTTGTTATCACAGAGACAAAACAAACCTGTAGATGCTGGAATCCAAGGTAGACAGGCTGGATGAACACAGCAAGTCAGGCAGCATCAGGAGGTGGAGAAGTCAACATTTTAGGTGTAACCCTTCCTCAGGGCTGGAAGTGGGTGTAAGGGAAGCCGCAGATAAAGGTGGAGATTGGGGGTGGGGTGGGGGTGAGGAAAGAGGAAGGTGCAGGGTGGTGAGGTGGGGATAGGTCAACACAGGTAGAGGGTATGATTTGGTTGGTCAGTGGGAGGAATAAATAGTTGGTGGCTGGAAGGAAGGGTCGATGAACATCATGGGGGGGGCGGGGCAAGAGGCTGAGGAGGAAGCTTATTTGAAATTGGAGAACTCAATGTTCAGTCCTCAGAGGAGTAGCCAGACTAACTGCTCCTACCCCATCAGCCACTTCACCCTGCCTTAGGGTCACTTACCCAGATCAGGAAGATGACGGACAGTGTCTCCATCCACCCCCATCTCATCCACTCGGCACGGCTCAGCTCCAGTCGGGTCGTCCTGGGTGAGGGACCTAGACCTCCTGTGGTACATTTTCCAGAACTGAGCTGGCACAGGCCTGGGCTCAGAGGGCTGGGGTCTGCTCCGTAAACCCAACGCTTTCAGGAAGGCCTTCTCCTGAACCAGGGGCTCCAGCAGCGGTTCCCCCAGCCCGACTGGGCAAAGGGAAGTCACAGTGACACAGAGAGAGAGAGCCAGCCCAGCGCAGCCATTGTTAGCTCCAGCACCAGGGGACTCAAGAGAAAAAGCTGGGCCCAGTCCTGTTACAAAGCAGGGTCAGACTCAATTAACCCAGTCTACTGGTGATTCATCCCCTCCCCCCCCCCGGGAGCAGCCTCACATTCTGGGGCTGAGGGGAGCAAGGAACCTTCCTGCCTTCACCATTTGGGATCCTGACTGCCTCTCCATCCCAGACAGACAGCGATAGGGTTAATCCCAGATACAGAGTCTTGACAGATTTAAAGTAACCAGAATTTTCATTTTCATTACTTCCAATCAAGTCTTTTAAGAGGGGAGGAATCAGTGGTAACATAACTTAGCTTTATAGTTTAGCAACTGAAAGAGGCCATTCAGCCCTTCAAACTAACCTATATCATTCAATTAATTAATCTATGGCCCAACCTCAGCTATCAGGTTTGGTTCTGTAATCCCTAACAACTGTATCTAATTAAAAAAATCTCCCAAATTCTGTTTCAGAATTTTCAACTACACTTTTGAAGGGAGAGTTCCATATATGCATACTCCTTGGTGTAAATGGGTAGCTCTAATTTAAGGTCATACGCCCCTCCCCTTGTTCTGGACTACCCTCCACCCCTCAAACAAAGGTAATGATTCCTCCCTACCCAACATATCAACTCCTTCAATTATCTTAATTAGTTAACAACAAGAATGTATAAGCCTCGTCTGTAGAGCCAGTTTTCAGAACTTAACCCTTTAACAGCCTGAATAGGGGAAGATGATGGCCTGGTGGTGTTATTCTGGGGAGAAAGTGAGGACTGCAGATGCTGGAGATCAGAGCTGAAAAATGTGTTGCTGGAAAAGCGCAGCAGGTCAGGCAGCATCCAAGGAGCAGGGGAATCGACGTTACAGGCATAAACCCTTCTTCAGGAATGAGGAGGGCATGCCAAGCAGGCTAAGATAAAAGGCAGGGAGGAGGGACTAGGGGGAGGGGCATTGGGAATACGATAGGTGGAAGGAGGTGAGGGTGAGGATGATAGGCTGGAGAGGGGGTGGGGGCGGAGAGGTCGGGAAGAAGATTGCAGGTCAAGAAGGCGGTGCTGAGTCCGAGGGTTGGGACTGAGAAAAGGTGGGGGGAGGGGAAATGAGGAAGCTGGAGAAATCTGCATTCATCCCTTGTGGTTGGAGGGTTCCCAGGCGAAAGATGAGGCGCTCTTCCTCCAGGCGTCATGTTGCCATGGTCTGGCGGTGGAGGAGGCCAAGGACCTGCATGTCTTTGGCGGAGTGGGAGGGGGAATTAAAGTGTTATTCTGGGGACCCAGGTTCAAACCTTACTGCAGCACATGGAATTTGAATTCAACTTTTAAAAAATCTGGAACTAACAGACTAATGATTGTTGGATGATTATTGGGAAAACTCATCTGGTTCCTTTAGGCAAAGGAAATCTGCCATCCTTACCTGGTTTGGCCTACATGTGACTCCAGACCCACAGCAACATGGTTGACTCTAAACTGCCTCTGGGGAAATAGGGATGGGCAATAAATTCTACTTAGGCAGCGATGCCCTCAACACGCGGACGAATAAAGAAGAAAAGATTATCACGCTCGTGAATATCAAGCTATGCAGTCCTCCCTCTGAGGTCCATTCTTACATTTATTGTGTAGCATTGAGTTCTGTATTGGTGATGTGGTGACCTTTAGACACATGTACCACTTTCCACTCCTTTGTATCCAGCCCCTTTGAGGTGAAACGTGATGTTCCATTATTCTAAATCATGAAGGGGGCCTGGGCACAGTCAGCAGGGAGAAGCATTCCCTGTGGGGCTAGGATAGAGAACTAGGGGGACCCAGGTAAAAGCAAAAGTAGCAATGAAGGTATAATCTCATTGGATGGTGGAGCAGACTCTGTGGGCTGAATGGTGAAAGTGAGGACTGCAGATGCTGGAGATCAGAGTCAAGAGTGTGGTGCTGGAAAAGCACAGCAGGTCAGGCGGCATCCAAGGAGCAGGAAAATCGACGTTTCGGGCAAAAGCCCTTCCTGATGAACAGCTTATGCCCGAAAAGTCGATTTACCTGCTCCTCGGATCTGCCTGACCTGCTGTGCTTTTCCAGCACCATACCCTATGGGCTGAATGGTCTACCTTTGTTCCTACATCTTATGAGACATAAGGGAAACACCTTTTTTGTGCAGCAAGATGGATAGGGTCAGGAGTACACTACCTGATCGTGTGGTGGAGGCAGGTTTTGATTTGATTTATTATTATTCCGTGTACCGAAGTACACGGTGAAAAGTGCTGTCTTATATGCTTTACAGGCAGAATGTACTCTACACATACATCAGGGTAACAGAACAAAGTGCAGGTTACAATGTCACAGCTGCAGAGAAGCTGCAGAGAGAGATCAATACTAAAGAAGTCCATTCAAATTTTGATAACAATGGTTCAATGGAAACCTTCAAATGGGAGCAGGATCATTAGCTCAAGTGAGGTTAAATGCAGGGCTATGCAGGGAGTATTGCTTGTGCAGAGGGCCAGTACAGAGGCAGAGGGCCAAGTGGCTTTTTTCTGGATTGCAATCCAATCCTGTTAGCTTTAATGATTTTTTGTTTTGTATTGTTCAGTAACTTTGAGTGCTTTTTGTGTCTAAAACTCTCTGTGCCTCCCAAATTCTCACTGCTTAAAGAAAGACTGCTCATTCTTGAGTTGAAAGGCTGACTCGCTATTTGGCCTAACAGCTGGATGCCTGTCCCTGCAGACTACCAGGAATACACACTTCAGTCTGGGAGACTCCACAAAGCTGTCTGAGTTGAAGGGGAGAGCTTATGATGTTAACATGAAGTCCAGCAGTGTCTGTCTGGGATGGAGAGGGAGCTCCTTTCAGATGCAAACACCATTATTCAGCTCCTTTGAAGAGCCACTGAGCACTCACCATAGGTGAGAATTGATGAACGTTGGCAGCTTATTCAAACCCAGGGACACCAGCAGTCAGGATCCCAAATGGTGAAGGCAGGAAGGTTCCTTGCTCCCCTCAGCCCCAGAATGTGAGGCTGCTTCCGGGGGAGGGGGAGGGGGGGGAGGGGGAGGGGGGGGCTCCCTGTTGAAATGTTAATTACAGACAGATAGATAGATATATATAGAGAGAGAGAGAGCTTGAATCACCAGTTGACTGGGTTAATTGAATCTGACCCTGCTTTGTAACAGGACTGGGCCCAGCTTTTTCTCTTGAGTCCCCTGGTGCTGGAGCTAACAATGGCTGCGCTGGGCTGGCTCTCTCTCTGTGTCACTGTGATTTCCCTTTGCCCAGTCGGGCTGGGGGAACCGCTGCTGGAGCCCCTGGTTCAGGAGAAGGCCTTCCTGAAAGCGTTGGGTTTACGGAGCAGACCCCAGCCCTCTGAGCCCAGGCCTGTGCCAGCTCAGTTCTGGAAAATGTACCACAGGAGGTCTAGGCCCCTCACCCAGGACGACCCGACTGGAGCTGAGCCGTGCCGAGTGGATGAGATGGGGGTGGATGGAGACACTGTCCGTCATCTTCCCGATCTGGGTAAGTGACCCTAAGGCAGGGTGAAGTGGCTGAGGGGGTGAATTCAGGGAGTTGGGGGTTTGGTAGGAGCAGCCTGGCTAACTACTCCTTCCTGTTAGAATTTGGTACTCACAGCCAAGTGGAATGAGTGAGGGAAATATTACCGACAGGGTTTTGAGGGAAAGCTCGATCAGGGGGATGTGTGGAGAAGGATTTGCTGGCAGGTTGAGAGGAAACAAAGTTGGGAGGAAGCTGGAGCAGGGAATAACCACTGGCAGTGATTCGGAGAGCAGCAGGGTCTTGTGTCTGTGGTAAACACTGTATCCCCTCCCTGTCATACTGTCGGAGTGACAGCAAATACCCGAGAAGGAGCTGTACTGCTCCCTGTCCTGTTGAAGAATGTGATGCTCGGTTATCACTTTTGGCTGGGTATCAATGATTAGTGAATGTATTTGAGCCTCTATTATTATTACAACTCGTCCTTAATTGGGAGGCCCAACCTGCCTTTCCTTGGTGGGGGTGGAGTGGGCGGTCAGTCAGGGAGTCCCCCGTTTCCTTTGGGAGGGGTGTGGTGTGGCTCAGTCTGAATTCCTGAAGCAAGTGGTGTCTGTGTGGGCGTGGCGCTACCTGGGAGGACTGGGCTCATTCTGAGGTTGTGTTACCTGGAAGTGAAGGATGAGGGGGGGGGGCATGGTGAGGGTTGGGGGACATTGATGTCAAGGTCAGTATGCCCCCCATGGTGGCAGGATCAGCCTGAGGTCAGTATGCCCCCCATGGGGTAGGATCAGTGTGCCCCCATTTGGGCACGGTCAGTGTTGCCCCATGTAGGTGGGATCTGTATGCCTACTCCGGAGACAGTTTTGACCTGCGCCATTCGCTGGTCGTGCAGATGTTTTAAGGGTCCTAGGTTCGATTCCAGCCTCGGGCGACAGTCTGTGTGGAGTTTCTACATTCTCCCCGTGTTTGCGTGGGTTTCCTCCGGGTGCTCCGGTTTCCTCCCACAATCCAAAGATGTGCAGTTCAGGTGAATTGGCCATGCTAAATTGCCCATAGTGTTAGGTGCATTAGTCAGAGGGAAATGGGTCTGGCTGGGTTACTCTTCGGAGGGTTGGTGTGGACTGGTTGGGCTGAAGGGCCTGTTTCCACACTGGACGGCACGGTGGCAAAGTGGTTAGCACTGCTGCCTCACAGCGCCAGAGACCCGGGTTCAATTCCCGCCTCAGGCGACTGACTGTGTGGACGTTTGCACGTTCTCCCCGTGTCTGCGTGGGTTTCCTCCGGGTGCTCCGGTTTCCTCCCACAGTCACAAAGATGTGCAGGTCAGGTGAATTGGCTGTGCTAAATTGCCCGTAGTGTTAGGTAAGGGGTAAATGTAGGGGTATGGGTGGGTTTCGCTTCGGCGGGTCGGTGTGGACTTGTTGGGCCGAAGGGCCTGTTTCCACACTGTAATGTAATCTAATCTAAATAATCTAATCTAATCACACTGTAGGGAGTCTAATCTAATCTAATCTAATTTGGGAACACATCTCTTCAGCTATTGTCCCTCTCACCGCAGGAAAAACAACTCTTGGCCTGACCAATCATTCAAACTATTCCCCTCCCCCCCCACCATCTCCCATTTGCCTCCTGAATCCTTCCCTGGGCCTTCATGTTTACATCTCTCTGATGACACTGACAGGTCCTGGCACTATCTCATCACCACCGCCTCTCAGACTGCATGTCTTTTCACAGCCTTAGTGTCACATTTGACCCCAAGACTAACTTCCAATCTCCTCACTGAAACCAGTAATTTCCACCCCGTTGCCCCGCCTCAGATCATTTGCTGCTCTAATTCTCATCCAACCCCAGACTCAGTTATTCCCACACACTCCTGGCGCCTCTCTGACACACAATCCTCTGGAAACTTGAGATTATCCAAAATGCTGTTTAGGGCGGCACGGTGGCTCAGTGGTTAGCACTGCTACCTCACAGCGCTAGGGACCCGGGTTCGATTCCCACTTTGGGTGACTGTCTGTGTGGAGTTTGCACATTCTCCCCGTGTCTGCGTGGGTTTCCTCCGGGTGCTCCGGTTTCCTCCCACAATCCAAAGATGTGCAGGTTAGGTGAATTGGCCATGCTAAATTGCCCGTAGTGTTAGGTACGTTAGTCAGGGGTAAATGGGTCTGGATGGGTTGCTCTTTGGAGGGTTGGCGTGGATTTGTTGGGCCGAAGGGCCTGTTTCCACACCATAGCAAATCTAATCCAATCTGTGCCTTAATTTGCAGCCAGTCTGAACTCTTATCATCCCTGTGCTGTCTGACCTACACCAGCTCCTGCTCAAGCAACATCTTGAGTTTTAAAAAAAACTCTCATCCTGTTTTTCAACTCCCTCGAGGCCTTACCCCTCCTATCTCTGTACTGTATTCTCCTCCAATTCCATGACCCCTGAGATATCAGCATTCCTCAAACACTGACCTCTGGTTGCATTCCCAGTTTTATTTGCTCTGTCACTCGTGGCCCCTGCATTAGTTGCCTCAACCCCAGGCTCTGGGAATCTCTGAATCTCCATTTTGCTTTTGTGCCTTAAGATTCTAATGAAAATGTGCTTCCTTGAATGGACTCTAGCTTGCCTGATCTGCCAACTCCATGTATGTCTTTCTTTGTTTTATAATACTACGAAGTAGCACCTTGGGATGCTTGATTAGGTTGGTGGCGCTACATAAATGCGAATCGTTGTTTGTTTTTTTTTGTCAGGGAGTCCGATCTCTGGCCTGGGATCCCAGCCGTGGCTATGCACTCGGAGAAGGCTCTACTTTAACCTGTCAGTGCTGGAGGAGGCGGAGGAGCTGACGTTGGCCCAGCTGGAGCTGAGCTTCCCGGGAGAGCCGTACCCACTCCCCGGGGCAGCAGGGGAAACCTGCACCCTGTCCCTCTGGAATGTGGGAGGGCCCCCCTCCTCCAGTCCGAGCCTCATCTCCTCACAGTCCTTCCAGAGCCTCCGCGTCTCCCTCAACCTTGACCTGACCGTTGTCTCCAGGGCCTGGAGGCATCATAGCGGGAACCCGGGTGCCATCCTGGAGGTGGGCAGCTCCCTGACGGGAAGCAGGCGGGTACCGGGCCTGGCCTGTGCCCGTCTCGGACTGGCCTTGCGCGCCTCACTGCTGGTGGTGAGCCTGAACCGGGAGAAATGCCGGGCGTCAAGGAGGAAGAGGAGCTCCTTCCAGCTGCCCCTGGCCTTCAGCCGCGTCTGCAAACGCAGGAGGCTCCACATCCAATTCAGGGACGTGGGCTGGCAGCACTGGATCATTGCCCCCCAGGGCTACATGGCCAACTATTGCCACGGGGAGTGCCCTTACCCACTGAGCGAAAGCCTCAACGGCACCAACCATGCCATTCTGCAAACCCTGGTGCACGCCACTGACCCTGAGGACACTCCCCAACCCTGCTGTGTCCCCATTAAACTCTCCCCCATCTCCATGCTCTATTACGATAACAATGACAACGTTGTCCTGAGACACTATGATGAGATGGTGGTGGATGAGTGCGGCTGCCGATGAGATCTTCCTCCAAGCAAAGTTGTTTTTAATTCTGTTGCTGTTGTCCCTCTTTTAGCCTATTTTATATGATTTATTTCTTCCCCCACAATAAACATTTGCTTTCAAACTATATTTTTTAGTGTCAAGCTGGTTTTGGTTTTTATCTCCAAATGTGACAGTTTTCCAACTTGCTTTGCAGAGTCATTTTGATATTTAAAGCTCATTCATCTGACCGAGGCCCAGCAGAACTAATTGTGGAATATCTGGAATTAAGAGTCTCATCATGACCACAAAACTACTGTCAGGAAAGATCCACAGCAGGTTATAGTCCAACAGGTTTATTTGGAAGCACTAGCTTTCGGAGCCCTGCTCCTTCGTCAAGTGGTTGTGGAGAATAAGACTGTAAGACACAGAATTTATAGCAAAAGTTTACAGTGTGATGTAACTGAAATTATATATTGATAAAGACCTGGATTGGTTATTAAGTCTCTCATCTTTTAGAATGACCCTGTTGGTTTCAGTTCTTTCACATGTAAATCCCAGAACCTTTTTTGATTATAATTAGTTCCTGGTCGAACTGCATTTTGATTTTAAATGCTATTCCTTGAAAATACTTTATTTAGTTTTCTGCGCTGTTCACCAGTACTACTGCATGGAGAGTGGCATTTCCCTATACCCTGGCTCCTTCCAAGAGGGTTAGACTTGTCAAAGTTGACAATCTCCTGTCTATGTTTCTGATTCTTATGTGAAGTAATAGGATGGAAGGAATTAGTGAACACCGTTAGCGACTAGGAACACAAATAGGCCGTTCAGCCCCTTTTGATCCTTCAGCCCTTCAGCTATTCAATTCGATTGCAGTGGATTTGTATGTTGATTGGGAAAAAACCCATGTAGACATGGGGAGACTGTGTGCAAACTCTCCACAGACTGGCTCAGTGGTTAGCACTGCTACCTCACAGTGCTCGGGACCTGGGTTTAATTCCAGCCTCAGGCAGCTGTCTGTGGTTTTCCCATATTCTCCCTATGTCTGCATAGGGAGAATATGGTTTCCTCTAGCATTTCGAAGATATTTGATTGGCCATGCTAACTTGCCCATAGCGTCCAGGGATGTGCAGGTTAGGTGGATTAGCCATGGGAAACGTGGGGCCACAGGGATGGTTCTCAGAAAGTCAGTATGGGCTGAATGGCCTGCTCCCACACTGTAGGGATTCTATGAACCTGGATCCTTGATGATGTGAGGTAATTGTGCTGGCCAGCTGCTGTGGATCTTACCTGACTCATTGACAGTAGTTTTGTGGTCATGATGAGATCCTTAATTCCAGATTATTATTAGATTTAAATTCTACCATCTGCCCTGGTGGGATTGAACCCGGGTCCGCAGAACATTATATACATTTCTGGAATAATTGGCTTGTGATAATACCTCCACACCATCAGCTCCCCCCATCTTGCCTGAAACGCTGAGATCTAATTCTACGGCCATAACTGGGAAATGATAAACTGAACACCAGATGTGGGACCACGTTATCACAGGGTCCTGTATTACAAGATATTTTTGTATTATTCACAAAAGAAATGAAAAAGCATTATCCTTGCGAACACTGTCAGCACCTTTTACTGTGAGAAAAGCAGCATTAAGCCTCATTCCAATGTTAACTGGGGAACCACACTCTTCACCACCCCACCCCCCCCCCCCCCCCCCCACCGCCTCAACCCTTTTTAAAAACTATTTTTCTCTTACTATCTGCTGATCCCATCCCAAGGTTTCAGGTTTTGTGCAATGTCACTTTGAAGTTTGTCATTGGAAGCTGTGAGGTGAGCCACACCCTCTGTTCTAGCTCTGTTGCCATGGAAACATGCACTGCGTGCAAGTTTTTCAGGGTGATAGAGAAAGTTGATAAGGCTGTTTAAAGTTAAACATGTGCCGGATCCTTGATTTATAAATAGAAGGAGAGAGAACAAGGGCAAGGAATTCACGTTAAATGTTTGTAAGTCATTGGTTAGGCCTCAGTTGGCATACTACACCACCCTTTAGGAAAGGTATTGGCATGGATAGAGGATTGGCCGACTGGCACATAGCAGAGGGAGTGGGGATAAACAGGTCGTTTTCATGCTGATAGCCGCTTACTAGGAGAGTTCCACTGGGACCACAACTATTCACGTTATACATTAATGATCTGGATGAAGGAACTGAGGGCATTGTTGATCAGTTTACAGATGGCACAAAAATAGATGGAAGGACAGGTAGTCTTGAGGGAATGATGGAGGGAGTTGTGGGGAGCTAGAGAAGGACTAGGACAGGCCAGGAGAATAGGCAAAGAAGTGGCAGATGGGCCTAGGCTAGCCACCAATATCCACTACAAACCACCGATTCCCATAGTTACCTTGACTAAACGTCTTCACACCCTGCTTCCTGTAAAGATTCTATTCCAATCTCCCAGTTCTTCCATCTCCATCACATCTGTTCAGTTGACAAGGGGCCTCTGAAATATCCACCTTCTTCCTCAAGGTTCCCCAGCACCATGGTTGACAGGGCCCTCGGCTGGGTCTGACCTGTCTCTGCACTTCAGTCCTCACTCCCTCTCTTCCCTCCTGCAACAGCGATAGGGTCTTCCTTGTCCTCACCTACCATCCCACCGACATCCACATCCAGAGGATCATTAAGGCACCATTTCTGCCAATGCCAGCGGGATGCCAACACAAGACATATATTCCCCTCCTATTCTTTGTCAGCCTTCCGCAAGCACCATGTCATTTGGGACACCCTGGTCCACTCCTTCACTCACAATGGCCCCCCCCACAACCCCAGGGCACCTTCCCCGGAACTGCAACAAGATGTAACACAAGGCCTTTTACTTCCTCCCTCCTCAGTATTCAAGCCCCAACCTTCCAGGTGAAGCAGTGCTTTACCTGCACTTCACTCAATCCATCCTATTGCATTTGTTGCCCATCTTGTGATCTCATCTACGATGGGGGGAGAAAAAGCTTAGACTGACTGACCACTTTGCAGGACACCTACATTCTGTCCACAAAAAAAGACCCTGCTGCCACTTCACCACACCAACCTGTTCCCTGGCCAACATCTCTGTCTCAGTTGCTGCAGTGCTCCAGTGAAGCCTCAGGGCAAACTGGAAGAATAGCACCTCATTTTCAGCTTGGGAACTCTCTAACCTTCTGGACTCACTATCAAGTTCAATAATCCTAGGGCTTGACAAACTTTCTCCCATGTCCTTACCCCAACCCCCACACACCAGGCCTTGTTATCACATGTTCTGCTATTACACACAACCCCTTGTTAGCCATGAATAGTCCCCATCAGCAGCTATTCATTCTCCTAGGCTGATCATTATCCACTCCTTTGTCTATCCAAATGTATTTCTCTTTCTTTGGGCTGTATCCTCACCTATCATTTTCTCCTTACCCCCTCCCCCTACCCTTTCGCTTCCATAAAAAATCAATGGGGCGGCATGGTGGCTCAGTGGTTAGCAGGGCTGTCTCACAGCACCAGGGTCCCAGGTTCGATTCCAGCCTTGGGTGACTGTCTGTGTGGAGTTTGCACGTTCCCCCCCGTGTCTGTGTGGGTTTCCTCCAGGTGCTCTGGTTTCCTCCCACAGTCCAAAGATGTGCAGGTTAGCTCAATTGGCCATGCTAAATTGCCCATAGTGTTAGCTGCATTAGTCAGAGGGAAATGGGTCTGGGTGGGTTACTCTTTGGAGGGTCGGTGTGGACTGGTTGGGCCATAGGGCCTGTTTCCATGCTGTAGGGAATCTAATCTAACGCTTTCCTAGCCACCATCAATTCTGAGAAAGAGCCACTGGACCTGAAACATTAACTCTGATTTCTCTCCACAGGTGCTGCCAGACTTGCTGCACTTTTTTGAGCAATTTCTGTTGTTATTTGTGAGATTATGACACTTTGAGAAGAAGATTAGAGGCATAGACGATTTTCTAAATGGGGAAAGATTTTGGAAATCTGAAACACAAAGGGACTTGGGAGTTCAGCTTCTCTTCAGGTTAATATGTAGCTTGGGTTGGCTGTTAGAGAAAGGCAACATTAGCAGAGATGGATTGTTGAAGCTGTAAAAGGCTCTGGTCAAATTGCTCTGGGAATATTATGAGCAATTTTGGGTCCCATATCTAAAGAAGATGGGCTGACTTTGGAGGGGAAGTTCACAAGAATTATCCCAGGGATGAAGGATTTGTCATATGAGGAGCAGTTGAGGACTCTGGGGGGGGGGGTCTGCACTAAATGGAGATTAGAATGATGAGGAGGATCTCATTAAAACTTACAGAATACCAAACGGTCTGGATAGACTGGACGTGGGGATAATTTTTCCAATAGCAGGAGTGACAAGGACCTGAGAGCACGGCCTCAGAGTAAAGCAGTGACCCTTCAGAACTCAGCTGAGGAGGCATTTCTTCAGCGAGAAGGTGGTGACTCTGTAGCGAGAACACAAACTAATGATCCAGTTCTGGTCACCCTGTTACAGGAAGGTTATTGTTAAGCTGGAGAGGATTCAGAAGAAATTTCCCAGGATGTTGCCAGGAATGGAGGGTTTGAGTTATAAGGAGAGGCTGGAAAGGCTGGGACTATTTTCACTGGAGTGTAGGAAGTTGAGAGGTGAGGGGTGAATACCATATGTCTTTTCCCTAGGGTGGGTGATTTCATGACAACGGGGCCTCTTTTTAAGGTGAGAGGATAAAAATTTTAAAAAAGACATGAGGGGCAATTTTTTTTTGCATAGAGAGTGTGTTGAATGAACTTCCAGTGGAAGTGGTGGATGTGGATACAATTGCAATGTTTAAAAGACATTTGGATAAGATCATGAATAGGAAATGTTTGGAGGGATATGGGCCAAGCACAAGCAGGTGGGACTAGTTTAGTTTGGGATTACAGTCGGTGTGGACTGGTTGAACCAAAAGGTTTGTTTCCATGCTGTATGACTCTATGATTCTATAACGGTTAATGGAAACATATAACGGGTGAATGGAAACTTGTTAGGTCAAAATTACATTGGGGGTGATGATGCATCTCAACCATGTCCACCAGTCTCTAAAGGCCTCTATCATGCTAGCAGACACTGCATACTCCCCCTCCACAGACACCCAAGCACAGACAGAATCACAAAATAGGGGATTTTCATTTCTACTCTGAATCAAATTATAACCAGCAGAGGAAATACCACTGGCGAGTTTTAACAAGAAGAGGCACTTGTCATACAAAATGAGCCAATTTATTGCATGATCAAAATAGATACAAATTACATTAATGAGTTAATCATAATACATGTGCTGTACTGCTCAATTCTCCACTCAAAGGCCACATGCCATCATCAGATTGGGGGGGGGAGGTCAAAGCAAGCTCACATTAACTGTTTCAGAACCATTACCTAATAAAACAGGAAGCACTCTCAATAGCAAGTTTTGAAACAAAATTGGATAAATGCACGAAGGGGAAATATTGTAGGATTGAATAGTTTCCTTCTCTGTTGCTTTTATAATTGCTCCATGGTATTAATTGCAGTGAGCTGTCTGTGATTACACAGCAAGATTCCAATACTGTTTCACCGTAACCATCTTCGGGATCGGTGGCAGATTAGTTTGCCAATTCCAATTTTCTATTTGCTGTTTTAACCTTATGTTGGAGCTGTGTGCCTGACTTTGCTTCTTCAGTCACCAGACACAATGTTGACCCTGCTTGCTTCTAGTCTTTGGAGAAGTAAGCAGGTAATGCTTAGTGAATCATGAAGAACACACAGTTGGTCAGTGATATTTATTGTGGCCACAGTTGTAATGATATGTCCGATTTTTAATAAAACTTTTTAAACATTTTTGTCATTTACATAAATGATTTGGATGCGAATATAAGAGGTACAGTTAGTAAGTTTGCAGATGACACCAAAATTGGAGGTGTAGTGGACAGCGAAGAGGGTTACCTCAGATTACAACAGGATCTGGACCAGATGGGCCAATGGGCTGAGAAGTGGCAGATGGAGCTTTATTCAGATAAATGCGAGGTGCTGCATTTTGGGAAAGCAAATTTTAGCAGGACTTATACACTTAATGGTAAGGTCCTAGGGCATGTTGCTGAACAAAGAGACTTTGGAGTACAAGTTCATAGCTCCTTGAAAGTGGAGTCGCAGGTAGATAGGATAGTGAAGAAGGCATTTGGTATGCTTTCTTTTATCAGTCAGAGTATTGAGTACAGGAGTTGGGAGGTCACGTTGCAGCTGTACAGGACATTGGTTAGGCCACTGTTGGAATATTGTGTGTAATTCTGGTCTCCTTCCTATTGGAAAGATGTTGTGAAACTTGAAAGGGTTCAGAAAAGATTTACAAGGATGTTGCCAGGGTTGGAGGATTTGAGCTACAGGGAGAGGCTGAACAGGCTGGGGCTGTTTTCCCTGGAGCATCGGAGGCTGAGGGGTGACTTTATAGAAGTTTACAAAATTATGAGGGGCATGGATGGGGTAAATAGGCAAAGTCTTTTCCCTGGGGTTGTGGAGTCCAGAACTAGAGGGCATAGGTTTAGTGTGAGAGGGGAAAGGTATAAAAGAGACCGAAGGGGCAGCTTTTTCATACAGAGGGTGGTACATGTATGGAATGAGCTGCCAGAGGAAGTGGTGGAGGCTGGTACAATTGTAACATTTAAGAGGCATTTGGATGGGTATATGCATAGGAAGGGTTTGGAGGGATATGGGCGGGGTGCTGATAGGTGGGACTAGATTGGGTTGGGATATCTGGTCAGTATGGACGGGTTGGACCGAAGGGTCCGTTTCCATGCTGTACATCTCTATGACTCTAAATTAAGATCCTCGCCAGTCTTGAGCACTGTTTGTTGAGGAGAGATTTCTCAGGTATATTCCAGGTATGTGTCAGCAGATGAACAGCACCATAAGATTTATTCTTACCCCCTCCAACCACTCTGTAGTCTGCGTAGGCTTCCTCCGGGTGCTCCAGTTTCCTCCCACAGTCCAAAGATATGCGGGTTAGGTGCGTTTACCATGCTAAATTTTTATGTACATATATGTTAATATCATTTATCTTAGAGTTTAGATTTTGAACTAGTGGCATGTGGGTTTTCATCTATGTGAAATATGTTTAATAACAAACTGGTCAGTGTTTCTGGAGCCATAATTTTGAACCAGCATGTATCAGAGATTTGGGCCCTCCTAGTCCAACAACGTGTATTTGTTTGCATTGTGGAGTTTTATAACTGGAGAGAGAAAACATTAATGGTTTAGGACAATCAATAATTGAGTTTTGATTTGGAAAGAAAAGTTTTGTTTCAATTTGTAGAAGATCTACCTGGAGAAAAGAGTTAGTTTACAACAGTTAGGTTCCTTGATGTAAAGGTTTTAGTTTGAAATCCAAGTCCAGAAGTGTTGGGTTAAAATACTGAAGGGGTTATTTGAAGCTAAGAAAATTTAAGCTCAGTTGTATCAAAAAGGAAAAGGCTATCAATTTCTGAAGACCAGAAATAGGAAGAAATGTTAAATAAAACCTATAGATTTGACAGAGAAGGGAACTATCTTGTTGGTATTTGAGTATGGTAGTGATGGTGACAGAAATGGACGGGATATTATTTTGCTGTGTGTTCTGACATCTTTCAAGTTATGTTAAATAAGTAGCTGCATTTATTTTATCTTCAACTCTCTTGAGTAATGGACTTCTGTTTTATTCTCAAAATCAAAAATGCTGCATTGCATGGTTCTGTTTTGCTGAAAAAGCAACACATCAAATTGAAAACAAAACATGATCGATCAAGCCAGATTTCTGTCTACGATCTGATTTGTCTAGCATCAATTGGGAACATAACAGTATGCAGGTGCTGTCTGAGAAATAAGAAACAGAAGGGGCATGATATAAGCTGGGATAATCCCTTAAAATACAGGACAGCCGGTCCCTCTGGCATTGGGTTCCACAAAATTGGAAAGAAAGCAAGGCTTCAGAAATGGTGCAGCCTTGTCACTTGAACTCTGCCTAGAATGATGAACCATCAAGAAGAAAAAATTTCAAATTGAATCAATTTTTATTAGCAGAAGTCTAATCATGTGCTGATATTTTATAAGTGTTTAAAATTGTGAAAGAATGGGACATTATAAAAGTAGCAGATTGTCTTCAGTATTTGAAAGGCCTAGACTGAGAGTCACTGATGCACGATTAAAGGTAAGAGTGAAGTATTAGCACAGAGAGGTTAAACTTTGCAAGGCTGTGGAGCAATTTCCAGGGTTCACATTTGAGATAGAAACTGTGTCAACATTCAAGGTTAGATTGTTGGGGTGGCTGAAAGGCAAGGGGATGATGGATTGTGGGTACAGGCTATGTCAACGTGATCAGGAATATTTGCTCAATTGGATGATACACAAAGGCACAGACTGATTAGTTTGTGTGTTGTGTGTTATAGGCCAGGTTCAACGCAGCCTGAGCAATTACAGTCAGAGATTGGGAAATTAATTCAAGAACAGTAAGGAACACTTCCCCCTCTCTTACATCTATCTCGATCTCCTCCTTTAGTGGGCGGCATGGTGGCTGAGTGGTTACTGATTCCAGCCTTGGGCAACTGTCTTTGTGGAGTTTGCATGCTCTCCCCATATCTGCATGGGTTTCAGTTGGGTGCTCTAGTTTCTTCCCATAGTCCAAAGTTGTTCAAGTTAGGTGAATTGGCCATGCTAAATTGCTGACAGTGTCCAGGAATGTGCAGGGTAAGTGGGTTAGCCATGGGAAATGCAAGGTTACAGGGATAGGGTAGGGGGGGGGGGTCCGGGTGGGATGCTCTTTGGAGGGTTGGTGTGGACTTGGTGGGCTGAATGGCCTGCTTCCACACTATAGGGATTCAATGAATCTGATGTCTCCAGCATTACAGATCCCAATCTAAGTCGATTTGCTCCACGTGATATCAAGAAATAGTTGGAGACATTGGATATCACAATGGCTATTGGCCCTGAAACATTCTGGCAATAGTACTGGAGACATCTGCTTCAGAATTTGCCACTCCTCTAGCCAATGCTGACATCTACCCGACAATGTGGAAAAATACCAAGGTATGTCCTGCATACAAAAAGTAGGAAAAATCCAGGGAAGACAATTACACTCTCATCAGTCTACTCTCAAAGATCAGCAAACTGATGGAAAGGATCATTGACGGTGCTATTAAGTGGCAGTTTCTCAATAAGTTTGTGGTTCACCAGCGACATCCTGGTTCTGAACTCATCACAGTTTTTGGTCCAAACAAAGTACAAAAAGCTGAATTCTAATGGTGAGGTGACACCCCCTTGATGCAGCATTTGACCGAGCGTGGTGTCAAGGACCCCTCGGAAAACTCGGGTCAATGGGATTGAGGGAAAATCTGTCGCCGGTGTGAATCACAACACAAAGGAACATGGCTGTGGTTATTGGAAGTGCAAACCCTTTAGAGACACAAGGAATACCTTCAGCAACACTGAGCTTAAGATATGATAACTGTACTCCCTCCAACACCCACTTACACTCCATATTTGCACAGACCATGCAAGATGCTTGAGACTGGCATTGAGAGAATACTGCCAGTGAAGATTTGATGGGCTACCAAATCTGTACCTTTCAAACGAAATGGCAGCACTGTCAAAAGCAGCACATCAAAAATAAATCCTCTTTGGTTGTCAGTACAAAAAAGTCTTTACAGTGAAGCTATAAAGATCCTTCCACCCAAATATCCTGTAGATAGAGTGTACAATTCTCTTTAATAATACCCTATCAGGAGCCTGCTGTTTTACCCAGTGCCATTAATTTAGCGATTAAGTAATATTGTCTGTAATCCAGCTAAAGACGCTGAATGAAATCAAACAGACAAGTTCAAGGCTGTGGATGGGTGTGTTCTTCTATCACTGCAGTTTTTGGAATGACATTATAATTTAATTGATTGGGTTACTGTTGTCACATGGAGTCACACAGCACGGAAATAGACCCTTTGGTCCAACCAGTTCACGCCGAACATAATTCCAAATTAAACTAGTCCCACCTGCCTGCTCCTGGCCCATATCCCTCTAAACCTTTCCCATTCATGTACTCATCTAAACGTCTTTTAAACATAACTGTGCCCGCATCTACCATGTCCTCAGGAAGTTCATTCTGCATCCTTTGTATAAAAAAAATTGTCCCTCATAGCTGCTTTAAATCTCTCTCCTCTGACCTTAAAAATATGACACCTTTTCTTGAATTCTTCCATTCTAAGGAAGAGACATCTACCATTAACTCTATCTATACCCCTCATGATTTTATAAACCTCTGTAAGGTCACCTCCTACACTCCAGTGAAAAAAGTCCTAGTATATCCAGTCTTTCTTTCAAACTTAAACCTTCCATACCTGGTGACATCCTGGTAAATCTCTTCTGAATATACTTCCTACAACTGGGTGACCAGAAATGGACACAGTATTCCAGAAGAAGTTAAAAATCACACAACACCAGGTTATAGTCCAATGGGCTTATTTGGAAGCACTAGCTTTCAGAGCACTGCTCCTTCATCAGGTGGTTGTAGAGTATAAGATCATAAGACACAGAATTTATAGGAAAAGATTACAGTGTAATGCAACTGAAATGGACAAACCTGGATTGGTAAGTCTTTTATCTTTTAGAATGGGTTGCAGGTTTCGGTGGCAACCCCAGGAATCCTGATGAAGGGCTCTTGCCCGAAACATTGATTCTCCTGCTCCTCGGATGCTGCCTGACTTGCTGTGCTTTTCCAGCGCCACATTGTCAACTCTAATCTCCAGCATCTGCAGTCCTCACTTTCGCCATGAAAATTCCAGAACTTCTTTAAAGTGAACTTCTTGAGACAACTTAAGGTTTTATAACAAAAGTTGACGTCTCAGCTCAGACAATGCATTGAAGATGTGAGGCTAGAGTCTGTCTGTATCCCAATCTTGAGTCAGACTGGTTCTATTTCTAAAACGGAATTTACAAAATAATACATGTATTGCCAGCCTGCATTGACTATCTGCAGATTGTGCATTCTTTGAGCAAAATAGAATGTATCTGCAAATATAGTTCTGCAAATACAAATTCACCCCATAGACTTATAAGTGTGTGTGCCTACATGAGAGAGAGTGTGTGCATGTGAGTGTGAGTGCACGTGAGAGAGTTTGTGTTTGCATGTGTGAAAGCTTGGTAAAGTGTGTATGGGTGTGATGGAGTATAAGCCTGTGAGAGGGTACGTGTGAGTGTGGGTGGGTGTCTGTATGTGAGTGTATGAGAGAGAGCATGTGTACGACAGAGGGTCTGCGTGAGTATGTGTGTATGTGTGCTTGTGAGAGAGTGTATAGTCTAGTGGGGTCACCTGTAGTGTGACATGAATCCAAAATCCCGGTTAGGCCAACCTCGTGGGTACCAAACTTCGCTATCAGCCTCTGCTCGGCCACTTTGCGTTGTTGCCTGTCCCAAAGTCTGCCTTGGAGGATGGTGACCAGAAGATCAGTGGTCGAATGTCTCGGACCGCTGAAGTGTTCACTGACACACCCCTGTCTGTTTTTTTTATAAATATTTTTATTAGAGATTTAACATTTTTACAAGTTTACAAAAATAAACAAAACTCTCAAATACAAACATTGATATACAATTAAATCAAATATACAATAGCCAAAATTTAACAAAAGAAAAAATACCGAAAAAGAAAAAAAAACTCAACTGTCTACTAATCTAACCTACAACTAACCAGAGTGTATATTTAAGTCTCTTACATGCTCGGAATGTGTTAACATCAAATGTAATAAAACCCGTATCCGTGCGGGATTCCTCTCCTAAGGGGCCCCGGACCAGCCAGGTTTCTAATCTCAATTAAATAAAAGCCCTTGTTAGGATAACCGAGATATCTGTATTTATGTAATTCAAAAAGGGCTGCCATATTTTATAAAATAATTCGGTCTTTCGGTGCACCATATTTGTAAGGAAGTCAAGGGGAATACATTCCATAATTAATCTGTGCCAATTTGAAAGTCCGGGGGGCTCTCAGCCACCCAGTTCACCAAAATATTTTCCTTGCACAGAAAGAGAGAATAGAAAATAGTCCCTTCCGTACATGTCCAGGGAGGGAAAGTTCGAAAAGCCCAAAAGGAGAGATACAGGGTCCACTTTAATTTCTGTTCCTAAAATTTCTGTCAGGGTACTTGCTACTTTAGTCCAATATCTACGGATCTTATGACAGGTCCATAGGCAATGTACAAGAGTGCCCACCTCTATTTTACATTTAGGACACATTGGAGATGCTCCTGCCTTAAATTTTGCCAATCGATCCGGTGCTATATGGGCCCTATGAAGTATCTCCAGCCGAATAGCCTGGGTTCTTTTACAGATGGTGATTCTTCTGGCGTTTTCCCAAATATCATTCCACGTTTCTATAGAGATTTCTAGTCCCAAATCCTGATCCCATGTTTTAAGCAGATTATCCATATCTCCCGATACTTCATCATGTAGTAAATGATAAATAGTACTGATGGAGGATACCCCAACTGGTCGTAGGACACTACATTCTCTATCTGATTTATAAAGACTATCTAATAACGTAGTCTTCTTCTGTATATAGTCTCGAATTTGGAAGTATGGAAAGAGGTCTCCATTAGGTAATCCGAATTTCTGACCCAGCTGTTCAAAAGACATCAGGACCCCATCCTTAAATAGGTCCCCAAGACATGAGATACCCCTGGATCTCCAGAGTTTAAAAGTGGCGTCTGTAAACCCCGGTTGGAATCCCCATGCTCCCACTATCGGTGCATAGGGGGATGTTTTATGTGAATTACCCTCATTTTGCCACATTATATTCCAAGCCTTTAATGATTTTCCTCTTGTCTGAAAATAAGAGGTAAATAAGTGGGTATTTTACTTGAGAGGCCTCGATGTCCAACCAGATTGATTGTGGATCAGACAAGACCCAATCAGCTATGTAACTTAATAGGGAACTTAACTGATATTTCCTAAAATCTGGGAAGTCCAATCCTCCCCTTGCCTGTGGAAGCTGTAGCTTCTTCAGCTTAATGAGGGGCCATCTATGATTCCAGATAAAGGAACCCAGCCAGCCGTATAATTTACGTAGAGCCAGCCTCGGCAGCATCACCGGAAGCATTCTCATAGGGTATAGGACACGGGGCAGGATATTGATTTTAACTAGTGCTATTCTACCCAACCAGGAAATTGGAAGGTGTCCCCATCGCTGGAGGTCCTGCCTTGTCCTTTCCAGTAAATGCATAAAATTAGCCTTATACAACTGACCAAATACTGGGGTAATAAAAATGCCTAAATATAAGAAGCCCTCCAGGGACCAATGAAAGGGAAAATGGGATCCGTCCACTAAGTGGGGTATCATAGCAAGGCCACCCATTGGCATAGCCTCCGATTTTGAAAAATTAATTTTATAGCCTGAGAATGCGCTAAATGTATTAATAACTTGGATTAGGCGAGGTACGGACATCAGAGGATTACTGAGGAATAGAAGAACATCATCTGCACAAAGGGTAATTTTATGTTTACCTGTACCAATCCTCAAGGCCGTTATATTAGGATCAGCCCGTATAGCTTCTGCTAGTGGTTCAATTATTAGCGTAAATAACAATGGCAAGAGGGGACATCCCTGACGGCAGCCCCTACCCACATTGAAGCTATCTGAACCTAATCCATTGGTAATCACAACTGCTTTGGGATCACTATACAATGTTGAGACCCATTTGGTAAACACCTTTCCAACGCCAAACCTTTCCAATGTGTAAAACAAATATGACCATTCAACCCTATCGAATGCCTTTTCCGCGTCTAATGAAACTACTACTCTTGGTATCTTTCCCTGATGGCAGGCTTGAATCATATTCAAAACCCTTCTAATATTATTTGATGATCTACGGCCCTTAATAAACCCCGTCTGATCCTCCTTTATGATATGTGGCAGTACCCTTTCTAGTCTCAATGCTAACGTTTTAGAAAGGATTTTAAAATCTACATTTAGCAAGGATATTGGTCTGTATGACGCACAATCTTCTGGATCCTTTCCTTTTTTAAGGATAAGAGAGATATTTGCCTCTTTCAGCGAAGGCGGGAGACAGCCCTGACTATATGCATCGTTATACATGTCCATAAGTGGACCAGCCAATATTTCTGTAAATTCTTTATAGAATTCAGCTTGAAAACCATCTGGGCCAGGTGCCTTACCACTCTGAAGTTGCCTGATTGCATCAAGTATTTCTTGGGCTGTTAGAGGAGCATTTAGGACCGATACCTGTTCTGGAGTTAGGCCCGAAAAGGTCAAATTTTTAAAAAATGACTGCATCCTCCTAGTCCTGTCTTCACAATCCTGCGATTTATATAACTCAGAATAAAATTCTCTAAAGATCGCATTAATCTTTTTATGATCATGAGTCAGAATACCCGTACTTTCCTTGATAGGCGTAATAGTCTGAGGGGCCTTTTTTATCTTTGCATGAAATGCTAAGTATCTACCCGGTTTGTCGCCATATTCATATAACCTTTGTTTTGCAAATAATATTTCCCTCTTAGCCGTTTGAGTAAGCGTAGTGTTTAGAGCTGTCATAAGGGCCGTAATCCTTTGCAATTTAATAATAGAAGGTCTATCAGTGTATGCTGTTTCAGCTGCTTTTAAGCGAGCTTCAAGCAGATGCTGTTGTTCTCCCTTCAATTTTTTCTGGGTCGCTGAGTAGGAGATGATCAAACCTTGCATGTAAGCTTTGATGGTCTCCCACATCATTGATGGGTTGCTAGCTGTACCTGAATTAATTTCTAAAAAAGTTTTAAATTCTTGAGAGAAATGCTTTACAAATTTACTATCTTTCATTAGGAAGGGGTCCATACGCCAATGCCGAGGGGATGTCCCATTGTTCCTCGCCTTAGTTTCCATATATACAGCAGCGTGGTCGGAAATTGCTATACTACCTATTTTACAGGATGATATGGAATTTAAAAAAATCGAGGGGGCAAAAAACATATCAATTCTAGTATGACATTTATGTGGATTGGAGTAGAAAGAAAAATCTCTGCCCTGTGGATGAAGACATCTCCATACATCTACTAATCCTAATTCTTTGTTCAGATCCACCAATTGTCTAGATCTGGGAGATACTCCTGCAGTACTCTTGGGAATCCTATCTATTTCCGGATCCATAATACAATTAAAGTCTCCCCCTATAATTGTATGACGGGCACCAAAAGCCATCAATTTTGAAAAGGCTTCCGTTATAAATTTAAAGGGGTGTGCCGGGGGGGCAGTACAAATTTAAAATCCCATATTCCTCTCCATTTATAAGGGTTTTAATCAAAATATATCGTCCGGATTCGTCTTTTATCTGATTTAGGATTTAGAAAGGGAAATTCTTCCGAACAAGAATAACAACTCCCCTGCTTTTTGAGCTAAAAGAAGAAAAAAGGCCTGATCAAATCCACCCTGTCGTATTCAAGTGTTCTTTATCCGACAGGTGTGTCTCCTGTAGGAGAGCTATATCAACTCTTTCTTAAGATTTGATAATATTTTCTTCCTTTTGACTGGCAAATTACTCCCCTTGACATTCCAGGTGCACCACTTAACCGACTGATCAACCATAATCCTCTGGGCCAATCCGAGACCCCTCGGGAGGGGGATCCCTATCCAGAACATCCCGAGCATAGAGCATATAAAATTTACAAAAATAAAGGCTCTCTAATACACTCACAACAGTATAATAAAAAACTATTTCTAAATAATAAAAAAAATATAAAACATATCTAAGTGAAGACTTTCCCCCTTGTTCCTAGGGGGTGTCACTTCCTCTCCAAAGGTCCATCATATCCTCTCCCAACCAATGCCCCACCCTTGACCCAGGCGCTCCTCAATAAAATGAGGAGAATTCAGATATAATACAAAGCTAGAGTTAACAGTGAGCACCCTACCCCCACCCATACCAACACCTGGATATATTTGGTAATGTTAATACCATATATAAACATATAACTATAAAATTACAACCTCAACAAATAATAATTAAATATAATTATACAAAATAACAAGGGAAAAACAACCCCGCTCCTAAAGACAGAGGTAAAATAGAATAAGGTAACCTCCTCCCCCCACCAACATTAACCAAACCCTCCGGCTTATATATATATATATATATACACACACATACATACTCACATACATTACATTTTACATTACATTACATTACATTACAGTGTGGAAACAGGCCCTTCGGCCCAACAAGTCCACACCTACCCACCGAAGCGCAACCCACCCATACCCCTGCATTTACCCCTTACCTAACACTACGGACAATTTAGCATGGCCAATTCACCAGACCTGCACATCTTTCGACTGTGGGAGGAAAACGGAGCACCCGAAGGAAACCCACACAGACACGGGGAGAACGTGCAAACTCCACACAGTCAGTCGCCTGAGGCGGGAATTGAACCCGGGTCTCAGGCGCTGTGAGGCAGCAGTGCTAACCACTGTGCCACCGTGCCACCCACAAAATATAAAATAATAAAAGAAAACAACCCCGGGTGGGGGAGAAAATCAAATCCCTCTCCCCACCCCCCATGATAGTATTAAACAGTAAGGTAAGAAAAAAGAAAAAAAGGGGGGGGGATATAAACCAAAGCAGGGGGAAAGGCAAACCAACATGCATTATGTCTTACAAATTATCTAAGAGAATCCAAGAATTCCTTAGCCTTTTCTGGCGATCCGAAGTTATACACGGATCCTTCATGGTTAAAGCGTAGCGTCGCTGGGTAGCGTAAGGAGTACTGAATATTTAAGACCCTTAAACACTTCTTCGCCTCATCGAATGCCTTCCTCTTTCAGACCAGAGCTGGGGAAAAGTCCTGGAATAACATGATCTTGGATCCTTTATAGATCATAGCTTGGTGGTCTTTTCCAAGATTTCTAGAAGCTTCTAGGAGTATCTGCCTCTCCCTATAGCTCTGCAGCCGGAAAATGACCGGGCGTGGGCGTTGGTTCGAGCCGGGCCCGTGTATTGCGACCCGGTAGGCCCACTCCACCCTTACCCGGCCTGATCCAGCTTCCAGATTTAAAAGCTGTGGCAGCCACTGCTGGAGGAATGCTGTAAGCTGGCCTTCCTCTTCCCGTTCGGGAAGGCCCAGCAAATGAATATTTTTTCGACGACCTCGATTATCGAAGTCGTCAATGTAATTCTCTAAGGTCCGGACTCGCTGTTCGAGAGTCCGGACCTGATCCACGGCCAATTGCGCTGTAGTTTCGGAGGTCGCGGCCTTTAACTCCGCCCCTCCAACTCGGCGCTCAATTTCCTGGATGTCTCGGTCGTGCTTCTGCAGCGCGGCCGAGAGTGAGTCCCATCGATTTTGGGATTC
Source organism: Chiloscyllium plagiosum (assembly GCF_037043375.1). NCBI lineage: Eukaryota > Metazoa > Chordata > Chondrichthyes > Orectolobiformes > Hemiscylliidae > Chiloscyllium > Chiloscyllium plagiosum. The sequence continues at coordinate 100,052,186 of NW_028270150.1, forward strand.
TTCAATGAAAGCAGCGATCTTCATATCCAGCTTGGAGATCATCTCCACAAGGCTTGTCACTGTTGGTAAGTCCCCCGGGGCAGCTGTGGACGCCTCAGCTGCAGCTGGAGAGGGTGGGGGAGGGGTTCCTGTTTGCTGAGAGCTGCGGGCTCCCTTCCCTTTGGTCATTTTTACTAAATATTAGATTGTTTAAATGTAATACTAAGCAACTAATTAAATTAAACAGATATTATGAATGATTTGGTGAGTGTGGTGGTGGTGGGTGACCCACTTTACCCAAGTCTTGGGAGGAGCACTATAGACTCAGACTTGCTGGGTCGCCGCCATCTTGGGTCCCACCCCTGTCTGTTGATTGTTGTGCGGTGTCCCTTCATCCGTTGTCATAATGTCTCGCCAATGTACCATGCCTCAGGGCATCCTTGCCTACAGATAGGCAACATTGGCTAAGTCACATGAGTACACAGTGGGTGGTGTCCTCACAGGTAATGGTGATACTCCAGAAGAGACCCCACCAATGTCCTGTACAACCTCAATTTGACTCCCCAGCTCCTCTACTCAAAGGACTGAGCAATGAAGTCAAGCGTGCTAAATGCCTTTTAACCACCCTGTCTATATGTGATGCAAACTTCAAAGAATTATGTACCTGAACTCCTAAGTCTCTCTGTTCGACAACACTACCCAAGGCCCTACCATTAATTGTACAAGTGCTGCCCCTGTTAGTTTTACCAAAATGCATGTACCGAGATGCAATGAAAAGTGTTGGTTTGCGTGCTATACAGGTAAATCATACTGTACAAAGTGCGCTGGGGTAGCGCAGCATTGTGATCTAATTTTCCAAAATTGGATGGGGAATTTGATGATTGTATAGCAATGATCAAGGGTGTTTGGACATTTGGTGGGACAGGAGATGTATTGATGGTATTTTGGTATTCTAGATGCTGAGGTCATCATTTTCATAAAGGTGAATATATAATGCAGTTCCTGGTTAGATACTGGGTTCTATCTGTGGCTTGGCTTCCTGGAGAACCTTTAGAGGAGGGCAGCATAGTGGCTGGGTCACTGTCACAACGATTGAGAGGCCCAGGCTAATCCAGAGAGAAGAGTTCAAATCCCACCATGACTACCTGGGAGAGTTTAACTCAATTAAGTAATAGAATAAACCCGTATTAAATGTTAGCCTCATTATAAAACTACCAGATTGATTCGAAAACCATCTGGTTTCCCTCTGGTTCCCTTCATGTCCTTCAGGGAAGGAAATCTTCTGTCCAAGCCTGGTCTGGTCTTTGTGGGACTCCAGAGACAGGGCAATATGGCTGACTCTGAGTTACACTTCGAAATGGCCCAGAAAACCACTCAGCTTGGTCGCTCACTACCACGTGGTGAAGGTCAATTATAAATGTGGGCAATAAATACTGTGTTCACCCTGAATGAATAAGCCTGGGTGTACAAGTACCCAAAGCACTTTTTCAGTGGTTCAGGGTTGCTTTGCTCACAGCGCCAGGGACCTGGGTTCACTTCCACCCTTGAGCGACTGTCTGTGTGGGTTTTGCATATTCTCCCCACACCTGTACGGGTTTACTCTGGGTGCTCTATAAGACCATAAGACCATAAGACATAGGAGTGGAAGTAAGGCCATTCGGCCCATCGAGTCCACTCCACCATTCAATCATGGCTGATGCGCATTTCAGCTCCACTTACTAGCGTTCTCCCCGTAGCCCTTAATTCCTTATGACAACAAGAATCTATCAATCTCGGCCTTGAAGACATTTAGCGTCCCGGCTTCCACTGCACTCCGTGGCAATGAATTCCACAGGCCCACCACTCTCTGGCTGAAGAAATGTCTCCGCATTTCTGTTCTGAAATGACTCCCTCTAATTCTAAGGCTGTGTCCACGGGTCCTAGTCTCCTCGTCTAACTGAAACAATTTCCTAGCATCCACCTTTTCCAAGCCATGTATTATTTTGTACGTCTCTATTAAGTCTCCCCTTAATCTTCTAAACTCCAACGAATACAATCCCAGTATCCTCAGCCGTTCCTCATATGTTAGACCTGTCATTCCAGGGATCATCCGTGTGAATCTCCGCTGGACACGTTCCAGTGCCAGTATGTCCTTCCTGAGGTGTGGGGACAAAAACTGGTCCTTTTACCAAAACTAGTTTCCTTTTACAGTTTAATGTTGTGCAGGTTAGGTGGATTGGCCATGTTAAATTACCCATAGTACCCAGGGATGTGGGGGTTAGGTGGATTATTCGTGGGAAATGTAGGGTTACAGGGAATAAGGCTGGGTGGGAGGGAGCAGGGGGATGGTTCTGGGTGGGATGCTCTTTGGCGGGCTGCATTGGACTCAATAGGCCAAATGGCCTGCTTCGCCACTGTAGGGATTCTATGAAAAGGTGACTGTTTTCGGAAAGAGGGCAGAGGAAATAAATTCAAATCTCTGAACAGGGGGCGTTCCAAAACTGCTCACAACTTACAATAGATTGGTTAACACAACACTGCTGTTATACTCAACTAAGTGTTGTCAAACTAAGTGGTAACTTCTGTACTCTGCATTTAATGTTACAGTGCAGGTGTACCATCTGTAAAATATGCTGTGGTTTTAATCAATCTGGAACAGTGACATGCAAGGTCACACTAGAAGCTACAAAAAAAAAACACTGGCTCTGTTTTGTGGGATCATTCTTCACACATGATAGAAATTTGGCAACAGTTTGACTGGCCTGAGGAAAACTGCCTGGTTCATAGTCTAAACCTTCACACAGTGACTGTAGTAACTCAACAATTTGGTTTATTTAATGCTCTTTATTGCCCTTTTCTCCAGCCCCTCCAGATTAATTCTGGACCAACAATCTGTCCCTGTCCACCTATGTAAAGACAACAGTCGAGAAAACACAACAATGTCTCCACTCCCTCAGGTGGCTAAGGAAATTCAGCATGTCCTAACAATTTTCATACATGCACCATTAGGATGCTTTCTCAGCGTGGTATGGCAACTGCTCTTGCCAAGATCGCAAGAAACCATAGCGGGTTGTGAACATAGCCCAGTCCATCACACAAAACAGCCTTCCATCCATACTTCCCTGTGCCTTGGGAAAGAAGCCAGCATAATCAAAGACCCGTCCCATCCCAGTTATACTCTCTTCCATCAAATAGATTAAAGAACAGCTTTTTACCCACTGTTATCAAACTTTTGAATGGATCTCTCAAACATTAATTCTGATCTCTGTCTGTCTTTGCACCTTCTGAACAGCTGTAAAACTGTATTCTGATAACCCTGATGCACCTCGTACGGTGCAAGCTGCCTATATAGCATGGAAAACAACACTTTTCACTGTATCTCGGTACATACAAAAACAATCAATTACTCAATCAGTAATTGAAACACCACTTTGAGATTTATTGTAAGTCATTAACTCTGCTGTCAGCCAATATCTGTTCTATACTGTTCAATGTCCCAACCCATCAGACTCGAGTGCATGATTTTCCAAACCATCCACCCCCTACAACCCCAGTCCCCAGGAACCAATATCACTCATCTTCCCTCCATAAGAACCCTCTTTCAAACTCATCCCTTCATCACCAATCTACTCCTCCCCAGCCAAAGCCCCCCCAAGACTGAGGAGAAAGTGAGGTCTGCAGATGCTGGAGATCAAAGTTGAAACTTTATTGCTGGAACAGCACAGCAGGTCAGGCAGCATCCAGGGAACAGGAGATTCGACGTTTCGGGCACAGGCCCTTCTTCAGGAATTAATTCTGATCTCTGTCTGTCTTTGCACCTTCTGAACAGCTGTAAAACTGTATTCTGATAACCCTGTTGCACCTTGTAAGACAGAGATCAGAATTAATTCCTGAAGAAGGGCCTGTGCCCGAAACGTCGAATCTCCTGTTCCCTGGATGCTGCCTGACCTGCTGTGCTGTTCCAGCAATAAAGTTTCAACCCCCCAAGACTGACCCAATCACTCCCCCTTGTCACTAACCCAGTCCCACTGTATTAAGCCAGCAAACACCACTAGTCAATGAAAGCAAAATACTGCAGATGCTGAATATTTGAAATAAAAACAAGAGTCTGCTGGAGAAATTCAGCTGGTCTGGCAGCCATTGGAGAGAGACAGAGTTAATGTTTTGAGCGCAATGACTTTTGCTATAGATTCAGAGTGCAGCAAAGGGCGTTTAGCCCATCAGGTCAGAACCAACATAACTACCACAAAAAATATGCTAATCCCAATTTTCTGCCCTTGTTCCATATCCTTTAATTTTATGATATTTGAAGTTCTCATCCAAATATTTTTGAAGATTGTAAGGTTTCCAGCCTCCACTACATTCCCAGGCAGTGCATTCCAAATTCCGACCACTTGCTGAATGGAAAGGTTTTTTTTTCCCCCAAACTCCTTGTGAATCTCCTGCCTGTTATCCTAAAACTATGCCCCCTTGTGATTGACCTCTCAACCAGCTGCTCTCTATTCACCCTGTCTATACCCCCCTCATAAACTTATACACCTCAGTCATGTCCCCTGTCAGTCTTCTCTGCTCCAAAGAAAACAATCCAAGCCTACCTAGTCTCTCCTTCTGGCTCAATTTTTCCAACCCATGCAACATCCTGGTGAACCTCCTCTGTACCCCCTCCAGTGCGATTACATCCTTCCTGTATCACATCCTTCCATCCTTCTTCTGACTCTCCATTGTCAAGCCAGCCCAGCAAAAAGCCCACCTCCCTTTCTCTGATGGGCTAAGGGGCCACACATCCACTGCAGACACCCAGCTCAATAGCTCCACCATCTGCCTTGACCCATCAACTGCATCTACTGCCAGACAGCTGACCTGACATACTATTTTGAATGAATGGCAATTTCCTCCAATTAAACATTTGGAAAATCAAACCCGTTACCTTAAATTCCCTGCCACCAAATTTGTAAGGTTGGAATCATAGTCAACATCGGGCTCAGTTAATTCTGATCTAGGATCTTGTCTGCCGTTAAAACAGCCAAATCCAAACACTATTCCGCCTCAAAGGCTGACAGCCCAAAGGCCTTAACATAGAGTTCACCAGCTTCAAAATCTCCCCTCTCCAACCTCATCCCATGTCCAGCCTTCCCTCTCTTCTCTGCCTCCTTGACTGGACCTGACCTGTCCATCTTCCTCCTCACCTATCCGCTCCACCCTTCCTACCGACCAATCACAGTAACCCCTTATCTGCATCCACCCACCACCATCCCACCCACCTTTCCCCCAGCCCCACCCCTCCTCCCTCTACTCGTTTCTGAGCTCCCTTCCCCCTCCCCAGTACTGATGCAGGGTCCCGACTCGAAATGTTGACTTCCCTGCTCTGCTGATGCTGCCTGACCTGCTGTGCCTTTCCAGCTCCACATTTTTATCAAATTCAAACACTGTCACATTACGTAAGTGGTGTTACCTTTAGATTTAGATTAGATTTAATCCTTATTGTCACATGTACTCAAGTACAAAAGTACAGTGAAGAGTTTTCAATGTCACCACACACAGCACCATCTTAAGTACAAGTACCCAGGTTCAAAAGCGTAGGAACAAGGTACAAAGAAATAAGGAACAAAGTTAAAAGTCACCCTTAGTATAGTGTAAAAAAAGTAAAGACATAAAGTTAAAGTTAAACATTACAGTCCTTCTTATGATTCGGAGATGCCGGTGTTGGACTGGGGTGTACAAAGTTAAAAATCACACAACACCAGGTTATAGTCCAACAGTCCTTCTTCGTGTTAAGTCAAAAAGTAAAGAAATGGAACTAAACGTTCAGCCATTGCAGGCTTTCTGAAGTGATTTGCCATGATGAGAATGCACTTCCTACGAGGGCTTGATCTCCCCTGCTCTGGTACGCTTTCATCCGCACCAGCTCAATCTCCCCTGCTCTTGTCACCGCTGCAAACGACTGGGGACTGCCGCTCGTGGGATCTCAGACCCGATCCAGGTGTTGTTCCCGCCAGGCCTCAGTCTCACCTTCGGTCCAGGCATCAGGAACTCACCAAGAATCCCGGGTCAAGCCCCCAGCTGCTGCCTTGCACTGGACATCTAGATAACCACCAAATTCAACAAGCCCGATACTGCCACCACCATAGAATATATGGCACAGAAACAGGTCATTTATTCGACCAGTCCATGCCACAGTTTGTACTGCACTAGTGTCTCCCATCATCTATAATGATTACCACCTATTCCCTTCTCCTTCATGCACTTGTCTAACCTCCTGTCAAACGCACCTGTACTATCCACACCAAAGCTGCTCTCTCTTACCCACAAATCTTGGAGTCATTAAGTCTATTCACTGTTAGCACTGCTGTCCTTGCCTTTGTTCCCTGGTGTGAGAACCTCACACTTTGCTTATAGAAACTCAGGCTTAATGTTGGTCAGAATTTGGAATAATCACTTGACCCCCTTTTTTAAAGTTGAGAGTGTGGTGCTGGAAAAGCCAGCAGCTCAGGCAGCATCTGAGGAGCAGAAAAATCAACCTTTCAGGCAAAAGCCCTTCATCAGGAATTCCTAATGAAGGGCTTTTGCCCAAAATGCGATATTCCTGCTCTTAGGATGCTGCCTGAGCTGCTGTGCTTTTCCAGCACCACACTCTCAACTCTAATCTCCAGCATCTGCAGTACTCACTTTCACTTCTTTTTTAAAACCTAAATTTAAAGTCATGGTCCAAATTATAACATCTCTTTAAATCTCTTAACATTAATAAAGCTTTTTCTCCTGTTGAATGCATCAAAATCCCTCATAATTCTAACCTCTCTATAAATATCTTCAGAACTTTCTGCCAGGGGAGGTTGTGGAGGTAGGTATAATTCCAACCTTTAAAAAGCACCTGGAAAGGTATATAACTAGGAAGAGTTTAAAGGGATAGGGCCATTTTCTGGAAAATGGGACCGGGTCAGATTGGGATGTCTGATTGGCATGGATGAGTTGGACTGAAGGGTCTGTTTCTGTGCTGTATGACTCTATGACTCTATTCAACCTCTTCAACCACTTCCTGTGGTAGCAAGTTCCAGATTCTCAACCAGTTTTGGGTAACTGAGTTTCTCCTGGATTCCCTGTTGGATTTCTTGATGACTTTTATGGTGGCTCAGTGGTTAGCACTGCTGCCTTACAGCGCCAGGGACCCAGGCTTGATTCCATCTTGAGTGACTGAATGTGTAGAGTTTGCACATTCTCCCTGTGTCTGCGGGGATTTCCTCTGGGTGCTCCACTTTCCTCTAGCAATGCAAAAATGCGCAGGCTAAGTGGATTGGCCATTCTAAATTGCCCATTGAGTCTAGAGATGTGCAGGCTAGGGGGAATTAGCTGTCGGAATTGCAGGATTATAGGCGTGGGGGATGGGTGCGCATGGTGGAATGGTCTTTGAAGGGTTGCTGTAGACTCAAAGGGCCAAATAGCCTGCTTCCATGTTGTAGGGACATTATGGTTCTCTGGCTATCTTCTAATGAGGGTCTCCAACATATTCCATTGCTGCCCTTGCCTTAGCTCTTTGTGTTACCAGTGATCACAATTTTCCAGTGGTTGCCTCCACTGGAAAATTCTACCCTCATCTCATTCCCAGTCCAGCTCACACAGCAATGCCAATGATACAACATCTTGAAGCTGTGAGAAGGATAGTGTCAAATTTTGAAAGGGCATAAACAAATAGGTTGAATAAGTGGCCAAGTGACAGATTAATTTCAATGTGGTGATTCATTGTTGTAGAGTGAAAGTGGAGAGACAATATAGAATCATAAAATCCCTATAGTGTAAAAGCAGACCATTTGATTCTTTGAGTCCTTGACCCACTGAACAGCATCCTACCCAGACCTACCCCTTACCCTTTACCTGTAACCCCACATTTCCCATAGCTAGTCCAACTAACCTGCACATCCCTGGACACTAATGGGCAATTTAGCATGGCCAATCCACCTAACCTGCACATCTTTGGTCTCTGGGAGGAAACCAGAGCACCCAGAGGAAACCCACACAGACACGGGAGAATGTGCAAACTCCACACAGTCACCCAAGGGTGGAATCAAACCTGGGTCCCTGGTGCTGTGAAACAGCAGTGCTAACCACTGAGCCACCGTATAAAGTAAAGGGGTAGCAGACCAGAAGGGGCAGGGTGTATAATCTTTCAAATAATTGAACAATAAAAAAAATCAATAAACTAGTCAATGCAAAAAGAAGGACAGGAGTACAGAGGGGCCTTGATTATCCGAACAACACAGGTGGGGAATGTTTTGTTGGATGATCGAATGTTCGGATAATCGAGTGCCAGATTATACAGTTTAGTCAAGCATCGGGACCTTGTGATCTTGCCGGATAATCCAAAATTCGGATAAACGAATGCCGGATAATTGAGGTATCTCTGTACAGAAATGAAATAAGACCATGGTTAATAAAGTATACAGTCTCCTGGGCTTTATTAAGTGGACATCGATTACAACATCATGAAATTCACTACCAGCTTCTCTAGGACAACTAGAGATAGTCAATAAATGATGGCACAACCAGCCAAGTCTACATCCCATGAATGAATGGAGCAACTTGAATTCAACTTCAATAAGATACTAGTTTGTCCTCAGGTGAAGTATCATGTACAGTCTGCTTGCCTTACTTTCGTATGTGACAGTCTTGGAGGGTGTGGAGAGGACTTCCAAGATGCTTCCAAGCTTCAGGAACTTCAGTATAAAGATAGGTCGGAAATGTTAGGACTCTTTTCCTTGGAGGACAGGAAACTCGATTGACATATTCAAAATTACTGGACAGAATGGATAGAAACAGTTCCCATTTGTGTCTGAGAGTTTGAGGCAGAATCACTTGAATGGTTAGGGTTTGGAATGTCCTGTCTGAGAGTGTTGGGGGGAGTGTGGGGGTTGGTGTAGGTTTAATCAAGGCTTTCAAAAAGGAATTAGATTATTATGCAGTCAGAAGCAGAGTGTGGAGTTATAAGTATTTTATTGCTGATTCACTGAACTGGTGATTGATGGGTATAGTTCGCGTTCCACTTGAACAACACCCCAAGTGTCACCATGACCCTGCTCTCTCCAGGATCTCATTGACCTTGGCACTGCCATGTCTGAAAGGAGCTGGTCTGGGCTGAGGTTCCGGAAGTAGACTCCCGTCGCACAGCCTGCCGGGACATGTAGTTTCTGAGAACATTTCCCAGAGTGCTCCGGGCTTCACGAGCTGTGCGCATACTCCTGAGGTAAGGAGCGTGGAGGGGGAGGGGGAGGGGGAGGGGCAGAGGGAGTGGGATTGGGGATGGGGTCTTGGTGACTGGTGGCCCTATTGTCAAGGTATTGACAGGGTGTCGGGTTTGAGTGTGTGCTGCATACAGTATTTGTTGACGCAGATTCTCATCGTGTACACAAACAGTCACTATGATGAACTGCTGGTCCTTCTGTTCCCGACCTTCCCCCCAAAGTTACCCCCCGATATTCCTTCCCCCTAAAGTTACCCCCTGATATTCCTTCCCCCTAAAGTTACCCCCTGATATTTCTTCCCCCTAAAGTTACCCCCCGATATTCCTTCCCCCTAAAGTTACCCCCTGATATTCCTTCCCCCAAAGGTAGCCTTGATCTTCTGTCCTTCCTTCCCCCAAAGTTACCCTCTGATGTTCCTTACCTCCTTCCCTGTAAAGTTACCCTCTGATGTTCCTTCCCCCTAAAGTTACCCTCTGATGTTCCTTACCTCCTTCCCCCTAAAGTTACCCTCTGATGTTGTTACCCCCTAATGTTCCATCCTTCCTTCCCCCTAAAGTTACCCTGAAATTCTGTCCCTCCTTCCCCCTAAAGTTACCACCTGGTGTTCCTTCCCCCTAAAGTTACTCCCAGTATTCCCTCTCTTTCACAATAGAATTACCTCCTTGGGATATGCACTGAACACATAATAAATTCCATGGCTAAATTCAAGTTTTGCTCTCCCTCTCTATTATCTCTCATTAGGAAAACAACATTGGGAGTGTCAATCTGTAGTTGACTAATTGCACATATAACTCCCTAAAAGCTCCTCATCCTGCTTTCGTGTCAGTTAAAATCCTGCACACTTGGTTAAGATAAAAACTGTTCATTTCTTAATACATCTCGAGAACTCATTTTAAAGGTAGATCTTTAGGAATGGTCTTTAGGACACTTTTATTGATCATTAGTGGCCCTCCTTAAACTGCAGCAATTATCAGGACCTCCACAAAACTACATGTTATAGCAATTCCCAGAGTCAATGTGACACAACACCTACAAAATTTTGTACATTGGATAGTTTAATGGGTCACAAAGCAGTTAAAGATGTTAATAGGATAAAAAATTAACATGTTTTTCTTGTAAATTCCCAGTCTGGTTTCAATTCATTATTTCTGTTCAGTTATGTTCAGATGGAAAACGGACTTACTAAAGGTCAATAAAGTTATGATTGAAATAATAGTTGTGCTGCATTTCAGTATTTAAAAAAAAAACTTTTTTTTTAATACTGGTATAATCCAGGTAGTTGACAGAGTTTATTAGCAGAAAGGGATGGATCGATTTATACAGAAAAATCTTCAGTACATTAAAATATGTAGCCTTGTGTGCATTTTCACCTGCCTTATGCGTGGTACATTTTTGTTAAACATACTTGCCTTGATTATTGAAAAGAAAAATAAATTTTTTGTCTCCTTGCTAAGGAAGGATATACTACCCATTAACGAATAGCAATAGAAGTTCACAAAATATATCTCTTCCACGTTAAGAATGCCCAATGAGGAGGTTTTGATGAGAGTGGACCTGTATTTTCTGGAGTTTAGAAGAATGAGGAATTATCTCGTTGAAGAGTACAAAATGTGTGTAGGACAGACAGGGTAAAGGCACAAAGGATGCCTCCCTGGCTTTGTGGTCTAGAACCAGATATATCGTCTCACAATAAGGCACAGGTCATTTTGGACTGAGGTGAGGAATTTCTTCATCCAGAGGAAGGTGAATCTTGGGAATTTGTGGAGGTTCATTCATTGAATATAGTCAAAACTGAGATCAGTAGATATTAAGGGATATGGGGAAAAAGTTGAGGTGGGTCAGCCATGATCTATTTGGATGGTGGAACAGACTCAAGGGAGCAAATGGCCAAACTATATTTATCTGGTCCCATGTCGATAGTTACTGTGTGAAACATACTTTCATTAGTGACTGCATTAAAGATCATAAGACAGTGGAGAAAAGAACAGTAATTCTCCACTTAAGTGCTGACTTTTCGGGACTTGCACATTTGATACAGAGGTGGGCAGGAGTTCCTTCTCTCAGATGGTGGTGAATCTGTGGATTTCTTTACCACAGAGGGCTGTTAAGGTTGACTCATTAAGTACATTTAAAGCTGAGAGATTTTTAATCAGTAAAGGAATCAAGGGAAATGACAGGAAAGTGGAGCTGAGGATAATCAAGTCAGCCGTGATCTCATTGAATGGGCGAAAGGCCTATTTTTACTCCAATCCCTTAAGATTTTTATAACTGTCCCTTCTGGTTACTGATACTCTGGAAATGGAAACTGTTTCTTCTTGCATATCAACCCCCTTCCTTATTGTGAACAATGAGGTTAAATCTACCATTAACCTTCACTTTGCAAGGAGATCAACCCCACTTCTCTTGACCATTTTGCTGATAAACCTCCACTCCAACTGTGAGGTTTTTCAAAATGTTGCATGCCGAGTATATGTCAATACACTGTTTGTGTTCAGCCCGCAACTAATCTGCTATCTCTCCTGACTCTCTCAGATGACCATACCCTCCTCTTCCTGAGCTTGACAGATTGTTCAGATTATGGAACATGGACTCAGTTGGTTCATCAGCAACTCCCTCCGGAGGCAGGGTCACCTTGGGAGGACCTGCAGACGCGTTTGCCGGCTGACACGAAACGTAACAGCGCGTGGACGGACCGCCAGATTTTGGTGGTGGCATCTCCCCAGAAATGTGCCAAGCACCATTTACAAGCCCCAGTCAGAGAGGCACCATCATAATGACTTCAGTGAACTACTTCAGCTGGAAGCTGTGAGGAAGTACATTGATGGTCTGAAAGATGAATACAAAGAAATCAAGAACAGATTGAGTTGCATTCAGCCACGTGAGGAAGATGGAAGGTTATTAAGTAGACGCCACGTCAACCTGGCTCCACTTGCTTCACTTTTGGAAGAGCTGCAGTCGTCAGAAAAAGATTTGTTCGAGTTGGAATCAATGTACAATAGTAATCAGAGTTCTACTTTTATATTTGGCATTGATATCGTTTTGTCAATCTTCGGCATTTTCTTTGTGTTGCTTTTAATGACCTCCAAGTGTGGGCTATTTTAAACCAACCTGCGGGAGAGTCTAACATGAGGTACCACTGATAAATTCGATAGGGAATTAAAGAGGAAGTTGGAAGCACACGAAAATGTGGAATTCACCCCTATGTTAAGGTGAATGGCAGAAATGCACCTAAGAAGAAATTAAATGAGGGATAAAAGCACAAAGGGATCTGTAGATAGATTGAGAGGAGGTTTGTGTGGAGCAGTTGCATAGAGCAGTTAGGCTAAATAGCCTGGTTCTGTGCTAATTCTTCCTCTAAACTCATTGGATTGTAGCAACACGACTATGTTGAGCAAGCAACTTGTTTTGAGAATAAAAGATCTCCCCTTAAAGACGGGGATGAGGAGAAATGTCTTCTCTGTGGATTGTTCGAATATAGAATTCTCTTCTGCAGAAGGTAACGGAGTCTGGGTCTTTGTTCAAGGCTGAAGTAGGTAGATTTTTGTCAGATAAGGGAGTCAAAGATTATGGGGGTCAGACAGGAAAGTGGAGCTAAGATCACGACCCGATCAGCAATAATTTTAATGAAAGGCAGAATAGACGGAAATGGTCTACTCCTGCTTTTATGTCTGATGTTCCACTGTCTTCCTGATGTTACCAGAGCTCTTCATGTGGAGTGAAGCACATAGAGAAGCACATATAACACTGATATGCCTTCCATCTACAAAATTGGTTTGTTAAATCCTCTCTGATAACTGGTGGTTCAAACAGCCCAAAGTAACTCTGCTCTGCAACAGACAGATGAGATAGCACAGTTGAGGTGAATGCATAGTTATCTGCTGATTGAACCCAATGTCTGCATTAAGCCTTTCTTTTCTGGCAAAGAATTTTATTTGATAAAGTGTTTGATACCTCAACAATATGGTACAACCTCCCTTGAGAAGTTGTGCAAGTGTGGCATTTAATTTTCAACTGGCTTCAGATTCCAGAATGTGATCTCTGCTTATGAAGTACTCCATGTTTCTGTATCCCTGTGCCCATGGCCCATCATCAATACCAGACCCACCAGCCATCAGGTTCTCCCTTCCTGAAACTCCTGTCCTTATAACCCTTTGCTTTCCCAACATCCTCCTGACCAATCTTTTATCTAACCTTGCCTTGGTACGTCTACCTACCATTCCAACTCCAGCTGCACGCCCATATCTCCTCAGGGAATTGCAAAGGCCTTTTTATTTTGCTTTGATTGACCAGTTCAGACACAGTATGAAAGGTGGAATTTGAACCCAGACCTTCAGGCCTAGTGGTGGGAACACTACCACCATCCCACAAGATTCTTGGGTCCTCTCTTATTGAGGAGTCTGTATAATTACAAATTGTTGCAGATTAAGTGCTAGTACATCAAAGTCAAAATATTCAACAAGAGAAGGCTGACCTCGAGACTTCATAGAGTGATCTATAAAACCATGAAAGGGTTTGATTGAATAGATAATTTACTGCAGAGACCAACTCGGGGTGCCATAAATATGAGATCGTCACAAAGTATTCCATTCGGGAGATCAGGAGAAATGTTTTTATCTGGACAGTGTTGAGAATGTGGAACTCGATAACGTAAAATAATTGAGGCCAGTATTATAGATGTTCTAATCTAGGTCTTCTTTATAGAATAAAGATAAAATTGCTATGGAAGGGAGTGCAGTAGTGGTTCACCAGACTAATTCTGGATGGTGGGATTGCCCTTTGCAGAGACAGAGAGACTGCACTACCCAATTCTGTATTGGAATTCTCAACCCCAAAGGGTTGTGGAAACTCAAATCATTGAGCTGGTTCAAGTCAGAGATCAATATTACCCAGATACCAGTGCTATCAAGGGATAAGCAGATAGCATGAGAAAATGGTGGAGGTAGATGATCAACCATAACTTAGAATGGCAGAGCAGGCTCGTGGGACCGAGGCTTACCTCAGCTCCAGTGTTTGTATGAAAGGAATGAGATGAAGTGAGGTGGGAGGAAGCTTATGTTGGTTAGTTCTGGTGTTCTGTGTGCAGTTCTGGTCACCGCATTCTAGGAAAGATGTGATTGCATTAGAGAAGGAATGGAGGAGATTCACCAGAATGCTACCTGGGCTGGAGGGCCTGAGCTATGAGGAAAGGTTAAACACTAAGCTAACCTGTGGTCTGAATAGTTGGGTTCTGTGCTGTAAACTTCTGCTTAAAAGAATGGTGACGATATGAGTGAGTCAAGCAGAAGTGAATGAGATTGAAACATTGTGGGTAGATACTGAGCACTTCATGTTTGATATAGCCCTACAAATTTGTGGACTAGTTAGAACTGCTATATTCTGGCTATTGGACAATTTAAATAACCTGAAACTAAACAAAAAAGCCTTTGAATTTCTTGGGTAGTTTTAAAGTGTTTATTTATTACTAAGTTTTAACCACCTTGCTTTCAGATCTGAAGGCCCGAGATGACCAGGAGTTGATACCATTGGTCCTTGAAGAACGCCAGCAGCTGAACAAAAATTTGACGGTTTTACAGGGAAATGTGAGTGTAAATGGGCATCCAGGAAATTCTTTAAAAAGTGGTCCGGTTCATTTGTTGGATAGCTTGTCCAACTTCCACTACTGAAGCAGCAGAAGTTTTCTTTAAGTGGATTCAAACACTTAGACCCCAGAGGAAGCCCGTTGGGCCCATTGTATCTGTGTTGGTTAAAGATCTGATCATAGGAATCCCATTTTTCAGCTCTTGCCCTGTAGCTCTGGAGACTATGGCAATACAAGTTAACATCTAAATACTGTTTAAATGTTAGGAGAGTTTCTGATTAAAGCACCCTTACAGGCAGAGTTCTCTTTAACTCTCAGCATACCCTTTTGCATTTTACTTTAAGTCTATGCCTCCTGTTTATTGACCCCTCTACTAATGATTAGACTAGATTCCCTACAGTGTGGAAACAGGCCCTTCGACCCTCCGAAGAGTAACCCATTTCCCTCTGACTAATGTGCTTAACACTATCATGAGGATCTTGTTGCAGCTCTATAAAACTTTGGTTAGACCGCACTTGGAATACTGTGTCCAGTTCTGGTTGCCCTATTATAGGAAAGATGTGGATGCTTTGGAGAGGAGGTTTACCAGGATGCTGCCTGCAATGGAGGGCTTATCTTACGAAGAGAGGTTGACTGGGCTCGGACTTTTTTCATCAGAAAGAAGAAGGAAGAGAGGGGACCTAATTGAGGTATACAAGATAATGAGAGGCATAGATAGAGTCGATAGCCAGAGACTTTTTCCCAGGGCAGAAATGGCTAACATGAGGGGTCATAGTTTTGAGCTGTTTGGCGGAAAGTAAAGAAGGGTTGTCAGAGGCAGGTTCTTTACACAGAGAGTTGTGAGAGCATGGAATGCGTTGCCAGCAGCAGTTGCGGAAGCAAGGTCATTGGGGATATTTAAGAGACTGCTGGACATACATATGGTCACAGAAATTTGAGGGTTCGTACATTAGGTTTACCTTACATGAGGATCAATGGTCGGCACAACGTCGGGGGCTGAAGGGCCTGTTCTGAGCTGTACTGTTCTATGTTATCAGAAATTGCAGCAGGATCTTGCTCAGCTGGGGAATTGGGCCAAGAAATGGCAAATGGAGTTTAATATAGATAAGTGTGAGGTCTTACATTTTGGAAGGTCAAATCAAGGTAAGAGTTTCAGGGTGAGTGGTAGGGCCTTAAGGAGTGCGCTGGAACAGAGGGACCTTGGAGTTCACGTGCATGGTTCTCTGAAAGTGGAGTCACAGGCAGACAGGGCAGTGAAGAAGGCTCTTGGCACTGGCTTTCATCAGTCAGGGCATTGAGTATAGAAGTTGGGAAATACAAAGTTAAAAATCACACAACACCAAGTTATAGTCTAACAGGTTTAATTGGAAGCAGTAGCTTTCGGAGCACTGCTCCTTCATCAGGTGGTGGGGAAGTTCTGTTGCTGTTGTACAGGACATTGGTGAGGCTGCACTTGGAGTATTGAGTTTAGTTCTGGTCACCTTGCTATAGGAAGGATGTTATTAAACTTGAAAGAATGCAGAAGAAATTTACAAGGATGCTGCCAGGACTCAAGGTTCTGAGTTATAGCGAACAGGTCGGGCAAGCTAGAACTTTTTTCTTCAGAGCGTAGGGGACTCTGGTGGGGGGAGCGGCATCTTCTAGAAATGTATAAGATCATGAGAGGCATGGATAGGGTGAATGCGCTCAGTCTTTTTTGCAGGGTTGAGGTATCGAGGACTAGAGGGCATCAGTTTAAGGTTAGAGGGGAAAGAATAAAAGGGAACCCAAGGGGCAAACTTTTTATACAGAGGGTGGTACACATTTGGAATGAGCTGCCAGCTGAAGTGATTGAGGGGGGTTCATTAACAACATTTAAGTGGCATTTGGACAAATACATGGATAGGAAAGGTTTAGAAGGATATGGGCCATGTGCAGGGAAATGGGATTAGCGTGGATAGACATTTTGATCGGCATGGACCAGTATTGGCCAAAGGGCCTGTCTCTGTGCTGTAGGCCTCTATCGGTGTCCACTTGTTCTTACAGACTATATTCTCTAGCCATTGACCCAACCTCTGTCACTTGCCTCTGAATAGGACACAATGTCATGTTTGGTCTAAAGGTTATCTGGCACTTCAAAAAGATATTTGCTAAAGTGCGATATAAAAGGTTACTGCACAGCACCATGTGATTTCTTTATTTATCTGTGGCATGTGGGCGTCGCTGACTAGGCCAGCATTTATTGCCCAGAGGACAGTCAAGGGTCAACCACATTACTGTGAGTCTGGAGTCACATGTAGGCCAGTCGAGATGAGTACAGCAGATTTCCTTCCCGAAAGAGATATGAATGAACCCGGTGGGTTTTTATAATATTGACAGTGGTCACATGTTTGCTATTAGATCAATATTATTATTATTATTATTATTATTATTATTATAATATTCAGATTTCTCCACATACCACGATAGGATTTGAATCTATGTCCTCAGGACATTGGGCTGGGATTCCGGATTGTTAATCCAGTGATATTACCTCTATGTCACTGCTTCCCCATGCATTGGGGAAATACGTTAGTGTGGATAGAGGATCAGCTTACACCAAACATCTTCCAAACTCTCAGCCAGTACCACTGAGAAGGACAAGGGCAGCTGGTGTGGGAGACCACCACTAGCAATATGTTCTTGCCCAAGCCCCACACCATCCTGAATTAGAACAATAACAATAATTCCTTAACTGTTGCTGAGTAAATATCCTGCAGTACCCTTCCAAACAGCACTGTGGGCGTACTCATACCAGGTGGACTGTAGCAGTTCAAGAAGACAGCTCAGTGCCAACCTTCCCAGGGCAATAAAAGAGTGGGCAGTAAATGCCTATCCAATGGATGAAGAAACTAAAAAGGAAAATTGGGATGAATTTGTTGTTTACACGTTGACAACTTGTGGTGTGCTGCAAAGATCGTTGCTCAGTCCTCAGCTGTTCGTGACCTATATTGATGACTCGCTGAAGGGATAGACTACATTGTAGCCAAAGATGGCACAAAGATCAGAAAGCAAATGTTGAGGGGAGCACAGGATGTCTTCAAGTGGATATAAATTGAGGCTAAGCGAGTGGGGTAAAATGTGGCAAATGTAGTACATTGTGTGAGGTCCAATTTCTCAGGAAGAACAGAAAAGCAGAATATTATTTAAACAGAGAGTGATTGTAGAATGCTGTGGTGTGGAGAGATTTGGACGACCTTGTGCCTGACATACAGTACAAGTGCAGCAGGTTATTAGGAAGGCAAATTCAATGTTGGCTTTTATTGTAAAAGTTTAGAAGTAGGGAAGTCTTGTTACAACTGTATAGACATAAGTCAGACTGCACATGGAGTACTGTGGACAGCTCCTTATTTGAAGAGGGAAACTTGAATATTGGAAACAGATCAAAGAACATTTATGTAACTGATTGTTTGGATAAAGGGATGGGCTTTTGCAATAAGGTTGAGATTAAACCTGTATCCATTGGAATTGAGAAGGAGAGGTGATCTTATTGAAACATTTATCTGCATTTGGCCTATGTCCCTCTAAACCTTTCGTATTTATGTACGTGTCTAAATGTCTTTTAATTGTTGTAACTGTACCTGAAACTACCACTTCCTCTGGCAGTTCAATCCACTTACAAGCCACCCTCTGTGTGAAAAAGTAGCCCCTCAAGTCCCTTTTAAATATTTCCCCTCTCACCTCAAACCTATGCTATCAAGTTTTGGACTCCTGCAGCCTGGGCAAATGATTTTGGCCATTCACCTTATCAATGCCCCTCATGATTTTTTAAACTTGTTTAAGGTCACCCCTCAACCGCCTATACTTTGGTGAAAAAAGTCCCAGCTTATCCAGCCTCTCCTTAAAACTCAAACCCTCCAGTCCTGGTAACATCCTTGTAAATCTTTTCTGCAGCTCCTCCAATTTAATAATATCCTTCCTATAGCAGGGTGACCAGAACTGTGCACAGTCCTCTAGAAATGGTCTCACCAATGTCCTGTACAACTGCAAAACAATGTCTCAACTCCAATACTCAATTGTCATCAAAAGCACTCAATAAATATCTTCTAACATCATGACCCTGCTATTTCAGGAGTCATTAAAGTGATCAAAAGCATGGCTCTGTGTCCCTGACCCAACACCCTAATCTGAGGCTTGTACCTGACCCCTTCAGCCTCAAGCCTACACCCGACCACGCACACACAGACACAGAAACACACAGACCCACACTCACAGAGACACACACTTTCAACCCAAGCCTTGAGCCCAACTCTTGATTTCCCCCGATCAAGTCCTGAAACCTCTTTCCCTCCAGTGTGTCTGTGCACTCTGTAGCAAGTTTGTGTGTAATTGTAGGATTGCTGATGTCTGCGTGTTACAGTGCGGTCTGTCGATCAGAAGCTGAGGTGGAAATGTAATGATGTAACTACAATTTTTAAAGAGTGTTTCTGAAAGCCCATCTTTCTGCAAACAAAATAAACAGCGTGTCAGTGATGTTTTAAGCGTGTTCATTCCTTTCAGCGAATTGCTTCCTTTCCTACACCTTTAGATCCTACGGATGCTGGTGCAAAAGGAGAAACATGATGAAAGCAATGTGATCCTTGAGGTGACGGCAGGAAGAACAACAGGAGGTGAGAATCCATGCAATTTACAATTGCCATTAAATGCCTCACTGCATGGAGTTCCCTCTGACTCCACATTCACATGTGGTCAGAGACCTGAGTAAGTACCACATGAGATGCTCCAGTCTCTGCTGTGCCAGCAGTTAAGGTACAGTCAATGGAGGCAGGTCCTCTGCCAGGATATGTTGTCAGAGTTTGCTTTGACCACTCCTCCACTGACTGGTGTGCAGGGAACAGCGGACACTGGGGTTGGGCACGGTCACAGTGGCACATACAGTGAACAATGTTTCAGCATTAGCTGATTAGTGTGATCTCCAAATAATATTCACCTAAGAGAGTGAATAGAGCCTGTGGAATCACCCAGTTGTGAATATTCATGCCTCTGGTGTAATATCTATCTTCAGTATTCCAGACACTGGATCGGAGTGATTGAGCTACAGGGATAAGCTGAATTGGCTTTTTCCCCTGGAGCATCGGAGGCTGCGGGGGTGACCTTATTGAGGTTTATAAAGTCATGAGGGTCATGAATAGGGTGAACAGCTAAGGTCATTTACCTAGGGTGGGGGAGTCCAAAATTAGAGGGTATAGCTTTAAGATGAGAGGGGAAAGATTTAAAAGGACCCAAGGAGCAACTTTTCCGCTCAGACGGTGGTACGTCTATGGAATGAGCTGTGGTGGAGGCTGGTACAATTACAACATTTTAAAAGGCATCGGGATGGATACATGAATAGGAAGGGTTCAGAGGAATACAGGCCAAGTGTTGGCAAATGGGACCAGGTCAGATTGGGGTGTCTGGACAGCATGGATGAGTTGGATTGAAGGGTCTGTTTCTGTATAGACTGACTGTACTGACTCTGCTGTAATGTTCATTATAAGTATTCCAGACTTTGTTGTGATGTTCAATATGAAGATTTCAGTCACTGTCCATCTGTAAATGTCCGGTCTCTACAATCCTGTGTTATAGGTCCAGTCACTACAATATTATCCAGCTATGGAGAAACAGCAGGAGGCTAGAGGCCTTTTGAATTGCTTCTTAAGGCTTTAATATATTTAAACTTTTTTCCATTATTGTGAAGAGCTGGGAATATTTAAACCTGAGCAGAAGCAGTTTTTCTTCATTTCAGAGCCATATAACAGTTTGTGTCTTTGTGCTCATTTTTGACATCTTTCCTCATGTGTTTTCAGTTTGGATCCAAGGCAATAAGTGAGGCATAAATCAAGTTCCCCCTCCTTTATGGATAGAGTTTATTAACTACTCAGTCCCACAACTCCTTCTAAATCCTCCCTCCCCTGTGTTATAGGTGCTCCTAACACATGGGTACTTGGACAATTAATAGCCACAGCCTGCTATTTCTTAGCCTTAGGTAATGACATTAATAAACTTTGAGGTGACCAGACATTAGTCCAAACAATAATCTAATGTGGCTGAACCGATAATTTGCAGAAAAACATTGCTGTGTTTGCAGTCTATGTCTATCTAAAGCACACAAATCTATTAATCATTTCACAGCTTTATCTAGATGGAACTTCAAGGAATTTTGTCTTTATTTGTCCACGACTTACATGTCCTCTCACTGAGTTTATATTTCCATTCTGTGCTTTACTTTTTCCCACAATGTCATCTTATCTCTCACTTGCTCAGTTTCCAGACTCTGATAGTTTACTGTTCTCTGATACCATTCATCTCCTCATTTGCATTGAAAAGTGACTGCTGGACATTCTCCCCATGTCAGTGCATTGAGTTGCTGCTGAACTATCACATAATTCCACCAAATCAAGAGGTTTTGGATTTTGTTCCTGCTCTGTGCTTCACTCATGTGGCAGCAATTGCTGCCACCCTCAAGCCCTGCATTCGAGATAAGGAGAATCACAGGAGGTTCCTAGACTTGATGTCTGTCCAGTGAGCTGTGCTGGAAAGTCCTAAATTTCTGATGGGACCACACCCTCTAGTAAACTGCTGTTTATTATCTCGGTTGTTCTCAGGTCAAAACTGGACCAATTCTGCTGAGTGTGGGCTGCTCACAAGTGGTGTTAACTCTTGATCTTATTTTTCCAGGTGACATTTGCCAGCAGTTTACAAGGGAGATTTTCGATATGTACAAACACTATGCAGGCTTCAAGGACTGGAACTTTGAAGTGTTGAACTACACTCCTTCAGACTATGGTAAAGTTTCTTCACTGTGTTTCAATTCTTGTCATAGAGTCATAGAGACATACAGCATGGAAACAGACCCTTCAGTCCAACTCGTCCATGCCGACCAGATATCCTGACCTACTTTGCCAGCATTTGACCCATATGTTTCTAAATCCTTTCTATTCAAATATCCATCCATTTGCCTTTTAAATGTTGCAATTGTACCAACCTCCACCACTTCCTCTGGCAGGTCATTCCATACACACACCACCCTCTGCGTGAAAACGTTGCTCCTTAGGTCTCTTTTATATCTTTCCCCTCTCACTCTAAACCTCCAGTAGTTCTTGACTCCCCCACCCCAGGGAAAAGACTTTGTCTATCTATCCCATCCATGCCCCTTATGATTTTATAAACTCTATAAGGTCATCCCTCAGCCTCTGACGCTGCCGGGAAAACAGCCCCAGCCTATTCAGCCTCTCCCTACAGCTGAAATCCTCCAACCCTGGCAACATCCTTGTAAATCCTTTCTGAACCCTTTCAAGTTTCATAATATCCTTCTGATAGGAAGGAGACCAGAATTGAATGCAGTATTCCAAAAGTAGCCTAACAAATGTCCTGTACAACCATAACATGACCTCCCAACTCCTGTACTCCATGCTCTGTCCAATAAAGGAAAGCATATCAAACACATTCTTCACTATCCTATCTACCTGCAACTCAAATTGCAAAGAACTATGAACCTGCACTCTATGGTCTCTATGTTCAGCAATGCTCCCTAGGACCTTACGATTAAGTGGATAAGTACTGTTCTGATTTGCCTTTCCAAAATGCAGCACCTCACATTTATCTAAATTAAACTCCATCTGCCACCCCTCAGCCCGTTGACCCACCTGATCAAGATTGCTTTGTACTCTAAGATAACCTTCCTCACTACACCTCCAATTTTGGTGTCATCTGCAAACTTACTAACCATACCTCCTATGTTCACATCCAAATCGTTTATATAAATGATGCAAAGTAGTGGACCTCACACTGATCATTGTGGCACTCACTGGTCACAGGCCTCTAATCCGAAAAATCAACCCTCCATCACCACCTTTGAGTCAGTTCTGTATCCGAATGGCTAGTTCTCCCTGTATTCCATGAGGTCTAACCTTGCTAACCAGTGTCCCATGGGGAGCCTTGTCGAATGCCTTACTGAAGTCTAAACAGATCACATCTGCTGCTCTGCCCTAATCTTCAAAAAACTCAATCAAGTTCGTGAGACATGATTTCCCATGCACAAATCCATGTTGACTATCCCTAATCAGTCCTTGCCTTTCCAAATACATGTACATCCTGTCCCTCAGGATTCCCTCCAACAATTTGCCCACCACCGAGGTCAGGCTCACTGGTCTATAGTTCCCTGGCTTGTCCTTATCACCCTTTTTAAATAGTGGCACCACGTTAGCCAACCTCCGGTCTTCCGGCACTTCACCTGTGACTATTGATACAAATACCTCAGTAAGTGGCCCAGCAATCACTTCCCTAGCTTTCCACAGAGTACCACAAACATAGGAGGTATGGTTAGTAAGTTTGCAGATGACACCAAAATTGGAGGTGTAGTGAGGAAGGTTATCTTAGAGTACAAAGCAATCTTGATCAGGTGGGTCAACGGGCTGAGGGGTGGCAGATGGAGTTTAATTTAGATAAATGTGAGGTGCTGCATTTTGGAAAGGCAAATCAGAACAGTACTTATCCACTTAATCGTAAGGTCCTAGGGAGCATTGCTGAACATAGAGACCACAGAGTACCTGATCAGGTCCTGGGGATTTATCCACTTTTATGTATTTCAAGACATCCTCTGTAATATGGACATTTTTCCAGATGTCACCATCTATTTCCCCACATTCTTATCTTCCATGTCCTTCTCCACAGTAAACACTGATGCAAGGTATCTCCCCCATCTCCTGCAGCCTTTCTGATCTTTGAGGGGTCCTATTTTCTCCCTAGTTACCCTTTTGTCCTTCATATATTTGTAAAAACCCTTTGGATTCTCCTTAATCCTATTTGCCAAAGCTACCTCATATCCTCTTTTTGCCCTACTGATTTCCCTCTTAAGTATACCCCTATTGCCTTTATACTCTTGTAAGGATTCCCTCAATCTATCCTGTCTATACCTGACATATGCTTCCTTCTTTTTCTTAACCAAACCCTCAATTTCTTTAGTCATCCAGCATTCCCTATACCTACCAGCTTTCCTTCACCCTGACAGGAATATACTTTCTCTGTACTCTCGTTATCTCATTTCTGAAGGCTTCACGTTTTCCAGCCGTCCCTTTACCTGCGAACATCTGCCTCCAATCAGCTTTTGAAAGCCCTTGCCTAATACCGTCAAAATTAGCCTTCCTCCAATTTAGAACTTCAACTTTTAGATCCTGTCTATCCTTTTCCATCACTATTATAAAACGAATAGAATTATGAACGCTGGCCCCAAAGTGCTCCCTCACTGACACCTGCCCTGCCTTATTTCCCAAGAGTAGGTCAAGGTTTGCACCTTCTCTAGTAGGTACATCCACATACTGAATCAGAACATTTTCTTGTACACACTTAAGAAATCCCTATCCATCTAAACCCTTAACACTATGGCAGTCCCAGACTATGTTTGGAAAGTTACCATAACCACCCTATTATTGTTACAGATAACTGAAATCTCCCGCTGACTATTCGAGGGGTCTATAATACAATTCCAATAAGGTGGTGATCCCTTCCTTATTTCTCAGTTTCACCCAAATCACTTCCCTGGATGTATTCCCGGGAATATCCTCCTGAAGTACAGCAGTAATGCTATCCCTTATCAAAAATGCCACTCCACCTCCTCTCTGCCACCCCCCATCCCCACTTTGTGGGGTCAAAGCTGCTCAGTCCTTGATCTTGGAGGTTTTTGCTTAAATGCAGAACACATGCCCAAGGATTATATGTAAAGGGACAATGTTCTCCAATATTCCCCGATGTTCCAGAAAAATCATTTGAACTACATTATCGAGAAGAAATAAGTTTTGAAAAGGATTAGGAGAAACCTTTGGCACCAGAGAGAAGAGAAAAAAGGTGAGGTAAGACGAAATACGGACAGGTTTACGTGCATTAAATATGACAAAGGAGGCTGATGAGCTATCGGCTCAAATAACCGTGTGTAGTTACGATGGTCTCGTATTAACAAGGATCTGGCTGAGAAAATAGGATGCTAATTATTCTTAAATACAAAGTGTTCAGGGAAGGTTGGGAAGGAAAAAATGCAGCAGGAATGGCATTATTAATTAAAGAGAATGTGACTACTAAAGAGAGAGAGAATGCCGTAGGATGTTGGAAATCCCAGGCTTAAAAGGGAAAATGGATACAGAATTTGCCAAGTGGCAGGAGTGGTGAATGGTTGCTTTTGGGGCTGGAGGAAACTTTACAGTCAGCCTTCCTAGGGGTTGTTATAAGGAGTCATACAGCACAGAAACAGACCCTTTGGTTCAACCAATCCTAAACTCAACTAGCCTGCTCCTGACCCATATCTCTCCAAACCTTTCCTTTTCATGTATTTATCCAAATGTCTTTTAAAATTTTTAATTGTACCCACGCCCACCACTTCCTCAGGAAGTTCATTCCACATGCGAACAACCCGCTGTATAAAAGTGTCTCACGTGTAGATTAAATCTCTCTCCTCTCACCTTAAAGGTGTGCCCCTCCCCCACAGTCTTGAAATCCCTGTCTGTAAAACAGTTGTCGCTTACGTCATTTCTAAATCTCTCTCCTCCCAACTTAAAAATATGACCCCTTGTCTTGAAATCCCTCATTCTAAGGAAAAGACACCTACCATTAACTCTATTTATATCTCACATAATTTTATTTTTCTTTCACACACATTAATGACTTGGGTGAATACTGTACAATTTCACAATTTGCAGCTGACAAACTCGTCAAAGAATGGTTGACTGTGCAGAGCATAGCTTTAGACTCGAGTGATAGCTGGGCACATGGCAGATGAAGTAATGCAGAGATGACACATTTCGGTTAGGCAAACCGGGGAAGGCAATAAAACCTAAATGATACAATTTGAAAGATGTTACTGGGACAACTTGAGTGTACATGTGCACACATTCTTGGAGATAGCAGGGTAGGCTGAGAAAATTGTTAAAAAACATAAAAAGCAAGTTCACACATGGCCATAGACCCACACACTGGTTAAAGATTCTGGAATGTATAATCATCAGATGAACACCATGATGTTTCAGCTGGAGGAAGTGGAGAAGAGTGAGCTCAGGCATTCCGATCCTGAGATGAAGCCCAGGCACAGTTCTCACAAGGTCTGATTGACAAAGATAAATATCACATGCATGGTGAACATTTATAAAACACAGGCTTGGCTTCAACTGGAACTTTGTGTCCAATTCTTGGCAAATGGCAGTTCTTGACAAATACTTAGGTCCAGATGAGTTTCATCTTGGCGCTGTAAAAGAAGTAGCAAGTAAGAATTTTGCGAAATTCCCGAGAATCATGGTTCCATTAGATTGGAAATAGTAAGCGTAACTCCTTTGTTCTAAAGGGAGGGAGACACACAGCAGAAAATGACATGCCAGTTAGCTTAATATCTGTCCAAGGTATGATACTAAAAACTTATTATTAAAGATTTTACATCAGGGTGTTTAAAATAGATACAAGGTAACCAGGCAGAGTCAACATGGTTTTTGTGAAAGGGAAAACATTTTTCACCAATGTATTGGAGGTCTTTGATAATTTAAAATACTGCAGAAAAACTGTGATGTGATGCTGTGATGTCCTGAACTTAGATTTCCAGAAGATATTTGGTAAGATGCCACATTAAAGGTAACTGCAGAAAATAAAGGGGTAACATGTTGGTATAGATAAGAGATTGGCATGAATGGGTCATTTTCTGGTTGACAACATGTATTAAGTCATGTGCCACAGTGATCACTGTTAGGGCCTCCAACTTTTTTTTAATAATTTATATAAATGATTTGGATTGGGGATCGAAGGTATGTATGACTGCTAAATATGCTGATGATACAAAAACAGGAAGGAAAATGAATTGTGAAGAGAATATAAGAAAGCTACAAAAGCGATGCAAATAGGTTAGGTGAGTCAGCAAAGATCTAGCAGACAGAATATAATGTGGGAAAATGTGAAACTCTCCATTTTGGAAGTAAGAATGAACAAGTGTATTATCTAACCAGTGAGAGATTACAGAGCTTTGACATGCGGAGGGGGATCCGGGTGTCTGAGTGCAGAATCACAAAGCATTAGTATGTAGTTTCAGCAAATGATAAAGAAAGCTAGTAGAATGTTAATGTTTATTCTAAGGGAAATTGAATACATAAAGGTTATGCTTCATTTATGCAGGGAATTGGTAAGACCACGTCTGGAGAACTGTAAAAGTTTAATCTCGTTATTGAGGCAAAGATGTAAAATGCCTTGTGAGTAGTTTGGAAAACCAGACTCATACGTAAATGGGAGAGTTTTCTTACGATGAAAGTTAGACTGGCTAGGATTGTATGCTACTTATTTGTAAGATCACAAATGTACACATCTACATATGAATACATGTATAGATGCGTGTTAACATTCATATGGACAAGAGTCTGCATATGTCCGTGAATGTCAGCACACATCCATGTACACACACGTCCACATACATGTTCACACAAGGACACAAACATACTTCCAAACTAGGAGTGGATCGTGGTCAGGCTTCAGAATGTTGGTTGATTTTCTTCTCCTTTGTCTTGCTAGTTGGGTTACACCAACCAATGCATTGCCTGCTCAGCTAATGCAGCAGGTTAGAGGCAGCACTGAAACTTCACCATGTTGCTAGTACAAACTGATTTCAAGTATTTCAGCAGAAGATTAGGGTTAAAAGTAGCATTTCTAGTTTGGAATAGATTCCAAATCTTTGCCGCGCCTCATCCATGAATAAAACGTCCAACTGCTTCATCTCTCCCCGCGGTCGATTCTTTTATCCAAGCTCTTTTTATTTGTGTCCTCCCTGTTAAGGAGGATTGCATCATGCATCAGCAAGTATTTCAGGGGAGAGTGTCTATCGCTTTTTAAAAAATGAAGGCGGGACCCACAGAGTTCAGAGGATTCCTGAAATGGGCCTATCATCGCGAATGCAACGGATCCATACTGGCACCATGACTGTCATCGTTCTCCCCCAGGCTGATAAGGTAAGATAGACAGCACATCGATTCTGTCAGCACCTGCCCTGCCACCGCAGTTTGCCTGATATTGATGAAGAGAGGGAGAAAGAACTCTGAAATGAACTGACAGCTAACAGTACTCTGTTTAATATACAGGAAACATAGAAACATAACAGCCAACAGTAGAAGTAGGCCATTCGCTCTTCAAGCCTGTCCACCATACACTAGGATCATGGCTGATTCTCTATCTCAATGCCATATTCTCACCATCTCCTCATGCACCTCAATGCCTTTAAAGTCTAAAAACTTATCTATCTCTTGCTTGAGTTTCACAGTGAAGAAAGTTTTCCTCATCTCAATCCTAAATGGTCCTCCCCATGTCCTGAGAGTGTAACTTCTAGTGCTAAACTCTCCAATCAGGGAAAACATCCTCCCTGCATCTCGTCCATTAGAATTTTGTATGTTTCAGTCAAATTCCCCCTCTCATCTTTCTTAACTCCGGTGAACACAGGCCCAGTCAAACCAATCTCTCCTCATAGGACAGACCTGCAATCCCTAGTATCACCCTGGTGCTACTGGGGGTTTTCAGCATAGTCAATGAGATCTGGCACTACTCCCTCAGACATCCTGGCCTGATAACAATCAATGAGATCCAACTGGGTCTCGGTGATACCACATGCTCTGTGTCACTAACACCTTTTAGAACAAATCACGCATGAAGATGCCCTGGAGACATCCAAGATCAGTCTGGACTAGACATTATTTTCTGAACAATATTCTCAACACCTTGAGCTGCCAAGCACTGGCTGTGATGAAGATCACTACCTGGTGTGCACCAGCATGAGGACACAACCCTTGAAATTAATTAATTCAAGGCAAAAATGTCATCCACCTATAACGTCAGCCATACTGCCTTCCCAGATAAAATCCAGCAGTTCCTGGAATTGAATAGACACATTCTGTCCAGCAGTCCCACATAATTGCAGAAGTAAAATGGACCGCACTTCAAAACATTGTCCACAAAGGAGCACTTCTAACATGTAATAAGCAAGAGGGGAAAAATGTTGATTAGTTTGAGGCTAACCCTGCTGTGCTGAAACCTGTCATCAGAACCAAGTTGTCTGCTGTCATCAATTACAAGAGAGATCTGAGCAAGAAGACTGAATGCACTAAAATGCACTTAAAGTAAAGTCCAACAGATATCTAGGTGGTGCACCAATGACTACTGATTACAACTTTGCCAGTGAGTCTGCCAGTGCCACTCAGCTCCTGACCTCATTGGAAATCAGCTCCTGTCCATATTTGGCAGAGGTGAGGCGAGAGTGACCGCTCTTGATGTCAAGGGTACATTTGACCAGGAATCATTGGGTATCAGGGGCAAACGTTCTACTTGTCGGAGTCATTCCTGGAACATAGGAAGATGGTTGTGGTTATTGGAAGTCAGTCGTCTCAGCTTCAGGATATCTTTGCAGGAGTTCCTCATGGTAGTAACATAGGGGCAACCATCTTCAGCTACTTCATCAATGACCTTCCCTCTATCAAAAGATCAGAAGTGGGAATGTTCGCCAATGAATGCACAATGTTCAGCATAATTCATGGTCCCTGGAATGCTGAAGTCCATGTTTAACTGCAACAAGATCTGGAAAATATCCAGGCTTGGGCTGACAAATGAAAAGTAGCATTCATACCACATAAATGCCAGACAATAACTATCTCCAATAAGAGACAATCTAACCACTGCTTCTTGACATTCATCATCAGTGAATCCACTAAAAACATCCTGGGAATTACCATTGATCAGAAACTCATCTGGACTCGCCATATAAATACAGTGGCTTCAAAAGCAGCTCAGAGGTTAGGACTACTGCAATGAGTAACTCATTCCTGACTCCCCAGAGCCTGTCCACCATCTGTCCTTAGACAGCACATTCAAACCCATGACCATTTCCATCTAGAAAGACAAGAGCAGCAGGTATCTGGGAACACCACCTCTTGCTAGTTTCCCTCAAACCCATTTAGCATCCTGACTCAGAAAAAAAATCATCATTCCTTCAATGTCGCTGGATCAAAATTTTGAATTCTGTCCCTAATGGCATTGTGGGTCAACCTTTAGCACTGGATTGCAGTGGGTCACTGTTCCCTTCACAAGAGAAACTAGAAAAGGGCAATAAATCCCGACCCAGCCAGCAACGCCCACATCCCTTGAATTAATAAAAAAATCCAGATGTCCTTCAGCACAGGTAATGATAGGGGAGCGCATGAAGGGATCAAAACATATCGTGTCCACCAGCAAAGAAAAAAGAAAGTGCAGGGGAGGTCATCACCAGTTGCAAATAACAGTCTGAAAAATGGATGGAATGTGTTGTCTTCTTAAAAAACCTGCCTGTCATGCAAGTGCTGGATATCAAACCCAATATGAAAGACTTAGGAAAGCTATTGTTTCACTCAACTTGGGCAAAGCTCCAAAAACTAATTTTACAATAAGAACATAGAACATTACAACTCAGTACAGACTCTTCGGCCTTTAATGTTGCACTGATCTGTGGAACCAATCTGAAGCCCATCAATCCTACACTATTCCATTCTTGTCCATATGTTTATCCAATGACCATTTAAATGCCCTTAAAGTTGGTAAGTCCACTACTGTTGCCAGCAGTGCGTTCCACGCCCCCACTACTCTCTGAGTAAAGAAACTACCTCTGACATTTGTCCTATATCTATCACCCCTCGATTTAAAGCATTGTCCCCTCGTGCTAGCCATTGCCTTCCAAGGAAAAAGGCTCTTTCTGTCCAACCTGCCCAATAACTTAGAACATAGAACAGTACAGCATAGTACAATCACTTTCTTCCTCTATGTTCTGCTGGCCCCCACTCTAAGATTAGACCTAACCTGCATATCCTTCATTGTACTATCTTCAATGTGCCTATTCAAGAGTCGCTTAAACATCCTAATGTCTCTGGCTCTACTATTACTGCTGGCAGTGCATTCCATGCACCCACCACACTCTGTGTAAAGAACATACCTCTGACATTTCCCCAAACTTTAAAATTATGTCCCCTTATGACAGACATTTCTGCCCTGGGAATAAGTCTCTGGCTATCCACTCTATCTATGCCTCTCAATATTTTGTACACTGCTATCAAGTCATCTGTCATCCTCCTTCACTCCAAAGAGAAAAGCCCTAATTCCCTCAACCTTTCTTCATAAGACATGCCCTCCAGTTCAGGCAGCATCCTGGTAAATCTCCTCTGCACCCTCTCCAAGGCTTCCACACTTATATTTATACAACCTAGAACTGAAACTGGTGTTTCTGCACAAACTTGTTCTTCTCTGCTGGGGGTGGGGGGCAAAAGGGGAATGGGGAGGTTGTGGTGGTGGGCGTGTGGATGGGGTAGAGGGTGAGTGGATGGGATGGGGTGGTGTAGGTCAGGTGGTGGGCGGGAATGCTGAATGGAAAAACTGTGACCCTGTCAAAACACATAGGGGGTTGCAATAATCACAACCATTATCTCCCTGTTCAGCACATATGTGTGTTTCAGATCTGCAAAATCTACAGTTAACATGATCTTCTCAATCCAGCAAGAAAAACGCTGTGAATAAAAGAGACTACTTAATCAATCTCACTGAGAAAAGAGGTGATCTACTTAGGTAGATAACTGGTTGTCCACCAAAGGCTGCTCAAAGCCATATCCTCCTACCATGATAACCTGATGTAAGGTCAGCTGTAACAGGGCAACATTGAAACCCTTTAAAATCTGCAATGGGGTCAAATGTGGTTGTGATCTGACACCAACACTATTTGGTGTGTTCCTTTCTATGCTGATGTCCTATGCCTTCAGATCTACACAAGCTGTCTACTCTCAAATCAGGACTGAGGGAAAGCTGCTCACATCATCAAGACATCACTGGAGATCCAAGTCCTTATCAGAAATTTACTGTACACTGATTAGGTTGCACGAGCGTTCCATACTGACAAACACCTTCAGTAGCAACTGGACAGACTCAGGTCTGTCAAGAGTTTGGTTTAACCATCAGCATCAAGAAAGCACAGATGATTGTCACAATGCCATGTATCAGCATGAAAAATGTAATGCTGCAGGAGCTTGATTTCACACATATCTAAACTTTAGTCACCACCACTGTCAGTCAGCGTTAAATTCTGCATCAACCATGAAAGCTGTAATTCTGTCCAAGTGAGACTGCGTTAAACCTGACTGAGAACTAAGTCTCCATAAACCTGTGTCCTCAGTGCACTCCTGTATAATGGCAAGACCTGGACAGTGTACACTGAGCAGGGGAAAAGGCTGCTCAGGTTTTTTTAAAATTCAGTCGCTGTTTAGGTCAGCATTAATTGTTTAAGAGTCAACCATATTGCCATGGGTCTGGAATCACATGTACATTTCCTTCCCTGAAGGGCATTAGTGAACCAGATGGGTTTTTCCAGCAATGGTTTCGTTTAGCACTTGATTCCAGATCAGTGGCTTTGTGCGTAGGAAATCATGTCTCACAAACTTGATTGATTTTTTTGAAGAAGTAACAAAGAGGATTGATGAGGGCAGAGCAGTAGACTTGATAAAAATGGACTTCAGTAAGGCATTCGACAAGGTTCCCCATGGGAGACTGTTGACCATGGTTAGATCTCATGGAATACAGAGAGAACTAGCCATTTGGATACAGAACTGGCTCAAAAGTAGAAGACAGAGGGTGGTGGTGGAGGGTTGTTTTTCAGGCTGGAGATCTGTGATCATTGGAGTGCCACAAGGATTGGTGCTGGGTCCTCTACTTGTCATCATTCATATAAATGATTTGGATGTGAGAATAAGAGGTATAGTTAGTAAGTTTGCAGATGACACTAAAATTAGAGCTGTATTGGACAGTGAAGAAGGTTGCCTCAGATTACTGTCTGTGTGGAGTTTGCACATTCTCCCTGTGTCTGCGTGGGTTTCTTAAGGGTGCTCCAGTTTCCTCCCACAGTCCAAAGATGTGCAGGTCAGGTGAATTGGCCATGCTAAATTGCCCATAATGTTAGGTGCATTAGTCAGAGGGAAATGGGTCTGGGTGGGTTATTCTTTGCAGGGTTGGTGTGGACTGGTTGAGCCGAAGGGCCTGTTTCCACATTGTATGGAATCTAATTACAATGGGATCTTGATCAGATGGACCAATGGGCTGAGGAGTGGCAGATGGAGTTTAATTCAGATAAATGTGAAGTGCTGCATTTTGGAAAAGCAAATCTTAGCAGGACTTATACACTTAATGGTAAGGTCCTAGGGAGTGTTGCTGAACAAAAACTCCTTGGAGGGCAGGTTCATAGTTCCTTGAAAGTGGAGTCGCAGGTAGGTGGGATAGTGAAGAAGGCATTTGGTATGCTTTCCTTTATTGGTCAGAGTATTGAGTACAGGAGTTGGGAGATCATGTTGCAGCTGTATAGTACATTGGTTAGGCCACTTATGAAATATTGTGTGCAGTTCTGGTCTCTTTCCTATCGGAAGGATGTTGTGAAACTTGAAAGAGTTCAGAAAAGATTTACAAGGATGTTGCCAGGGTTGGAGGATTTGAGCTATATGGAGAGGCTGAACAGCCTGGGGCTGTTTTCCCTGGAGCATCGGAGGCTGAGGGGTGACCTTATAGAGGTTTATAAAATCATGAGGGACATGGATAGGATAAATAGACAAAGTCTTTTCCCTGGGGTCAGGGGAGTCCAGAACTAGAGGGCATAGGTGAGAGGGGAAAGATATAAAAGAGACCTAAGGGGCAACGTTTTCATTCAGAGGGTGGTATGTGTATGGAATGAGCTGCCAGAGGAAGTGGTGGAGGCTGGTACAATTGCAACATTTAAGAGGCATTTGGATGGGTATATGAATAGGAAGGATTTGGAGGGATATGGGCTGGATGCTGGCAGGTGGGACTAGATTAGTTGGGATATCTGGTCGGCATGGACGGGTTGGACCAAAGGGTCTGTTTCTGTGGTGTACATCTCTATTAATTAAGATTCCACTATTTGCTATCGTAGGATTTGAACCCATGTCCCGAGAACATTTAGCTGGTTCTCTAGATTAACAATCAAGTGATAAGGCAGAAGTGGGTACTGCAGATGCTGGAGATTAGAGTCAAGATTAGAATGGTGATGGAAAAGCACAGCAGGTCAGGCAGCATTGGAGAAGCAGGAGAATCAATGTTTCGGGCAAAAGCCCTTCATCAGGAATGAGAATCAAGTGGTAATACCAGCAGGTCATCACTATTTCAGTGTATCCTCATCATCCCTTGGCAGGAAAAGGTCACGAGTTCAGATCCTACGCCGTGCTAATTTCATCAGCAAACATTTGTTACTAAGCCAATGATGTCTGTACTGACTTGGTCATGTTCATCAGACAAGATGACAGCTGTACACCCAAAACCAACCTTCTTACAACTGTTCACTAGGTCATGACCTCCTCCAGGGCATCCATATCTCTGCAACAAGGATAAATGTAAATGAGATATGACGACAGCAGAGATTGACACTGCCAAGTAGGTGACAGTCGCTGTCACTGGACGCTGAAGGAGGATGTTGGAAGAACAAATGAGAAAAGCACAGCGCCTGAGGAGAGGGCCTAGAGGAAAGAGAGGCCAGCAAATTGTGCTGTCTTCCTCTGCAGCAAATTCAACCGACCTCTATACCAGAGTGGGGCTTCTCTGCCACAACCAGATAATGCTTCCCATAGATCCGATCACCACAGCACTAACCATTATCTTATGAGACAGAAGCTACCACCACCACTTTCAAAACTAGTTAAACAGAATGTGACAACAACTCTGCAAAAGGCAGGAGCAGATTGATTTCTTGTCTGTGTCCATTTCTGAGCATCCAGTTTTGCCCAGTGCAAAGATTCATGCATGACGCTTGACAGAGTTCCTGATAATTTAGTCATTGCATTTAAACAACTGCCAAAACGTGTAAAAAGAAAACTGTCTTTTTGGGAGTATGCTGCAACTAGGATGCTGCAGTCAATTCAGAACCACAAAGGGTTAATGTTTTGCTTTAATCTGTTACCTGTTTCAGGTCGACATTAAAGTAGATATCAACGATTTGAGGATTGATACCTTTCGAGCTAAAGGAGCAGGGGGACAGCATGTGAATACAACAGACAGCGCAGTGAGAATTGTTCATATTCCAACAAGTGAGTGACTGTCCACTTTACCTTTTTTAAGTGCACATGTTTATCTGAGTAACAATATGTGTTTACTCAGGTAACAAAGTGCCACTAATATTACTGTCACTAGTGCCATTGCCTTTTGGACATTTTAACCATTCTCCCAGACTGAGGTAGTGATGGGTAGGATACAGTCTTGGAATAAGGGGTTGGTTATTAAGGACTTGGGTGAGGAGGAGTTTATTCATCAAGGGGGAGATGAATCTGTGGAATTCAACGTCTCAAAGGCCTTTGGAAACTCAAGATTTGCAGAGGGATGGTACAGAGGAGTAGTGTTGAAGTACAGCAGATTATCCATGATCCCATTACAAAATGGAGTGATCTATTCCTCCTCTTATTCATGTTAAGGGATCAGATATTGAAGGTATATGTTAAAGTGCATGAGACGTTCCGGTTTATGTTGAAACTCGGGCAGCAGTCCATTGACTCGTTGCTCATGATATTTAGAGTGGGCGAGGCTGCAAATGTCTGAGGATCCTACTGAATTTAAACAGAAGGACCACATCAACACTTCCTGTTTCCATTTCTTGGCTGATTGGGTGCAGCCAGGAAACCACAACTGAGGACTATCGGTAAGGAAGATTATCAGGAAGATCTACGATGTTGGGGGGGCTTCGGAGATATCAGTTGAGCTGGGCGGGGCTAGGCAGCAAGACAAGAGCATCCGCAAGGGGCTGGGGTGATGTCAGAGAAGTAGACCAAGAAAGAGTACTCCTGCATCTCCTGAATTGGGAAGTTCTGTAAAGAACACTGGACTTGCGGAGCCTGCAGCACCCACTTCCTGTGCCACCTTTCCCAAGCCCTGGAATACCTGAACTGCAGCTGTTAAATTCCAGTTGGTTTCCCATTTGCACTGTGGAAGTCTGGTACACACTCAGTTGCCATGTTTTTTTGTTCAACCCGTCAGCGCTTCTGCTAGTGTTGGGCAGAGGGCTAGGGAAGCTTCACATTGAGGCTGTTAGCATGGTTCATGTTCAGCTGAGAACAAGCCCGTTCTCCACTGAGCAAGGCAGAGGAAAGAGAGCTGGCTTTGGCAAGTCTACGGGATAGTCATTAAATGGGGAAGATGATAATGAGAACATAGAACATTACAGCGCAGTACAGGCCCTTCAGCCCTCGATGTTACACCAATGTCAGAATGTCAGTAAACCACCAAAGTTAGATTTTTTAAGAGTGCCTATTACTGTGTGTTCCCAGCAGTCTGCAAGATAAACTGTTTATACGAGGCCTCTGCTTACTGCGAGCAAGTTGGAGTTGGGCATAAGCAAACATCCTAAGGTCCGATTCAGATTACAAGGATAACCTGGTGTTAGACACATGATGTGCCTTTTATGACATGCCAATCCTGAACATACTCAGTGATCCATACCACTACAGTGCCAAAGGGGATATGAAATTTGTAATGCTCCTGAAAAATGTGTTGTTTATGATATCCAAATTGTCATTAATTTCAGTGTGACCTTTCTAGGTTTAACAGTAGAATGCCAACAGCACCGATCACAATTGGAGAACAGGAAGCTTGCCATGCGCATATTGGAAGCAAAACTATATCAGCAGGTTGCAGAGAGAGGGCTGGAGCAGAGGCAGAGTACTCGGAAATTACAGGTTAGTTCATAAGGAGCTGAAAATATGTTGCTGGAAAAGCGCAGCAGGTCAGGCAGCATCCAAGGAACAGGAGAATTGACGTTTCGGGCATTCTCCTGCTCCTTGGATGCTGCCTGACCTGCTGCGCTTTTCCAGCAACACATTTTCAGCTCTGATCTCCAGCATCTGCAGTCCTCACTTTCTCCTAGTTCATAAGGAACACAGTTCAGTCTCATCAGTGGATGGCAGGTTTTGGATGAGTCCAGTTTCCTGAAATCTGACACTCTGGATTCACTCAAGTAATTTCCTCAAGTTTCTGATTGTACTGCTTAAGAGAGTACAAACTGCTAGAGGGATAGCTTTTAACTTGGTCATTGGCTTTGCTGTGACTTGTCCTGTGTCTGAGGTCTAACCACAGTTGGAATATTGTGTCTAGTTCCGGGCGCCACACTATAGAAAGAATGTGAATGCATTGGAAAGAGTGCTGAAGAGGTCTACTAGAACAGTTCCAAGGATGAGAAACTTCAAGTGTGAGGATACATTGGAAAGGTTGTGACTGGGAATTAGGTTTCCAAAAATATCGAGGGGGCTGCAAAGAGTAAATAGGGAGAAACTGTTCCCACTCGTTAAAAGGATTGAGACTTAGAGGGCCCAGATTTAAAGTTATTTGCAAAAGAAACAAGCATTTTCTTGCAATATATGGTTCAAATCTGGAATGTGCTGCCAGGAGGTGGTGTGGAGGCAGTTTCAATTGAGGCATTCAAGAGGGCATTGGACATTGTTTCTATTAAACCAATGTGTAAGGCTGTGGAAAAAAGGTAGGAGATTGGCATTAAATCATTAAGCTCATTGGAGAGCCTGGAGGTCAATCGGCCTCCTTTTTCATCATAACACCTGTTGTGTTGATGGTGCAGGGATTTTGAAGTATCTCAAAGCATTCCCAATACAGGCCTAAAGCTCAGCAAGTATATCCTAGTTTAGTTTGAGAACATGGTCGGCCTGGACTGGTTGTTTCGAAGGGGTTGTTTCCACGTCACAATGCTGTCACTTTAAGAGGGGTTATTTTGTCCTGATTGTTTTTTATTTGAAGAGAGTTTGTGAGGTAGAGGCACCAAGCTGTCTCTAGGAAAATAAACAATTTGTGAGGCTTTGGGGTTATTTTTAAAGTTGGAACTATGGTAGCAGCCTGGGTGGAGCCAGGCTCCACCACTCTCACACCTGGGTGGAGCCTGGGTTGCGCTTCGGCGGGTCGGTGTGGACTTGTTGGGCCGAAGGGCCTGTTTCCACACTGTAAGTAATCTAATCTAATCATAAGACTTTCTAGTTTTTTTTTTAAGTTTTTAGGTTTAGTTTTGAGCAGAAGCCTTGGGTGTCTCAAAAAGTTGGAAGCTTCAGTCTCCTAGCTGCTACTTTCTCTCAATTTTCTCAGTGTTTTTTCTTCTCGACTGGAAAACTGTATCTGAGGATCTGTGTAAGAATTTGCCTTTTTGCTGAGGGGTGTGTTCTTGGGATCTTACTATATTGAAACAATTAATTAGTAATAGGTATTC
Organism: Chiloscyllium plagiosum; assembly: GCF_037043375.1. Lineage (NCBI taxonomy): Eukaryota > Metazoa > Chordata > Chondrichthyes > Orectolobiformes > Hemiscylliidae > Chiloscyllium > Chiloscyllium plagiosum. The sequence continues at coordinate 100,090,212 of NW_028270150.1, forward strand.
TATCTATTATTTAGCTGTTTTCTAATAGTTGTTATTTTAAATTCTTTTGTTTATATTTTTATAATAGCGTTTAAATAAATTGTATTTTGCTTGATGTCAGGTTGTTTGACCAGTCGCATTGTGTGTGGGACACGCACTTCACATTTACCTTTAAAATAAGACAATGTTAGGGTCTGGGCTCCTTCTTAAAATATACTGAGGGGGGAAATCTGGTCCATAATACATGCTGTATGACTCTACAATTACTTTGATCAAATGATATGTATCTTTCAGCTGGGAGATTTACTTGAACTGTATTTTCACTATAGGTTGGAACAAGAGCACAATCAGAGAGAATTCGAACGTACAACTTCACCCAAGACAGAGTGACTGACCACCGGATTAACTACGTTATCAGAGACATTAAGGTGAGGGAGTGGTCATTAAAGCTTGTTTAAAATTGTTTAGGAAATAAATGTTTATTCGGACAGATTTTAAGTTCGAGGCCCCATATGAGATTTCTAGTCTTATCCTGTGCTGTCTTTCATCCATCCTTTAATTCGGAGTACGTGACACAATCTTACCCCACTGAGTTTAATTCTCTGCTGTCCTCACTGCCTGTTCACATTTATGTCTATCTCTGGTCTTCCTTGTGCACATATTCCACAGTGTTTTGTCTTGCAGAAACTCTTTTTCCAAATGGCTTGATTATATGTCCAAATTATTTGAGCTTTCTTGATATCACTACTTCAAGTAAGTTCCTCTCACCACCGGCTTTGTTTATTTAATTGGCTGTCCATAAAAAAAATGTAGTAGGAGTCCTTTCAAATACCTCTTTTTTATTTTGCCCCCTCAGTTCAAACACTGTTGTTTGGCTTGATCACTCTTTTGGATTGGTCTGACCTACAGAACTATGAATTCTGTCTGCAGACAAAAAAAAGTGTTGAGTCTCCAATTCCAGACTGAGCGCGGTTCTTTAATGGAGATCCATAAACCATCGACTGAATTATCAGTAGCAGCATTTAACAAAGGGGTTCTTCAACCCAGTTTTCAGTTACTTGAAATAGCACCATGTCCTGTGGCTTACACTTCTGTTCTGTTTTAGGAGCTTCTGAATGGTGGGAGACAACTGAATGAATTGATTGATAAGCTTCTGGAGGCAGCAGAAAACGAAGCTGTTCTGGAACTTATAGAAACTAGAAATAAATGAATTACTGAAGCGAGGTAAAGCTAAAATAATTGTAGAATTAAATATTTAAAAGAAACGATGCAGACTAATGTATGATTTTCTAAAAGCAACCTCTTCTTATTAAGATTCAAGTTCTGGCTATGTTGAGTTGTAAATTGTGGATGCTGTCATTTAGTTGAATCAATTAAAACCAGGCAGCAAGTCTGTTTGCAGTGTCCTGGTTCCTTTGACACGGGTTTCCTGGGAAGGATGCAGTAAGGAATACTTCAGTGACATTTACACTGACCCAGTACTTTGTATAAAAGTTAGAAATACCACATTTTCAAAAGTGACATGAAATATTACAACTGGAACATCAATTATGATCTAAAAGTGTATGTAATTATTCAAGCAGTTTTAAATGCCTTTCCATCTGAAACAATAGAAAAGTACCGTGTCCTCAGACTTCATTGTTTGATACACAATGAAATAGTAGACCTCAACAAAAAGGGACTAAATTAAGGGATTGAAGGAAAAAGATTTTGCAGGGATTTAGGGCTAATTGGATAGCTCTTCAAAACAGCCAGCATTATTCTCCTATTCTACAATGTATGAATTGAAACGTAGAAACATAGCTAAGGGGGGTAATTCATTTGAAACCTCAAGCCTGCTCCATTAATCAAGCATAATACCCTAATCCTACTCCCCCCAATCACTGGATCCCTTCAGCCACAGTCTACCTCTTCCTTGCAAAACAAAAAACTTTGGCCTCAACTACTTTCTGTTGTTGTGAATTCCACAGGCTCACCATTGATAAGGAGAAATTTCTTCACCCAGACAGTCCTTTAAACTGTGACCCCTGGTTCTAGACTCCCTCACTATTGGGAGCATCCTTTTCTGCATCTAACCTGTTCGAATTATATTGGTTTCTGTGAAATTCTTCCCCCTTTTCCACACAATTCTAACTGACTCAACTTCTCCTCATACATCAGTCCTGCCAGTCCAGAAGTGCCAACTTCATCAGACCCATTTGAATCAAAGACCTCTTGCACCTTCTTCCATTAGGCAGAAGATTATAAAAGTTTGCATACATGTGCAAACAGTTTCAAGAATAGCCTCTTCCTGCTGTTACCAGACTTTTGAATAGACCTCAACTGTTAATAGTACAGAGAGAAAACAACTTCTGCATTCTGTTGTTACCCTGATACACTTGTAAGGCAAAACACTTTCACTGTACCTCACTACACGTGCCAGTAATAAATTAAAGTACGGTGGCTCAGTGGTTAGCACTGCTGCCTCACAGCACCAGGGATCCAGGTTCGATTCCAGCCTTGGACGACTGTCTGTGTGGATTTCCTCCCACTGTCCAAAGATGTGCAGGTTAGGTGAATTGGCCATACTTAATTGCCCATAGTGTTAGGTACATCAGTCGGAGGGAAATGGGACTAGGTGGGTTACTCTTCGGAGGGTTGGTGTGGACTCATTGGGCCGAAGGGCCTGTTGCCACACTGTAGTGAATCTAATCTAATTTTTTTCCAACCTTTGTTATGCCTTAAAGCCTGAAACCTAGATTTTTCAATTGAAAAAGAGTACAGTTTTGAGTATTTTACCATGTTGATGAAAGGTGCTGTACAAATGCAAGCTGTATATTTATTAAATACTCATGAGGTTAGAGGTATGGGGAAATGATGATAGCCTATTTATCATAAAAGCTGTTAAATGGAATTATCATATTACATGACAGTGGTGTAGAAAAACAATTGTTGGAAAAGGAAAGCAATTTGCAGGGCTTGATAAAGAAGGGCGTTTGCTACTTAAAGCTTCCATTAAAAGGTGCAACTGTTGGCCATTTTCTCATCACAAACACATGTATCCAAAGTCAATTAAATATAAATGCATTCAAACCAACACAATCAAATCTTATTTTCAAACTGTAGCTTTTCCTTAACTCGTACCCTAAAAGCCAGGATTAACTAACTTTTGAGTTGAATCACATACCCACAGGCCAGTAGCTAGCTGTCATACCATAAACAAGATAAATACAATAGTTTTAGAACTAGATAATGAACCAGTCTATTATTACCTCCACGTTCACATGCACAGAGTAAATTGCAAAGAATTTGGGGCTGGAAGGCAGCGCATCATTTTCGTCACAATTTTACAACCATACATATAGATAATATTATTGTCTGTAAATAATAGACCTGGATATTGCAAACATTAAAGGCAGCAATGCCCATTTAAAATTGATGTGGAAGAGCTGGTGTTGGACTGGGGTGGACAAAGTTAAAAATCACAACACCAGGTTATAGTCCAACAGCTTTATTTAGAAGCACTAGCTTTTACAGCGCTGCTCCTTCACCAGGTGGATGTGGAGAATAAGACCATAAGACACAGAATTTATAGCAAAAGATTACAGTGTCATGCAACTGAAATGATATATTGAACAAACGTGGATTGTTATTAAGTCTTCCATCTTACAGAATGTTTCCATTCATTAATAATGTAATTCCCAGAACTTATTTTAAGTCACCTTCTCGAGATAACAAAGTTTTATAGCAAAAGGTGACATCTCTGCACAGACAATGCATTAAAAGGTGTGAGGTTAAACTCAGTCTGTGTCCCAATCTTGAGTCAGACTGGTTTTATTTCCAAAGTGGAATTTACTAAATATTTGCAGAATTACATTTGCAGATACATTTCTATTTTGTGCATCTGCAAATGTAATTCTGCAAATACCTTTTAATGCATTGTCTGTGCAGAGATGTCACCTTTTGCTATAAAACTTTGTTATCTCGAGAAGGTGACTTAAAATAAGTTCTGGGAATTACATTATTAATGAATGGAAACATTCTGAAAGATGGAAGACTTAACAATCCACGTTTGTTCAATATATCATTTCAGTTGCATGACACTGTAATCTTTTGCTATAAATTCTGTGTCTTACGGTCTTATTCTCCACAACCACCTGATGAAGGAGCAGCGCTCCGAAAGCTAATGCTTCCGAATAAAGCTGTTGGACTATAACCTGGTGTTGTGTGATTTTTAATATTTTAAATTAGGACAGTTTAAATCCAAGTAAGTTCCAAGTAAATAATTTGAATACTTGGACAAATGCAAAAGATAGTGTTTATTGAAAATATTACAAAAAAGCAAAATTCTGAGTGTGGGTTAACCGTCTATCACGTAAACAATTTTACAGAATATAAAACGTTGTGGCATGTCTTGCAAAACATTTGCTCCCTAATCTGTACTTTAAACACACTGCACATTACTAATACGTATTTTCACTCAATTTATTTAACTCCCCAGTGAAACCTATGAAGGCTTGTGATGATTTTGTAAACCAGAGATTGTTTCTATCTTGTGGAGTGAGGGAGGATGATTTCAGGAAACAGGCCTTTAAATCAGTTCACGAAGTTTAGTTCATTTACTGGTAATCAAAAGGCAAAAATGCTCTATTTTAAACCCACTTTGTCCAAAATGCTGACAGGATCACGTGCACAGAAAGAGGTCATATCTTCTGCTTCCATGTCTGTTCAGATAAATAAATGGAAATTACACTAAAATCAAATAGTGTTTAAACGCTGGTGTTGGGCCAGAAGGTGGTATTTCTAAACATCCAGAAAATTCCTTTTGTTCACTAATAGTTAACAAAAATATTTAAAAAGCCAGTTTGAAACATCACTTATTCCATTCGTCCAAATTTGAACATCAAGGTTTAGCAGAGGGGTGATTATGGTTTATTAGTAATGGCACCTCAACTGATAAACTAGAGGCCAAGAATAATGGTTAGATTTGATTCCACATCCAAAACATGACAGCTGAAAGTAGAGAAGGAAATCTGCCATCATGCCCAGGCCAAGCCTAGGTATGACTCCAGCAACGTAGTGGACTTTTATTTGCCCTCTGCAATGATTACTCTTGAACTGAGCGGCTTGCTCAATGAAGGACAGCTAACAAATGCTGGCATTTTCAGTAACACCTACATCAAGATTAAGACAAGAATGAATGACAAAAATAAAATCAATGGGTCAATCAATCAATTGATTCAGCTATTTAATTCAAATTACCATAGAATTCAACTTTCTTTTTAAAGCATGGACGTGGCCTCGTCAGTTCTTTTATTCAAAAGAAGGGAGGTATCAATTCAGTTTCAATCCCACACAAATTTTTGAAGCTTTTTTTTTCCCAATGGCACAGAACGTAGTGATTGGAGAAACCCCCACTTTTGGTGACCAGCCTCAGAGAATGTCACCCAGAAGCTAACTGAAGAGTTCTAAAACATTTTTTAAAAATGTCTAGCAACTGACATTGCTGTTCTTTGTTCTTCCATCAATTTCAGAAATTTTTTAAAATTTCAAATGGCCCAGGAAAGTTAGCAGAAATTAAATTACATGTGAAAAGCTTCAAAGATCAAAGGGTTATCTCGGAGGACAGTGCAGACCTGAGAGAGTCAGCAGTGGGGGGGGGGGGGGGGGATTAATTCTGAAGTGAAATGTGAAAAACAGTGACACAACAGGCTTCTCCTGTGCCCTGATTATCCACATTTCATTACTTAGAACTTTATCTTTCGTTGTACTTCATGCAGCCCGGCTCAGAAGGACCAGCACCATTATCACTGATCATCATTTACATTGTTACTTGCAGCAAAGCAAAATAAAACAAATAGATAAATTTATACAGAAATACACGAAAAAGATTTTCAATGTGATAAATTTCTGAAGCATGTGAACACTACCAAAGTTCTAACAACCAGCTTTACAGAAGAATTCACATTGACGTTAGGGTATATGAAACACAATTACTCCAACCATCAAGTCTGCTTTCTTCCAATATGCAACATCATGAAGCTGCCAAGTTACTTAACCTCATTAAGAGATGGCAAATTAACCAGAGGAAACTTGCAGGATAAAACTTTGGATTTCTTCGTGCTCTCAAAAAAAAGAGTTCTCCTTCAATAAGCCAGAGCTGGCAGTTCCTGTAGGCCAGTGCAAAACAATGTCACTGTCTCTTCAAATCAGCCAGGTGAAACTGCCTATTTCATTACCATCGCTTCAGCAACTTCCAAACTACAATATATCTTCTGAGTATTTTTTTTAAAGATTTCACAAAGCAGTATAACAGCTAAAAGACTGAACTCTCCATTGTTGCTAAGAAGAATACTGAATCTATTTAAACTACCCTAATCATTTCTTTAAAAAGTGAGGCCTACGTGCAGAAGGATAGAACAGGAAAAAAAAACTAGTGTATCTGCCAATGAGGGGAAAGATATTTTCAAAGCAACTTTTATTTTTTCAGTTCCTCCAAAGACTTTAACACATACTGCAAAATATAACTGTCTATATTTGTCCAAAACTACCATATCTGCAACAATCAGAAAAAAAACTAGTTTTCTTTTATGACTTTTGATTCGTCTCATTGATGGCCATTTAAGACGGCGCTCGTTAGTTTCCCAATTGGCCATTGATATGAGACGCTCTGTTCTCTGCTGGTGCCAAGTGACCATTTCGCTGTATTCTTTCAACTCTGAGACCTTCTGGTGGCTGCCAGTCATCATCTGAAAATGAACTCGAGCTCCCCGACTCAGAGTCAATATCACTGGAGCCTTCAAAATCCCAGTCTGCACTCGACTCACTGCGCACATCATCCTCCTCACTGATAAAGCTTTGGCCCGGCTCCAGACACGAAGGATATAGACGCGCTGAAAGACATATGAAGTCACTGTCATAGTGCAGCAGTCCCAACATGGTACCAACATTGACCCACTGATCCCCAGTTGTATCATACTGATGAACTGTCACCCTGTTCTTCTTCCACTGTGGAACAGTGGTGGTGATGAGAAGCAGTTTATTCCCATGACACACAATTTGAAAGTTGTGGATGTTGGCGTCAATCGGGATATCGCTAATCCTTCGCCATTCTCCCTTTGAAGGGTTATAAACCTTGATGACTGGAATGTCACATATGCAATAGATTTCATCATTGAAAACACATGCCTCCTGGAACTCACTCCGTTTGAGAGAGGCACAGTTCAGCCACTGATTCCTTTCTGGCACATAGCACAACATTCTCTTGTTATTAACAGCGTACAAACAGTCTCCAACTGTGATCAGTTCAAACAAGTGCAATGCATGAGGCAGGGGTGTCACAAATATCCACTGATTTCTCTGAATACTGTAACACTCAACCTCCTTAATTTTCAGGCCTGTAGATGGATCACGACCACCAAGGATGTAAATATATCCGTTAAGGTAAGCAACATCCATTCTCTCTCTTGCCAGCAACCGCTCGGCCAGTTGTTGCCAGCTGTTCTGAACTGCATTGTACACCCAAAGCTGCTTGGTCGGCTGTGCTGCCAAAAAGACATCATTGTCTGGTGAAACACAAACAGCCAGTGAACTGATGGACTTGGTAAGTGCAGGACTAGTCAAAGGTGAAGCCATTGTATAAATGTCACCAGAGTATGGATCATAACAGAGGAAAGGTTCCTTCCGATGGCCAAAGAATATAACCATTTCCTTAGCACTGAATCCAATCCTCTTGGAAGAGTTTTGTATCGTTGCGGGCACATCAGCCCCCTGGGATGCAGAAATGTCTTCTATGATGGAGCAGAGAGGCTTGTTTTTGATAAAGAGCTGAGATTTAAGACCATCAAGGTACATTCTGTCCTTCTCAGTGAAGTGATGCCACCGGACACACTTGAGTACATCCATTGCGTGTGCAGCACGTTCACTGAAATTTGCTTTAATCCACTGAATTGCAGCCATACACACTTTCCTCTCGTTGTCCACATCCAGCGTGTCCAAACTGAGGATTTCTTTTATCTGCTCAGATGAGAGCTCACACAATTCCTCCATCCTGCATAGATGTTGCAAGTTGCGTGCAATGAACGCACGTGCCTTCTCTTTCAGTTCCACATTATCAAAGGCATCTGCAAACTAAGACACAGAATAGTTGAGTCTGACAAGCACTTCTCATATAAGGAAATGTATGGATAGACAGTTTTGAAAGTGCAGTGATAAAGACATTACACAACCTAATCAAGTACTTTTTGAACTGTAGTTACTGCCGTCACATAGGTGTGTCACTTGCACACAGCAAAGGTTCACAATGATAGAAATAATTTACAGTGGAGTTAGTAATTTGATGGAAAGATGGCAGAATTCTTCAGTACAGAGGGTCTTGGATATCCCAGCACATGAAATCATACACTATTGGGCAGGTACAGGAAGTGAGTAGTAAGGCAAAGAGACTTGTCATTATTGCAAGGTGAATGGAATATTTAGATATTCCTACCCAGCCCACACCTTGCCCCGCCCCCACCTCACGTCTCACCTTTGCCCCGCCCCCACCTCTCCACGTCTCACCTTTGCCACGCCCCCTGCCCCACCCCTCGACCTTGTCCACGCACCTTCCCTTGACCATGCCACGCCCCCTGCCCCACCCCTCGACCTTGTCCACGCACCTTCCCTTGACCATGCCACGCCCCCTGCCCCACCCCTCGACCTTGTCCACGCACCTTCCCTTGACCATACCTCGCCCCGCCCCCTCCTCTCCACGCCTCACCTTTGCCCCGCCCCCTCCTCTCCACGCCTCACCTTTGCCCCGCCCCCTCCTCTCATCTCACCTTCGCCCCGCCCCCTCCTCTCATCTCACCTTCGCCCCGCCCCCTCCTCTCATCTCACCTTCGCCCCGCCCCCTCCTCTCCTCTCACCTTCGCCCCGCCCCCTCCTCTCCTCTCACCTTCGCCCCGCCCCCTCCTCTCCTCTCACCTTCGCCCCGCCCCCTCCTCTCCTCTCACCTTCGCCCCGCCCCCTCCTCTCCTCTCACCTTCGCCCCGCCCCCTCCTCTCACCTTCGCCCCGCCCCCTCCTCTCACCTTCGCCCCGCCCCCTCCTCTCACCTTCGCCCCGCCCCCTCCTCTCACCTTCGCCCCGCCCCCTCCTCTCACCTTCGCCCCGCCCCCTCCTCTCACCTTCGCCCCGCCCCCTCCTCTCACCTTCGCCCCGCCCCCTCCTCTCACCTTCGCCCCGCCCCCTCCTCTCACCTTCGCCCCGCCCCCTCCTCTCACCTTCGCCCCGCCCCCTCCTCTCACCTTCGCCCCGCCCCCTCCTCTCACCTTCGCCCCGCCCCCTCATCTCACCTTCGCCCCGCCCCCTCATCTCACCTTCGCCCCGCCCCCTCATCTCACCTTCGCCCCGCCCCCTCATCTCACCTTCGCCCCGCCCCCTCATCTCACCTTCGCCCCGCCCCCTCATCTCACCTTCGCCCCGCCCCCTCATCTCACCTTCGCCCCGCCCCCTCATCTCACCTTCGCCCCGCCCCCTCATCTCACCTTCGCCCCGCCCCCTCATCTCACCTTCGCCCCGCCCCCTCATCTCACCTTCGCCCCGCCCCCTCATCTCACCTTCGCCCCGCCCCCTCATCTCACCTTCGCCCCGCCCCCTGCCCCGCCCCTCGAACTCCTTGTCCACGCACCTTCCCTTGACCATACCTTGCCCCGCCCCCCACGCCTCACCTTTGCCCCGCCCCCCACGCCTCACCTTTGCCCCGCCCCCCACGCCTCACCTTTGCCCCGCCCTCTTCCACATGCCCCTCCCCTCCCTTCTCACCCCTCACCTTGAAGATGCCGGTGCAATTGTAGAGGTCCAGCCTCCGGGCCATGAAGGCGGCGCACGCCTGCCGGACATACTCGAGCTGCAGCATGTTGGCGGCGACGTAGAGTTTCTGGACGCTGGCCTCGGAGACGGTGACCCGGCCGGTGTAGCAGTAATCAATGATCAGGGCCATGGAGTCCGAGTCCACCTCGTGGATGGTGATTCTCTGCTGTTTACTCTCGAACAGGCCGCCGGTGAACATACTCCTGAAATACGGGCTGGCGGCGGCCAGGACATTGCGGTTACACAGGAAGCGGCTGCCGCTCTCCACCTCCAAGGTCACATCCACCAGCAGCCGGGCGTCATAGAAGGATTTGAGCTCCCGGAGTAAGGCCCGGGCGTGCGCCGCGTCCTCCAGCAACTCCGGTCCTGACAGGCCGCTCACCGCCGCCATCTTGACCCTGTCCCTGCCGCCGCTGCCGGGCAGACCCCGCCCCGCAGCATCGGCCACCGCCATTGGCTGATGCCGCCGGGTAAGACGCGCTCCCGTCACCACCATTGGCTGACACTGCCCGATAAAACCAGCCAGTGTCGCTCCCATTGGCTGACTCTGTCAGCAAGCCGCGCCCCATTGCCTCCATTGGTCGACAATGCCAGGGCTCCCCCGCCCCCATTGGTTAACACCGCCAGGTAATTCCCGCCCCTCTCACTCCATTGGCCGACGCTGCCATTTAATCCCCGCCTCCCTCTCTCCCAATGGCTAACATTGCCAGGTAATCTCCGCCATCCAAACTCCCATTGGCTGCCACGGGAAAGGTAATCCCGCCCCTTTCAGTCCCATTGGCTGATGCTGACAGGCAATCCCCGCCTCCATCGGCTCACAGGCGTCCCCTCATTTCCATTGGTTGACTCTGCTGGGTCAAGTTTAGATCAGAGTGGTGCTGGAAGAGCACAGCAGTTCAGGCAGCATCCGAGGATGCCTTCATCAGGAATAAAGGTAGAGAGCCTGAAGCGTGGAGAGATAAGCTAGGGGAGGGTGGGGGTGGGGAGAGAGTGGCATAGAGTACAATGGGTGAGTGGGGGAGGGGATGAAGGTGATAGGTCAGGGAGGAGGGTGGAGTGGATAGGTGGAAAAGAAGATAGGCAGGTAGGACAAGTCATGGGGACAGTGCTGAGCTGGAAGTTTGGAACTAGGGTGAGGTGGGGGAAGGGGAAATGAGGAAACTGTTGAAGTCCACATTGATGCCCTGGGGTTGAAGTGTTCCGAGGCGGAAGATGAGGCGTTCTTCTTCCAGGCGTCTGGTGGTGAGGGAGCGGCGGTGAAGGAAGCCCAGGACCTCCATGTCCTCGGCAGAGTGGGAGGGGGAGTTGAAATGTTGGGCCACGGGGCGGTGTGGTTGATTGGTGTGAGTGTCCCGAAGATGTTCCGTAAAGCGCTCTGCTAGGAGGCGTCCAGTTTCCCCAATGTAGAGGACATCACATCGGGAGCAACGGATACAATAAATGACATCGGTGGATGTGCAGGTAAACCCCACCCGATCATTTCCATTGGCTGACACGGACGGGTAAATGAAAGCCAGAAGTGCTGGAGAAAGTCCTCAAGTCTGGCAGAATTTGTGGAGAGATTCTATTTCTACCAAGCCAGGCAGCGCCTGAAGTGATGAGAAAACCTGTAAATGTCTCAGAGATGGGAAAATGTGACGGGTTTGATGTAGGAGAAACTGGAGAAAAGATCAAAAGGGAAGGTATCAGAGTAAAATAATTGACAATCAGAAACTCTACATCACCACCAGAACCTATGTGACTACACAAAGCAACACATTTTATTTAGAGGAAAGGAGTGGAGTTGAGAAAAAAAAATGTTCAATGAGAGAACAAGTTCAGCCAGGCAAAAAATAGATGGTGGTGGATGGGGAATGGTTGGACCTCTGTTCAATGTGGAAGTGGAAAACTTTCAGACCATTCTTGTGTCAGTACCATTTGTGTGTCATCAGAAGGTGAAGCAGTCTGCATCCTGGACAACATCAGGCTTGGCCAGATAAGTGGCAAGTAACAGGTGTGTCATTAGAATGCCAGGCAATGACCATCTTCACCAAGAGACAACCTAACCATTGCCCCTTGACAGTTAATGGCATTACTCATGCTGATTTACCAACTATCGGCATTCAGAAACTGAACTGGACCAGCTATGACTCTGAGTAGGCCAGAGGCTGGGAATTATGCAATATGTTACTACCCTCCTTTCTTATCAATGCCTAGCTGATGCACAGTGTAACTATATGCAGGATGTAATCAAACAACTTACCAAACTTTCTCCAACAGCAGCTTCTAATCCTGTGATATCTACCACCTAGAAGGAAAATACCAGCAGATGCATGGAACACCATCACGTGGAAATTTCCTAGAATCGTCTCCCTAATAGCACTATGGATGTACTTACCCCTCTGTACTGCAGCAGTTCAAGAAAGTGATACTCCACTACCTTCTCAAGGGCAATTAAGGAAGGGCAATAAATGCTGGCCTAGCCAATGATGTTCTCATCCCATAAGAACAAACAGGCATTTTTGTAAAGCTTTACAAGTTCAAAGCCAAGTGGTTAAACACGGTAGCAAGTTGAAGGAGAGCATCCACCAAAAGGCATTCTACTTGCTTTTCTCTTTCAAGATACAGTCATAGAGAAGGAACCCACAACTCATGTCATTCATTTATTGGAGGCAAAGTATTTAATCATAAAGTCATAGTCGTACAGCACAGAAACAGACTTTTCAGTCCAATCCGTCCACGCTAATCATAATCCCAAACTAAACTAATTCCATCTGCCTGCGCGTGGCCCGTATACCTCCAAACATTTCTTGATCATGTACTTTTAAATGTATTTGTACCCACATCCACCACTTCCTCTGGAAGTTCATTCTACACACACTCCTTGAATTCTTGGATTTGAGCGGCACTGTCCTAGAACTGTCTACATTTCCTTTTGTGCGGAATTAGATTTCACACCCTACAGTGTGGAAACTGGCCCTTCGGCCCAGCAAGTCCACACCGACCCTCCGGAAAGTAACCCACCCAGACTCATTCCCCCTAACTAATGCACCTAACTCTATGGGCAATTTAGCACGGCCAAATCACCAAACCTGCACATCTTTGTATTGTGGGAGGAAACCGGAGCACCTGGAGGAAACCCATGCAGACACAGGGAGAATGTGCAAACTGCACACAGACAGTCGCCCGAGGCTAGAATCGAGCCCGGGTTCCTGGCGCTCTGAGGCAGCAGTGCTAATCACTGAGCTACCGTGCTGCCCAAAATAATTCCTTTTGAGGGGAATTACTAATTTATTAAAGAAATTATTTGTAAAAAGAGTTTAAGTTGTCTAATTATTTCACAAGAATTTTACAAGAAAGTGCAGCAACTGTAATGACATTTAAATAAATAAATTAATTCTTGTAAATAAAAGTAAAACACTAAAGGCTTAGCAATGCATAAGGAAGTAACCCAACTTACCATCCAGCTGCAAATTGCACAGCCACATTGGAACAGCTCATCGATTCTGGTTGTGAGGTTTATTTCCTCACCTATTAGGATGCAATTCTACTTTCTGATGGAGTTCCATAAATGTTCATGTTAACAGAGAAGGTGGAATTCTACTCTAACCTTTTCCGCATCCTACCTGATGACAACAAGGGAGTCCATACATCGTACATGTCCGCTAAGGGAGCTGAGTATGCTGTTGGGGATTGAGTTTGATTTATTGTTGTCACATGTACAGTGAAAAGTGTTGTTTTGCATGTCTGCAGGCAGATTTGACCATACAAAGTGCATCAGTGTGGCAGAACAGAAAGCAGAATAAAGAGTTACAGTGCAAAGAAGGGTGCAGAGAGAGAGATCAATATTAAAGTTTGAGAGGTCAGTTCCCCATTGGTAACAATGGGGAAGTAGCTGTTTTTGAATCTGTTCATACGTGTATTCAAACTTCTATATCTCCTGCCGAAAGGAAGAAGGTGGAAGAGAGTGTAACCGGACTGGGAGCAGTCTTTGATTATGTTGGCTATTTTCCAGAGGCAGCAGGAAATAAAGATGGAGTCAAAAGGCTGGCTTGCCCTATGGACTGGGCTGTGTTCACTACTGTAGTTTCTTGCAATCTGAGACTTGTTAGAGATCTGGGGTGTCTGGTAAGCCAGAATAAAATGCTAAATATTCATAGTTAAATGGGATACTGTGAAAGAACTTGGGGGCTGGAATGGAAATTTAAGGGTTAATTATATCTTTGAAAATAGCACCGAGTATGTGCAAAAAGAGCTTTGTTGGTGATTTCAGAGTCTGGTAAGGTTCCAGCAGGATGACCCCTCTCACCATCTCTAATAAATGGTTACGTTCAATAAAGCAAGTTAATGTTCACTCATCAGAATGGACCTCACATCACTACAAAGGGAGGGAACATATCCAGTAGTAGGACCCTAATCAACGTGATATCGCTTTTCAAAGTCAAAGGACAGCTGCTTAATGAGCTCTTTTTCCTAGTGATCGGTTGTAATGTTCACAAGAGGGTAAAACATTATCATTGAACAAATGGCTTCTGAAAATTAGATCCTTCCACACTGCTACCAGTCATTGCTCCATGGAATTGGTGATAAGCTGCTGCAAATAAAGTGGGTGGTCACAAGTACAAGTGGGATTTAAAATGAACCCACAGCAAACACCAAGTGCACAAAGGATGATGTTGTGTTCTTGTAGCTGAATAAATAAGGTACTGCCTTCAGGAGTGTTTGCATTTGTGAGGTTCAGTCCCACTAGGAATGCAGTTAATCTTTATTCTGTGAATACCTGCTCTTTATTCCTCATTATGAAACACACTAATGAAGCCCAGTTTCCATGCTGTAAGTGACTGAAACATTGAGGTGGGTCAACATTTCATATCCCATCAACATTTTACACAGTGATTAACAATGCCAATTACTAAGAATCTGTAACAAATTGAATTATTGTTTGGGGATGTTTGGTATTAATATAATGTGATTGTAACCATTGCTGTGGCCTCAGTGGCCTAATGGATAAGGCACTGGCCTCCTAAGCCAGGGATTGTGGGTTCAAGTCCCATCTGGGGTGGTTAGTTTTGCCCTGAAACACTTTGTTACAGGAAATTTTCTTGTCATTATGTAATCTTGACAGCTCCTGTTCAGCATCCCTATTTTCACTGATACTTCCTTTCCTATATCACAATTGTCTGAATGGTGTATGAAAAATATATCAGTTTTGGAGGACGACTTTCAAACCAGTTACAACTATCTTAGAAGATCTGGGTTCATTCATTCTAAAGCAGTAAAGACTTTTAACCTTCACTATTCTGAACTTGTCACTACTTAAAAATACTCAAAGCAATTCTGTTTGGATTAGCACACACTTAGGTGCAGTGAAGTTCCCCTGACACAGTCTTACCCATTCACTTTAGTTCGCAACATCTCTTTGCAATCTGATTGGGTTCTTGGTCAGCTTGCTGACATCACTGAAGCTCCATGTCTGGAATCACCATGAATAAAAATGTGAAAAAGAGACAGAGATCACGAGATCTCTCAGTGACGTTTCTTCAAGGTCATTGGAGAGGAATCTGGTTTCACGACTAACCACAAGATTCAGACTAATATGTTTGCTAATAAAAGAAAACAGCTGGTCCACAAAATGATATGAACTATGATCATACGAGTGCAAAGGGATGAGTCACAAACAGGAAGGTAGCAACTGGAATAGCTCTAGTGGCTTAACAGACAGGGGAGTAGCTTTGAGAGCTGGAGCTTATAGGTTTGATACAGCAGAGAGGATTTTGTCTGAGCTGAGTCTTTGGAAGAGCTAATTAAGTCAAACAATTCCACTATTTTTTTCTCAATGGCCCTCGTATGTTTTTCAGTACAACTCCTTATCCAGTTTCCTTTAACATAATTCTATTGAATCTGATCACCTCTGGTATACTGCTTGGAGCAAGATGACCTGAGACATCCCGAAGCAGTGCTGTTTGCTCAGTGGAGCAGATTTCAAGAGGTGGCTATAGCAGGTGATTCTAGCTCACTGATAACCTCAGAACTTCACACATTCTCCTTGGAGAGGATGACAGAGTGGTGCGATCGAAATTGGGTGATGTACTGACTGCAGTGTCCCAGTGGTCTCTGCTGGGTGCCTGTACTGACTGCAGTGTCCCAGTGATCTCTGCTGGGTGTCTGTACTGACTGCGGTGTCCCAGTGATCTCTGCGGGGTGTCTGTACTGACTGCAGTGTCCCAGTGATCTCTGCTGGCTGATGTACTGACTGCAGTGTCCCAGTAATCCCTGCTGGGTGCCTGTACTGACTGCAGTGTCCCAGTGATCTCTGCTTTGTGCCTGGACTGACTGCAGTGTCCCAGTGATCTCTGCTGGCTGATGTACTGACTGCTGTGGCCCAGTGATCTCTGCTGGGTGGCTGTACTGACTGCAGTGTCCCAGTGATCTCTGCTGGGTGCCTGGAGTGACTGCAGTGTCCCAGTGATCTCTGCTGGGTGGCTGTACTGACTGCAGTGTCCCAGTGATCTCTGCTGGGTCGCTGTACTGACTGCAGTGTCCCAGTGATTCCTGCTGGGTGCCTGTACTGACTGCAGTGTCCCAGTGATCCCTGCTGGGTGCCTGTACTGAATGCAGTGTCCCAGTGATCACAGCTGGGTGCCTGGACTGACTGCAGTGTTCCAGTGATCTCTGCTGGGTGGCTACACTGACTGCAGTGTCCCAGTGATCTCTGCTGGCTGATGTACTGACTGCAGTGTCCCAGTGATCTCTGCTGGGTGGCTATACTGACTGCAGTGTCCCTGTGATATCTGCTGGGTGCCTGGACTGACTGCAGAGTTCCAGTGATCTCTGCTGGGTGGCTGTACTGACTGCAGTGTCCCTGTGATCTCTGCTGGCTGATGTACTGATTGCAGTGTCCCTGGGATCTCTCCTGGGTGTCTGTACTGACTGCAGTGTCCCAGTGATCTCTGCTGGCTGATGTACTGACTGCAGTGTTCCAGTGATCTCTGCTGGGTGACATACTGATTGCCGTGTCCCAGTGATCTCTGCTGGGTGCCTGTACTGTCTGTAGCGTCCCAGTGATCTCTGCTGAGTGCCTGTACTGTCTGTAGTGTCCAGTGATCTCTGCTGGCTGATGTACTGACTGCAGTGTCCAGTGATCTCTGCTGGCTGATGTACTGACTGCAGTGTCCAGTGATCCCTGCTGGGTTCCTGAACTTACTGCAGTGTCCCAGTGATCTCTGCTGGCTGATGTACTGACTGCTGTGGCCCAGTGATCTCTGCTGGGTGGCTGTACTGACTGCAGTGTTCCAGTGATCTCGGCTGGGTGATATACAGACTGCAGTGTCCCAGTGATCTCTGCTGGGTGCCTGTACTGACTGCAGTGTCCCAATGATCTCCGCTGGGGGAATGTACTGCAGTGTCCCAGTGATCTCTGCTGGCTGATGTACTGACTGCAGTGTCCCAGTGATCTCTGCTGAGTGTCTGTACTAACTGCAGTGTCCCAGTGATCTCTGCTGGGTCTCTGTACTGACTGCAGTGTCCCAGTGATCTCTGCTATCTGATGTACTGACTGCAGTGTTCCAGTGATCCCTGCTGGGTGCCTGTACTAACTGCAGTGTCCCAGTGATCTCTGCTGGGGGATGTACTGCAGTGTCCCAGTGATCTCTGCAGGCTGATGTACTGACTGCAGTGGACCAGCGATCACCGCTGAGTGGCTGTACTGACTGCAGTGTCCCAGTGATCTCTGCTGGGTTCCTGTACAGTCTGTAGTGTCCCAGTGATCTCTGCTGGCTGATGTACTGACTGCAGTGTCCCAGTGATCTCCGCTGGGTGCCTGTACTGACTGCAGTGTCCCAGTGCTTTCTGCTGGGTGCCTGTACTGACCGCAGTGTCCCAGTGATCTCCGCTGGCTGATGTACCAACTGCAGTGTCCCAGTGATCACTGCTGGGGGTCTGTACTGACTGCAGTATCACAGTGATCTCTGCTGGGTGCCTGTGATGACTGCAGTGTCCCAGTGATCTCTGCGAGGTGATGTACTGACTGCAGTGTCCCAGTGATCTCTGTTGGGTGGCTGTACTGACAGCATGGTCCCAGTGATCTCTGCTGGGTGTCTGTACTGACTGCAGAGTCCCAGTGATCTCTGCAGGGTGCCGGTACTGACTGCAGTGTCCCAGTGATCTCTGCTATGTGCCTGTACTGACTGCAGTGTTCCAGTGATCTCTGCTGGGTGCCTGTACTGACTGCAGTTTTCCAGTGATCTCTGCTGGCTGATGTACTGACTGCAGTGTCCCAGTGATCTCTATTGGGTGCCTGTACTGACTGCAGTGTCCCAGTGATCTCTGCTGGCTGATGTATTGATTGCAGTGGCCCAGTGATCTCTATTGGGTGCCTGTACTGACTGCTGAGTCCCAGTGATCTCTGCTGGGTGGCGGTACTGACAGCAGTGTCCCAGTGATCTCTGCTGGGTGGCTGTACTGACAGCAGTGTCCCAGTGATCTCTGCTTGGTGTCTATACTGACTGCAGTGTCCCAGGGATCTCGGCTGGGTGTCTGTACTAACTGCAGTGTCCCAGTGATCTCTGCTGGTGGATGTACTGCAGTGTCCCAGTGATCTCTGCTGGCTGATGTACTGACTGCAGTGTCCCAGTGATCTCTGCTGGCTGATGTACTGACTGCAGTTGCCAAGTGATCTCCGCTGGGTGGCTATACTGACTGCAGTGTCCCAGTGATCTCAGCTGGCGGATGTACTGCAGTGTCACAGTGATCTCTGCTGGCTGATGTACTGATTGCTGTGGCCCAGTGATCTTCGCTGGGTGGCTGTACTGACTGCAGTGTCCCAGTGATCTCTGCTGGGTGCCTGTACTGACTGCAGTGTCCCAGTGATCTCTGCTGGCTGATGTACCAACTGCAGTGTCCCAGTGATCACTGCTGGGTGTCTGTACTGACTGCGGTGTCCCAGTGATCTCTGCTGGGCGCCTGTACTGACTGCAGTGTCCCAATGATCTCTGCTGAGTGGCTATACTGACTGCCGTGTCCCAGTGATCTCTGCTGGCGGATGTACTGCAGTGTCACAGTGATCTCTGCTGGCTGATGTACTGATTGCAGTGTCCCAGTGATCTCCGCTGGGTGGCTATACTGACTGCCGTGTCCCAGTGATCTCTGCTGGCGGATGTACTGCAGTGTCACAGTGATCTCTGCTGGCTGATGTACTGACTGCAGTGTCCCAGTGATCTCTGCTGGGTGCCTGTACTGACAGCAGTGTCCCAGTGATCTCTGCTGGCTGATGTACCAACTGCAGTGTCCCAGTGATCTCTGCTGGGTGCCTGTACTGACTGCAATGTGGCAGTGATCTCTGCTGGCTGATGTACTGACTGCAGTGTCCCAGTGATCTCTGCTGGGTGGCTGTACTGACAGCAGTGTCCCGGTGATCTCTGCTGGCTGATGTACTGACTACAGTGTTCCAGTGATCTCTGCTGGGTGCCTGTACTGACTGCAGTGTCCCAGTAATCTCTGCTGGCTGATATACTGACTGCAGTGTTTCAGTGATCCCTGCTGGGTGCCTGTACTGACTGCAATGTGGCAGTGATCTCTGCTGGCTGATGTACTGACTGCAGTGTCCCAGTGATCTCTGCTGGGTGCCTGGACTGACTGCAGAGTTCCAGTAATCTCTGCTGTGTGCCTGTACTGACAGCTGTGTCCGAGTGATCTCTGCTGAGTGCCTGTACTGACTGCAGTGTCCCAGTGATCTCTGCTGGGTGCCTGGACTGAGTGCATGTCCCAGTGATCTCTGCTGGGTGGCTGTACTGACTGCAGTGTGCCAGTGATCTCTGCTGGCTGATGTACTGATTGCAGTGTCCCTGGGATCTCTGCTGGGTGTCTGTACTAACTGCAGTGTCCCAGTGATCTCTGCTGGCTGATGTACTGACTGCAGTGTTCCAGTGATCTCTGCTGGGTGACATACTGATTGCCGTGTCCCAGTGATCTCTGCTGGGTGCCTGTACTGTCTGTAGCGTCCCAGTGATCTCTGCTGGGTGCCTGTACTGTCTGGAGCATCCCAGTGATCTCTGCTGGGTGCCTGTACTGTCTGTAGTGTCCAGTGATCTCTGCTGGCTGATGTACTGACTGCAGTGTCCAGTGATCCCTGCTGGGTTCCTGAACTGACTGCAGTGTCCCAGTGATCTCTGCTGGCTGATGTACTGACTGCTGTGGCCCAGTGATCTCTGCTGGGTGGCTGTACTGACTGCAGTGTTCCAGTGATCTCTGCTGGGTGATATGCAGACTGCAGTGTCCCAGTGATCTCTGCTGGGTGCCTGTACTGACTGCAGTGTCCCAATGATCTCCGCTGGGGAAATGTACTGCAGTGTCCCAGTGATCTCTGCTGGCTGATGTACTGACTGCAGTGTCCCAGTGATCTCTGCTGAGTGTCTGTACTGACTGCAGTGTCCCAGTGATCTCTGCTGGGGGATGTACTGCAGTGTCCCAGTGATCTCTGCTGGCTGATGTACTGACTGCAGTGGACCAGCGATCACCGCTGAGTGGCTGTACTGACTGCAGTGTCCCAGTGATCTCTGCTGGGTGCCTGTACTGACTGCAGTGTCCCAGTGATCTCCGCTGGCTGATGTACTGACTGCAGTGTCCCAGTGATCTCTGCTGGGTTCCTGTACAGTCTGTAGTGTCCCAGTGATCTCTGCTGGCCGATGTACTGACTGCAGTGTCCCAGTGATCTCCGCTGGGTGCCTGTACTGACTGCAGTGTCCCAGTGATCTCCGCTGGCTGATGTACCAACTGCAATGTCCCAGTGATCACTGCTGTGTGTCTGTACTGACTGCAGTGTCCCAGTGATCACTGCTGGGGGTCTGTACTGACTGCAGTATCACAGTGATCTCTGCTGGGTGCCTGTGATGACTGCAGTGTCCCAGTGATCTCTGCGAGGTGATGTACTGACTGCAGTGTCCCAGTGATCTCTGTTGGGTGGCTGTACTGACAGCATGGTCCCAGTGATCTCTGCTGGGTGTCTGCACTGACTGCAGAGTCCCAGTGATCACTGCAGGGTGCCTGTACTGACTGCAGTATCCCAGTGATCTCTGCTGTGTGCCTGTACTGACTGCAGTTTTCCAGTGATCTCCGCTAGGTGCCTGTACTGACTGCAGTGTCCCAGTGATCTCTGCTGGCTGATGTACTGACTGCAGTGTCCCAGTAATCTCTATTGGGTGCCTGGACTGACTGCAGTGTCCCAGTGATCTCTGCTGGCGGATGTACTGCAGTGTCACAGTGATCTCTGCTGGCTGATGTACTGATTGCTGTGGCCCAGTGATCTCTGCTGGGTGGCTGTACTGACTGCAGTGTCTCAGTGATCTCTGCTGGGTTCCTGTACTGTCTGTAGTGTCCCAGTGATCTCTGCTGGCTGATGTACTGACTGCAGTGTCCCAGTGATCTCCGCTGGCGGATGTACTGCAGTGTCACAGTGATCTCTGCTGGCTGATGTACTGATTGCTGTGGCCCAGTGATCTCCGCTGGGTGGCTGTACTGACTGCAGTGTCCCAGTGATTTCTGCTGAGTGCCTGTACTGACCGCAGTGTCCCAGTGATCTCTACTGGCTGATGTACTGACTGCAGTGACCCAGTGATCTCTGCTGGGTGCCTGTACTGACTGCAGTGTCCCAGTAATCTCTATTGGGTGCCTGGACTGACTGCAGTGTCCCAGTGATCTCTGCTGGCTGATATACTGATTGCAGTGGCCCAGTGATCTCTATTGGGTGCCTGTACTGACTGCTGAGTCCCAGTGATCTCTGCTGGGTGGCTGGACTGACTGCGGTGTCCCAGTGATCTCTGCTGGGCGCCTGTACTGACAGCAGTGTCCCAGTGATCTCTGCTGGGTGGCGGTACTGACAGCAGTGTCCCAGTGATCTCTGCTGGGTGGCTGTACTGACAGCAGTGTCCCAGTGATCTCTGCTTGGTGTCTATACTGACTGCAGTGTCCCAGTGATCTCGGCTGGGTGTCTGTACTGACTGCAGTGTCCCAGCGATCTCTGCTGGCGGATGTACTGCAGTGTCCCAGTGATCTCTGCTGGCTGATGTACTGACTGCAGTGTCCCAGTGATCTCTGCTGGCTGATGTACTGACTGCAGTTGCCCAGTGATCTCCGCTGGGTGGCTATACTGACTGCAGTGTCCCAGTGATCTCATCTGGCAGATGTACTGCCGTGTCACAGTGATCTCTGCTGGCTGATGTACTGACTGCAGTGTCCCAGTGATCTCTGCTGGCTGATGTACTGATTGCAGTGGCCCAGTGATCTCCGCTGTGTGGCTGTACTAACTGCAGTGTCCCAGTGATCTCTGCTGGGTGCCTGGTACTGTCTGCAATGTCCCAGTGATCTCTGCTGGCTGATGTACTGACTGCAGTGTCCCAGTGATCTCTGCTGAGTGCCTGTACTGACTGCAGTGTCCCAGTGATCTCTGCTGGGTGCCTGGACTGAGTGCATGTCCCAGTGATCTCTGCTGGGTGGCTGTACTGACTGCAGTGTGCCAGTGATCTCTGCTGGCTGATGTACTGATTGCAGTGTCCCTGGGATCTCTGCTGGGTGTCTGTACTAACTGCAGTGTCCCAGTGATCTCTGCTGGCTGATGTACTGACTGCAGTGTTCCAGTGATCTCTGCTGGGTGACATACTGATTGCCGTGTCCCAGTGATCTCTGCTGGGTGCCTGTACTGTCTGTAGCGTCCCAGTGATCTCTGCGGGGTGCCTGTACTGTCTGGAGCATCCCAGTGATCTCTGCTGGGTGCCTGTACTGTCTGTAGTGTCCAGTGATCTCTGCTGGCTGATGTACTGACTGCAGTGTCCAGTGATCCCTGCTGGGTTCCTGAACTGACTGCAGTGTCCCAGTGATCTCTGCTGGCTGATGTACTGACTGCTGTGGCCCAGTGATCTCTGCTGGGTGGCTGTACTGACTGCAGTGTTCCAGTGATCTCTGCTGGGTGATATGCAGACTGCAGTGTCCCAGTGATCTCTGCTGGGTGCCTGTACTGACTGCAGTGTCCCAATGATCTCCGCTGGGGAAATGTACTGCAGTGTCCCAGTGATCTCTGCTGGCTGATGTACTGACTGCAGTGTCCCAGTGATCTCTGCTGAGTGTCTGTACTAACTGCAGTGTCCCAGTGATCTCTGCTGGGTCTCTGTACTGACTGCAGTGTCCCAGTGATCTCTGCTATCTGATGTACTGACTGCAGTGTTCCAGTGATCCCTGCTGGGTGCCTGTACTGACTGCAGTGTCCCAGTGATCTCTGCTGGGGGATGTACTGCAGTGTCCCAGTGATCTCTGCTGGCTGATGTACTGACTGCAGTGGACCAGCGATCACCGCTGAGTGGCTGTACTGACTGCAGTGTCCCAGTGATCTCTGCTGGGTGCCTGTACTGACTGCAGTGTCCCAGTGATCTCCGCTGGCTGATGTACTGACTGCAGTGTCCCAGTGATCTCTGCTGGGTTCCTGTACAGTCTGTAGTGTCCCAGTGATCTCTGCTGGCCGATGTACTGACTGCAGTGTCCCAGTGATCTCCGCTGGGTGCCTGTACTGACTGCAGTGTCCCAGTGATCTCCGCTGGCTGATGTACCAACTGCAGTGTCCCAGTGATCACTGCTGTGTGTCTGTACTGACTGCAGTGTCCCAGTGATCACTGCTGGGGGTCTGTACTGACTGCAGTATCACAGTGATCTCTGCTGGGTGCCTGTGATGACTGCAGTGTCCCAGTGATCTCTGCGAGGTGATGTACTGACTGCAGTGTCCCAGTGATCTCTGTTGGGTGGCTGTACTGACAGCATGGTCCCAGTGATCTCTGCTGGGTGTCTGCACTGACTGCAGAGTCCCAGTGATCACTGCAGGGTGCCTGTACTGACTGCAGTATCCCAGTGATCTCTGCTGTGTGCCTGTACTGACTGCAGTTTTCCAGTGATCTCCGCTAGGTGCCTGTACTGACTGCAGTGTCCCAGTGATCTCTGCTGGCTGATGTACTGACTGCAGTGTCCCAGTAATCTCTATTGGGTGCCTGGACTGACTGCAGTGTCCCAGTGATCTCTGCTGGCTGATGTACTGACTGCAGTGTCCCAGTAATCTCTATTGGGTGCCTGGACTGACTGCAGTGTCCCAGTGATCTCTGCTGGCGGATGTACTGCAGTGTCACAGTGATCTCTGCTGGCTGATGTACTGATTGCTGTGGCCCAGTGATCTCTGCTGGGTGGCTGTACTGACTGCAGTGTCTCAGTGATCTCTGCTGGGTTCCTGTACTGTCTGTAGTGTCCCAGTGATCTCTGCTGGCTGATGTACTGACTGCAGTGTCCCAGTGATCTCCGCTGGCGGATGTACTGCAGTGTCACAGTGATCTCTGCTGGCTGATGTACTGATTGCTGTGGCCCAGTGATCTCCGCTGGGTGGCTGTACTGACTGCAGTGTCCCAGTGATTTCTGCTGAGTGCCTGTACTGACCGCAGTGTCCCAGTGATCTCTACTGGCTGATGTACTGACTGCAGTGACCCAGTGATCTCTGCTGGGTGCCTGTACTGACTGCAGTGTCCCAGTAATCTCTATTGGGTGCCTGGACTGACTGCAGTGTCCCAGTGATCTCTGCTGGCTGATATACTGATTGCAGTGGCCCAGTGATCTCTATTGGGTGCCTGTACTGACTGCTGAGTCCCAGTGATCTCTGCTGGGTGGCTGGACTGACTGCGGTGTCCCAGTGATCTCTGCTGGGCGCCTGTACTGACAGCAGTGTCCCAGTGATCTCTGCTGGGTGGCGGTACTGACAGCAGTGTCCCAGTGATCTCTGCTGGGTGGCTGTACTGACAGCAGTGTCCCAGTGATCTCTGCTTGGTGTCTATACTGACTGCAGTGTCCCAGTGATCTCGGCTGGGTGTCTGTACTGACTGCAGTGTCCCAGCGATCTCTGCTGGCGGATGTACTGCAGTGTCCCAGTGATCTCTGCTGGCTGATGTACTGACTGCAGTGTCCCAGTGATCTCTGCTGGCTGATGTACTGACTGCAGTTGCCCAGTGATCTCCGCTGGGTGGCTATACTGACTGCAGTGTCCCAGTGATCTCATCTGGCTGATGTACTGCCGTGTCACAGTGATCCCTGCTGGCTGATGTACTGACTGCAGTGTCCCAGTGATCTCTGCTGGCTGATGTACTGATTGCAGTGGCCCAGTGATCTCCGCTGGGTGGCTGTACTAACTGCAGTGTCCCAGTGATCTCTGCTGGGTGCCTGGTACTGTCTGCAATGTCCCAGTGATCTCTGCTGGCTGAGGTACCAACTGCAGTGTCCCAGTGATCTCTGCTGGGTGTCTGTACTGACTGCAGTGTCCCAGTGATCTCTGCTGGGCGCCTGTAGTGACTGCAGTGTCCCAATGATCTCTGCTGGGCGCCTGTACTGACTGCAGTGTCCCAGTGATCTCTGCTGGGCGCCTGTACTGACTGCAGTGTCCCAATGATCTCTGCTGAGTGGCTATAATGACTGCTGTGTCACAGTGAATTCTGCTGGCTGATGTACTGATTGCTGTGGCCCAGTGATCTCTGCTGGGTGCCGGTACTGACAGCAGTGTCCCAGTGATCTCTGCTGGGCGCCTGTACTGACAGCAGTGGCCCAGTGATCTCCGCTGGGTGGCTATACTGACTGCTGTGTCACAGTGAATTCTGCTGGCTGATGTACTGATTGCTGTGGCCCAGTGATCTCTGCTGGGTGCCGGTACTGACAGCAGTGTCCCAGTGATCTCTGCTGGGTGCCTGCACTGACAGCAGTGTCCCAGTGATCTCTGCTGGCTGATGTACTGACTGCAGTGTCCCAGTGATCTCTGCTGAGTGGCTGTACTGACAGCAGTGTCCCGGTGATCTCTGCTGGCTGATATACTGACTGCAGTGTTTCAGTGATCTCTGCTGGGTGCCTGTACTGTCTGTAGCGTCCCAGTGATCTCTGCTGGGTGCCTGTACTGTCTGTAGCGTCCCAGTGATCTCTGCTGGGTGCCTGTACTGTCTGTAGTGTCCAGTGATCTCTGCTGGCTGCTGTACTGACTGCAGTGTCCAGTGATCCCTGCTGGGTTCCTGAACTGACTGCAGTGTCCCAGTGATCTCTGCTGGCTGATGTACTGACTGCTGTGGCCCAGTGATCTCTGCTGGGTGGCTGTACTGACTGCAGTGTTCCAGTGATCTCGGCTGGGTGATATACAGACTGCTGTGGCCCAGTGATCTCTGCTGGGTGCTTGTACTGACTGCAGTGTTCCAGTGATCTCGGCTGGGTGATATACAGACTGCAGTGTCCCAATGATCTCCGCTGGGGGAATGTACTGCAGTGTCCCAGTGATCTCTGCTGGCAGATGTACTGACTGCAGTGTTCCAGTGATCCCTGCTGAGTGTCTGTACTAACTGCAGTGTCCCAGTGATCTCTGCTGGGTCTCTGTACTGACTGCAGTGTCCCAGTGATCTCTGCTGGGGGATGTACTGCAGTGTCCCAGTGATCTCTGCAGGCTGATGTACTGACTGCAGTGGACCAGCGATCACCGCTGAGTGGCTGTACTGACTGCAGTGTCCCAGTGATCTCTGCTGGGTTCCTGTACTGTCTGTAGTGTCCCAGTGATCTCTGCTGGCTGATGTACTGACTGCAGTGTCCCAGTGATCTCTGCTGGGTGGCTATACTGACTGCAGTGTCCCAGTGATCTCTGCTGGCTGATGTACTGACTGCAGTGTCCCAGTGATCTCCGCTGGGTGGCTATACTGACTGCAGTGTCCCAGTGATCTCTGCTGGTGGATGTACTGCCGTGTCACAGTGATCTCTGCTGGCTGATGTACTGATTGCTGTGGCCCAGTGATCTTCGCTGGGTGGCTGTACTGACTGCAGTGTCCCAGTGATCTCTGCTTGGTGCCTGTACTGACTGCCGTGTCCCAGTGATCTCTGCTGGCGAATGTACTGCAGTGTCACAGTGATCTCTGCTGGCTGATGTACTGATTGCTGTGGCCCAGTGATCTCTGCTGGGTGCCGGTACTGACAGCAGTGTCCCAGTGATCTCTGCTGGCTGATGTACCAACTGCAGTGTCGCAGTGATCTCTGCTCGGTGCCTGTACTGTCTGCAATGTGGCAGTGATCTCTGCTGGCAGATGTACTGACTGCAGTGGACCAGCGATCACCGCTGAGTGGCTGTACTGACTGCAGTGTCCCAGTGATCTCTGCTGGGTTCCTGTACTGTCTGTAGTGTCACAGTGATCTCTGCTGGCTGATGTACTGACTGCAGTGTCCCAGTGATCTCCGCTGGGTGGCTATACTGACTGCAGTGTCCCAGTGATGTCTGCTGGTGGATGTACTGCCGTGTCACAGTGATCTCTGCTGGCTGATGTACCGATTGCTGTGGCCCAGTGATCTTCGCTGGGTGGCTGTACTGACAGCAGTGTCCCAGTGATCTCTGCTTGGTGCCTGTACTGACTGCCGTGTCCCAGTGATCTCTGCTGGCGAATGTACTGCAGTGTCACAGTGATCTCTGCTGGCTGATGTACTGATTGCTGTGGCCCAGTGATCTCTGCTGGGTGCCGGTACTGACAGCAGTGTCCCAGTGATCTCTGCTGGCTGATGTACCAACTGCAGTGTCGCAGTGATCTCTGCTCGGTGCCTGTACTGTCTGCAATGTGGCAGTGATCTCTGCTGGCAGATGTACTGACTGCAGTGGACCAGCGATCACCGCTGAGTGGCTGTACTGACTGCAGTGTCCCAGTGATCTCTGCTGGGTTCCTGTACTGTCTGTAGTGTCACAGTGATCTCTGCTGGCTGATGTACTGACTGCAGTGTCCCAGTGATCTCCGCTGGGTGGCTATACTGACTGCAGTGTCCCAGTGATGTCTGCTGGTGGATGTACTGCCGTGTCACAGTGATCTCTGCTGGCTGATGTACCGATTGCTGTGGCCCAGTGATCTTCGCTGGGTGGCTGTACTGACAGCAGTGTCCCAGTGATCTCTGCTTGGTGCCTGTACTGACTGCCGTGTCCCAGTGATCTCTGCTGGCGGATGTACTGCAGTGTCACAGTGATCTCTGCTGGCTGATGTACTGATTGCTGTGGCCCAGTGATCTCTGCTGGGTGCCGGTACTGACAGCAGTGTCCCAGTGATCTCTGCTGGCTGATGTACCAACTGCAGTGTCCCAGTGATCTCTGCTCGGTGCCTGTACTGTCTGCAATGTGGCAGTGATCTCTGCTGGCTGATGTACTGACTGCAGTGTTCCAGTGATCTCTGCTGGGTGACATACTGACTGCCGTGTCCCAGTGACATCTGCTGGGTGCCTGTACTGTCTGTAGCATCCCAGTGATCTCTGCTGGGTGCCTGTACTGTCTGTAGCATCCCAGTGATCTCTGCTGGGTGCCTGTACTGTCTGTAGTGTCCAGTGATCTCTGCTGGCTGATGTACTGACTGCAGTGTCCAGTGATCCCTGCTGGGTTCCTGAACTGACTGCAGTGTCCCAGTGATCTCTGCTGGCTGATGTACTGACTGCTGTGGCCCAGTGATCTCTGCTGGGTGGCTGTACTGACTGCAGTGTTCCAGTGATCTCGGCTGGGTGATATACAGACTGCAGTGTCCCAGTGATCTCTGCTGGGTGCCTGTACTGACTGCAGTGTCCCAATGATCTCCGCTGGGGGAATGTACTGCAGTGTCTCAGTGATCTCTGCTGGCTGATGTACTGACTGCAGTGTCCCAGTGATCTCTGCTGAGTGTCTGTACTAACTGCAGTGTCCCAGTGATCTCTGCTGGGTCTCTGTACTGACTGCAGTGTCCCAGTGATCTCTGCTATCTGATGTACTGTCTGCAGTGTTCCAGTGATCTCTGCTGGGTGCCTGTACTGACTGCAGTGTCCCAGTGATCTCTGCTGGGGGATGTACTGCAGTGTCCCAGTGATCTCTGCAGGCTGATGTACTGACTGCAGTGGACCAGCGATCACCGCTGAGTGGCTGTACTGACTGCAGTGTCCCAGTGATCTCTGCAGGCTGATGTACTGACTGCAGTGGACCAGCGATCTCTGCTGGGTTCCTGTACTGTCTGTAGTGACCCAGTGATCTCTGCTGGCTGATGTACTGACTGCAGTGTCCCAGTGATCTCCGCTGGCGGATGTACTGCAGTGTCACAGTGATCTCTGCTGGCTGATGTACTGATTGCTGTGGCCCAGTGATCTCCGCTGGGTGGCTGTACTGACTGCAGTGTCCCAGTGATTTCTGCTGGGTGCCTGTACTGACCGCAGTGTCCCAGTGATCTCTGCTGGCTGATGTACTGACTGCAGTGACCCAGTGATCTCTGCTGGGTGCCTGTACAGACTGCAGTGTCCCAGTAATCTCTATTGGGTGCCTGGACTGACTGCAGTGTCCCAGTGATCTCTGCTGGCTGATATACTGATTGCTGTGGCCCAGTGATCTCTATTGGGTGCCTGTACTGACTGCTGAGTCCCAGTGATCTCTGCTGGGTGGCTGGACTGACTGCGGTGTCCCAGTGATCTCTGCTGGGCGCCTGTACTGACAGCAGTGTCCCAGTGATCTTTGCTGGGTGGCGGCACTGACAGCAGTGTCCCAGTGATCTCTGCTGGGTGGCTGTACTGACAGCAGTGTCCCAGTGATCTCTGCTTGGTGTCTATACTGACTGCAGTGTCCCAGTGATCTCGGCTGGATGTCTGTACTGACTGCAGTGTCCCAGCGATCTCTGCTGGCGGATGTACTACAGTGTCCCAGTGATCTCTGCTGGCTGATGTACTGACTGCAGTGTCCCAGTGATCTCTGCTGGCTGATGTACTGACTGCAGTGTCCCAGTGACATCTGCTGGGTGCCTGTACTGTCTGTAGCGTCCCAGTGATCTCTGCTGGGTGCCTGTACTGTTTGTAGCATCCCAGTGATCTCTGCTGGGTGCCTGTACTGTCTGTAGTGTCCAGTGATCTCTGCTGGCTGATGTACTGACTGCAGTGTCCAGTGATCCCTGCTGGGTTCCTGAACTGACTGCAGTGTCCCAGTGATCTCTGCTGGCTGATGTACTGACTGCTGTGGCCCAGTGATCTCTGCTGGGTGCATGTACTGACTGCAGTGTTACAGTGATCTCGGCTGGGTGATATACAGACTGCAGTGTCCCAGTGATCTCTGCTGGGTGCCTGTACTGACTGCAGTGTCCCAATGATCTCCGCTGGGGGAATGTACTGCAGTGTCCCAGTGATCTCTGCTGGCGGATGTACTGACTGCAGTGTTCCAGTGATCCCTGCTGAGTGTCTGTACTAACTGCAGTGTCCCAGTGATCTCTGCTGGGTCTCTGTACTGACTGCAGTGTCCCAGTGATCTCTGCTGGGGGATGTACTGCAGTGTTCCAGTGATCTCTGCAGGCTGATGTACTGACTGCAGTGGACCAGCGATCACCGCTGAGTGGGTGTACTGACTGCAGTGTCCCAGTGATCTCTGCTGGCTGATATACTGACTGCAGTGTCCCAGTGATCTCCGCTGGGTGGCTATACTGACTGCAGTGTCCCAGTGATCTCTGCTGGCGGATGTACTGCCGTGTTCCAGTGATCTCTGCAGGCTGATGTACTGATTGCTGTGGCCCAGTGATCTTCGCTGGGTGGCTGTACTGACTGCAGTGTCCCAGTGATCTCTGCTTGGTGCCTGTACTGACTGCCGTGTCCCAGTGATCTGTGCTGGCGGATGTACTGCAGTGTCACAGTGATCTCTGCTGGCTGATGTACTGATTGCTGTGGCCCAGTGATCTCTGCTGGGTGCCGGTACTGACAGCAGTGTCCCAGTGATCTCTGCTGGCTGATGTACCAACTGCAGTGTCCCAGTGATCTCTGCTCGGTGCCTGTACTGACTGCAATGTGGCAGTGATCTCTGCTGGCTGATGTACTGACTGCAGTGTTCCAGTGATCTCTGCTGGCTGACATACTGACTGCCGTGTCCCAGTGATCTCTGCTGGGTACCTGTACTGTCTGTAGCGTCCCAGTGATCTCTGCTGGGTGCCTGTTCTGTCTGTTGCATCCTACTCATCTCTGCTGGGTGCCTGTACTGTCTGTAGTGTCCAGTGATCTCTGCTGGCTGATGTACTGACTGCATTGGCCCAGTGATCTCCGCTGGGTGGCTATACTGACTGCAGTGTCCCAGTGATCTCTGCTGGGTGTCTGTACTGACTGCAGTGACCCAGTGATCTCTGCTGGCTGATGTACAGACTGCAGTGTTCCAGTGATCTCTGCTGGCTGATGTACTGACTGCAGTGTCCCAGTGATCTCTGCTGGGTGCCTGTACTGACTGCAGTGTTCCAGTGATCTCGGCTGAATGATATACAGACTGCAGTGTCCCAGTGATCTCTGCTGGGTGCCTGTACTGACTGCAGTGTCCCAATGATCTCCGCTGGTGGAATGTACTGACTGAATTGCCCAGTGATCTCCGCTGGGTGGCCATACTGACTGCAGTGTCCCAGTGATCTCTGCTGGTGGAAGTACTGACTGCAGTGTCCCAGTGATCTCTGCTGGCTGATGTACTGACTGAATTGCCCAGTGATCTGCGCTGGGTGGCTATACTGACTGCAGTGTCCCACCGATTTCTACTGGCGGATATACTGCAGTGTCCCAGTGATCTCTGCTGGCTGATGTACTGACTGCAGTGTCCCAGTGATCTCTGCTGGCTGATGTACTGACTGCAGTTGCCAAGTGATCTCCGCTGGGTGGCTATACTGACTGCAGTGTCCCAGCGATCTCTGCTGGCGGATGTACTGCCGTTTCACAGTGATCTCTGCTGGCTGATGTACTGACTGCAGTGTCCCAGTGATCTCTGCTGGCTGATATACTGACTGCAGTTGCCCAGTGATCTCCGCTGGGTGGCTATACTGACTGCAGTGTCCCAGTGATCTCAGCTGGCTGATGTACTGATTGCTGTGGCCCAGTGATCTTCGCTGGGTGGCTGTACTACCTGCAGTGTCCCAGTGATCTCTGCTGGGTGCCTGTACTGTCTGCAGTGTCCCAGTGATCTCTGCTGGCTGATGTACCAACTGCAGTGTCCCAGTGATCACTGCTGGGTGTCTGTACTGACTGCGGTGTCCCAGTGATCTCTGCTGGGCGCCTGTACTGTCTGCAGTGTCCCAGTGATCTCCGCTGGGTGGCTATACTGACTGCTGTGTCCCAGTGATCTCTGCTGGCGGATGTACTGCAGTGTCCCAGTGATCTCTGCTGGCTGATGTACCAACTGCAGTGTCCCAGTGATCTCTGCTGGGTGCCTGTACTGACTGCTGTGGCCCAGTGATCTCTGCTGCGTGCCTGTACTGACAGCAGTGTCCCAGTGATCTCTGCTGGCTGATGTACTGACTGCAGTGTCCCAGTGATCTCTGCTGAGTGGCTGTACTGACAGCAGTGTCCCGGTGATCTCTGCTGGCTGATATACTGACTGCACTGTTTCAGTGATCTCTGCTGGGTGCCTGTACTGTCTGTAGCGTCCCAGTGATCTCTGCTGGGTGCCTGTACTGACTGCAGTGTTACAGTGATCTCGGCTGGGTGATATACAGACTGCAGTGTCCCAGTGATCTCTGCTGGGTGCCTGTACTGACTGCAGTGTCCCAATGATCTCCGCTGGGGGAATGTACTGCAGTGTCCCAGTGATCTCTGCTGGCGGATGTACTGACTGCAGTGTTCCAGTGATCCCTGCTGAGTGTCTGTACTAACTGCAGTGTCCCAGTGATCTCTGCTGGGTCTCTGTACTGACTGCAGTGTCCCAGTGATCTCTGCTGGGGGATGTACTGCAGTGTTCCAGTGATCTCTGCAGGCTGATGTACTGACTGCAGTGGACCAGCGATCACCGCTCAGTGGGTGTACTGACTGCAGTGTCCCAGTGATCTCTGCTGGCTGATATACTGACTGCAGTGTCCCAGTGATCTCCGCTGGGTGGCTATACTGACTGCAGTATCCCAGTGATCTCTGCTGGCGGATGTACTGCCGTGTTCCAGTGATCTCTGCAGGCTGATGTACTGATTGCTGTGGCCCAGTGATCTTCGCTGGGTGGCTGTACTGACTGCAGTGTCCCAGTGATCTCTGCTTGGTGCCTGTACTGACTGCCGTGTCCCAGTGATCTGTGCTGGCGGATGTACTGCAGTGTCACAGTGATCTCTGCTGGCTGATGTACTGATTGCTGTGGCCCAGTGATCTCTGCTGGGTGCCGGTACTGACAGCAGTGTCCCAGTGATCTCTGCTGGCTGATGTACCAACTGCAGTGTCCCAGTGATCTCTGCTCGGTGCCTGTACTGACTGCAATGTGGCAGTGATCTCTGCTGGCTGATGTACTGACTGCAGTGTTCCAGTGATCTCTGCTGGCTGACATACTGACTGCCGTGTCCCAGTGATCTCTGCTGGGTACCTGTACTGTCTGTAGCGTCCCAGTGATCTCTGCTGGGTGCCTGTTCTGTCTGTTGCATCCTACTCATCTCTGCTGGGTGCCTGTACTGTCTGTAGTGTCCAGTGATCTCTGCTGGCTGATGTACTGACTGCATTGGCCCAGTGATCTCCGCTGGGTGGCTATACTGACTGCAGTGTCCCAGTGATCTCTGCTGGGTGTCTGTACTGACTGCAGTGACCCAGTGATCTCTGCTGGCTGATGTACAGACTGCAGTGTTCCAGTGATCTCTGCTGGCTGATGTACTGACTGCAGTGTCCCAGTGATCTCTGCTGGGTGCCTGTACTGACTGCAGTGTTCCAGTGATCTCGGCTGAATGATATACAGACTGCAGTGTCCCAGTGATCTCTGCTGGGTGCCTGTACTGACTGCAGTGTCCCAATGATCTCCGCTGGTGGAATGTACTGACTGAATTGCCCAGTGATCTCCGCTGGGTGGCCATACTGACTGCAGTGTCCCAGTGATCTCTGCTGGTGGAAGTACTGACTGCAGTGTCCCAGTGATCTCTGCTGGCTGATGTACTGACTGAATTGCCCAGTGATCTGCGCTGGGTGGCTATACTGACTGCAGTGTCCCACCGATCTCTACTGGCGGATATACTGCAGTGTCCCAGTGATCTCTGCTGGCTGATGTACTGACTGCAGTGTCCCAGTGATCTCTGCTGGCTGATGTACTGACTGCAGTTGCCAAGTGATCTCCGCTGGGTGGCTATACTGACTGCAGTGTCCCAGCGATCTCTGCTGGCGGATGTACTGCCGTTTCACAGTGATCTCTGCTGGCTGATGTACTGACTGCAGTGTCCCAGTGATCTCTGCTGGCTGATATACTGACTGCAGTTGCCCAGTGATCTCCGCTGGGTGGCTATACTGACTGCAGTGTCCCAGTGATCTCAGCTGGCTGATGTACTGATTGCTGTGGCCCAGTGATCTTCGCTGGGTGGCTGTACTAACTGCAGTGTCCCAGTGATCTCTGCTGGGTGCCTGTACTGTCTGCAGTGTCCCAGTGATCTCTGCTGGCTGATGTACCAACTGCAGTGTCCCAGTGATCACTGCTGGGTGTCTGTACTGACTGCGGTGTCCCAGTGATCTCTGCTGGGCGCCTGTACTGTCTGCAGTGTCCCAGTGATCTCCGCTGGGTGGCTATACTGACTGCCGTGTCCCAGTGATCTCTGCTGGCGGATGTACTGCAGTGTCCCAGTGATCTCTGCTGGCTGATGTACCAACTGCAGTGTCCCAGTGATCTCTGCTGGGTGCCTGTACTGACTGCTGTGGCCCAGTGATCTCTGCTGCGTGCCTGTACTGACAGCAGTGTCCCAGTGATCTCTGCTGGCTGATGTACTGACTGCAGTGTCCCAGTGATCTCTGCTGAGTGGCTGTACTGACAGCAGTGTCCCGGTGATCTCTGCTGGCTGATATACTGACTGCAGTGTTTCAGTGATCTCTGCTGGGTGCCTGTACTGTCTGTAGCGTCCCAGTGATCTCTGCTGGGTGCCTGTACTGTCTGTAGCATCCCAGTGATCACTGCTGGGTGGCCATACTGACTGCAGTGTCCCAGTGATCTCTGCTGGCGGAAGTACTGACTGCAGTGTCCCAGTGATCTCTGCTGGCTGATGTACTGACTGAATTGCCCAGTGATCTGCGCTGGGTGGCTATACTGACTGCAGTGTCCCACCGATCTCTACTGGCGGATGTACTGCAGTGTCCCAGTGATCTCTGCTGGCTGATGTACTGACTGCAGTGTCCCAGTGATCTCTGCTGGCTGATGTACTGACTGCAGTTGCCAAGTGATCTCCGCTGGGTGGCTATACTGACTGCAGTGTCCCAGTGATCTCAGCTGGCGGATGTACTGCCGTGTCACAGTGATCTCTGCTGGCTGATGTACTGATTGCTGTGGCCCAGTGATCTTCGCTGGGTGGCTGTACTAACTGCAGTGTCCCAGTGATCTCTGCTGGGGGATGTACTGCAGTGTCCCAGTGATCTCTGCAGGCTGATGTACTGACTGCAGTGGACCAGCGATCACCGCTGAGTGGGTGTACTGACTGCAGTGTCCCAGTGATCTCTGCTGGCTGATATACTGACTGCAGTATCCCAGTGATCTCTGCTGGCTGATGTACTGACTGCAGTGTCCCAGTGATCTCCGCTGGGTGGCTATACTGACTGCAGTGTCCCAGTGATCTCTGCTGGCGGATGTACTGCCGTGTCACAGTGATCTCTGCTGGCTGATGTATTGATTGCTGTGGCCCAGTGATCTTCGCTGGGTGGCTGTACTGACTGCAGTGTCCCAGTGATCTCTGCTTGGTGCCTGTACTGACTGCCGTGTCCCAGTGATCTCTGCTGGCGGATGTACTGCAGTGTCACAGTGATCTCTGCTGGCTGCTGTACTGATTGCTGTGGCCCAGTGATCTCTGCTGGGTGCCGGTACTGACAGCAGTGTCCCAGTGATCTCTGCTGGCTGATGTACCAACTGCAGTGTCCCAGTGATCTCTGCTGGCTGATGTACTGACTGCAGTGTTCCAGTGATCTCTGCTGGGTGACATACTGACTGCCGTGTCCCAGTGATCTCTGCTGGGTGCCTGTACTGTCTGTAGCGTCCCAGTGATCTCTGCTGGGTGCCTGTACTGTCTTTAGCATCCTAGTCATCTCTGCTGGGTGCCTGTACTGTCTGTAGTGTCCAGTGATCTCTGCTGGCTGATGTACTGACTGCAGTGTCCCAGTGATCTCTGCTGGCTGATGTACTGACTGCAGTTGCCAAGTGATCTCCGCTGGGTGGCTATACTGACTGCAGTGTCCCAGTGATCTCAGCTGGCGTATGTACTGCCGTGTCACAGTGATCTCTGCTGGCTGATGTACTGATTGCTGTGGCCCAGTGATCTTCGCTGGGTAGCTGTACTAACTGCAGTGTCCCAGTGATCTCTGCTGGGTGCCTGTACTGTCTGCAGTGTCCCAGTGATCTCTGCTGGCTGATGTACCAACTGCAGTGTCCCAGTGATCACTGCTGGGTGTCTGTACTGACTGCGGTGTCCCAGTGATCTCTGCTGGGTGCCTGTACTGTCTGCAGTGTCCCAGTGATCTCTGCTGGCTGATGTACCAACTGCAGTGTCCCAGTGATTTCTGCTGGCTGATGTACTGTCAGCAGTGGCCCAGTGATCTCCGCTGGGTGGCTATACTGACTGCAGTGTCCCAGTGATCTCTGCTGGCGGATGTACTGCCGTGTCACAGTGATCTCTGCTGGCTGATGTATTGATTGCTGTGGCCCAGTGATCTTCGCTGGGTGGCTGTACTGACTGCAGTGTCCCAGTGATCTCTGCTTGGTGCCTGTACTGACTGCCGTGTCCCAGTGATCTCTGCTGGCGGATGTACTGCAGTGTCACAGTGATCTCCGCTGGGTGGCTATACTGACTGCAGTGTCACAGTGATCTCTGCTGGCGGATGTACTGCAGTGTCACAGTGATCTCTGCTGGCTGATGTACTGATTGCTGTGGCCCAGTGATCTCTGCTGGGTGACGGTACTGACAGCAGTGTCCCAGTGATCTCTGCTGGCTGATGGACTGACTGCAGTGTCCCAGTGATCTCTGCTGAGTGGCTGTACTGACAGCAGTGTCCCGGTGATCTCTGCTGGCTGATGTACTGACTGCAGTGTCCCAGTGATCTCTGCTGGCTGATGTACTGACTGCAGTGTCCCAGTGATCTCTGCTGAGTGGCTGTACTGACAGCAGTGTCCCGGTGATCTCTGCTGGCTGATGCACCAACTGCAGTGTCCCAGTGATCTCTGCTGGGTGCCTGTACTGACAGCAGTGTCCCAGTGATCTCTGCTGGCTGATGTACTGACTGCAGTGTCCCAGTGATCTCTGCTGAGTGGCTGTACTGACAGCAGTGTCCCGGTGATCTCTGCTGGCTGATGTACTGACTGCAGTGTTTCAG
Source organism: Chiloscyllium plagiosum (assembly GCF_037043375.1). Lineage (NCBI taxonomy): Eukaryota > Metazoa > Chordata > Chondrichthyes > Orectolobiformes > Hemiscylliidae > Chiloscyllium > Chiloscyllium plagiosum. Next base: position 100,127,315 of record NW_028270150.1, read on the forward strand.
TGATCTCTGCTGGGTGCCTGTACTGTCGGTAGCATCCCAGTGATCTCTGCTGGGTGCCTGTACTGTCTGTAGCATCCCAGTGATCTCTGCTGGGTGCCTGTACTGTCTGTAGTGTCCAGTGATCTCTGCTGGCTGATGTACTGATTGCTGTGGCCCAGTGATCTTCGCTGGGTGGCTGTACTAACTGCAGTGTCCCAGTGATCTCTGCTGGGGGATGTACTGCAGTGTCCCAGTGATCTCTGCAGGCTGATGTACTGACTGCAGTGGACCAGCGATCACCGCTGAGTGGGTGTACTGACTGCAGTGTCCCAGTGATCTCTGCTGGCTGATGTACTGACTGCAGTATCCCAGTGATCTCTGCTGGCTGATGTACTGACTGCAGTGCCCCAGTGATCTCCGCTGGGTGGCTATACTGACTGCAGTGTCCCAGTGATCTCTGCTGGCGGATGTACTGCCGTGTCACAGTGATCTCTGCTGGCTGATGTATTGGTTGCTGTGGCCCAGTGATCTTCGCTGGGTGGCTGTACTGACTGCAGTGTCCCAGTGATCTCTGCTTGGTGCCTGTACTGACTGCCGTGTCCCAGTGATCTCTGCTGGCGGATGTACTGCAGTGTCACAGTGATCTCTGCTGGCTGCTGTACTGATTGCTGTGGCCCAGTGATCTCTGCTGGGTGCCGGTACTGACAGCAGTGTCCCAGTGATCTCTGCTGGCTGATGTACCAACTGCAGTGTCCCAGTGATCTCTGCTGGCTGATGTACTGACTGCAGTGTTCCAGTGATCTCTGCTGGGTGACATACTGACTGCCGTGTCCCAGTGATCTCTGCTGGGTGCCTGTACTGTCTGTAGCGTCCCAGTGGTCTCTGCTGGGTGCCTGTACTGTCTGTAGCATCCTAGTCATCTCTGCTGGGTGCCTGTACTGTCTGTAGTGTCCAGTGATCTCTGCTGGCTGATGTACTGACTGCAGTATCCCAGTGATCTCTGCTGGCTGATGTACTGACTGCAGTTGCCACGTGATCTCCGCTGGGTGGCTATACTGACTGCAGTGTCCCAGTGATCTCAGCTGGCGTATGTACTGCCGTGTCACAGTGATCTCTGCTGGCTGATGTACTGATTGCTGTGGCCCAGTGATCTTCGCTGGGTAGCTGTACTAACTGCAGTGTCCCAGTGATCTCTGCTGGGTGCCTGTACTGTCTGCAGTGTCCCAGTGATCTCTGCTGGCTGATGTACCAACTGCAGTGTCCCAGTGATCACTGCTGGGTGTCTGTACTGACTGCGGTGTCCCAGTGATCTCTGCTGGGTGCCTGTACTGTCTGCAGTGTCCCAGTGATCTCTGCTGGCTGATGTACCAACTGCAGTGTCCCAGTGATCTCTGCTGGCTGATGTACTGTCAGCAGTGGCCCAGTGATCTCCGCTGGGTGGCTATACTGACTGCAGTGTCCCAGTGATCTCTGCTGGCGGATGTACTGCCGTGTCACAGTGATCTCTGCTGGCTGATGTATTGATTGCTGTGGCCCAGTGATCTTCGCTGGGTGGCTGTACTGACTGCAGTGTCCCAGTGATCTCTGCTTGGTGCCTGTACTGACTGCCGTGTCCCAGTGATCTCTGCTGGCGGATGTACTGCAGTGTCACAGTGATCTCCGCTGGGTGGCTATACTGACTGCAGTGTCGCAGTGATCTCTGCTGGCGGATGTACTGCAGTGTCACAGTGATCTCTGCTGGCTGATGTACTGATTGCTGTGGCCCAGTGATCTCTGCTGGGTGACGGTACTGACAGCAGTGTCCCAGTGATCTCTGCTGGCTGATGGACTGACTGCAGTGTCCCAGTGATCTCTGCTGAGTGGCTGTTACTGACTGCAGTGTCCCAGTGATCTCTGCTGGCTGATGTACTGACTGCAGTGTCCCAGTGATCTCTGCTGAGTGGCTGTACTGACAGCAGTGTCCCGGTGATCTCTGCTGGCTGATGCACCAACTGCAGTGTCCCAGTGATCTCTGCTGGGTGCCTGAACTGACAGCAGTGTCCCAGTGATCTCTGCTGGCTGATGTACTGACTGCAGTGTCCCAGTGATCTCTGCTGAGTGGCTGTACTGACAGCAGTGTCCCGGTGATCTCTGCTGGCTGATGTACTGACTGCAGTGTTTCAGTGATCTCTGCTGGGTGCCTGTACTGTCGGTAGCATCCCAGTGATCTCTGCTGGGTGCCTGTACTGTCTGTAGCATCCCAGTGATCTCTGCTGGGTGCCTGTACTGTCTGTAGTGTCCAGTGATCTCTGCTGGCTGATGTACTGATTGCTGTGGCCCAGTGATCTTCGCTGGGTGGCTGTACTAACTGCAGTGTCCCAGTGATCTCTGCTGGGGGATGTACTGCAGTGTCCCAGTGATCTCTGCAGGCTGATGTACTGACTGCAGTGGACCAGCGATCACCGCTGAGTGGGTGTACTGACTGCAGTGTCCCAGTGATCTCTGCTGGCTGATGTACTGACTGCAGTATCCCAGTGATCTCTGCTGGCTGATGTACTGACTGCAGTGTCCCAGTGATCTCCGCTGGGTGGCTATACTGACTGCAGTGTCCCAGTGATCTCTGCTGGCGGATGTACTGCCGTGTCACAGTGATCTCTGCTGGCTGATGTATTGATTGCTGTGGCCCAGTGATCTTCGCTGGGTGGCTGTACTGACTGCAGTGTCCCAGTGATCTCTGCTTGGTGCCTGTACTGACTGCCGTGTCCCAGTGATCTCTGCTGGCGGATGTACTGCAGTGTCACAGTGATCTCTGCTGGCTGCTGTACTGATTGCTGTGGCCCAGTGATCTCTGCTGGGTGCCGGTACTGACAGCAGTGTCCCAGTGATCTCTGCTGGCTGATGTACCAACTGCAGTGTCCCAGTGATCTCTGCTGGCTGATGTACTGACTGCAGTGTTCCAGTGATCTCTGCTGGGTGACATACTGACTGCCGTGTCCCAGTGATCTCTGCTGGGTGCCTGTACTGTCTGTAGCGTCCCAGTGATCTCTGCTGGGTGCCTGTACTGTATGTAGTATCCTAGTCATCTCTGCTGGGTGCCTGTACTGTCTGTAGTGTCCAGTGATCTCTGCTGGCTGATGTACTGACTGCAGTGTCCCAGTGATCTCTGCTGGCTGATGTACTGACTGCAGTTGCCAAGTGATCTCCGCTGGGTGGCTATACTGACTGCAGTGTCCCAGTGATCTCTGCTGGCGTATGTACTGCCGTGTCACAGTGATCTCTGCTGGCTGATGTACTGATTGCTGTGGCCCAGTGATCTTCGCTGGGTAGCTGTACTAACTGCAGTGTCCCAGTGATCTCTGCTGGGTGCCTGTACTGTCTGCAGTGTCCCAGTGATCTCTGCTGGCTGATGTACCAACTGCAGTGTCCCAGTGATCTCCGCTGGGTGGCTATACTGACTGCAGTGTCCCAGTGATCTCAGCTGGCGGATGTACTGCCGTGTCACAGTGATCTCTGCTGGCTGATGTACTGATTGCTGTGGCCCAGTGATCTTCGCTGGGTAGCTGTACTAACTGCAGTGTCCCAGTGATCTCTGCTGGGTGCCTGTACTGTCTGCAGTGTCCCAGTGATCTCTGCTGGCTGATGTACCAACTGCAGTGTGCCTGTGATCTCCGCTGGGTGGCTATACTGACTGCAGTGTCCCAGTGATCTCAGCTGGCGTATGTACTGCCGTGTCACAGTGATCTCTGCTGGCTGATGTATTGATTGCTGTGGCCCAGTGATCTTCGCTGGGTGGCTGTACTGACTGCAGTGTCCCAGTGATCTCTGCTTGGTGCCTGTACTGACTGCCGTGCCCCAGTGATCTCTGCTGGCGGATGTACTGCAGTGTCCCAGTGATCTCTGCAGGCTGATGTACTGACTGCAGTGGACCAACGATCACCGTTGAGTGGCTGTACTGACTGCAGTGTCCCAGTGATCTCTGCTGGCTGATGTACTGCAGTGTCACAGTGATCTCTGCTGGCTGATGTACTGATTGCTGTGGCCCAGTGATCTCTGCTGGGTGGCTGTACTGACTGCAGTGTCCCAGTGATCTCTGCAGGCTGATGTACTGACTGCAGTGGACCAGCGATCTCTGCTGGGTTCCTGTACTGTCTGTAGTGACCCAGTGATCTCTGCTGGCTGATGTACTGACTGCAGTGTCCCAGTGATCTCCGCTGGCGGATGTACTGCAGTGTCACAGTGATCTCTGCTGGCTGATGTACTGATTGCTGTGGCCCAGTGATCTCCGCTGGGTGGCTGTACTGACTGCAGTGTCCCAGTGATTTCTGCTGAGTGCCTGTACTGACCGCAGTGTCCCAGTGATTTCTGCTGGCTGATGTACTGACTGCAGTGACCCAGTGATCTCTGCTGGGTGCCTGTACAGACTGCAGTGTCCCAGTAATCTCTATTGGGTGCCTGGACTGACTGCAGTGTCCCAGTGATCTCTGCTGGGTGGCGGCACTGACAGCAGTGTCCCAGTGATCTCTGCTGGGTGGCTGTACTGACAGCAGTGTCCCAGTGATCTCTGCTTGGTGTCTATACTGACTGCAGTGTCCCAGTGATCTCGGCTGGATGTCTGTACTGACTGCAGTGTCCCAGCGATCTCTGCTGGCGGATGTACTGCAGTGTCCCAGTGATCTCTGCTGGCTGATGTACTGACTGCAGTGTCCCAGTGATCTCTGCTGGCTGATGTACTGACTGCAGTGTCCCAGTGACATCTGCTGGGTGCCTGTACTGTCTGTAGCGTCCCAGTGATCTCTGCTGGGTGCCTGTACTGTTTGTAGCATCCCAGTGATCTCTGCTGGGTGCCTGTACTGTCTGTAGTGTCCAGTGATCTCTGCTGGCTGATGTACTGACTGCAGTGTCCAGTGATCCCTGCTGGGTTCCTGAACTGACTGCAGTGTCCCAGTGATCTCTGCTGGCTGATGTACTGACTGCTGTGGCCCAGTGATCTCTGCTGGGTGCCTGTACTGACTGCAGTGTTACAGTGATCTCGGCTGGGTGATATACAGACTGCAGTGTCCCAGTGATCTCTGCTGGGTGCCTGTACTGACTGCAGTGTCCCAATGATCTCCGCTGGGGGAATGTACTGCAGTGTCCCAGTGATCTCTGCTGGCGGATGTACTGACTGCAGAGTTCCAGTGATCCCTGCTGAGTGTCTGTACTAACTGCAGTGTCCCAGTGATCTCTGCTGGGTCTCTGTACTGACTGCAGTGTCCCAGTGATCTCTGCTGGGGGATGTACTGCAGTGTTCCAGTGATCTCTGCAGGCTGATGTACTGACTGCAGTGGACCAGCGATCACCGCTGAGTGGGTGTACTGACTGCAGTGTCCCAGTGATGTCTGCTGGGTGGCTATACTGACTGCAGTGTCCCAGTGATCTCTGCTGGCGGATGTACTGCCGTGTTCCAGTGATCTCTGCAGGCTGATGTACTGACTGCAGTGGACCAGCGATCACCGCTGAGTGGGTGTACTGACTGCAGTGTCCCAGTGACATCTGCTGGTTGATATACTGACTGCAGTGTCCCAGTGATCTCCGCTGGGTGGCTATACTGACTGCAGTGTCCCAGTGATCTCCGCTGGGTGCCTGTACTGTCTGTAGTGTCCAGTGATCTCTGCTGGCTGATGTACTGACTGCAGTGTCCAGTGATCCCTGCTGGGTTCCTGAACTGACTGCAGTGTCCCAGTGATCTCTGCTGGCTGATGTACTGACTGCTGTGGCCCAGTGATCTCTGCTGGGTGGCTGTACTGACTGCAGTGTTCCAGTGATCTCGGCTGGGTGATATACAGACTGCAGTGTCCCAGTGATCTCTGCTGGGTGCCTGTACTGACTGCAGTGTCCCAATGATCTCCGCTGGGGGAATGTACTGCAGTGTCTCAGTGATCTCTGCTGGCTGATGTACTGACTGCAGTGTCCCAGTGATCTCTGCTGAGTGTCTGTACTAACTGCAGTGTCCTAGTGATCTCTGCTGGGTCTCTGTACTGACTGCAGTGTCCCAGTGATCTCTGCTATCTGATGTACTGTCTGCAGTGTTCCAGTGATCTCTGCTGGGTGCCTGTACTGACTGCAGTGTCCCAGTGATCTCTGCTGGGGGGTGTACTGCAGTGTCCCAGTGATCTCTGCAGGCTGATGTACTGACTGCAGTGGACCAGCGATCACCGCTGAGTGGCTGTACTGACTGCAGTGTCCCAGTGATCTCTGCAGGCTGATGTACTGACTGCAGTGGACCAGCGATCTCTGCTGGGTTCCTGTACTGTCTGTAGTGACCCAGTGATCTCTGCTGGCTGATGTACTGACTGCAGTGTCCCAGTGATCTCCGCTGGCGGATGTACTGCAGTGTCACAGTGATCTCTGCTGGCTGATGTACTGATTGCTGTGGCCCAGTGATCTCCGCTGGGTGGCTGTACTGACTGCAGTGTCCCAGTGATTTCTGCTGAGTGCCTGTACTGACCGCAGTGTCCCAGTGATCTCTGCTGGCTGATGTCCTGACTGCAGTGACCCAGTGATCTCTGCTGGGTGCCTGTACAGACTGCAGTGTCCCAGTAATCTCTATTGGGTGCCTGGACTGACTGCAGTGTCCCAGTGATCTCTGCTGGCTGATATACTGATTGCTGTGGCCCAGTGATCTCTATTGGGTGCCTGTACTGACTGCTGAGTCCCAGTGATCTCTGCTGGGTGGCTGGACTGACTGCGGTGTCCCAGTGATCTCTGCTGGGCGCCTGTACTGACAGCAGTGTCCCAGTGATCTTTGCTGGGTGGCGGCACTGACAGCAGGGTCCCAGTGATCTCTGCTGGGTGGCTGTACTGACAGCAGTGTCCCAGTGATCTCTGCTTGGTGTCTATACTGACTGCAGTGTCCCAGTGATCTCGGCTGGATGTCTGTACTGACTGCAGTGTCCCAGCGATCTCTGCTGGCGGATGTACTGCAGTGTCCCAGTGATCTCTGCTGGCTGATGTACTGACTGCAGTGTCCCAGTGATCTCTGCTGGCTGATGTACTGACTGCAGTGTCCCAGTGACATCTGCTGGGTGCCTGTACTGTCTGTAGCGTCCCAGTGATCTCTGCTGGGTGCCTGTACTGTTTGTAGCATCCCAGTGATCTCTGCTGGGTGCCTGTACTGTCTGTAGTGTCCAGTGATCTCTGCTGGCTGATGTACTGACTGCAGTGTCCAGTGATCCCTGCTGGGTTCCTGAACTGACTGCAGTGTCCCAGTGATCTCTGCTGGCTGATGTACTGACTGCTGTGGCCCAGTGATCTCTGCTGGGTGCATGTACTGACTGCAGTGTTACAGTGATCTCAGCTGGGTGATATACAGACTGCAGTGTCCCAGTGATCTCTGCTGGGTGCCTGTACTGACTGCAGTGTCCCAATGATCTCCGCTGGGGGAATGTACTGCAGTGTCCCAGTGATCTCTGCTGGCGGATGTACTGACTGCAGTGTTCCAGTGATCCCTGCTGAGTGTCTGTACTAACTGCAGTGTCCCAGTGATCTCTGCTGGGGGATGTACTGCAGTGTTCCAGTGATCTCTGCAGGCTGATGTACTGACTGCAGTGGACCAGCGATCACCGCTGAGTGGGTGTACTGACTGCAGTGTCCCAGTGATCTCTGCTGGCTGATATACTGACTGCAGTGTCCCAGTGATCTCCGCTGGGTGGCTATACTGACTGCAGTGTCCCAGTGATCTCTGCTGGCGGATGTACTGCCGTGTCACAGTGATCTCTGCTGGCTGATGTACTGATTGCTGTGGCCCAGTGATCTTCGCTGGGTGGCTGTACTGACTGCAGTGTCCCAGTGATCTCTGCTTGGTGCCTGTACTGACTGCCGTGTCCCAGTGATCTGTGCTGGCGGATGTACTGCAGTGTCACAGTGATCTCTGCTGGCTGATGTACTGATTGCTGTGGCCCAGTGATCTCTGCTGTGTGCCGGTACTGACAGCAGTGTCCCAGTGATCTCTGCTGGCTGATGTACCAACTGCAGTGTCCCAGTGATCTCTGCTCGGTGCCTGTACTGACTGCAATGTGGCAGTGATCTCTGCTGGCTGATGTACTGACTGCAGTGTTCCAGTGATCTCTGCTGGCTGACATACTGACTGCCGTGTCCCAGTGATCTCTGCTGGGTACCTGTACTGTCTGTAGCGTCCCAGTGATCTCTGCTGGGTGCCTGTTCTGTCTGTAGCATCCTACTCATCTCTGCTGGGTGCCTGTACTGTCTGTAGTGTCCAGTGATCTCTGCTGGCTGATGTACTGACTGCATTGGCCCAGTGATCTCCGCTGGGTGGCTCTCCTGACTGCAGTGTCCCAGTGATCTCTGCTGGGTGTCTGTACTGACTGCAGTGACCCAGTGATCTCTGCTGGCTGATGTACAGACTGCAGTGTTCCAGTGATCTCTGCTGGCTGATGTACTGACTGCAGTGTCCCAGTGATCTCTGCTGGGTGCTGTACTGACTGCAGTGTTCCAGTGATCTCGGCTGAATGATATACAGACTGCAGTGTCCCAGTGATCTCTGCTGGGTGCCTGTACTGACTGCAGTGTCCCAATGATCTCCGCTGGTGGAATGTACTGACTGAATTACCCAGTGATCTCCGCTGGTTGGCCATACTGACTGCAGTGTCCCAGTGATCTCTGCTGGTGGAAGTACTGACTGCAGTGTCCCAGTGATCTCTGCTGGTTGATGTACTGACTGAATTGCCCAGTGATCTGCGCTGGGTGGCTATACTGACTGCAGTGTCCCACCGATCTCTACTGGCGGATATACTGCAGTGTCCCAGTGATCTCTGCTGGCTGATGTACTGACTGCCGTGTCCCAGTGATCTCTGCTGGCTGATGTACTGACTGCAGTTGCCAAGTGATCTCCGCTGGGTGGCTATACTGACTGCAGTGTCCCAGCGATCTCTGCTGGCGGATGTACTGCCGTTTCACAGTGATCTCTGCTGGCTGATGTACTGACTGCAGTGTCCCAGTGATCTCTGCTGGCTGATGTACTGACTGCAGTTGCCCAGTGATCTCCGCTGGGTGGCTATACTGACTGCAGTGTCCCAGTGATCTCAGCTGGCGGATGTACTGCCGTGTCACAGTGATCTCTGCTGGCTGATGTACTGATTGCTGTGGCCCAGTGATCTTCGCTGGGTGGCTGTACTAACTGCAGTGTCCCAGTGATCTCTGCTGGGTGCCTGTACTGTCTGCAGTGTCCCAGTGATCTCTGCTGGCTGATGTACCAACTGCAGTGTCCCAGTGATCACTGCTGGGTGTCTGTACTGACTGCGGTGTCCCAGTGATCTCTGCTGGGCGCCTGTACTGACTGCAGTGTCCCAGTGATCTCCGCTGGGTGGCTATACTGACTGCCGTGTCCCAGTGATCTCTGCTGGCGGATGTACTGCAGTGTCCCAGTGATCTCTGCTGGCTGATGTACCAACTGCAGTGTCCCAGTGATCTCTGCTGGGTGCCTGTACTGACTGCTGTGGCCCAGTGATCTCTGCTGCGTGCCTGTACTGACAGCAGTGTCCCAGTGATCTCTGCTGGCTGATGTACTGACTGCAGTGTCCCAGTGATCTGTGCTGAGTGGCTGTACTGACAGCAGTGTCCCGGTGATCTCTGCTGGCTGATATACTGACAGCAGTGTTTCAGCGATCTCTGCTGGGTGCCTGTACTGTCTGTAGCGTCCCAGTGATCTCTGCTGGGTGCCTGTACTGTCTGTAGCATCCCAGTGATCACTGCTGGGTGGCCATACTGACTGCAGTGTCCCAGTGATCTCTGCTGGCGGAAGTACTGACTGCAGTGTCCCAGTGATCTCTGCTGGCTGATGTACTGACTGAATTGCCCAGTGATCTGCGCTGGGTGGCTATACTGACTGCAGTGTCCCACCGATCTCTACTGGCGGATGTACTGCAGTGTCCCAGTGATCTCTGCTGGCTGATGTACTGACTGCAGTGTCCCAGTGATCTCTGCTGGCTGATGTACTGACTGCAGTTGCCAAGTGATCTCCGCTGGGTGGCTATACTGACTGCAGTGTCCCAGTGATCTCAGCTGGCGGATGTACTGCCGTGTCACAGTGATCTCTGCTGGCTGATGTACTGATTGCTGTGGCCCAGTGATCTTCGCTGGGTGGCTGTACTAACTGCAGTGTCCCAGTGATCTCTGCTGGGTGCCTGTACTGTCTGCAGTGTCCCAGTGATCTCTGCTGGCTGATGTACCAACTGCAGTGTCCCAGTGATCACTGCTGGGTGTCTGTACTGACTGCAGTGTCCCAGTGATCTCTGCTGGGCGCCTGTACTGACTGCAGTGTCCCAGTGATCTCCGCTGGGTGGCTATACTGACTGCCGTGTCCCAGTGATCTCTGCTGGCGGATGTACTGCAGTGTCCCAGTGATCTCTGCTGGCTGATGTACCAACTGCAGTGTCCCAGTGATCTCTGCTGGGTGCCTGTACTGACTGCTGTGGCCCAGTGATCTCTGCTGCGTGCCTGTACTGACAGCAGTGTCCCAGTGATCTCTGCTGGCTGATGTACTGACTGCAGTGTCCCAGTGATCTCTGCTGAGTGGCTGTACTGACAGCAGTGTCCCGGTGATCTCTGCTGGCTGATATACTGACTGCAGTGTTTCAGTGATCTCTGCTGGGTGCCTGTACTGTCTGTAGCGTCCCAGTGATCTCTGCTGGGTGCCTGTACTGTCTGTAGCATCCCAGTGATCACTGCTGGGTGGCCATACTGACTGCAGTGTCCCAGTGATCTCTGCTGGCGGAAGTACTGACTGCAGTGTCCCAGTGATCTCTGCTGGCTGATGTACTGACTGAATTGCCCAGTGATCTGCGCTGGGTGGCTATACTGACTGCAGTGTCCCACCGATCTCTACTGGCGGATGTACTGCAGTGTCCCAGTGATCTCTGCTGGCTGATGTACTGACTGCAGTGTCCCAGTGATCTCTGCTGGCTGATGTACTGACTGCAGTTGCCAAGTGATCTCCGCTGGGTGGCTATACTGACTGCAGTGTCCCAGTGATCTCAGCTGGCGGATGTACTGCCGTGTCACAGTGATCTCTGCTGGCTGATGTACTGATTGCTGTGGCCCAGTGATCTTCGCTGGGTGGATGTACTAACTGCAGTGTCCCAGTGATCTCTGCTGGGTGCCTGTACTGTCTGCAGTGTCCCAGTGATCTCTGCTGGGGGATGTACTGCAGTGTCCCAGTGATCTCTGCAGGCTGATGTACTGACTGCAGTGGACCAGCGATCACCGCTGAGTGGGTGTACTGACTGCAGTGTCCCAGTGATCTCTGCTGGCTGATGTACTGACTGCAGTATCCCAGTGATCTCTGCTGGCTGATGTACTGACTGCAGTGTCCCAGTGATCTCCGCTGGGTGGCTATACTGACTGCAGTGTCCCAGTGATCTCTGCTGGCGGATGTACTGCCGTGTCACAGTGATCTCTGCTGGCTGATGTATTGATTGCTGTGGCCCAGTGATCTTCGCTGGGTGGCTGTACTGACTGCAGTGTCCCAGTGATCTCTGCTTGGTGCCTGTACTGACTGCCGTGTCCCAGTGATCTCTGCTGGCGGATGTACTGCAGTGTCACAGTGATCTCTGCTGGCTGCTGTACTGATTGCTGTGGCCCAGTGATCTCTGCTGGGTGCCGGTACTGACAGCAGTGTCCCAGTGATCTCTGCTGGCTGATGTACCAACTGCAGTGTCCCAGTGATCTCTGCTGGCTGATGTACTGACTGCAGTGTTCCAGTGATCTCTGCTGGGTGACATACTGACTGCCGTGTCCCAGTGATCTCTGCTGGGTGCCTGTACTGTCTGTAGCGTCCCAGTGATCTCTGCTGCGTGCCTGTACTGTCTGTAGCATCCTAGTCATCTCTGCTGGGTGCCTGTACTGTCTGTAGTGTCCAGTGATCTCTGCTGGCTGATGTACTGACTGCAGTGTCCCAGTGATCTCTGCTGGCTGATGAACTGACTGCAGTTGCCAAGTGATCTCCGCTGGGTGGCTATACTGACTGCAGTGTCCCAGTGATCTCAGCTGGCGTATGTACTGCCGTGTCACAGTGATCTCTGCTGGCTGATGTACTGATTGCTGTGGCCCAGTGATCTTCGCTGGGTAGCTGTACTAACTGCAGTGTCCCAGTGATCTCTGCTGGGTGCCTGTACTGTCTGCAGTGTCCCAGTGATCTCTGCTGGCTGATGTACCAACTGCAGTGTCCCAGTGATCACTGCTGGGTGTCTGTACTGACTGCGGTGTCCCAGTGATCTCTGCTGGGTGCCTGTACTGTCTGCAGTGTCCCAGTGATCTCTGCTGGCTGATGTACCAACTGCAGTGTCCCAGTGATCTCTGCTGGCTGATGTACTGTCAGCAGTGGCCCAGTGATCTCCGCTGGGTGGCTATACTGACTGCAGTGTCCCAGTGATCTCTGCTGGCGGATGTACTGCCGTGTCACAGTGATCTCTGCTGGCTGATGTATTGATTGCTGTGGCCCAGTGATCTTCGCTGGGTGGCTGTACTGACTGCAGTGTCCCAGTGATCTCTGCTTGGTGCCTGTACTGACTGCCGTGTCCCAGTGATCTCTGCTGGCGGATGTACTGCAGTGTCACAGTGATCTCCGCTGGGTGGCTATACTGACTGCAGTGTCACAGTGATCTCTGCTGGCGGATGTACTGCAGTGTCACAGTGATCTCTGCTGGCTGATGTACTGATTGCTGTGGCCCAGTGATCTCTGCTGGGTGACGGTACTGACAGCAGTGTCCCAGTGATCTCTGCTGGCTGATGGACTGACTGCAGTGTCCCAGTGATCTCTGCTGAGTGGCTGTACTGACAGCAGTGTCCCGGTGATCTCTGCTGGCTGATGTACTGACTGCAGTGTCCCAGTGATCTCTGCTGGCTGATGTACTGACTGCAGTGTCCCAGTGATCTCTGCTGAGTGGCTGTACTGACAGCAGTGTCCCGGTGATCTCTGCTGGCTGATGCACCAACTGCAGTGTCCCAGTGATCTCTGCTGGGTGCCTGTACTGACAGCAGTGTCCCAGTGATCTCTGCTGGCTGATGTACTGACAGCAGTGTCCCAGTGATCTCTGCTGAGTGGCTGTACTGACAGCAGTGTCCCGGTGATCTCTGCTGGCTGATATACTGACTGCAGTGTTTCAGTGATCTCTGCTGGGTGCCTGTACTGTCTGTAGCATCCCAGTGATCTCTGCTGGGTGCCTGTACTGTCTGTAGTGTCCAGTGATCTCTGCTGGCTGATGTACTGACAGCAGTGTCCAGTGATCCCTGCTGGGTTCCTGAACTGACTGCAGTGTCCCAGTGATCTCTGCTGGCTGATGTACTGACTGCTGTGGCCCAGTGATCTCTGCTGGGTGGCTGTACTGACTGCAGTGTTCCAGTGATCTCGGCTGGGTGATATACAGACTGCAGTGTCCCAGTGATCTCTGCTGGGTGCCTGTACTGACTGCAGTGTCCCAATGATCTCCGCTGGGGGAATGTACTGCAGTGTCCCAGTGATCTCTGCTGGCAGATGTACTGACTGCAGTGTTCCAGTGATCCCTGCTGAGTGTCTGTACTAACTGCAGTGTCCAAGTGATCTCTGCTGTGTCTCTGTACTGACTGCAGTGTCCCAGTGATCTCTGCTGGGGGATGTACTGCAGTGTCCCAGTGATCTCTGCAGGCTGATGTACTGACTGCAGTGGACCAGCGATCACCGCTGAGTGGCTGTACTGACTGCAGTGTCCCAGTGATCTCTGCTGGGTTCCTGTACTGTCTGTAGTGTCCCAGTGATCTCTGCTGGCTGATGTACTGACTGCATTGTCCCAGTGATCTCTGCTGGGTGGCTATACTGACTGCAGTGTCCCAGTGATCTCTGCTGGCTGATGTACTGACTGCAGTGTCCCAGTGATCTCTGCTGGCTGATGTACTGACTGCAGTTGCCAAGTGATCTCCGCTGGGTGGCTATACTGACTGCAGTGTCCCAGTGATCTCAGCTGGCGGATGTACTGCCGTGTCACAGTGATCTCTGCTGGCTGATGTACTGATTGCTGTGGCCCAGTGATCTTCGCTGGGTGGCTGTACTAACTGCAGTGTCCCAGTGATCTCTGCTGGGTGCCTGTACTGTCTGCAGTGTCCCAGTGATCTCTGCTGGCTGATGTACCAACTGCAGTGTCCCAGTGATCACTGCTGGGTGTCTGTACTGACTGCAGTGTCCCAGTGATCTCTGCTGGGCGCCTGTACTGACTGCAGTGTCCCAGTGATCTCCGCTGGGTGGCTATACTGACTGCCGTGTCCCAGTGATCTCTGCTGGCGGATGTACTGCAGTGTCCCAGTGATCTCTGCTGGCTGATGTACCAACTGCAGTGTCCCAGTGATCTCTGCTGGGTGCCTGTACTGACTGCTGTGGCCCAGTGATCTCTGCTGCGTGCCTGTACTGACAGCAGTGTCCCAGTGATCTCTGCTGGCTGATGTACTGACTGCAGTGTCCCAGTGATCTCTGCTGAGTGGCTGTACTGACAGCAGTGTCCCGGTGATCTCTGCTGGCTGATATACTGACTGCAGTGTTTCAGTGATCTCTGCTGGGTGCCTGTACTGTCTGTAGCGTCCCAGTGATCTCTGCTGGGTGCCTGTACTGTCTGTAGCATCCCAGTGATCACTGCTGGGTGGCCATACTGACTGCAGTGTCCCAGTGATCTCTGCTGGCGGAAGTACTGACTGCAGTGTCCCAGTGATCTCTGCTGGCTGATGTACTGACTGAATTGCCCAGTGATCTGCGCTGGGTGGCTATACTGACTGCAGTGTCCCACCGATCTCTACTGGCGGATGTACTGCAGTGTCCCAGTGATCTCTGCTGGCTGATGTACTGACTGCAGTGTCCCAGTGATCTCTGCTGGCTGATGTACTGACTGCAGTTGCCAAGTGATCTCCGCTGGGTGGCTATACTGACTGCAGTGTCCCAGTGATCTCAGCTGGCGGATGTACTGCCGTGTCACAGTGATCTCTGCTGGCTGATGTACTGATTGCTGTGGCCCAGTGATCTTCGCTGGGTGGATGTACTAACTGCAGTGTCCCAGTGATCTCTGCTGGGTGCCTGTACTGTCTGCAGTGTCCCAGTGATCTCTGCTGGGGGATGTACTGCAGTGTCCCAGTGATCTCTGCAGGCTGATGTACTGACTGCAGTGGACCAGCGATCACCGCTGAGTGGGTGTACTGACTGCAGTGTCCCAGTGATCTCTGCTGGCTGATGTACTGACTGCAGTATCCCAGTGATCTCTGCTGGCTGATGTACTGACTGCAGTGTCCCAGTGATCTCCGCTGGGTGGCTATACTGACTGCAGTGTCCCAGTGATCTCTGCTGGCGGATGTACTGCCGTGTCACAGTGATCTCTGCTGGCTGATGTATTGATTGCTGTGGCCCAGTGATCTTCGCTGGGTGGCTGTACTGACTGCAGTGTCCCAGTGATCTCTGCTTGGTGCCTGTACTGACTGCCGTGTCCCAGTGATCTCTGCTGGCGGATGTACTGCAGTGTCACAGTGATCTCTGCTGGCTGCTGTACTGATTGCTGTGGCCCAGTGATCTCTGCTGGGTGCCGGTACTGACAGCAGTGTCCCAGTGATCTCTGCTGGCTGATGTACCAACTGCAGTGTCCCAGTGATCTCTGCTGGCTGATGTACTGACTGCAGTGTTCCAGTGATCTCTGCTGGGTGACATACTGACTGCCGTGTCCCAGTGATCTCTGCTGGGTGCCTGTACTGTCTGTAGCGTCCCAGTGATCTCTGCTGCGTGCCTGTACTGTCTGTAGCATCCTAGTCATCTCTGCTGGGTGCCTGTACTGTCTGTAGTGTCCAGTGATCTCTGCTGGCTGATGTACTGACTGCAGTGTCCCAGTGATCTCTGCTGGCTGATGAACTGACTGCAGTTGCCAAGTGATCTCCGCTGGGTGGCTATACTGACTGCAGTGTCCCAGTGATCTCAGCTGGCGTATGTACTGCCGTGTCACAGTGATCTCTGCTGGCTGATGTACTGATTGCTGTGGCCCAGTGATCTTCGCTGGGTAGCTGTACTAACTGCAGTGTCCCAGTGATCTCTGCTGGGTGCCTGTACTGTCTGCAGTGTCCCAGTGATCTCTGCTGGCTGATGTACCAACTGCAGTGTCCCAGTGATCACTGCTGGGTGTCTGTACTGACTGCGGTGTCCCAGTGATCTCTGCTGGGTGCCTGTACTGTCTGCAGTGTCCCAGTGATCTCTGCTGGCTGATGTACCAACTGCAGTGTCCCAGTGATCTCTGCTGGCTGATGTACTGTCAGCAGTGGCCCAGTGATCTCCGCTGGGTGGCTATACTGACTGCAGTGTCCCAGTGATCTCTGCTGGCGGATGTACTGCCGTGTCACAGTGATCTCTGCTGGCTGATGTATTGATTGCTGTGGCCCAGTGATCTTCGCTGGGTGGCTGTACTGACTGCAGTGTCCCAGTGATCTCTGCTTGGTGCCTGTACTGACTGCCGTGTCCCAGTGATCTCTGCTGGCGGATGTACTGCAGTGTCACAGTGATCTCCGCTGGGTGGCTATACTGACTGCAGTGTCACAGTGATCTCTGCTGGCGGATGTACTGCAGTGTCACAGTGATCTCTGCTGGCTGATGTACTGATTGCTGTGGCCCAGTGATCTCTGCTGGGTGACGGTACTGACAGCAGTGTCCCAGTGATCTCTGCTGGCTGATGGACTGACTGCAGTGTCCCAGTGATCTCTGCTGAGTGGCTGTACTGACAGCAGTGTCCCGGTGATCTCTGCTGGCTGATGTACTGACTGCAGTGTCCCAGTGATCTCTGCTGGCTGATGTACTGACTGCAGTGTCCCAGTGATCTCTGCTGAGTGGCTGTACTGACAGCAGTGTCCCGGTGATCTCTGCTGGCTGATGCACCAACTGCAGTGTCCCAGTGATCTCTGCTGGGTGCCTGTACTGACAGCAGTGTCCCAGTGATCTCTGCTGGCTGATGTACTGACAGCAGTGTCCCAGTGATCTCTGCTGAGTGGCTGTACTGACTGCGGTGTCCCAGTGATCTCTGCTGGGTGCCTGTACTGTCTGCAGTGTCCCAGTGATCTCTGCTGGCTGATGTACCAACTGCAGTGTCCCAGTGATCTCTGCTGGCTGATGTACTGTCAGCAGTGGCCCAGTGATCTCCGCTGGGTGGCTATACTGACTGCAGTGTCCCAGTGATCTCTGCTGGCGGATGTACTGCCGTGTCACAGTGATCTCTGCTGGCTGATGTATTGATTGCTGTGGCCCAGTGATCTTCGCTGGGTGGCTGTACTGACTGCAGTGTCCCAGTGATCTCTGCTTGGTGCCTGTACTGACTGCCGTGTCCCAGTGATCTCTGCTGGCGGATGTACTTCAGTGTCACAGTGATCTCTGCTGGCTGATGTACTGATTGCTGTGGCCCAGTGATCTCTGCTGGGTGCCGGTACTGACAGCAGTGTCCCAGTGATCTCTGCTGGCTGATGTACCAACTGCAGTGTCCCAGTGATCTCTGCTGGTTGCCTGTACTGACTGCAATGTGGCAGTGATCTCTGCTGGCTGATGTACTGACTGCAGTGTCCCAGTGATCTCTGCTGGCTGATGTACTGACTGTGTGTTCCAGTGATCTCTGCTGGGTGACATACTGACTGCCGTGTCCCAGTGATCTCTGCTGGGTGCCTGTACTGTCTGTAGCGTCCCAGTGAACTCTGCTGGGTGCCTGTACTGTCTGTAGCATCCCAGTGATCTCTGCTGGGTGCCTGTACTGTCTGTAGTGTCCAGTGATCTCTGCTGGCTGATGTACTGACTGCAGTGTCCAGTGATCCCTGCTGGGTTCCTGAACTGACTGCAGTGTCCCAGTGATCTCTGCTGGCTGATGTACTGACTGCTGTGGCCCAGTGATCTCTGCTGGGTGGCTGTACTGACTGCAGTGTTCCAGTGATCTCGGCTGGGTGATATACAGACTGCAGTGTCCCAGTGATCTCTGCTGGCTGATGTACTGACTGCAGTGTCCCAATGATCTCTGCTGAGTGTCTGTACTAACTGCAGTGTCCCTGTGATCTCTGCTGGGTCTCTGTACTGACTGCAGTGTCCCAGTGATCTCTGCTATCTGATGTACTGACTGCAGTGTTCCAGTGATCCCTGCTGGGTGCCTGTAATGACTGCAGTGTCCCAGTGATCTCTGCTGGGGGATGTACTGCAGTGTCCCAGTGATCTCTGCAGGCTGATGTACTGACTGCAGTGGACCAACGATCACCGTTGAGTGGCTGTACTGACTGCAGTGTCCCAGTGATCTCTGCTGGCTGATGTACTGCATTGTCACAGTGATCTCTGCTGGCTGATGTACTGATCGCTGTGGCCAAGTGATCTCTGCTGGGTGGCTGTACTGACTGCAGTGTCCCAGTGATTTCTGCTGGGTGCCTGTACTGACCGCAGTGTCCCAGTGATCTCTGCTGGCTGATGTACTGACTGCAGTGTCCCAGTGATCTCTGCTGGCTGATGTACTGACTGCAGTGTCCCAGTAATCTCTATTGGGTGCCTGGACTGACTGCAGTGTCCCAGTGATCTCTGCTGGCTGATGTACTGATTGCACTGGCCCAGTGATCTCTATTGGGTGCCTGTACTGACTGCTGAGTCCCAGTGATCTCTGCTGGGTGGCTGGACTGTCTGTAGCATCCCAGTGATCTCTGCCACGTGCCTGTACTGTCTGTAGTGTCCAGTGATCTCTGCTGGCTGATGTACTGACTGCAGTGTGCCAATGATCTCTGCTGAGTGTCTGTACTAACTGCAGTGTCCCTGTGATCTCTGCTGGGTCTCTGTACTGACTGCAGTGTCCCAGTGATCTCTGCTATCTGATGTACTGTCTGCAGTGTTCCAGTGATCCCTGCTGGGTGCCTGTACTGACTGCAGTGTCCCAGTGATCTCTGCTGGGGGATGTACTGCAGTGTCCCAGTGATCTCTGCAGGCTGATGTACTGACTGCAGTAGATCAGCGATCACCGCTGAGTGGCTGTACTGACTGCAGTGTCCCAGTGATCTCTGCTGGGTTCCTGTACTGTCTGTAGTGTCCCAGTGATCTCTGCTGGCTGATGTACTGACTGCAGTGTCCCAGTAATCTCCGCTGGCGGATGTACTGCAGGGTCACAGTGATCTCTTCTGGCTGATGTACTGATTGCTGTGGCCCAGTGATCTCTGCTGGGTGGCTGTACTGACTGCAGTGTCCCAGTGATTTCTGCTGAGTGCCTGTACTGACCGCAGTGTCCCAGTGATCTCTGCTGGCTGATGTACTGACTGCAGTGACCCAGTGATCTCTGCTGGGTGCCTGTACTGACTGCAGTGTCCCAGTAATCTCTATTGGGTGCCTGGACTGATTGCTGTGGCCCAGTGATCTCTATTGGGTGCCTGTACTGACTGCTGAGTCCCAGTGATCTCTGCTGGGTGGCTGGACTGACTGCGGTGTCCCAGTGATCTCTGCTGGGCGCTTGTACTGACAGCAGTGTCCCAGTGATCTCTGCTGGGTGGCGGGACTGACAGCAGTGTCCCAGTGATCTCTGCTGGGTGGCTGTACTGACAGCAGTGTCCCAGTGATCTCTGCTTGGTGTCTGTACTGACTGCAGTGTCCCAGCGATCTCGGCTGGGTGTCTGTACTGACTGCAGTGTCCCAGCGATCTCTGCTGGCGGATGTACTGCAGTGTCCCAGTGATCTCTGCTGGCTGATGTACTGACTGCAGTGTCCCAGTGATCTCTGCTGGCTGATGTACTGACTGCAGTTGCCAAGTGATCTCCGCTGGGTGGCTATACTGACTGCAGTGTCCCAGTGATCTCAGCTGGCTGATGTACTGACTGCAGTTGCCCAGTGATCTCCGCTGGGTGGCTATACTGACTGCAGTGTCCCAGTGATCTCAGCTGGCGGATGTACTGCTGTGTCACAGTGATCTCTGCTGGCTGATGTACTGATTGCTATGGCCCAGTGATCTTCGCTGGGTGGCTGTACTAACTGCAGTGTCCCAGTGATATCTGCTGGGTGCCTGTACTGTCTGCAGTGTCCCAGTGATCTCTGCTGGCTGATGTACCAACTGCATTGTCCCAGTGATCTCCGCTGGGTGTCTGTACTGACTGCAGTGTGCCAGTGATCTCTGCTGGCGGATGTACTGCAGTGTCACAGTGATCTCTGCTGGCTGATGTACTGATTGCTGTGGCCCAGTGATCTCTGCTGGGTGCCTGTACTGACAGCAGTGTCCCAGTGATCTCTGCTGGCTGATGTACCAACTGCAGTGTCCCAGTGATCTCTGCTGGGTGATGTACTGACTGCAATGTGGCAGTGATCTCTGCTGGCTGATGTACTGACTGCAGTGTCCCAGTGATCTCTGCTGGGTGGCTGTACTGACAGCAGTGTCCTGGTGATCTCTGCTGGCAGATGTACTGACTGCAGTGTCCCAGTAATCTCTGCTGGCTGATATACTGACTGCAGTGTCCCTGTGATCTCTGCTGGCTGATGTACTGACTGCAGTGTCCCAGTGACATCTGCTGGGTGCCTGTACTGTCTGTAGCATCCCAGTGATCTCTGCTGGGTGCCTGTACTGTCTGTAGTGTCCAGTGATCTCTGCTGGGTGATGTACTGACTGCAGTGTCCAGTGATCCCTGCTGGGTTCCTGAACTGACTGTAGTGTCCCAGTGATCTCTGCTGGCAGATGTACTGACTGCAGTGTTCCAGTGATCTCTGCTGGCGGATGTACTGACTGCAGTGTCCCAGTAATCTCTGCTGGCTGATGTACTGATTGCAGTGTCCCTGTGATCTCTGCTGGGTGATGTGCTGATTGCAGTGTCCCAGTAATCTCTGCTGGCTGATGTACTGACTGCAGTGTCCCAGTGATCTCTGCTGGCTGATGTACTGATTGCAGTGTCCCTGTGATCTCTGCTGGGTGATGTACTGACTGCAGTGTCCCAGTGATCTCTGCTGGGTGCCTGTACTGACTGCAGTGTCCCAGTGATCTCTGCTGGGTCTCTGTACTGACTGCAGTGTTCCAGTGATCTCTGCTATCTGATGTACTGACTGCAGTGTTCCAGTGATCCCTGCTGGGTGCCTGTACTGACTGCAGTGTCCCAGTGATCTCTGCTGGGGGATGTACTGCAGTGTCCCAGTGATCTCTGCTGGGTCTCTGTACTGACTGCAGTGTCCCAGTGATCTCTGCTATCTGACGTACTGACTGCAGTGTTCCATTGATCCCTGCTGGGTGCCTGTACTGACTGCAGTGTTCCAGTGATCTCTGCTGGCTGATGTACTGACTGCTGTGTTCCAGTGATCTCTGCTGGGTGACATACTGACTGCTGTGTCCCAGTGATCTCTGCTGGGTGCCTGTACTGTCTGTAGTGTCCCAGTGATCTCTGCTGGGTGCCTGTACTGTCTGTAGCATCCCAGTGATCTCTGCTGGGTGCCTGTACTGTCTGTAGTGTCCAGTGATCTCTGCTGGCTGATGTACTGACTGCAGTGTCCAGTGATCTCTGCTGGGTGGCTGTACTGACTGCAGTGTTCCAGTGATCTCGGCTGGGTGATATACAGACTGCAGTGTCCCAGTGATCTCCGCTCGGTGCCTGTACTGACTGCAGTGTCCCAATCATCTCCGCTGGGGGAATGTACTGCAGTGTCCCAGTGATCTCTGCTGGCTGATGTACTGACTGCAGTGTCCCAGTGATCTCCGCTGGGTGCCAGTACTGACTGCAGTGTCCCAATGATCTCCGCTGGGCGAATGTACTGCAGTGTCCCAGTGATCTCTGCTGGCTGATGTACTGACTGCAGTGTCCCAGTGATCTCTGCTGAGTTTCTGTACTAACTGCAGTGTCCTAGTGATCTCTGCTGGGTCTCTGTACTGACTGCAGTGTCCCAGTGATCTCTGCTATCTGATGTACTGACTGCAGTGTTCCAGTGATCTCTGCTGGGCGCCTGTACTGACTGCAGTGTCCCAATGATCTCTGCTGAGTGGCGGTACTGACAGCAGTGGCCCAGTGATCTCCGCTGGGTGGCTATACTGACTGCCGTGTCCCAGTGATCTCTGCTGGGTCTCTGTACTGACTGCAGTGTCCCAGTGATCTCTGCTATCTGACGTACTGACTGCAGTGTTCCAGTAATCCCTGCTGGGTGCCTGTACTGACTGCAGTGTTCCAGTGATCTCTGCTGGCTGATGTACTGACTGCAGTGTCCCAGTGATCTCTGCTGGGTGACATACTGACTGCCGTGTCCCAGTGATCTCTGCTGGGTGCCTGTACTGTCTGCAGTGTCCCAGTGATCTCTGCTGGGTCTCTGTACTGACTGCAGTGTCCCAGTGATCTCTGCTATCTGACGTACTGACTGCAGTGTTCCAGTAATCCCTGCTGGGTGCCTGTACTGACTGCAGTGTTCCAGTGATCTCTGCTGGCTGATGTACTGACTGCAGTGTCCCAGTGATCTCTGCTGGGTGACATACTGACTGCCGTGTCCCAGTGATCTCTGCTGGGTGCCTGTACTGTCTGCAGTGTCCCAGTGATCTCTGCTGGGGGACGTACTGCAGTGTCCCAGTGATCTCTGCAGGCTGATGTACTGACTGCAGTGGACCAACGATCACCGTTGAGTGGCTGTACTGACTGCAGTGTCCCAGTGATCTCTGCTGGCTGATGTACTGCAGTGTCACAGTGATCTCTGCTGGCTGATGTACTGATTGCTGTGGCCCAGTGATCTCTGCTGGGTGGCTGTACTGACTGCAATGTCCCAGTGATCTCCGCTGGCGGATGTACTGCAGTGTCACAGTGATCTCTGCTGGCTGATGTACTGATTGCTGTGGCCCAGTGATCTCTGCTGGGTGGCTGTACTGACTGCAGTGTCCCAGTGATTTCTGCTGGGTGCCTGTACTGACCGCAGTGTCCCAGTGATCTCTGCTGGCTGATGTACTGACTGCAGTGTCCCAGTGATCTCTGCTGGCTGATGTACTGATTGCAGTGTCCCAGTAATCTCTATTGGGTGCCTGGACTGACTGCAGTGTCCCAGTGATCTCTGCTGGCTGATGTACTGATTGCACTGGCCCAGTGATCTCTATGGGGTGCCTGTACTGACTGCTGAGTCCCAGTGATCTCTGCTGGGTGACTGGACTGTCTGTAGCATCCCAGTGATCTCTGCCACGTGCCTGTATTGTCTGTAGTGTCCAGTGATCTCTGCTGGCTGATGTACTGACTGCAGTGTCCAGTGATCTCTGCTGGGTGGCTGTACTGACTGCAGTGTTCCAGTGATCTCGGCTGGGTGATATACAGACTGCAGTGTCCCAGTGATCTCCGCTCGGTGCCTGTACTGACTGCAGTGTCCCAATGATCTCCGCTGGGGGAATGTACTGCAGTGTCCCAGTGATCTCTGCTGGCTGATGTACTGATTGCTGTGGCCCAGTGATCTCTGCTGGGTGGCTGTACTGACTGCAGTGTCCCAGTGATTTCTGCTGGGTGCCTGTACTGACCGCAGTGTCCCAGTGATCTCTGCTGGCTGATGTACTGACTGCAGTGTCCCAGTGATCTCTGCTGGCTGATGTACTGATTGCAGTGTCCCAGTAATCTCTATTGGGTGCCTGGACTGACTGCAGTGTCCCAGTGATCTCTGCTGGCTGATGTACTGATTGCACTGGCCCAGTGATCTCTATGGGGTGCCTGTACTGACTGCTGAGTCCCAGTGATCTCTGCTGGGTGGCTGGACTGTCTGTAGCATCCCAGTGATCTCTGCCACGTGCCTGTATTGTCTGTAGTGTCCAGTGATCTCTGCTGGCTGATGTACTGACTGCAGTGTCCAGTGATCTCTGCTGGGTGGCTGTACTGACTGCAGTGTTCCAGTGATCTCGGCTGGGTGATATACAGACTGCAGTGTCCCAGTGATCTCCGCTCGGTGCCTGTACTGACTGCAGTGTCCCAATGATCTCCGCTGGGGGAATGTACTGCAGTGTCCCAGTGATCTCTGCTGGCTGATGTACTGACTGCAGTGTCCCAGTAATCTCTATTGGGTGCCTGGACTGACTGCAGTGTCCCAATGATCTCTGCTGGCTGATGTACTGATTGCACTGGCCCAGTGATCTCTATTGGGTGCCTGTACTGACTGCTGAGTCCCAGTGATCTCTGCTGGGTGGCTGGACTGACTGCGGTGTCCCAGCGATCTCTGCTGGGCGCCTGTACTGACAGCAGTGTCCCAGTGATCTCTGCTGGGTGGCGGTACTGACAGCAGTGTCCCAGTGATCTCTGCTGGGTGGCGGTACAGACAGCAGTGTCCCAGTGATTTCTGCTGGCGGATGTACTGCAGTGTCCCAGTGATCTCTGCTGGCTGATGTACTGCAGTGTCCCAGTGATCTCTGCTGGCTGATGTACTGACTGCAGTTGCCCAGTGATCTCTGCTTGGTGTCTGTACTGACAGCAGTGTCCCAGTGATCTCTGCTTGGTGTCTGTACTGACTGCAGTGTCCCAGTGATCTCTGCTGGCGGATGTACTGCAGTGTCCCAGTGATCTCTGCTGGCTGATGTACTGACTGCAGTTGTCCAGTGATCTCTGCTGGGTGGCTATACTGACTGCAGTGTCCCAGTGATCTCTGCTGGCTGATGTACTGATTGCTGTGACCCAGTGATCTTCACTGTGTGGCTGTACTGACTGAAGTGTCCCGGTGATCTCTGCTGGGTGCCTGTACTGACTGCAGTGTCCCAGTGATCTCTGCTGGCTGATGTACCAACTGCAATGTCACAGTGATCACTAATGGGTGTCTGTACTGACTGCGGTGTCCCAGTGATCTCTGCTGGGCGCCTGTACTGACTGCAGTGTCCCAATGATCTCTGCTGAGTGGCGGTACTGACAGCAGTGGCCCAGTGATCTCCGCTGGGTGGCTATACTGACTGCCGTGTCCCAGTGATCTCTGCTGGGTCTCTGTACTGACTGCAGTGTCCCAGTGATCTCTGCTATCTGACGTACTGACTGCAGTGTTCCAGTGATCCCTGCTGGGTGCCTGTACTGACTGCAGTGTTCCAGTGATCTCTGCTGGCTGATGTACTGACTGCAGTGTCCCAGTGATCTCTGCTGGGTGACATACTGACTGCCGTGTCCCAGTGATCTCTGCTGGGTGCCTGTACTGTCTGTAGTGTCCCAGTGATCTCTGCTGGGTGCCTGTACTGTCTGTAGCAACCCAGTGATCTCTGCCACGTGCCTGTACTGTCTGTAGTGTCCAGTGATCTCTGCTGGCTGATGTACTGACTGCAGTGTCCAGTGATCTCTGCTGGGTGGCTGTACTGACTGCAGTGTTCCAGTGATCTCGGCTGGGTGATATACAGACTGCAGTGTCCCAGTGATCTCCGCTCGGTGCCTGTACTGACTGCCGTGTCCCAATGATATCCGCTGGGGGAATGTACTGCAGTGTCCCAGTGATCTCTGCTGGCTGATGTACTGACTGCAGTGTCCCAGTGATCTCCGCTGGGTGCCAGTACTGACTGCAGTGTCCCAATGATCTCCGCTGGGCGAATGTACTGCAGTGTCCCAGTGATATCTGCTGAGTTTCTGTACTAACTGCAGTGTCCTAGTGATCTCTGCTGGGTCTCTGTACTGACTGCAGTGTCCCAGTGATCTCTGCTATCTGATGTACTGACTGCAGTGTTCCAGTGATCCCTGCTGGGTGCCTGTAATGACTGCAGTGTCCCAGTGATCTCTGCTGGGGGATGTACTGCAGTGTCCCAGTGATCTCTGCAGGCTAATGTACTGACTGCAGTGGACCAACGATCACTGTTGAGTGGCTGTACTGACTGCAGTGTCCCAGTGATCTCTGCTGGCTGATGTACTGCAGTGTCACAGTGATCTCTGCTGGCTGATGTACTGATTGCTGTGGCCCAGTGATCTCTGCTGGGTGGCTGTACTGACTGCAATGTCCCAGTGATCTCCGCTGGCGGATGTACTGCAGTGTCCCAGTGATCTCTGCTGGGTGGCTGTACTGACTGCAGTGTCCCAATGATTTCTGCTGGGTGCCTGTACTGACCGCAGTGTCCCAGTGATCTCTGCTGGCTGATGTACTGACTGCAGTGTCCCAGTGATCTCTGCTGGCTGATGTACTGACTGCAGTGTCCCAGTAATCTCTATTGGGTGCCTGGACTGACTGCAGTGTCCCAGTGATCTCTGCTGGCTGATGTACTGATTGCACTGGCCCAGTGATCTCTATTGGGTGCCTGTACTGACTGCTGAGTCCCAGTGATCTCTGCTGGGTGGCTGGACTGTCTGTAGCATCCCAGTGATCTCTGCCACGTGCCTGTATTGTCTGTAGTGTCCAGTGATCTCTGCTGGCTGATGTACTGACTGCAGTGTCCAGTGATCTCTGCTGGGTGGCTGTACTGACTGCAGTGTTCCAGTGATCTCGGCTGGGTGATATACAGACTGCAGTGTCCCAGTGATCTCCGCTCGGTGCCTGTACTGACTGCAGTGTCCCAATGATCTCCGCTGGGGGAATGTACTGCAGTGTCCCAGTGATCTCTGCTGGCTGATGTACTGACTGCAGTGTCCCAGTGATCTCCGCTGGGTGCCAGTACTGACTGCAGTGTCCCAATGATCTCCGCTGGGCGAATGTACTGCAGTGTCACAGTGATCTCTGCTGGCTGATGTACTGACTGCAGTGTCCCAGTGATCTCTGCTGAGTTTCTGTACTAACTGCAGTGTCCTAGTGATCTCTGCTGGGTCTCTGTACTGACTGCAGTGTCCCAGTGATCTCTGCTATCTGATGTACTGACTGCAGTGTTCCAGTGATCCCTGCTGGGTGCCTGTAATGACTGCAGTGTCCCAGTGATCTCTGCTGGCTGATGTACTGATTGCACTGGCCCAGTGATCTCTATTGGGTGCCTGTACTGACTGCTGAGTCCCAGTGATTTCTGCTGGGTGGCTGGACTGACTGCGGTGTCCCAGCGATCTCTGCTGGGCGCCTGTACTGACAGCAGTGTCCCAGTGATCTCTGCTTGGTGTCTGTACTGACTGCAGTGTCCCAGTGATCTCTGCTGGCGGATGTACTGCAGTGTCACAGTGATCTCTGCTGGCTGATGTACTGACTGCAGTTGCCCAGTGATCTCTGCTGGGTGGCTATACTGACTGCAGTGTCCCAGTGATCTCTGCTGGGTGCCTGTACTGACTGCAGTGTCCCAGTGATCTCTGCTGGCTGATGTACCAACTGCAGTGTCACAGTGATCACTAATGGGTGTCTTTACTGACTGCCGTGTCCCAGTGATCTCTGCTGGGCGCCTGTACTGACTGCAGTGTCCCAATGATCTCTGCTGGGTTGCTATACTGACTGCCGTGTCCCAGTGATCTCTGCTGGCGGATGTACTGCAGTGTCACAGTGATCTCTGCTGGCTGATGTACTGATTGCTGAGGCCCAGTGATCTCTGCTGGGTGCCTGTACTGACTGCAGTGTCCCAGTGATCTCTGCTGGCTGATGTACCAACTGCAGTGTCCCAGTGATCACTGCTGGGTGTCTGTACTGACTGCGGTGTCCCAGTGATCTCTGCTGGGCGCCTGTACTGACTGCCGTGTCCCAGTGATCTCTGCTGGCGGATGTACTGCAGTGTCACAGTGATCTCTGCTGGCTGATGTACAGATTGCTGTGGCCCAATGATCTCTGTTGGGTGCCTGTACTGACTACAGTGTCCCAGTGATCTCTGCTGGCTGATGTACTAACTGCAGTGTCCCAGTGATCTCTGCTGGGTGCCTGTACTGACTGCAATGTGTCAGTGATCTCTGCTGGCTGATGTACTGACTGCAGTGTCCCAGTGATCTCTGCTGGGTGGCTGTACTGACAGCAGTGTCCTGGTGATCTCTGCTGGCTGATGTACTGACTGCAGTGTTCCAGTGATCTCTGCTGGCGGATGTACTGACTGCAGTGTCCCAGTGATCTCTGCTGGGTGGCTGTACTGACTGCAGTGTTCCAGTGATCTCGGCTGGGTGATATACACACTGCAGTGTCCCAGTGATTTCTGCTGGGTGCCTGTACTGACTGCAGTGTCCCAATGATCTCCGCTGGGGGAATGTACTGCAGTGTCCCAGTGATCTCTGCTGGCTGATGTACTGACTGCAGTGTCCCAGTGATCTCTGCTATCTGATGTACTGACTGCAGTGTTCCAGTGATCCCTGCTGGGTGCCTGCAGTGTCCCAGTGATCTCTGCTGGGGGATGTACTGCAGTGTCCCAGTGATCTCTGCAGACTGATGTACTGACTGCAGTGGACCAGCGATCACCGCTGAGTGGGTGTACTGACTGCAGTGTCCCAGTGATCTCTGCTGGGTTCCTGTACTGTCTGTAGTGTCCCAGTGATCTCTGCTGGCTGATGTACTGACTGCAGTGTCTCAGTGATCTCTGCTGGCTGATGTACTGACTGCAGTGTCTCAGTGATCTCTGCTGGCTGATGTACTGACTGCAGTTGCCCAGTGATCTCCGCTGGGTGGCTATACTGACTGCAGTGTCCCAGTGATCTCCGCTGGGTGGCTATACTGACTGCAGTGTCCCAGTGATCCCTGCTGGCTGATATACTGACTGCAGTGTCCCAGTGATCCCTGCTGGCTGATATACTGACTGCAGTGTCCCAGTGATCCCTGCTGGCTGATATACACACTGCAGTGTCCCAGTGATTTCTGCTGGGTGCCTGTACTGACTGCAGTGTCCCAATGATCTCCGCTGGGGGAATGTACTGCCGTGTCCCAGTGATCTCTGCTGGCGGATGTACTGACTGCAGTTGCCCAGTGATCTCCGCTGGGTGGCTATACTGACTGCAGTGTCCCAGTGATCCCTGCTGGCTGATATACTGACTGCAGTGTCCCAGTGATCTCTGCTGGGTGATGTACTGACTGCAGTGTCTCTGTGATCTTTGCTGGCTGATCTACTGACTGCAGTGTTCCAGTGATCTCTGCTGGGTGACATACTGACTGCCGTGTCCCAGTGATCTCTGCTGGGTCCCAGTACTGTCTGTAGCGTCCCAGTGATCTCTGCTGAGTGCCTGTACTGTCTGTAGCATCCCAGTGATCTCTGCTGGGTGCCTGTACTGTCTGTTGTGTCCAGTGATCTCTGCTGGCTGATGTACTGACTGCAGTATCCAGTGATCCCTGCTGGGTTCCTGAACTGACTGCAGT
The DNA here is from genome assembly GCF_037043375.1 of Chiloscyllium plagiosum. Taxonomy (NCBI): domain Eukaryota; kingdom Metazoa; phylum Chordata; class Chondrichthyes; order Orectolobiformes; family Hemiscylliidae; genus Chiloscyllium; species Chiloscyllium plagiosum. Next base: position 100,156,416 of record NW_028270150.1, read on the forward strand.
GTCCCAGTGATCTCTGCTGGCTGATGTACTGACTGCTGTGGCCCAGTGATCTCAGCTGGGTGGCTGTACTGACTGCAGTATTCCAGTGATCTCGGCTGGGTGATATACAGACTGCAGTGTCCCAGTGATCTCTGCTGGGTGCCTGTACTGACTGCAGTGTCCCAATGATCTCCGCTGGGGGAATGTACTGCAGTGTCCCAGTGATCTCTGCTGAGTGTCTGTACTAACTGCAGTGTCCCAGTGATCACTGCTGGGTCTCTGCACTGACTGCAGTGTCCCAGTGATCTCTGCTATCTGATGTACTGACTGCAGTGTTCCAGTGATCCTTGCTGGGTGCCTGTACTGACTGCAGTGTCACAGTGATCTCTGCTAGGGGATGTACTGCAGTGTCCCAGTGATCTCTGCTGGGTCTCTGTACTCACTGCAGTGTCCCAGTAATCTCTGCTATCTGATGTACTGACTGCAGTGTTCCAGTGATCCCTGCTGGGTGCCTGTACAGACTGCAGTGTCCCAGTGATCTCTGCTGGGGGATGTACTGCAGTGTCCCAGTGATCTCTGCTGGGTCTCTGTACTGACTGCAGTGTCCCAGTGATCTCTGCTATCTGACGTACTGACTGCAGTGTTCCAGTGATCCCTGCTGGGTGCCTGTACTGACTGCAGTGTTCCAGTGATCTCTGCTGGCTGATGTACTGACTGCAGTGTTCCAGTGATCTCTGCTGGATGACATACTGACTGCCGTGTCCCAGTGATCTCTGCTGGGTGCCTGTACTGTCTGTAGCATCCCAGTGATCTCTGCCACGTGCCTGTACTGTCTGTAGTGTCCAGTGATCTCTGCTGGCTGATGTACTGACTGCAGTGTCCAGTGATCTCTGCTGGGTGGCTGTACTGACTGCAGTGTTCCAGTGATCTCGGCTGGGTGATATACAGACTGCAGTGTCCCAGTGATCTCCGCTCGTTGCCTGTACTGACTGCAGTGTCCCAATGATCTCCGCTGGGGGAATGTACTGAAGTGTCCCAGTGATCTCTGCTGGCTGATGTACTGACTGCAGTGTCCCAGTGATCTCCGCTGGGTGCCAGTACTGACTGCAGTGTCCCAATGATCTCCGCTGGGCGAATGTACTGCAGTGTCCCAGTGATCTCTGCTGGCTGATGTACTGACTGCAGTGTCCCAGTGATCTCTGCTGAGTTTCTGTACTAACTGCAGTGTCCTAGTGATCTCTGCTGGGTCTCTGTACTGACTGCAGTGTCCCAGTGATCTCTGCTATCTGATGTACTGACTGCAGTGTTCCAGTGATCCCTGCTGGGTGCCTGTAATGACTGCAGTGTCCCAGTGATCTCTGCTGGGGGATGTACTGCAGTGTCCCAGTGATCTCTGCTGGCTGATGTACTGACTGCAGTGGACCAACGATCACCGTTGAGTGGCTGTACTGACTGCAGTGTCCCAGTGATCTCTGCTGGCTGATGTACTGACTGCAGTGTCCCAGTGATCTCCGCTGGCGGATGTACTGCAGTGTCACAGTGATCTCTGCTGGCTGATGTACTGATTGCTGTGGCCCAGTGATCTCTGCTGGGTGGCTGTACTGACTGCAGTGTCCCAGTGATTTCTGCTGGGTGCCTGTACTGACCGCAGTGTCCCAGTGATCTCTGCTGGCTGATGTACTGACTGCAGTGTCCCAGTGATCTCTGCTGGCTGATGTACTGATTGCACTGGCCCAGTGATCTCTATTGGGTGCCTGTACTGAATGCTGAGTCGCAGTGATCTCTGCTGGGTGGCTGGACTGACTGCGGTGTCCCAGCGATCTCTGCTGGGCGCCTGTACTGACAGCAGTGTCCCAGTGATCTCTGCTGGGTGGCGGTACTGACAGCAGTGTCCCAGTGATCTCTGCTGGGTGGCTGTACAGACAGCAGTGTCCCAGTGATCTCTGCTGGCGGATGTACTGCAGTGTCCCAGTGATCTCTGCTGGCTGATGTACTGCAGTGTCCCAGTGATCTCTGCTGGCTGATGTACTGACTTCAGTTGCCCAGTGATCTCTGCTTGGTGTCTGTACTGACAGCAGTGTCCCGGTGATCTCTGCTGGCGGATGTACTGCAGTGTCCCAGTGATCTCTGCTGGCTGATGTACTGCAGTGTCCCAGTGATCTCTGCTGGCTGATGTACTGACTGCAGTTGCCCAGTGATCTCTGCTGGGTGGCTATACTGACTGCAGTGTCCCAGTGATCTCTGCTGGCTGATGTACTGATTGCTGTGACCCAGTGATCTTGACTGTGTGGCTGTACTGACTGAAGTGTCCCGGTGATCTCTGCTGGGTGCCTGTACTGACTGCAGTGTCCCAGTGATCTCTGCTGGCTGATGTACCAACTGCAGTGTCACAGTGATCACTAATGGGTGTCTGTACTGACTGCGGTGTCCCAGTGATCTCTGCTGGGCGCCTGTACTGACTGCTGTGTCCCAGTGATCTCTGCTGGCTGATGTACTGACAGCAGTGGCCCAGTGATCTCCGCTGGGTGGCTATACTGACTGCCGTGTGCCAGTGATCTCTGCTGGCGGATGTACTGCAGTGTCCCAGTGATCTCCACTGGGTGGCTATACTGACTGCCGTGTCCCAGTGATCTCCACTGGGTGGCTATACTGACTGCCGTGTCCCAGTGATCTCTGCTGGCGGATGTACTGCAGTGTCACAGTGATCTCTGCTGGGTGGCTATACTGACTGCCGTGTCCCAGTGATCTCTGCAGGCGGATGTACTGCAGTGTCCCAGTGATCTCCACTGGGTGGCTATACTGACTGCCGTGTTCCAGTGATCTCTGCTGGCGGATGTACTGCAGTGTCCCAGTGATCTCCACTGGGTGGCTATACTGACTGCCGTGTCCCAGTGATCTCTGCTGGCGGATGTACTGCAGTGTCACAGTGATCTCTGCTGGCTGATGTACTGATTGCTGAGGCCCAGTGATCTCTGCTGGGTGCCTGTACTGACTGCAGTGTCCCAGTGATCTCTGCTGGCTGATGTACCAACTGCAGTGTCCCAGTGATCACTGCTGGGTGTCTGTACTGACTGCGGTGTCCCAGTGATCTCTGCTGGGTGCCTGTACTGACTGCAGTGTCCCAGTGATCTCTGCTGGCTGATGTACCAACTGCAGTGTCCCAGTGATCACTGCTGGGTGTCTGTACTGACTGCGGTGTCCCAGTGATCTCTGCTGGCTGATGTACCAACTGCAGTGTCCCAGTGATCACTGCTGGGTGTCTGTACTGACTGCGGTGTCCCAGTGATCTCTGCTGGGCGCCTGTACTGACTGCAATGTCCCAATGATCTCTGCTGGGTGGCTGTACTGACAGCAGTGTCCCGGTGATCTCTGCTGGCTGATGTACTGACTGCAGTGTTCCAGTGATCTCTGCTGGCGGATGTACTGACTGCAGTGTCCCAGTGATCTCTGCTGGGTGGCTGTACTGACTGCAGCGTTCCAGTGATCTCGGCTGGGTGATATACAGACTGCAGTGTCCCAGTGATCTCTGCTGGGTGACTGTACTGACTGCAGTGTCCCAATGATCTCCGCTGGGGGAATGTACTGCAGTGTCCCAGTGATCTCTGCTGGCTGATGTACTGACTGCAGTGTTCCAGTGATCCCTGCTGGGTGCCTGTACTGACTGCAGTGTCACAGTGATCTCTGCTGGGGGATGTACTGCAGTGTCCCAGTGATCTCTGCTGGGTCTCTGTACTAACTGCAGTGTCCCAGTGATCTGTGCTGGGTCTCTGTACTGACTGCAGTGTCCCAGTGATCTCTGCTATCTGATGTACTGACTGCAGTGTTCCAGTGATCCCTGCTGGGTGCCTGTACTGACTGCAGTGTCCCAGTGATCTCTGCTGGGGGATGTACTGCAGTGTCCCAGTGATCTCTGCAGGCTGATGTACTGACTGCAGTGGACTAGCGATCACCGCTGAGTGGCTGTACTGACTGCTGTGTCTCAGTGATCTCTGCTGGGTTCCTGTACTGTCTGTAGTGTCCCAGTGATCTCTGCTGGCTGATGTACTGACTGCAGTGTCACAGTGATCTCTGCTGGCTGATGTACTGATTGCTGTGGCCCAGTGATCTCCGCTGGGTGGCTGTACTGACTGCAGTGTCTCAGTGATCTCTGCTGGGTTCCTGTACTGTCTGTAGTGTCCCAGTGATCTCTGCTGGCTGATGTACTGACTACAGTGTCCCAGTGATCTCCGCTGGCGGATGTACTGCAGTGTCACAGTGATCTCTGCTGGCTGATGTACTCATTGCTGTGGCCCAGTGATCTCCGCTGGGTGGCTGTACTGACAGCAGTGTCCCGGTGATCTCTGCTGGCTGATGTACTGACTGCAGTGTTCCAGTGATCTCTGCTGGCGGATGTACTGACTGCAGTGTCCCAGTGATCTCTGCTGGGTGGCTGTACTGACTGCAGCGTTCCAGTGATCTCGGCTGGGTGATATACAGACTGCAGTGTCCCAGTGATCTCTGCTGGGTGACTGTACTGACTGCAGTGTCCCAATGATCTCCGCTGGGGGAATGTACTGCAGTGTCCCAGTGATCTCTGCTGGCTGATGTACTGACTGCAGTGTTCCAGTGATCCCTGCTGGGTGCCTGTACTGACTGCAGTGTCACAGTGATCTCTGCTGGGGGATGTACTGCAGTGTCCCAGTGATCTCTGCTGGGTCTCTGTGCTAACTGCAGTGTCCCAGTGATCTGTGCTGGGTCTCTGTACTGACTGCAGTGTCCCAGTGATCTCTGCTATCTGATGTACTGACTGCAGTGTTCCAGTGATCCCTGCTGGGTGCCTGTACTGACTGCAGTGTCCCAGTGATCTCTGCTGGGGGATGTACTGCAGTGTCCCAGTGATCTCTGCAGGCTGATGTACTGACTGCAGTGGACCAGCGATCACCGCTGAGTGGCTGTACTGACTGCTGTGTCTCAGTGATCTCTGCTGGGTTCCTGTACTGTCTGTAGTGTCCCAGTGATCTCTGCTGGCTGATGTACTGACTGCAGTGTCACAGTGATCTCTGCTGGCTGAAGTACTGATTGCTGTGGCCCAGTGATCTCCGCTGGGTGGCTGTACTGACTGCAGTGTCTCAGTGATCTCTGCTGGGTTCCTGTACTGTCTGTAGTGTCCCAGTGATCTCTGCTGGCTGATGTACTGACTACAGTGTCCCAGTGATCTCCGCTGGCGGATGTACTGCAGTGTCACAGTGATCTCTGCTGGCTGATGTACTCATTGCTGTGGCCCAGTGATCTCCGCTGGGTGGCTGTACTGACTGCAGTGTCCCAGTGATTTCTGCTGAGTGCCTGTACTGACCGCAGTGTCCCAGTGATCTCTGCTGGCTGATGTACTGACTGCAGTGACCCAGTGATCTCTGCTGGGTGCCTGTACTGACCGCAGTGTCCCAGTGATCTCTGCTGGCTGATGTACCAACTGCAGTGTCCCAGTGATCTCTGCTGGGTGCTTGTACTGACTGCAATGTGGCAGTGATCTCTGCTGGCTGATGTACTGACTGCAGTGTCCCAGTGATCTCTGCTGGCTGATGTACTGACTGCAGTGACCCAGTGATCTCTGCTGGGTGCCTGTACTGACTGCAGTGTCCCAGTAATCTCTATTGGGTGCCTGGACTGACTGCAGTGTCCCAGTGATCACTGCTGGCGGATGTACTGCAGTGTCACAGTGATCTCTGCTGGCTGATGTACTGATTGCTGTGGCCCAGTGATCTCCGCTGGGTGGCTGTACTGACTGCAGTGTCCCAGTGAATTCTGCTGAGTGCCTGTACTGACCGCAGTGTCCCCGTGATCTCTGCTGGCTGATGTACCAACTGTAGTGTCCCAGTGATCTCTGCTGGCTGATGTACTGACTGCAGTGACCCAGTGATCTCTGCTGGGTGCCTGTACTGACCGCAGTGTCCCCGTGATCTCTGCTGGCTGATGTACCAACTGTAGTGTCCCAGTGATCTCTGCTGGGTGCCTGTACTGACTGCAAATTGGAAGTGATCTCTGCTGGCTGATGTACTGACTGCAGTGTCCCAGTGATCTCTGCTGGCGGATGTACTGACTGCAGTGTCCCAGTAATCTCTGCTGGGCGCCTGTACCAACTGCAGTGTCCCAGTGATCTCTGATGGGTGCCTGTACTGACTGCAATGTGGCAGTGATCTCTGCTGGCTGATGTACTGACTGCAGTGTCCCAGTAATCTCTGCTGGCTGATGTAATGATTGCAGTGTCCCTGTGATCTCTGCTGGCTGATGTACTGACTGCAGTGTCCCAATGATCTCTGCTGGCTGATGTACTGACTGCAGTGTTCCAGTGATCTCTGCTGGGTGACATACTGACTGCCGTGTCCCAGTGATCTCTGCTGGGTGCCTGTACTGTCTGTAGCGTCCCAGTGATCTCTGCTGAGTGCCTGTACTGTCTGTAGCATCCCAGTGATATCTGCTGGGTGCCTGTACTGTCTGTAGTGTCCAGTGATCTCTGCTGGCTGATGTACTGACTGCAGTGTCCAGTGATCCCTGCTGGGTTCCTGAACTGACTGCAGTGTCCCAGTGATCTCTGCTGGCTGATGTACTGACTGCTGTGACCCAGTGATCTCTGCTGGGTGGTTGTACTGATTGCAGTGTTCCAGTGATCTCGGCTGGGTGATATACAGACTGCAGTGTCCCAGTGATCTCTGCTGGGTGCCTGTACTGACTGCAGTGTCCCAATGATCTCCGCTGGAGGAATGTACTGCAGTGTCCCAGTGATCTCTGCTGGGGGATGTACTGACTGCAGTGTCCCAGTGATCTCTGCTATCTGATGTACTGACTGCAGTGTTCCAGTGATCTTCACTGTGTGGCTGTACTGACTGAAGTGTCCCGGTGATCTCTGCTGGCGGATGTACTGCAGTTTCCCAGTGATCTCTGCTGGCTGATGTACTGACTGCAGTGGACCAGCGATCACCGCTGAGTGGCTGTACTGACTGCAGTGTCCCAGTGATCTCTGCTGGGTGTCTGTACTGACTGCGGTGTCCCAGTGATCTCTGCTGGGCGCCTGTACTGACTGCAGTGTCCCAGTGATCTCTGCTGGGTGGCTGTACTGACAGCAGTGTCCCGGTGATCTCTGCTTGGTGTCTATACTGACTGCATTGTCCCAGTGATCTCTGCTGGGTGTCTGTACTGACTGCAGTGTCCAAGTGATCTCAGCTGGCGGATGTACTGCAGTGTCCCAGTGATCCCTGGTGGGTGCTTGTACTGACTGCAGTGTCCCAGTGATCTCTGCTGGCTGAAGTACTGACTGCAGTGGCCCAGTGATCTCCGCTGGGTGGCTATACTGACTGCAGTGTCCCAGTGATCTCTGCTGGGTGTGTGTACTGACTGCAGTGACCCAGTGATCTCTGCTGGCTGATGTACAGACTGCAGTGTTCCAGTGATCTCTGCTGGCTGATGTACTGACTGCAGTGTCCCAGTGATCACTGCTGGGTGCCTATACTGACTGCAGTGTCCCAGTGATCTCTGCTGGCGGATGTACTGACTGCAGTGTCCCAGTAATTTCTATTGGGTGCTTGGACTGACTGAAGTGTCCCAGTAATCTCTGCTGGCTGATGAATTGATTGCAGCGTCCCAGTGATCTCTGCTGGGTGGCTATACTGACTGCAGTGTCCCAGTGATCTCTGCTGGATGATGTACTGATTGCAGTGTCCCAGTGATCTCTGCTGGGTGATGTACTGACTGCAGTGTCCCAGTGGTCTCTGCTGAGTGCCTGTGCTGACTGTACTGTCCCAGTGATCTCTGCTGGCTGATTGACTGACTGCAGTGTCCCAGTGATCTCTGCTGGGTGTCTGTACTGACTGCAGTGTCCCAGTGATCTCTGCTGGGTGCCTGTACAGACTGCAGAGTCCCAGTGATCTCTGCTGGGTGCCTCTAATGACTGCAGTGTCCCAGTGATCGATGCTGGCTGATGTGCTGACTGCAGTGTCCTAGTAATCTCTGCAGGGTGATGTACTGACTGCAGGGGCCCAGTGATCTCTGTTGGGGGGCTTCACTGACTGCAGTGTCCCAGTGATCTCTGCTGGGTGCCTCTAAGGACTGCAGTGTCCCAGTGATCTCTGCTGGGTGCCAGTACTGACTGCAGTGTCCCAGTGATCTTTGCTGGGTGCCATTACTGACTGCAGTGTCCCAGTAATCTCTATGGGTGGCTGTACTGACAGCAGTGTCCCGGTGATCTCTGCTGGCTGATGTACTGACTGCAGTGTTCCAGTGATCCCTGCTGGGTGCCTGCAGTGTCCCAGTGATCTCTGCTGGGGGATGTACTGCAGTGTCCCAGTGATCTCTGCAGGCTGATGTACTGACTGCAGTGGACCAGCGATCACCGCTGAGTGGGTGTACTGACTGCAGTGTCCCAGTGATCTCTGCTGGGTTCCTGTACTGTCTGTAGTGTCCCAGTGATCTCTGCTGGCTGATGTACTGACTGCAGTGTCTCAGTGATCTCTGCTGACTGATGTACTGCCATGTCACAGTGATCTCTGCTGGCTGATGTACTGACTGTAGTGTCCCAGTGATCTCTGCTGGCTGATGTACTGACTGCAGTTGCCCAGTGATCTCCGCTGGGTGGCTATACTGACTGCAGTGTCCCAGTGATCCCTGCTGGGTGTCTGTACTGACTGCCGTGTCCCAGTGATCTCTGCTGGCGGATGTACTGCAGTGTCACAGTGATCTCTGCTGGCTGATGTACTGATTGCTGTGGCCCAATGATCTCTGCTGGGTGCCTGTACTGACTGCAGTGTCCCAGTGATCTCTGCTGGCTGATGTACCAACTGCAGTGTCCCAGTGATCTCTGCTGGGTGGCTGTACTGACTGCAGTATTCCAGTGATCTCGGCTGGGTGATATACAGACTGCAGTGTCCCAGTGATCTCTGCTGGGTGCCTGTACTGACTGCAGTGTCCCAATGATCTCCGCTGGGGGAATGTACTGCAGTGTCCCAGTGATCTCTGCTGGCTGATGTACTGACTGCAGTGTCCCAGTGATCTCTGCTGAGTGTCTGTACTAACTGCAGTGTCCCAGTGATCTCTGCTGGGTCTCTGTACTGACTGCAGTGTCCCAGTGATCTCTGCTATCTGATCTACTGACTGCAGTGTTCCAGTGATCCCTGCTGGGTGCCTGTACTGACTGCAGTGTCCCAGTGATCTCTGCTGGGGGGTGTACTGCAGTATCCCAGTGATCTCTGATGGGTCTCTGTACTGACTGCAGTGTCCCAGTGATCTCTGCTTTCTGATGTACTGACTGCAGTGTTCCAGTGATCCCTGCTGGGTGCCTGTACTGACTGCAGTGTCCCAGTGATCTCTGCTGGGGGATGTACTGCAGTGTCCCAGTGATCTCTGCTGGGTCTCTGTACTAACTGCAGTGTCCCAGTGATCTGTGCTGGGTTTCTGTACTGACTGCAGTGTCCCAGTGATCTCTGCTACCTGATGTACTGACTGCAGTGTTCCAGTGATCCCTGCTGGGTACCTGTACTGACTGCAGTGTCCCAGTGATCTCTGCTGGGGGATGTACTGCAGTGTCCCAGTGATCTCTGCAGGCTGATGTACTGACTGCAGTGGACCAGCGATCACCGCTGAGTGGCTGTACTGACTGCAGTGTCTCAGTGATCTCTGCTGGGTTCCTGTACTGTCTGTAGTGTCCCAGTGATCTCTGCTGGCTGATGTACTGACTGCAGTGTCACAGTGATCTCTGCTGGCTGATGTACTGATTGCTGTGGCCCAGTGATCTCCGCTGGGTGGCTGTACTGACTGCAGTGTCTCAGTGATCTCTGCTGGTTTCCTGTACTGTCTGTAGTGTCCCAGTGATCTCTGCTGGCTGATGTACTGACTGCAGTGTCCCAGTGATCTCCGCTGGCGGATGTACTGCAGTGTCACAGTGATCTCTGCTGGCTGATGTACTGATTGCTGTGGCCCAGTGATCTCCGCTGGGTGGCTGTACTGACTGCAGTGTCCCAGTGATTTCTGCTGAGTGCCTGTACTGACCGCAGTGTCCCAGTGATCTCTGCTGGCTGATGTACTGACTGCAGTGACCCAGTGATCTCTGCTGGGTGCCTGTACTGACTGCAGTGTCCCAGTAATCTCTATTGGGTGCCTGAACTGACTGCAGTGTCCCAGTGATCACTGCTGGCGGATGTACTGCAGTGTCACAGTGATCTCTGCTGGCTGATGTACTGATTGCTGTGGCCCAGTGATCTCCGCTGGGTGGCTGTACTGACTGCAGTGTCCCAGTGATTTCTGCTGAGTGCCTGTACTGACCGCAGTGTCCCAGTGATCTCTACTGGCTGATGTACCAACTGCAGTGTCCCAGTGATCTCTGCTGGGTGCCTGTACTGACTGCAATGTGGCAGTGATCTCTGCTGGCTGATGTACTGACTGCAGTGTCCCAGTGATCTCTGCTGGCGGATGTACTGACTGCAGTGTCCCAGTAATCTCTGCTGGGCGCCTGTACCAACTGCAGTGTCCCAGTGATCTCTGATGGGTGCCTGTACTGACTGCAATGTGGCAGTGATCTCTGCTGGCTGATGTACTGACTGCAGTGTCCCAGTAATCTCTGCTGGCTGATGTAATGATTGCAGTGTCCCTGTGATCTCTGCTGGCTGATGTACTGACTGCAGTGTCCCAATGATCTCTGCTGGCTGATGTACTGACTGCAGTGTTCCAGTGATCTCTGCTGGGTGACATACTGACTGCCGTGTCCCAGTGATCTCTGCTGGGTGCCTGTACTGTCTGTAGCGTCCCAGTGATCTCTGCTGAGTGCCTGTACTGTCTGTAGCATCCCAGTGATCTCTGCTGGGTGCCTGTACTGTCTGTAGTGTCCAGTGATCTCTGCTGGCTGATGTACTGACTGCAGTGTCCAGTGATCCCTGCTGGGTTCCTGAACTGACTGCAGTGTCCCAGTGATCTCTGCTGGCTGATGTACTGACTGCTGTGACCCAGTGATCTCTGCTGGGTGGTTGTACTGACTGCAGTGTCCCAGTGATCTCTGCTGGCGGATGTACTGACTGCAGTGTCCCAGTAATCTCTGCTGGGCGCCTGTACCAACTGCAGTGTCCCAGTGATCTCTGCTGGGTGCCTGTACTGACTGCAATGTGGCAGTGATCTCTGCTGGCTGATGTACTGACTGCAGTGTCCCAGTAATCTCTGCTGGCTGATGTAATGATTGCAGTGTCCCTGTGATCTCTGCTGGGTGATGTACTGACTGCAGTGTCCCAATGATCTCTGCTGGCTGATGTACTGACTGCAGTGTTCCAGTGATCTCTGCTGGGTGACATACTGACTGCCGTGTCCCAGTGATCTCTGCTGGGTGCCTGTACTGTCTGTAGCGTCCCAGTGATCTCTGCTGAGTGCCTGTACTGTCTGTAGCATCCCAGTGATCTCTGCTGGGTGCCTGTACTGTCTGTAGTGTCCAGTGATCTCTGCTGGCTGATGTACTGACTGCAGTGTCCAGTGATCCCTGCTGGGTTCCTGAACTGACTGCAGTGTCCCAGTGATCTCTGCTGGCTGATGTACTGACTGCTGTGACCCAGTGATCTCTGCTGGGTGGTTGTACTGACTGCAGTGTTCCAGTGATCTCGGCTGGGTGATATACAGACTGCAGTGTCCCAGTGATCTCTGCTGGGTGCCTGTACTGACTGCAGTGTCCCAATGATCTCCGCTGGAGGAATGTACTGCAGTGTCCCAGTGATCTCTGCTGGGGGATGTACTGACTGCAGTGTCCCAGTGATCTCTGCTGGGTCTCTGTACTGACTGCAGTGTCCCAGTGATCTCTGCTGGGTCTCTGTACTGACTGCAGTGTCCCAGTGATCTCTGCTATCTGATGTACTGACTGCAGTGTTCCAGTGATCTCTGCTGGCGGATGTACTGCAGTTTCCCAGTGATCTCTGCAGGCTGATGTACTGACTGCAGTGGACCAGCGATCACCGCTGAGTGGCTGTACTGACTGCAGTGTCCCAGTAATCTCTGCTGGGTGTCTGTACTGACTGCGGTGTCCCAGTGATCTCTTCTGGCTGATGTACTGCAGTGTCACAGTGATCTCTGCTGGCTGATGTACTGATTGCTGTGGCCCAGTGATCTCTGCTGGCTGATGTACCAACTGCAGTGTCCCAGTGATCTCTGCTGGGTGCCTGTACTGACTGCAATGTGGCAGTGATCTCTGCTGCGTGGCTGTACTGACAGCAGTGTCCCGGTGATCTCTGCTTGGTGTCTATATTGACTGCAGTGTCCCAGTGATCTCTGCTGGGTGGCTGTACTGACAGCAGTGTCCCGGTGATCTCTGCTTGGTGTCTGTACTGACTGCAGTGTCCCAGTGATCTCAGCTGGCGGATGTACTGCAGTGTCCCAGTGATCTTTGCTGGGTCTCTGTACTGACTGCAGTGTCCCAGTGATCTCTGCTATCTGATGTACTGACTGCAGTGTTCCAGTGATCCCTGCGGGGTGCCTGCAGTGTCCCAGTGATCTCTGCTGGGGGATGTACTGCAGTGTCCCAGTGATCTCTGCAGGCTGATGTACTGACTGCAGTGGACCAGCGATCACCGCTGAGTGGGTGTACTGACTGCAGTGTCCCAGTGATCTCTGCTGGGTTCCTGTACTGTCTGTAGTGTCCCAGTGATCTCTGCTGGCTGATGTACTGACTGCAGTGTCTCAGTGATCTCTGCTGACTGATGTACTGCCGTGTCACAGTGATCTCTGCTGGCTGATGTACTGACTGTAGTGTCCCAGTGATCTCTGCTGGCTGATGTACTGACTGCAGTTGCCCAGTGATCTCCGCTGGGTGGCTATACTGACTGCAGTGTCCCAGTGATCCCTGCTGGGTGTCTGTACTGACTGCCGTGTCCCAGTGATCTCTGCTGGCGGATGTACTGCAGTGTCACAGTGATCTCTGCTGGCTGATGTACTGATTGCTGTGGCCCAATGATCTCTGCTGGGTGCCTGTACTGACTGCAGTGTCCCAGTGATCTCTGCTGGCTGATGTACCAACTGCAGTGTCCCAGTGATCTCTGCTGGGTGGCTGTACTGACTGCAGTATTCCAGTGATCTCGGCTGGGTGATATACAGACTGCAGTGTCCCAGTGATCTCTGCTGGGTGCCTGTACTGACTGCAGTGTCCCAATGATCTCCGCTGGGGGAATGTACTGCAGTGTCCCAGTGATCTCTGCTGGCTGATGTACTGACTGCAGTGTCCCAGTGATCTCTGCTGAGTGTCTGTACTAACTGCAGTGTCCCAGTGATCTCTGCTGGGTCTCTGTACTGACTGCAGTGTCCCAGTGATCTCTGCTATCTGATGTACTGACTGCAGTGTTCCAGTGATCCCTGCTGGGTGCCTGTACTGACTGCAGTGTCCCAGTGATCTCTGCTGGGGGGTGTACTGCAGTATCCCAGTGATCTATGATGGGTCTCTGTACTGGCTGCAGTGTCCCAGTGATCTCTGCTATCTGATGTACTGACTGCAGTGTTCCAGTGATCCCTGCTGGGTGCCTGTACTGACTGCAGTGTCCCAGTGATCTCTGCTGGGGGATGTACTGCAGTGTCCCAGTGATCTCTGCTGGGTGCCTGTACTGACTGCAATGTGGCAGTGATCTCTGCTGGCTGATGTACTGACTGCAGTGTCCCAGTAATCTCTGCTGGCTGATGTAATGATTGCAGTGTCCCTGTGATCTCTGCTGGCTGATGTACTGACTGCAGTGTCCCAATGATCTCTGCTGGCTGATGTACTGACTGCAGTGTTCCAGTGATCTCTGCTGGGTGACATACTGACTGCCGTGTCCCAGTGATCTCTGCTGGGTGCCTGTACTGTCTGTAGCGTCCCAGTGATCTCTGCTGAGTGCCTGTACTGTCTGTAGCATCCCAGTGATCACTGCTGGGTGCCTGTACTGTCTGTAGTGTCCAGTGATCTCTGCTGGCTGATGTACTGACTGCAGTGTCCAGTGATCCCTGCTGGGTTCCTGAACTGACTGCAGTGTCCCAGTGATCTCTGCTGGCTGATGTACTGACTGCTGTGACCCAGTGATCTCTGCTGGTGGTTGTACTGACTGCAGTGTTCCAGTGATCTCGGCTGGGTGATATACAGACTGCAGTGTCCCAGTGATCTCTGCTGGGTGCCTGTACTGACTGCAGTGTCCCAATGATCTCCGCTGGAGGAATGTACTGCAGTGTCCCAGTGATCTCTGCTGGGGGATGTACTGACTGCAGTGTCCCAGTGATCTCTGCTATCTGATGTACTGACTGCAGTGTTCCAGTGATCTTCACTGTGTGGCTGTACTGACTGAAGTGTCCCGGTGATCTCTGCTGGCGGATGTACTGCAGTTTCCCAGTGATCTCTGCAGGCTGATGTACTGACTGCAGTGGACCAGCGATCACCGCTGAGTGGCTGTACTGACTGCAGTGTCCCAGTGATCTCTGCTGGGTGTCTGTACTGACTGCGGTGTCCCAGTGATCTCTGCTGGGCGCCTGTACTGACAGCAGTGGCCCAGTGATCTCCGCTGGGTGGCTATACTGACTGCCGTGTCCCAGTGATCTCTGCTGGCGGATGTACTGCAGTGTCACAGTGATCTCTGCTGGCTGATGTACTGATTGCTGTGGCCCAGTGATCTCTGCTGGGTGCCTGTACTGACTGCAGTGTCCCAGTGATCTCTGCTGGCTGATGTACCAACTGCAGTGTCCCAGTGATCTCTGCTGGGTGCCTGTACTGACTGCAATGTGGCAGTGATCTCTGCTGGCTGATGTACTGACTGCAGTGTCCCAGTGATCTCTGCTGGGTGGCTGTACTGACAGCAGTGTCCCGGTGATCTCTGCTTGGTGTCTATACTGACTGCATTGTCCCAGTGATCGCTGCTGGGTGTCTGTACTGACTGCAGTGTCCAAGTGATCTCAGCTGGCGGATGTACTGCAGTGTCCCAGTGATCCCTGGTGGGTGCTTGTACTGACTGCAGTGTCCCAGTGATCTCTGCGGGCTGAAGTACTGACTGCAGTGGCCCAGTGATCTCCGCTGGGTGGCTATACTGACTGCAGTGTCCCAGTGATCTCTGCTGGGTGCGTGTACTGACTGCAGTGACCCAGTGATCTCTGCTGGCTGATGTACAGACTGCAGTGTTCCAGTGATCTCTGCTGGCTGATGTACTGACTGCAGTGTCCCAGTGATCACTGCTGGGTGCCTATACTGACTGCAGTGTCCCAGTGATCTCTGCTGGCGGATGTACTGACTGCAGTGTCCCAGTAATTTCTATTGGGTGCTTGGACTGACTGAAGTGTCCCAGTAATCTCTGCTGGCTGATGAATTGATTGCAGCGTCCCAGTGATCTCTGCTGGGTGGCTATACTGACTGCAGTGTCCCAGTGATCTCTGCTGGATGATGTACTGATTGCAGTGTCCCAGTGATCTCTGCTGGGTGATGTACTGACTGCAGTGTCCCAGTGGTCTCTGCTGAGTGCCTGTGCTGACTGTACTGTCCCAGTGATCTCTGCTGGCTGATTGACTGACTGCAGTGTCCCAGTGATCTCTGCTGGGTGTCTGTACTGACTGCAGTGTCCCAGTGATCTCTGCTGGGTGCCTGTACAGACTGCAGTGTCCCAGTGATCGATGCTGGCTGATGTGCTGACTGCAGTGTCCTAGTAATCTCTGCAGGGTGATGTACTGACTGCAGGGGCCCAGTGATCTCTGTTGGGGGGCTTCACTGACTGCAGTGTCCCAGTGATCTCTGCTGGGTGCCTCTAAGGACTGCAGTGTCCCAGTGATCTCTGCTGGGTGCCAGTACTGACTGCAGTGTCCCAGTGATCTTTGCTGGGTGCCATTACTGACTGCTGTGTCCCAGTGATCTCTATGGGTGGCTGTACTGACTGCAGTGTCCCGGTGATCTCTGCTGGCTGATATACTGACTGCAGTGTTCCAGTGATCCCTGCTGGGTGCCTGCAGTGTCCCAGTGATCTCTGCTGGGGGATGTACTGCAGTGTCCCAGTGATCTCTGCAGGCTGATGTACTGACTGCAGTGGACCAACGATCACCGCTGAGTGGGTGTACTGACTGCAGTGTCCCAGTGATCTCTGCTGGGTTCCTGTACTGTCTGTAGTGTCCCAGTGATCTCTGCTGGCTGATGTACTGACTGCAGTGTCTCAGTGATCTCTGCTGACTGATGTACTGCCATGTCACAGTGATCTCTGCTGGCTGATGTACTGACTGTAGTGTCCCAGTGATCTCTGCTGGCTGATGTACTGACTGCAGTTGCCCAGTGATCTCCGCTGGGTGGCTATACTGACTGCAGTGTCCCAGTGATCCCTGCTGGGTGTCTGTACTGACTGCCGTGTCCCAGTGATCTCTGCTGGCGGATGTACTGCAGTGTCACAGTGATCTCTGCTGGCTGATGTACTGATTGCTGTGGCCCAATGATCTCTGCTGGGTGCCTGTACTGACTGCAGTGTCCCAGTGATCTCTGCTGGCTGATGTACCAACTGCAGTGTCCCAGTGATCTCTGCTGGGTGGCTGTACTGACTGCAGTATTCCAGTGATCTCGGCTGGGTGATATACAGACTGCAGTGTCCCAGTGATCTCTGCTGGGTGCCTGTACTGACTGCAGTGTCCCAATGATCTCCGCTGGGGGAATGTACTGCAGTGTCCCAGTGATCTCTGCTGGCTGATGTACTGACTGCAGTGTCCCAGTGATCTCTGCTGAGTGTCTGTACTAACTGCAGTGTCCCAGTGATCTCTGCTGGGTCTCTGTACTGACTGCAGTGTCCCAGTGATCTCTGCTATCTGATCGACTGACTGCAGTGTTCCAGTGATCCCTGCTGGGTGCCTGTACTGTCTGTAGTGTCCCAGTGATCTCTGCTGGCTGATGTACTGACTGCAGTGTCTCAGTGATCTCTGCTGACTGATGTACTGCCATGTCACAGTGATCTCTGCTGGCTGATGTACTGACTGTAGTGTCCCAGTGATCTCTGCTGGCTGATGTACTGACTGCAGTTGCCCAGTGATCTCCGCTGGGTGGCTATACTGACTGCAGTGTCCCAGTGATCCCTGCTGGGTGTCTGTACTGACTGCAGTGTCCCAGTGATCTCTGCTATCTGATGTACTGACTGCAGTGTTCCAGTGATCCCTGCTGGGTGCCTGTACTGACTGCAGTGTCCCAGTGATCTCTGCTGGGGGATGTACTGCAGTGTCCCAGTGATCTCTGCTGGGGGGTGTACTGCAGTATCCCAGTGATCTCTGATGGGTCTCTGTACTGACTGCAGTGTCCCAGTGATCTCTGCTATCTGATGTACTGACTGCAGTGTTCCAGTGATCCCTGCTGGGTGCCTGTACTGACTGCAGTGTCCCAGTGATCTCTGCTGGGGGATGTACTGCAGTGTCCCAGTGATCTCTGCTGGGTCTCTGTACTAACTGCAGTGTCCCAGTGATCTGTGCTGGGTCTCTGTACTGACTGCAGTGTCCCAGTGATCTCTGCTATCTGATGTACTGACTGCAGTGTTCCAGTGATCCCTGCTGGGTGCCTGTACTGACTGCAGTGTCCCAGTGATCTCTGCTGGGGGATGTACTGCAGTGTCCCAGTGATCTCTGCAGGCTGATGTACTGACTGCAGTGGACCAGCGATCACCGCTGAGTGGCTGTACTGACTGCAGTGTCTCAGTGATCTCTGCTGGGTTCCTGTACTGTCTGTAGTGTCCCAGTGATCTCTGCTGGCTGATGTACTGACTGCAGTGTCACAGTGATCTCTGCTGGCTGATGTACTGATTGCTGTGGCCCAGTGATCTCCGCTGGGTGGCTGTACTGACTGCAGTGTCTCAGTGATCTCTGCTGGTTTCCTGTACTGTCTGTAGTGTCCCAGTGATCTCTGCTGGCTGATGTACTGACTGCAGTGTCCCAGTGATCTCCGCTGGCGGATGTACTGCAGTGTCACAGTGATCTCTGCTGGCTGATGTACTGATTGCTGTGGCCCAGTGATCTCCGCTGGGTGGCTGTACTGACTGCAGTGTCCCAGTGATTTCTGCTGAGTGCCTGTACTGACCGCAGTGTCCCAGTGATCTCTGCTGGCTGATGTACTGACTGCAGTGACCCAGTGATCTCTGCTGGGTGCCTGTACTGACTGCAGTGTCCCAGTAATCTCTATTGGGTGCCTGAACTGACTGCAGTGTCCCAGTGATCACTGCTGGCGGATGTACTGCAGTGTCACAGTGATCTCTGCTGGCTGATGTACTGATTGCTGTGGCCCAGTGATCTCCGCTGGGTGGCTGTACTGACTGCAGTGTCCCAGTGATTTCTGCTGAGTGCCTGTACTGACCGCAGTGTCCCAGTGATCTCTTCTGGCTGATGTACCAACTGCAGTGTCCCAGTGATCTCTGCTGGGTGCCTGTACTGACTGCAATGTGGCAGTGATCTCTGCTGGCTGATGTACTGACTGCAGTGTCCCAGTGATCTCTGCTGGCGGATGTACTGACTGCAGTGTCCCAGTAATCTCTTCTGGCTGATGTACCAACTGCAGTGTCCCAGTGATCTCTGCTGGGTGCCTGTACTGACTGCAATGTGGCAGTGATCTCTGCTGGCTGATGTACTGACTGCAGTGTCCCAGTAATCTCTGCTGGCTGATGTAATGATTGCAGTGTCCCTGTGATCTCTGCTGGGTGATGTACTGACTGCAGTGTCCCAATGATCTCTGCTGGCTGATGTACTGACTGCAGTGTTCCAGTGATCTCTGCTGGGTGACATACTGACTGCCGTGTCCCAGTGATCTCTGCTGGGTGCCTGTACTGTCTGTAGCGTCCCAGTGATCTCTGCTGAGTGCCTGTACTGTCTGTAGCATCCCAGTGATCTCTGCTGGGTGCCTGTACTGTCTGTAGTGTCCAGTGATCTCTGCTGGCTGATGTACTGACTGCAGTGTCCAGTGATCCCTGCTGGGTTCCTGAACTGACTGGAGTGTCCCAGTGATCTCTGCTGGCTGATGTACTGACTGCTGTGACCCAGTGATCTCTGCTGGGTGGTTGTACTGACTGCAGTGTTCCAGTGATCTCGGCTGGGTGATATACAGACTGCAGTGTCCCAGTGATCTCTGCTGGGTGCCTGTACTGACTGCCGTGTCCCAGTGATCTCTGCTGGCGGATGTACTGCAGTGTCACAGTGATCTCTGCTGGTTTCCTGTACTGTCTGTAGTGTCCCAGTGATCTCTGCTGGCTGATGTACTGACTGCAGTGTCCCAGTGATCTCCGCTGGCGGATGTACTGCAGTGTCACAGTGATCTCTGCTGGCTGATGTACTGATTGCTGTGGTCCAGTGATCTCCGCTGGGTGGCTGTACTGACTGCAGTGTCCCAGTGATTTCTGCTGAGTGCCTGTACTGACCGCAGTGTCCCAGTGATCTCTGCTGGCTGATGTACTGACTGCAGTGACCCAGTGATCTCTGCTGGGTGCCTGTACTGACTGCAGTGTCCCAGTAATCTCTATTGGGTGCCTGAACTGACTGCAGTGTCCCAGTGATCACTGCTGGCGGATGTACTGCAGTGTCACAGTGATCTCTGCTGGCTGATGTACTGATTGCTGTGGCCCAGTGATCTCCGCTGGGTGGCTGTACTGACTGCAGTGTCTCAGTGATCTCTGCTGGCTGATGTACTGACTGCAGTGTCACAGTGATCTCTGCTGGCTGATGTACTGATTGCTGTGGCCCAGTGATCTCCGCTGGGTGGCTGTACTGACTGCAGTGTCTCAGTGATCTCTGCTGGTTTCCTGTACTGTCTGTAGTGTCCCAGTGATCTCTGCTGGCTGATGTACTGACTGCAGTGTCCCAGTGATCTCCGCTGGCGGATGTACTGCAGTGTCACAGTGATCTCTGCTGGCTGATGTACTGATTGCTGTGGCCCAGTGATCTCCGCTGGGTGGCTGTACTGACTGCAGTGTCCCAGTGATTTCTGCTGAGTGCCTGTACTGACCGCAGTGTCCCAGTGATCTCTGCTGGCTGATGTACTGACTGCAGTGACCCAGTGATCTCTGCTGGGTGCCTGTACTGACTGCAGTGTCCCAGTAATCTCTATTGGGTGCCTGAACTGACTGCAGTGTCCCAGTGATCACTGCTGGCGGATGTACTGCAGTGTCACAGTGATCTCTGCTGGCTGATGTACTGATTGCTGTGGCCCAGTGATCTCCGCTGGGTGGCTGTACTGACTGCAGTGTCCCAGTGATTTCTGCTGAGTGCCTGTACTGACCGCAGTGTCCCAGTGATCTCTTCTGGCTGATGTACCAACTGCAGTGTCCCAGTGATCTCTGCTGGGTGCCTGTACTGACTGCAATGTGGCAGTGATCTCTGCTGGCTGATGTACTGACTGCAGTGTCCCAGTGATCTCTGCTGGCGGATGTACTGACTGCAGTGTCCCAGTAATCTCTGCTGGGCGCCTGTACCAACTGCAGTGTCCCAGTGATCTCTGCTGGGTGCCTGTACTGACTGCAATGTGGCAGTGATCTCTGCTGGCTGATGTACTGACTGCAGTGTCCCAGTAATCTCTGCTGGCTGATGTAATGATTGCAGTGTCCCTGTGATCTCTGCTGGCTGATGTACTGACTGCAGTGTCCCAATGATCTCTGCTGGCTGATGTACTGACTGCAGTGTTCCAGTGATCTCTGCTGGGTGACATACTGACTGCCGTGTCCCAGTGATCTCTGCTGGGTGCCTGTACTGTCTGTAGCGTCCCAGTGATCTCTGCTGAGTGCCTGTACTGTCTGTAGCATCCCAGTGATCTCTGCTGGGTGCCTGTACTGTCTGTAGTGTCCAGTGATCTCTGCTGGCTGATGTACTGACTGCAGTGTCCAGTGATCCCTGCTGGGTTCCTGAACTGACTGGAGTGTCCCAGTGATCTCTGCTGGCTGATGTACTGACTGCTGTGACCCAGTGATCTCTGCTGGGTGGTTGTACTGACTGCAGTGTTCCAGTGATCTCGGCTGGGTGATATACAGACTGCAGTGTCCCAGTGATCTCTGCTGGGTGCCTATACTGACTGCAGTGTCCCAATGATCTCCGCTGGAGGAATGTACTGCAGTGTCCCAGTGATCTCTGCTGGGGGATGTACTGACTGCAGTGTCCCAGTGATCTCTGCTGGGTCTCTGCACTGACTGCAGTGTCCCAGTGATCTCTGCTGGGTCTCTGTACTGACTGCAGTGTCCCAGTGATCTCTGCTATCTGATGTACTGACTGCAGTGTTCCAGTGATCCCTGCTGGGTGCCTGTACTGACTGCAGTGTCCCAGTGATCTCTGCTGGCGGATGTACTGCAGTTTCCCAGTGATCTCTGCAGGCTGATGTACTGACTGCAGTGGACCAGCGATCACCGCTGAGTGGCTGTACTGACTGCAGTGTCCCAGTAATCTCTGCTGGGTGTCTGTACTGACTGCGGTGTCCCAGTGATCTCTGCTGGGCGCCTGTACTGACTGCCGTGTCCCAGTGATCTCTGCTGGCGGATGTACTGCAGTGTCACAGTGATCTCTGCTGGCTGATGTACTGATTGCTGTGGCCCAGTGATCTCTGCTGGGTGCCTGTACTGACTGCAGTGTCCCAGTGATCTCTGCTGGCTGATGTACCAACTGCAGTGTCCCAGTGATCTCTGCTGGGTGCCTGTACTGACTGCAATGTGGCAGTGATCTCTGCTGGGTGGCTGTACTGACAGCAGTGTCCCGGTGATCTCTGCTTGGTGTCTATACTGACTGCAGTGTCCCAGTGATCTCTGCTGGGTGGCTGTACTGACAGCAGTGTCCCGGTGATCTCTGCTTGGTGTCTGTACTGACTGCAGTGTCCCAGTGATCTCAGCTGGCGGATGTACTGCAGTGTCCCAGTGATCTTTGCTGGGTCTCTGTACTGACTGCAGTGTCCCAGTGATCTCTGCTATCTGATGTACTGACTGCAGTGTTCCAGTGATCCCTGCTGGGTGCCTGCAGTGTCCCAGTGATCTCTGCTGGGGGATGTACTGCAGTGTCCCAGTGATCTCTGCAGGCTGATGTACTGACTGCAGTGGACCAGCGATCACCGCTGAGTGGGTGTACTGACTGCAGTGTCCCAGTGATCTCTGCTGGGTTCCTGTACTGTCTGTAGTGTCCCAGTGATCTCTGCTGGCTGATGTACTGACTGCAGTGTCTCAGTGATCTCTGCTGACTGATGTACTGCCGTGTCACAGTGATCTCTGCTGGCTGATGTACTGACTGTAGTGTCCCAGTGATCTCTGCTGGCTGATGTACTGACTGCAGTTGCCCAGTGATCTCCGCTGGGTGGCTATACTGACTGCAGTGTCCCAGTGATCCCTGCTGGGTGTCTGTACTGACTGCCATGTCCCAGTGATCTCTGCTGGCGGATGTACTGCAGTGTCACAGTGATCTCTGCTGGCTGATGTACTGATTGCTGTGGCCCAATGATCTCTGCTGGGTGCCTGTACTGACTGCAGTGTCCCAGTGATCTCTGCTGGCTGATGTACCAACTGCAGTGTCCCAGTGATCTCTGCTGGGTGGCTGTACTGACTGCAGTATTCCAGTGATCTCGGCTGGGTGATATACAGACTGCAGTGTCCCAGTGATCTCTGCTGGGTGCCTGTACTGACTGCAGTGTCCCAATGATCTCCGCTGGGGGAATGTACTGCAGTGTCCCAGTGATCTCTGCTGGCTGATGTACTGACTGCAGTGTCCCAGTGATCTCTGCTGAGTGTCTGTACTAACTGCAGTGTCCCAGTGATCTCTGCTGGGTCTCTGTACTGACTGCAGTGTCCCAGTGATCTCTGCTATCTGATCTACTGACTGCAGTGTTCCAGTGATCCCTGCTGGGTGCCTGTACTGACTGCAGTGTCCCAGTGATCTCTGCTGGGGGGTGTACTGCAGTATCCCAGTGATCTATGATGGGTCTCTGTACTGACTGCAGTGTCCCAGTGATCTCTGCTATCTGATGTACTGATTGCAGTGTTCCAGTGATCCCTGCTGGGTGCCTGTACTGACTGCAGTGTCCCAGTGATCTCTGCTGGGGGATGTACTGCAGTGTCCCAGTGATCTCTGCAGGCTGATGTACTGACTGCAGTGGACCAGCGATCACCGCTGAGTGGCTGTACTGACTGCTGTGTCTCAGTGATCTCTGTTGGGTTCCTGTACTGTCTGTAGTGTCCCAGTGATCTCTGCTGGCTGATGTACTGACTGCAGTGTCACAGTGATCTCTGCTGGCTGATGTACTGATTGCTGTGGCCCAGTGATCTCCGCTGGGTGGCTGTACTGACTGCAGTGTCTCAGTGATCTCTGCTGGTTTCCTGTACTGTCTGTAGTGTCCCAGTGATCTCTGCTGGCTGATGTACTGACTGCAGTGTCCCAGTGATCTCCGCTGGCGGATGTACTGCAGTGTCACAGTGATCTATGCTGGCTGATGTACTGATTGCTGTGGCCCAGTGATCTCCGCTGGGTGGCTGTACTGACAGCAGTGTCCCGGTGATCTCTGCTTGGTGTCTATACTGACTGCAGTGTCCCAGTGATCTCTGCTGGGTGGCTGTACTGACAGCAGTGTCCCGGTGATCTCTGCTTGGTGTCTGTACTGACTGCAGTGTCCCAGTGATCTCAGCTGGCGGATGTACTGCAGTGTCCCAGTGATCTTTGCTGGGTCTCTGTACTGACTGCAGTGTCCCAGTGATCTCTGCTATCTGATGTACTGACTGCAGTGTTCCAGTGATCCCTGCTGGGTGCCTGCAGTGTCCCAGTGATCTCTGCTGGGGGATGTACTGCAGTGTCCCAGTGATCTCTGCAGGCTGATGTACTGACTGCAGTGGACCAGCGATCACCGCTGAGTGGGTGTACTGACTGCAGTGTCCCAGTGATCTCTGCTGGGTTCCTGTACTGTCTGTAGTGTCCCAGTGATCTCTGCTGGCTGATGTACTGACTGCAGTGTCTCAGTGATCTCTGCTGACTGATGTACTGCAGTGTCCCAGTGATCTCTGCTGGCTGATGTCCTGACTGCAGTGTCCCAGTGATCTCTGCTGAGTGTCTGTACTAACTGCAGTGTCCCAGTGATCTCTGCTGGGTCTCGGTACTGACTGCAGTGTCCCAGTGATCTCTGCTATCTGATGTACTGACTGCAGTGTTCCAGTGATCCCTGCTGGTTGCCTGTACTGACTGCAGTGTCCCAGTGATCTCTGCTGGGGGATGTACTGCAGTGTCCCAGTGATCTCTGCAGGCTGATGTACTGACTGCAGTGGACCAGCGATCACCGCTGAGTGGCTGTACTGACTGCTGTGTCTCAGTGATCTCTGCTGGGTTCCTGTACTGTCTGTAGTGTCCCAGTGATCTCTGCTGGCTGATGTACTGCAGTGTCACAGTGATCTCTGCTGGCTGATGTACTGATTGCTGTGGCCCAGTGATCTCCGCTGGGTGGCTGTACTGACTGCAGTGCCCCAGTGATTTCTGCTGAGTGCCTGTACTGACCGCAGTGTCCCAGTGATCTCTACTGGCTGATGTACCAACTGCAGTGTCCCAGTGATCTCTGCTGGGTGCCTGTACTGACTGCAATGTGGCAGTGATCTCTGCTGGGTGGCTGTACTGACAGCAGTGTCCCAGTGATCTCTGCTGGCGGATGTACTGACTGCAGTGTCCCAGTAATCTCTGCTGGGCGCCTGTACCAACTGCAGTGTCCCAGTGATCTCTGCTGGGTGCCTGTACTTACTGCAATGTGGCAGTGATCTCTGCTGGCTGATGTACTGACTGCAGTGTCCCAGTAATCTCTGCTGGCTGATGTAATGATTGCAGTGTCCCTGTGATCTCTGCTGGGTGATGTACTGACTGCAGTGTCCCAATGATCTCTGCTGGCTGATGTACTGACTGCAGTGTTCCAGTGATCTCTGCTGGGTGACATACTGACTGCCGTGTCCCAGTGATCTCTGCTGGGTGCCTGTACTGTCTGTAGCGTCCCAGTGATCTCTGCTGAGTGCCTGTACTGTCTGTAGCATCCCAGTGATCTCTGCTGGGTGCCTGTACTGTCTGTAGTGTCCAGTGATCTCTGCTGGCTGATGAACTGACTGCAGTGTCCAGTGATCCCTGCTGGGTTCCTGAACTGACTGCAGTGTCCCAGTGATCTCTGCTGGCTGATGTACTGACTGCTGTGACCCAGTGATCTCTGCTGGGTGGTTGTACTGACTGCAGTGTTCCAGTGATCTCGGCTGGGTGATATACAGACTGCAGTGTCCCAGTGATCTCTGCTGGGTGCCTGTACTGACTGCAGTGTCCCAATGATCTCCGCTGGAGGAATGTACTGCAGTGTCCCAGTGATCTCTGCTGGGGGATGTACTGACTGCAGTGTCCCAGTGATCTCTGCTGGGTCTCTGTACTGACTGCAGTGTCCCAGTGATCTCTGCTGGGTCTCTGTACTGACTGCAGTGTCCCAGTGATCTCTGCTATCTGATGTACTGACTGCAGTGTTCCAGTGATCCCTGCTGGGTGCCTGTACTGACTGCAGTGTCCCAGTGATCTCTGCTGGCGGATGTACTGCAGTTTCCCAGTGATCTCTGCAGGCTGATGTACTGACTGCAGTGGACCAGCGATCACCGCTGAGTGGCTGTACTGACTGCAGTGTCCCAGTGATCTCTGCTTGGTGTCTGTACTGACTGCGGTGTCCCAGTGATCTCTGCTGGGTGCCTGTACTGACTGCCGTGTCCCAGTGATGTCTGCTGGCGGATGTACTGCAGTGTCACAGTGATCTCTGCTGGCTGATGTACTGATTGCTGTGGCCCAGTGATCTCTGCTGGTTTCCTGTACTGACTGCAGTGTCCCAGTGATCTCTGCTGGCTGATGTACCAACTGCAGTGTCCCAGTGATCTCTGCTGGGTGCCTGTACTGACTGCAATGTGGCAGTGATCTCTGCTGGGTGGCTGTACTGACAGCAGTGTCCCGGTGATCTCTGCTTGGTGTCTATACTGACTGCAGTGTCCCAGTGATCTCTGCTGGGTGGCTGTACTGACAGCAGTGTCCCGGTGATCTCTGCTTGGTGTCTATACTGACTGCAGTGTCCCAGTGATCTCTGCTGGGTGTCTGTACTGACTGCAGTGTCCCAGTGATCTCAGCTGGCGGATGTACTGCAGTGTCCCAGTGATCTTTGCTGGGTCTCTGTACTGACTGCAGTGTCCCAGTGATCTCTGCTATCTGATGTACTGACTGCAGTGTTCCAGTGATCCCTGCGGGGTGCCTGCAGTGTCCCAGTGATCTCTGCTGGGGGATGTACTGCAGTGTCCCAGTGATCTCTGCAGGCTGAAGTACTGACTGCAGTGGACCAGCGATCACCGCTGAGTGGGTGTACTGACTGCAGTGTCCCAGTGATCTCTGCTGGGTTCCTGTACTGTCTGTAGTGTCCCAGTGATCTCTGCTGGCTGATGTACTGACTGCAGTGTCTCAGTGATCTCTGCTGACTGATGTACTGCCGTGTCACAGTGATCTCTGCTGGCTGATGTACTGACTGTAGTGTCCCAGTGATCTCTGCTGGCTGATGTACTGACTGCAGTTGCCCAGTGATCTCCGCTGGGTGGCTATACTGACTGCAGTGTCCCAGTGATTTCTGCTGAGTGCCTGTACTGACCGCAGTGTCCCAGTGATCTCTTCTGGCTGATGTACCAACTGCAGTGTCCCAGTGATCTCTGCTGGGTGCCTGTACTGACTGCAGTGTCCCAGTGATCTCTGCTATCTGATGTACTGACTGCAGTGTTCCAGTGATCCCTGCTGGGTGCCTGTACTGACTGCAGTGTCCCAGTGATCTCTGCTGGGGGATGTACTGCAGTGTTCCAGTGATCTCTGCTGGGGGGTGTACTGCAGTATCCCAGTGATCTCTGATGGGTCTCTGTACTGACTGCAGTGTCCCAGTGATCTCTGCTATCTGATGTACTGACTGCAGTGTTCCAGTGATCCCTGCTGGGTGCCTGTACTGACTGCAGTGTCCCAGTGATCTCTGCTGGGGGATGTACTGCAGTGTCCCAGTGATCTCTGCTGGGTCTCTGTACTAACTGCAGTGTCCCAGTGATCTGTGCTGGGTCTCTGTACTGACTGCAGTGTCCCAGTGATCTCTGCTATCTGATGTACTGACTGCAGTGTTCCAGTGATCCCTGCTGGGTGCCTGTACTGACTGCAGTGTCCCAGTGATCTCTGCTGGGGGATGTACTGCAGTGTCCCAGTGATCTCTGCAGGCTGATGTACTGACTGCAGTGGACCAGCGATCACCGCTGAGTGGCTGTACTGACTGCAGTGTCTCAGTGATCTCTGCTGGGTTCCTGTACTGTCTGTAGTGTCCCAGTGATCTCTGCTGGCTGATGTACTGACTGCAGTGTCACAGTGATCTCTGCTGGCTGATGTACTGATTGCTGTGGCCCAGTGATCTCCGCTGGGTGGCTGTACTGACTGCAGTGTCTCAGTGATCTCTGCTGGTTTCCTGTACTGTCTGTAGTGTCCCAGTGATCTCTGCTGGCTGATGTACTGACTGCAGTGTCCCAGTGATCTCCGCTGGCGGATGTACTGCAGTGTCACAGTGATCTCTGCTGGCTGATGTACTGATTGCTGTGGCCCAGTGATCTCCGCTGGGTGGCTGTACTGACTGCAGTGTCCCAGTGATTTCTGCTGAGTGCCTGTACTGACCGCAGTGTCCCAGTGATCTCTGCTGGCTGATGTACTGACTGCAGTGACCCAGTGATCTCTGCTGGGTGCCTGTACTGACTGCAGTGTCCCAGTAATCTCTATTGGGTGCCTGAACTGACTGCAGTGTCCCAGTGATCACTGCTGGCGGATGTACTGCAGTGTCACAGTGATCTATGCTGGCTGATGTACTGATTGCTGTGGCCCAGTGATCTCCGCTGGGTGGCTGTACTGACTGCAGTGTCCCAGTGATTTCTGCTGAGTGCCTGTACTGACCGCAGTGTCCCAGTGATCTCTTCTGGCTGATGTACCAACTGCAGTGTCCCAGTGATCTCTGCTGGGTGCCTGTACTGACTGCAATGTGGCAGTGATCTCTGCTGGCTGATGTACTGACTGCAGTGTCCCAGTGATCTCTGCTGGCGGATGTACTGACTGCAGTGTCCCAGTAATCTCTGCTGGGCGCCTGTACCAACTGCAGTGTCCCAGTGATCTCTGCTGGGTGCCTGTACTGACTGCAATGTGGCAGTGATCTCTGCTGGCTGATGTACTGACTGCAGTGTCCCAGTAATCTCTGCTGGCTGATGTAATGATTGCAGTGTCCCTGTGATCTCTGCTGGCTGATGTACTGACTGCAGTGTCCCAATGATCTCTGCTGGCTGATGTACTGACTGCAGTGTTCCAGTGATCTCTGCTGGGTGACATACTGACTGCCGTGTCCCAGTGATCTCTGCTGGGTGCCTGTACTGTCTGTAGCGTCCCAGTGATCTCTGCTGAGTGCCTGTACTGTCTGTAGCATCCCAGTGATCTCTGCTGGGTGCCTGTACTGTCTGTAGTGTCCAGTGATCTCTGCTGGCTGATGTACTGACTGCAGTGTCCAGTGATCCCTGCTGGGTTCCTGAACTGACTGGAGTGTCCCAGTGATCTCTGCTGGCTGATGTACTGACTGCTGTGACCCAGTGATCTCTGCTGGGTGGTTGTACTGACTGCAGTGTTCCAGTGATCTCGGCTGGGTGATATACAGACTGCAGTGTCCCAGTGATCTCTGCTGGGTGCCTGTACTGACTGCAGTGTCCCAATGATCTCCGCTGGAGGAATGTACTGCAGTGTCCCAGTGATCTCTGCTGGGGGATGTACTGACTGCAGTGTCCCAGTGATCTCTGCTGGGTCTCTGCACTGACTGCAGTGTCCCAGTGATCTCTGCTGGGTCTCTGTACTGACTGCAGTGTCCCAGTGATCTCTGCTATCTGATGTACTGACTGCAGTGTTCCAGTGATCCCTGCTGGGTGCCTGTACTGACTGCAGTGTCCCAGTGATCTCTGCTGGCGGATGTACTGCAGTTTCCCAGTGATCTCTGCAGGCTGATGTACTGACTGCAGTGGACCAGCGATCACCGCTGAGTGGCTGTACTGACTGCAGTGTCCCAGTAATCTCTGCTGGGTGTCTGTACTGACTGCGGTGTCCCAGTGATCTCTGCTGGGCGCCTGTACTGACTGCCGTGTCCCAGTGATCTCTGCTGGCGGATGTACTGCAGTGTCACAGTGATCTCTGCTGGCTGATGTACTGATTGCTGTGGCCCAGTGATCTCTGCTGGGTGCCTGTACTGACTGCAGTGTCCCAGTGATCTCAGCTGGCTGATGTACCAACTGCAGTGTCCCAGTGATCTCTGCTGGGTGCCTGTACTGACTGCAATGTGGCAGTGATCTCTGCTGGGTGGCTGTACTGACAGCAGTGTCCCGGTGATCTCTGCTTGGTGTCTATACTGACTGCAGTGTCCCAGTGATCTCTGCTGGGTGGCTGTACTGACAGCAGTGTCCCGGTGATCTCTGCTGGGTGTCTGTACTGACTGCAGTGTCCCAGTGATCTCAGCTGGCGGATGTACTGCAGTGTCCCAGTGATCTTTGCTGGGTCTCTGTACTGACTGCAGTGTCCCAGTGATCTCTGCTATCTGATGTACTGACTGCAGTGTTCCAGTGATCCCTGCGGGGTGCCTGCAGTGTCCCAGTGATCTCTGCTGGGGGATGTACTGCAGTGTCCCAGTGATCTCTGCAGGCTGAAGTACTGACTGCAGTGGACCAGCGATCACCGCTGAGTGGGTGTACTGACTGCAGTGTCCCAGTGATCTCTGCTGGGTTCCTGTACTGTCTGTAGTGTCCCAGTGATCTCTGCTGGCTGATGTACTGACTGCAGTGTCTCAGTGATCTCTGCTGACTGATGTACTGCCGTGTCACAGTGATCTCTGCTGGCTGATGTACTGACTGTAGTGTCCCAGTGATCTCTGCTGGCTGATGTACTGACTGCAGTTGCCCAGTGATCTCCGCTGGGTGGCTATACTGACTGCAGTGTCCCAGTGATCCCTGCTGGGTGTCTGTACTGACTGCCGTGTCCCAGTGATCTCTGCTGGCGGATGTACTGCAGTGTCACAGTGATCTCTGCTGGCTGATGTACTGATTGCTGTGGCCCAATGATCTCTGCTGGTTGCCTGTACTAACTGCAGTGTCCCAGTGATCTCTGCTGGCTGATGTACCAACTGCAGTGTCCCAGTGATCTCTGCTGGGTGGCTGTACTGACTGCAGTATTCCAGTGATCTCAGCTGGGTGATATACAGACTGCAGTGTCCCAGTGATCTCTGCTGGGTGCCTGTACTGACTGCAGTGTCCCAATGATCTCCGCTGGGGGAATGTACTGCAGTGTCCCAGTGATCTCTGCTGGCTGATGTACTGACTGCAGTGTCCCAGTGATCTCTGCTGAGTGTCTGTACTAACTGCAGTGTCGCAGTGATCTCTGCTGGGTCTCTGTACTGACTGCAGTGTCCCAGTGATCTCTGCTATCTGATCTACTGACTGCAGTGTTCCAGTGATCCCTGCTGGGTGCCTGTACTGACTGCAGTGTCCCAGTGATCTCTGCTGGGGGTTGTACTGCAGTATCCCAGTGATCTATGATGGGTCACTGTACTGACTGCAGTGTCCCAGTGATCTCTGCTATCTGATGTACTGACTGCAGTGTTCCAGTGATCCCTGCTGGTTGCCTGTACTGACTGCAGTGTCCCAGTGATCTCTGCTGGGTTCCTGTACTGTCTGTAGTGTCCCAGTGATCTCTGCTGGCTGATGTACTGACTGCAGTGTCCCAGTGATCTCCGCTGGCGGATGTACTGCAGTGTCACAGTGATCTCTGCTGGCTGATGTACTGATTGCTGTGGCCCAGTGATCTCCGCTGGGTGGCTGTACTGACTGCAGTGTCCCAGTGATTTCTGCTGAGTGCCTGTACTGACCGCAGTGTCCCAGTGATCTCTGCTGGCTGATGTACTGACTGCAGTGACCCAGTGATCTCTGCTGGGTGCCTGTACTGACTGCAGTGTCCCAGTAATCTCTATTGGGTGCCTGAACTGACTGCAGTGTCCCAGTGATCACTGCTGGCGGATGTACTGCAGTGTCACAGTGATCTCTGCTGGCTGATGTACTGATTGCTGTGGCCCAGTGATCTCCGCTGGGTGGCTGTACTGACTGCAGTGTCCCAGTGATTTCTGCTGAGTGCCTGTACTGACCGCAGTGTCCCAGTGATCTCTACTGGCTGATGTACCAACTGCAGTGTCCCAGTGATCTCTGCTGGGTGCCTGTACTGACTGCAATGTGGCAGTGATCTCTGCTGGCTGATGTACTGACTGCAGTGTCCCAGTGATCTCTGCTGGCGGATGTACTGACTGCAGTGTCCCAGTAATCTCTGCTGGGTGCCTGTACCAACTGCAGTGTCCCAGTGATCTCTGCTGGGTGCCTGTACTGACTGCAATGTGGCAGTGATCTCTGCTGGCTGATGTACTGACTGCAGTGTCCCAGTAATCTCTGCTGGCTGATGTAATGATTGCAGTGTCCCTGTGATCTCTGCTGGGTGATGTACTGACTGCAGTGTCCCAATGATCTCTGCTGGCTGATGTACTGACTGCAGTGTTCCAGTGATCTCTGCTGGGTGACATACTGACTGCCGTGTCCCAGTGATCTCTGCTGGGTGCCTGTACTGTCTGTAGCGTCCCAGTGATCTCTGCTGAGTGCCTGTACTGTCTGTAGCATCCCAGTGATCTCTGCTGGGTGCCTGTACTGTCTGTAGTGTCCAGTGATCTCTGCTGGCTGATGTACTGACTGCAGTGTCCAGTGATCCCTGCTGGGTTCCTGAACTGACTGCAGTGTCCCAGTGATCTCTGCTGGCTGATGTACTGACTGCTGTGACCCAGTGATCTCTGCTGGGTGGTTGTACTGACTGCAGTGTTCCAGTGATCTCGGCTGGGTGATATACAGACTGCAGTGTCCCAGTGATCTCTGCTGGGTGTCTGTACTGACAGCAGTGTCCCGGTGATCTCTGCTTGGTGTCTATACTGACTGCAGTGTCCCAGTGATCTCCGCTGGAGGAATGTACTGCAGTGTCCCAGTGATCTCTGCTGGGGGATGTACTGACTGCAGTGTCCCAGTGATCTCTGCTGGGTCTCTGTACTGACTGCAGTGTCCCAGTGATCTCTGCTGGGTCTCTGTACTGACTGCAGTGTCCCAGTGATCTCTGCTATCTGATGTACTGACTGCAGTGTTCCAGTGATCCCTGCTGGGTGCCTGTACGGACTGCAGTTTCCCAGTGATCTCTGCTGGCGGATGTACTGCAGTTTCCCAGTGATCTCTGCAGGCTGATGTACTGACTGCAGTGGACCAGCGATCACCGCTGAGTGGCTGTACTGACTGCAGTGTCCCAGTGATCTCTGCTGGGTGTCTGTACTGACTGCGGTGTCCCAGTGATCTCTGCTGGGCGCCTGTACTGACTGCAGTGTCCCAGTGATCTCTGCTGGGCGCCTGTACTGACAGCAGTGGCCCAGTGATCTCCGCTGGCGGATGTACTGATTGCTGTGGCCCAGTGATCTCTGCTGGCTGATGTACCAACTGCAGTGTCCCAGTGATCTCTGCTGGGTGCCTGTACTGACTGCAATGTGGCAGTGATCTCTGCTGGCTGATGTACTGACTGCAGTGTCCCAGTGATCTCTGCTGGGTGGCTGTACTGTCAGCAGTGTCCCGGTGATCTCTGCTTGGTGTCTATACTGACTGCAGTGTCCCAGTGATCTCTGCTGGGTGTCTGAACTGACTGCAGTGTCCCAGTGATCTCTGCTGGGTGTCTGTACTGACTGCAGTGTCCCAGTGATCTCAGCTGGCGGATGTACTGCAGTGTCCCAGTGATCCCTGGTGGGTGCTTGTACTGACTGCAGTGTCCCAGTGATCTCTGCTGGCTGATGTACTGACTGCAGTGGCCCAGTGATCTCCGCTGGGTGGCTATACTGACTGCAGTGTCCCAGTGATCTCTGCTGGGTGTGTGTACTGACTGCAATGACCCAGTGATCTCTGCTGGCTGATGTAAAGACTGCAGTGTTCCAGTGATCTCTGCTGGCTGATGTACTGACTGCAGTGTCCCAGTGATCACTGCTGGGTGCCTGTACTGACTGCAGTGTCCCAGTGATCTCTGCTGGCGGATGTACTGACTGCAGTGTCCCAGTAATTTCTATTGGGTGCCTGGACTGACTGCAGTGTCCCAGTAATCTCTGCTGGCTGATGAATTGATTGCAGCGTCCCAGTGATCTCTGCTGGGTGGCTATACTGACTGCAGTGACCCAGTGATCTCTGCTGGATGATGTACTGACTGCAGTGTCCCAGTGATCTCTGCTGGGTGATGTACTGACTGCAGTGTTCCAGTGATCCCTGCTGGGTGCCTGTACTCACTGCAGTGTCCCAGTGATCTCTGCTGGGTGATGTACTGACTGCAGTGTTCCAGTGATCCCTGCTGGGTGCCTGTACTGACTGCAGTGACCCAGTGATCTCTGCTGGCTGATGTACTGATTGCAGTGTCCCAGTGATCTCTGCTGGGTGATGAACTGACTGCAGTGTTCCAGTGATCCCTGCTGGGTGCCTGTACTGACTGCAGTGTCCCAGAGATCTCTGCTGGCGGATGTACTGCAGTTTCCCAGTGATCTCTGCAGGCTGATGTACTGACTGCAGTGTCCCAGTGACCTCTGCTGGGTGTCTGTACTGACTGCAATGTGGCAGTGTTCTCTGCTGGCTGATGTACTGCCTGCAGTGTCCCAGTGATCTCTGCTGGGTGACTGTACTGACAGCAGTGTCCCGGTGATCTCTGCTTGGTGTATATACTGACTGCAGTGTCCCAGTGATCTCTGCTGGGTGTCTGTACTGACTGCAGTGTCCCAGTGATCTCAGCTGGCGGATGTACTGCAGTGTCCCAGTGATCCCTGGTGGGTGCTTGTACTGACTGCAGTGTCCCAGTGATCTCTGCTGGCTGATGTACTGACTGCAGTGGCCCAGTGATCTCCGCTGGGTGGCTATACTGACTGCAGTGTCCCAGTGATCTCTGCTGGGTGTGTGTACTGATTGCAGTGACCCAGTGATCTCTGCTGGCTGATGTAAAGACTGCAGTGTTCCAGTGATCTCTGCTGGCTGATGTACTGACTGCAGTGTCCCAGTGATCACTGCTGGGTGCCTGTACTGACTGCAGTGTCCCAGTGATCTCTGCTGGCTGATTTACTGATTGCAGTGTCCCAGTGATCTCTGCTGGGTGATGTACTGACTGCAGTGTCCCAGTGGTCTCTGCTGAGTGCCTGTACTGACTGTACTGTCCCAGTGATCTCTGCTGGCTGATGTACTGACTGCAGTGTCCCAGTGATCTCTGCTGGGTGTCTGTACTGACTGCAGTGTCCCAGTGATCTCTGCTGGGTGCCCGTGCTGACTGCAGTGTCCCAATGATCTCCGCTGGGGGAATGTACTGCAGTGTCCCAGTGATCTCTGCTGGCTGATGTACTGACTGCAGTGTCCCAGTGATCTCTGCTGAGTGTCTGTACTAACTGCAGTGTCCCAGTGATCTCTGCTGGGTCTCTGTACTGACTGCAGTGTCCCAGTGATCTCTGCTATCTGATCTACTGACTGCAGTGTTCCAGTGATCCCTGCTGGGTGCCTGTACTGACTGCAGTGTCCCAGTGATCTCTGCTGGGGGGTGTACTGCAGTATCCCAGTGATCTATGATGGGTCTCTGAACTGACTGCAGTGTCCCAGTGATCTCTGCTATCTGATGTACTGATTGCAGTGTTCCAGTGATCCCTGCTGGGTGCCTGTACTGACTGCAGTGTCCCAGTGATCTCTGCTGGGGGATGTACTGCAGTGTCCCAGTGATCTCTGCAGGCTGATGTACTGACTGCAGTGGACCAGCGATCACCGCTGAGTGGCTGTACTGACTGCTGTGTCTCAGTGATCTCTGCTGGGTTCCTGTACTGTCTGTAGTGTCCCAGTGATCTCTGCTGGCTGATGTACTGACTGCAGTGTCACAGTGATCTCTGCTGGCTGATGTACTGATTGCTGTGGCCCAGTGATCTCCGCTGGGTGGCTGTACTGACTGCAGTGTCTCAGTGATCTCTGCTGGTTTCCTGTACTGTCTGTAGTGTCCCAGTGATCTCTGCTGGCTGATGTACTGACTGCAGTGTCCCAGTGATCTCCGCTGGCGGATGTACTGCAGTGTCACAGTGATCTCTGCTGGCTGATGTACTGATTGCTGTGGCCCAGTGATCTCCGCTGGGTGGCTGTACTGACAGCAGTGTCCCGGTGATCTCTGCTTGGTGTCTATACTGACTGCAGTGTCCCAGTGATCTCTGCTGGGTGGCTGTACTGACAGCAGTGTCCCGGTGATCTCTGCTTGGTGTCTGTACTGACTGCAGTGTCCCAGTGATCTCAGCTGGCGGATGTACTGCAGTGTCCCAGTGATCTTTGCTGGGTCTCTGTACTGACTGCAGTGTCCCAGTGATCTCTGCTATCTGATGTACTGACTGCAGTGTTCCAGTGATCCCTGCTGGGTGCCTGCAGTGTCCCAGTGATCTCTGCTGGGGGATGTACTGCAGTGTCCCAGTGATCTCTGCAGGCTGATGTACTGACTGCAGTGGACCAGCGATCACCGCTGAGTGGGTGTACTGACTGCAGTGTCCCAGTGATCTCTGCTGGGTTCCTGTACTGTCTGTAGTGTCCCAGTGATCTCTGCTGGCTGATGTACTGACTGCAGTGTCTCAGTGATCTCTGCTGACTGATGTACTGCAGTGTCCCAGTGATCTCTGCTGGCTGATGTACTGACTGCAGTGTCCCAGTGATCTCTGCTGAGTGTCTGTACTAACTGCAGTGTCCCAGTGATCTCTGCTGGGTCTCGGTACTGACTGCAGTGTCCCAGTGATCTCTGCTATCTGATGTACTGACTGCAGTGTTCCAGTGATCCCTGCTGGTTGCCTGTACTGACTGCAGTGTCCCAGTGATCTCTGCTGGGGGATGTACTGCAGTGTCCCAGTGATCTCTGCAGGCTGATGTACTGACTGCAGTGGACCAGCGATCACCGCTGAGTGGCTGTACTGACTGCAGTGTCTCAGTGATCTCTGCTGGGTTCCTGTACTGTCTGTAGTGTCCCAGTGATCTCTGCTGGCTGATGTACTGACTGCAGTGTCACAGTGATCTCTGCTGGCTGATGTACTGATTGCTGTGGCCCAGTGATCTCCGCTGGGTGGCTGTACTGACTGCCGTGTCCCAGTGATCTCTGCTGGCTGATGTACTGCAGTGTCACAGTGATCTCTGCTGGCTGATGTACTGATTGCTGTGGCCCAGTGATCTCCGCTGGGTGGCTGTACTGACTGCAGTGCCCCAGTGATTTCTGCTGAGTGCCTGTACTGACCGCAGTGTCCCAGTGATCTCTACTGGCTGATGTACCAACTGCAGTGTCCCAGTGATCTCTGCTGGGTGCCTGTACTGACTGCAATGTGGCAGTGATCTCTGCTGGCTGATGTACTGACTGCAGTGTCCCAGTGATCTCTGCTGTCGGATGTACTGACTGCAGTGTCCCAGTAATCTCTGCTGGGCGCCTGTACCAACTGCAGTGTCCCAGTGATCTCTGCTGGGTGCCTGTACTTACTGCAATGTGGCAGTGATCTCTGCTGGCTGATGTACTGACTGCAGTGTCCCAGTAATCTCTGCTGGCTGATGTAATGATTGCAGTGTCCCTGTGATCTCTGCTGGGTGATGTACTGACTGCAGTGTCCCAATGATCTCTGCTGGCTGATGTACTGACTGCAGTGTTCCAGTGATCTCTGCTGGGTGACATACTGACTGCCGTGTCCCAGTGATCTCTGCTGGGTGCCTGTACTGTCTGTAGCGTCCCAGTGATCTCTGCTGAGTGCCTGTACTGTCTGTAGCATCCCAGTGATCTCTGCTGGGTGCCTGTACTGTCTGTAGTGTCCAGTGATCTCTGCTGGCTGATGAACTGACTGCAGTGTCCAGTGATCCCTGCTGGGTTCCTGAACTGACTGCAGTGTCCCAGTGATCTCTGCTGGCTGATGTACTGACTGCTGTGACCCAGTGATCTCT
The DNA here is from genome assembly GCF_037043375.1 of Chiloscyllium plagiosum. Taxonomy (NCBI): domain Eukaryota; kingdom Metazoa; phylum Chordata; class Chondrichthyes; order Orectolobiformes; family Hemiscylliidae; genus Chiloscyllium; species Chiloscyllium plagiosum. The sequence continues at coordinate 100,193,429 of NW_028270150.1, forward strand.
GCTGGGTGGTTGTACTGACTGCAGTGTTCCAGTGATCTCGGCTGGGTGATATACAGACTGCAGTGTCCCAGTGATCTCTGCTGGGTGCCTGTACTGACTGCAGTGTCCCAATGATCTCCGCTGGAGGAATGTACTGCAGTGTCCCAGTGATCTCTGCTGGGGGATGTACTGACTGCAGTGTCCCAGTGATCTCTGCTGGGTCTCTGTACTGACTGCAGTGTCCCAGTGATCTCTGCTGGGTCTCTGTACTGACTGCAGTGTCCCAGTGATCTCTGCTATCTGATGTACTGACTGCAGTGTTCCAGTGATCCCTGCTGGGTGCCTGTACTGACTGCAGTGTCCCAGTGATCTCTGCTGGCGGATGTACTGCAGTTTCCCAGTGATCTCTGCAGGCTGATGTACTGACTGCAGTGGACCAGCGATCACCGCTGAGTGGCTGTACTGACTGCAGTGTCCCAGTGATCTCTGCTGGGTGTCTGTACTGACTGCGGTGTCCCAGTGATCTCTGCTGGGTGCCTGTACTGACTGCCGTGTCCCAGTGATCTCTGCTGGCGGATGTACTGCAGTGTCACAGTGATCTCTGCTGGCTGATGTACTGATTGCTGTGGCCCAGTGATCTCTGCTGGGTGCCTGTACTGACTGCAGTGTCCCAGTGATCTCTGCTGGCTGATGTACCAACTGCAGTGTCCCAGTGATCTCTGCTGGGTGCCTGTACTGACTGCAATGTGGCAGTGATCTCTGCTGGGTGGCTGTACTGACAGCAGTGTCCCGGTGATCTCTGCTTGGTGTCTATACTGACTGCAGTGTCCCAGTGATCTCTGCTGGGTGGCTGTACTGACAGCAGTGTCCCGGTGATCTCTGCTTGGTGTCTATACTGACTGCAGTGTCCCAGGGATCTCTGCTGGGTGTCTGTACTGACTGCAGTGTCCCAGTGATCTCAGCTGGCGGATGTACTGCTGTGTCCCAGTGATCTTTGCTGGGTCTCTGTACTGACTGCAGTGTCCCAGTGATCTCTGCTATCTGATGTACTGACTGCAGTGTTCCAGTGATCCCTGCGGGGTGCCTGCAGTGTCCCAGTGATCTCTGCTGGGGGATGTACTGCAGTGTCCCAGTGATCTCTGCAGGCTGAAGTACTGACTGCAGTGGACCAGCGATCACCGCTGAGTGGGTGTACTGACTGCAGTGTCCCAGTGATCTCTGCTGGGTGGCTATACTGTCTGTAGTGTCCCAGTGATCTCTGCTGGCTGATGTACTGACTGCAGTGTCTCAGTGATCTCTGCTGACTGATGTACTGCCGTGTCACAGTGATCTCTGCTGGCTGATGTACTGACTGTAGTGTCCCAGTGATCTCTGCTGGCTGATGTACTGACTGCAGTTGCCCAGTGATCTCCGCTGGGTGGCTATACTGACTGCAATGTCCCAGTGATCCCTGCTGGGTGTCTGTACTGACTGCCGTGTCCCAGTGATCTCTGCTGGCGGATGTACTGCAGTGTCACAGTGATCTCTGCTGGCTGATGTACTGATTGCTGTGGCCCAATGATCTCTGCTGGTTGCCTGTACTAACTGCAGTGTCCCAGTGATCTCTGCTGGCTGATGTACCAACTGCAGTGTCCCAGTGATCTCTGCTGGGTGGCTGTACTGACTGCAGTATTCCAGTGATCTCAGCTGGGTGATATACAGACTGCAGTGTCCCAGTGATCTCTGCTGGGTGCCTGTACTGACTGCAGTGTCCCAATGATCTCCGCTGGGGGAATGTACTGCAGTGTCCCAGTGATCTCTGCTGGCTGATGTACTGACTGCAGTGTCCCAGTGATCTCTGCTGAGTGTCTGTACTAACTGCAGTGTCGCAGTGATCTCTGCTGGGTCTCTGTACTGACTGCAGTGTCCCAGTGATCTCTGCTATCTGATCTACTGACTGCAGTGTCCCAGTGATCTCTGCTGGGGGTTGTACTGCAGTATCCCAGTGATCTATGATGGGTCTCTGTACTGACTGCAGTGTCCCAGTGATCTCTGCTATCTGATGTACTGACTGCAGTGTCCCAGTGATCTCTGCTGGGGGATGTACTGCAGTGTCCCAGTGATGTCTGCAGGCTGATGTACTGACTGCAGTGGACCAGCGATCACCGCTGAGTGGCTGTACTGACTGCTGTGTCTCAGTGATCTCTGCTGGGTTCCTGTACTGTCTGTAGTGTCCCAGTGATCTCTGCTGGCTGATGTACTGACTGCAGTGTCACAGTGATCTCTGCTGGCTGATGTACTGATTGCTGTGGCCCAGTGATCCCCGCTGGGTGGCTGTACTGACTGCAGTGTCCCAGTGATCTCTGCTGGGTTCCTGTACTGTCTGTAGTGTCCCAGTGATCTCTGCTGGCTGATGTACTGACTGCAGTGTCCCAGTGATCTCCGCTGGCGGATGTACTGCAGTGTCACAGTGATCTCTGCTGGTTGATGTACTGATTGCTGTGGCCCAGTGATCTCCGCTGGGTGGCTGTACTGACTGCAGTGTCCCAGTGATTTCTGCTGAGTGCCTGTACTGACCGCAGTGTCCCAGTGATCTCTACTGGCTGATGTACCAACTGCAGTGTCCCAGTGATCTCTGCTGGGTGCCTGTACTGACTGCAATGTGGCAGTGATCTCTGCTGGCTGATGTACTGACTGCAGTGTCCCAGTGATCTCTGCTGGCGGATGTACTGACTGCAGTGTCCCAGTAATCTCTGCTGGGTGCCTGTACCAACTGCAGTGTCCCAGTGATCTCTGCTGGGTGCCTGTACTGACTGCAATGTGGCAGTGATCTCTGCTGGCTGATGTACTGACTGCAGTGTCCCAGTAATCTCTGCTGGCTGATGTAATGATTGCAGTGTCCCTGTGATCTCTGCTGGGTGATGTACTGACTGCAGTGTCCCAATGATCTCTGCTGGCTGATGTACTGACTGCAGTGTTCCAGTGATCTCTGCTGGGTGACATACTGACTGCCGTGTCCCAGTGATCTCTGCTGGGTGCCTGTACTGTCTGTAGCGTCCCAGTGATCTCTGCTGAGTGCCTGTACTGTCTGTAGCATCCCAGTGATCTCTGCTGGGTGCCTGTACTGTCTGTAGTGTCCAGTGATCTCTGCTGGCTGATGTACTGACTGCAGTGTCCAGTGATCCCTGCTGGGTTCCTGAACTGACTGCAGTGTCCCAGTGATCTCTGCTGGCTGATGTACTGACTGCTGTGACCCAGTGATCTCTGCTGGGTGGTTGTACTGACTGCAGTGTTCCAGTGATCTCGGCTGGGTGATATACAGACTGCAGTGTCCCAGTGATCTCTGCTGGGTGTCTGTACTGACAGCAGTGTCCCGGTGATCTCTGCTTGGTGTCTATACTGACTGCAGTGTCCCAGTGATCTCCGCTGGAGGAATGTACTGCAGTGTCCCAGTGATCTCTGCTGGGGGATGTACTGACTGCAGTGTCCCAGTGATCTCTGCTGGGTCTCTGTACTGACTGCAGTGTCCCAGTGATCTCTGCTGGGTCTCTGTACTGACTGCAGTGTCCCAGTGATCTCTGCTATCTGATGTACTGACTGCAGTGTTCCAGTGATCCCTGCTGGGTGCCTGTACAGACTGCAGTTTCCCAGTGATCTCTGCTGGCGGATGTACTGCAGTTTCCCAGTGATCTCTGCAGGCTGATGTACTGACTGCAGTGGACCAGCGATCACCGCTGAGTGGCTGTACTGACTGCAGTGTCCCAGTGATCTCTGCTGGGTGTCTGTACTGACTGCGGTGTCCCAGTGATCTCTGCTGGGCGCCTGTACTGACTGCAGTGTCCCAGTGATCTCTGCTGGGCGCCTGTACTGACAGCAGTGGCCCAGTGATCTCCGCTGGCGGATGTACTGATTGCTGTGGCCCAGTGATCTCTGCTGGCTGATGTACCAACTGCAGTGTCCCAGTGATCTCTGCTGGGTGCCTGTACTGACTGCAATGTGGCAGTGATCTCTGCTGGCTGATGTACTGACTGCAGTGTCCCAGTGATCTCTGCTGGGTGGCTGTACTGTCAGCAGTGTCCCGGTGATCTCTGCTTGGTGTCTATACTGACTGCAGTGTCCCAGTGATCTCTGCTGGGTGTCTGAACTGACTGCAGTGTCCAAGTGATCTCAGCTGGCGGATGTACTGCAGTGTCCCAGTGATCCCTGGTGGGTGCTTGTACTGACTGCAGTGTCCCGGTGATCTCTGCTTGGTGTCTATACTGACTGCAGTGTCCCAGTGATCTCTGCTGGGTGTCTGTACTGACTGCAGTGTCCCAGTGATCTCAGCTGGCGGATGTACTGCAGTGTCCCAGTGATCCCTGGTGGGTGCTTGTACTGACTGCAGTGTCCCAGTGATCTCTGCTGGCTGATGTACTGACTGCAGTGGCCCAGTGATCTCCGCTGGGTGGCTATACTGACTGCAGTGTCCCAGTGATCTCTGCTGGGTGTGTGTACTGACTGCAATGACCCAGTGATCTCTGCTGGCTGATGTAAAGACTGCAGTGTTCCAGTGATCTCTGCTGGCTGATGTACTGACTGCAGTGTCCCAGTGATCACTGCTGGGTGCCTGTACTGACTGCAGTGTCCCAGTGATCTCTGCTGGCGGATGTACTGACTGCAGTGTCCCAGTAATTTCTATTGGGTGCCTGGACTGACTGCAGTGTCCCAGTAATCTCTGCTGGCTGATGAATTGATTGCAGCGTCCCAGTGATCTCTGCTGGGTGGCTATACTGACTGCAGTGACCCAGTGATCTCTGCTGGATGATGTACTGACTGCAGTGTCCCAGTGATCTCTGCTGGGTGATGTACTGACTGCAGTGTTCCAGTGATCCCTGCTGGGTGCCTGTACTGACTGCAGTGTCCCAGTGATCTCTGCTGGGTGATGTACTGACTGCAGTGTTCCAGTGATCCCTGCTGGGTGCCTGTACTGACTGCAGTGACCCAGTGATCTCTGCTGGCTGATGTACTGATTGCAGTGTCCCAGTGATCTCTGCTGGGTGATGAACTGACTGCAGTGTTCCAGTGATCCCTGCTGGGTGCCTGTACTGACTGCAGTGTCCCAGAGATCTCTGCTGGCGGATGTACTGCAGTTTCCCAGTGATCTCTGCAGGCTGATGTACTGACTGCAGTGTCCCAGTGACCTCTGCTGGGTGTCTGTACTGACTGCAATGTGGCAGTGTTCTCTGCTGGCTGATGTACTGCCTGCAGTGTCCCAGTGATCTCTGCTGGGTGACTGTACTGACAGCAGTGTCCCGGTGATCTCTGCTTGGTGTATATACTGACTGCAGTGTCCCAGTGATCTCTGCTGGGTGTCTGTACTGACTGCAGTGTCCCAGTGATCTCAGCTGGCGGATGTACTGCAGTGTCCCAGTGATCCCTGGTGGGTGCTTGTACTGACTGCAGTGTCCCAGTGATCTCTGCTGGCTGATGTACTGACTGCAGTGGCCCAGTGATCTCCGCTGGGTGGCTATACTGACTGCAGTGTCCCAGTGATCTCTGCTGGGTGTGTGTACTGATTGCAGTGACCCAGTGATCTCTGCTGGCTGATGTAAAGACTGCAGTGTTCCAGTGATCTCTGCTGGCTGATGTACTGACTGCAGTGTCCCAGTGATCACTGCTGGGTGCCTGTACTGACTGCAGTGTCCCAGTGATCTCTGCTGGCGGATGTACTGACTGCATTGTCCCAGTAATTTCTATAGGGTGCCTGGACTGACTGCAGTGTCCCAGTAATCTCTGTTGGCTGATGAATTGATTGCAGCGTCCCAGTGATCTCTGCTGGGTGGCTATACTGACTGCAGTGTCCCAGTGATCTCTGCTGGCTGATTTACTGATTGCAGTGTCCCAGTGATCTCTGCTGGGTGATGTACTGACTGCAGTGTCCCAGTGGTCTCTGCTGAGTGCCTGTACTGACTGTACTGTCCCAGTGATCTCTGCTGGCTGATGTACTGACTGCAGTGTCCCAGTGATCTCTGCTGGGTGTCTGTACTGACTGCAGTGTCCCAGTGATCTCTGCTGGGTGCCCGTGCTGACTTCAGTGTCTCAGTGATCTCTGCTGGGTGCCATTACTGACTGCAGTGTTCCAGTGATCTCTGCTGGGTGGCTGCACTGACTGCAGTGTCCCAGTGATCTCTGCTCGGTGATGTGACTGACTGCAGTGTTCCAGTGATCTCTGCTGGGTGCCTCTAATGACTGCAGTGTCCCAGTGATCGTTGCTGGCTGATGTACTGACTGCATTGTCCCAGTAATCTCTGCAGGGTGATGTACTGACTGCAGTATCCCAGTGATCTCTGTTGGGGGGCTGTACTGACTGCAGTGTCCCAGTGATCTCTGCTGGGTGTCAGTACTGACTGCAGTGTCCCAGTGATCTTTGCTGGGTGCCATTACTGACTGCAGTGTCCCAGTGATCTCTGCTCGGTGATGTGACTGACTGCAGTGTCCTAGCAATCTCTGCTGTATACCTGCAGTGTCCCAGTGATCTCTGCTGGATGCCTGAACTGACTGCACTGTCCCAGCAATCTCTGCTGTGTGCCTGTACTGACTGCAGTGTCCCAGTATTATCTGCTGGGTGCCTGTACTGACTGCAGTGTCACAGTGAACTCTGCTGGGTGCCTGTACTGACTGCAGTGTCCCAGTGATCTCTGCTGGCTGATGTACTGATTGCAGTGTCCCAGTGATCTCTGCTGAGTGCCTGTAATGACTGCAGTGTTCCAGTGATCGCTGCTGGCTGATGTGCTCACTGCAGTGTCCTAGTAATCTCTGCAGGGTGATGTACTGACTGCAGGGGCCCAGTGATCTCTGTTGGGGGTCTTCACTGACTGCAGTGTCCCAGTGATCTCTGCTGGGTGTCTGTACTGACTGCAGTGTCCCAGTGATCTCTGCTGGGTGCCCGTGCTGACTTCAGTGTCTCAGTGATCTCTGCTGGGTGCCTGTACAGACTGCAGAGTCCCAGTGATCTCTGCTGTGTGCCTGTAATGACTGCAGTGTCCCAGTGATCGCTGCTGGCTGATGTGCTGACTGCAGTGTCCTAGTAATCTCTGCAGGGTGATGTACTGACTGCAGGGGCCCAGTGATCTCTGTTGGGGGTCTTCACTGACTGCAGTGTCCCAGTGATCTCTGCTGGGTACCTCTATGGACTGCAGTGTCCCAGTGATCTCTGCTGGGTGCCAGTACTGACTGCAGTGTCCCAGTGATCTTTGCTGGGTGCCATTACTGACTGCAGTGTTCCAGTGATCTCTGCTGGGTGGCTGTACTGACTGCAGTGTCCCAGTGATCTCTGCTCGGTGATGTGACTGACTGCAGTGTTCCAGTGATCTCTGCTGGGTGCCTCTAATGACTGCAGTGTCCCAGTGATCGCTGCTGGCTGATGTACTGACTGCATTGTCCCAGTAATCTCTGCAGGGTGATGTACTGACTGCAGTATCCCAGTGATCTCTGTTGGGGGGCTGTACTGACTGCAGTGTCCCAGTGATCTCTGCTGGGTGTCAGTACTGACTGCAGTGTCCCAGTGATCTTTGCTGGGTGCCATTACTGACTGCAGTGTCCCAGTGATCTCTGCTCGGTGATGTGATTGACTGCAGTGTCCTAGCAATCTCTGCTGTATACCTGCAGTGTCCCAGTAATCTCTGCTGGGTGCCTGGACTGACTGCAGTGTCCCAGTGATCTCTGCTGGATGCCTGAACTGACTGCACTGTCCCAGCAATCTCTGCTGTGTGCCTGTACTGACTGCAGTGTCCCAGTATTATCTGCTGGGTGCCTGTACTGACTGCAGTGTCACAGTGAACTCTGCTGGGTGGCTGTACTGACTGCAGTGTCCCAGTGATCTCTGCTGGCTGATGTACTGATTGCAGTGTCCCAGTGATCTCTGCTGAGTGCCTGTAATGCCTGCAGTGTTCCAGTGATCTCTGCAGGGTGTCTGTACTGACTGCAGTGTCCCAGTGATCTCTGCTGGGTGGCTGTACTGACTGCAGTGTCCCAGTGATCTCTGCTCGGTGACGTGACTGACTGCAGTGTCCTAGCAATCTCTGCTGTGTACCTGTACTGACTGCAGTGTCCCAGTAATCTCTGCTGGGTGCCTGGACTGCCTGCACTGACCCAGCAATCTCTGCTGTGTGCCTGTACTGACTGCAGTGTCCCAGTAATATCTGCTGGGTGCCTGTACTGACTGCAGTGTCCCAGTGAACTCTGCTGGGTGGCTGTACTGACTGCAGTGTCCCAGTGATCTCTGCTCGGTGATGTGACTGACTGCAGTGTTCCAGTGATCTCTGCTGGGTGCCTGTAATGACTGCAGTGTCCCAGTGAACTCTGTTGGGGGGCTGTACTGACTGCAGTGTCCCGGTGATCTCTGCTGGGTGGCTGTACTGACTGCAGTGTCCCAGTGATCTCTGCTGGCTGATGTACTGATTGCAGTGTCCTAGTGATCTCTGCTGGGTGCCTGTAATGACTGCAGTGTTCCAGTGATGTCTGCTGGGTGTCTGTACTGACTGCAGTGTCCCAGTGATCTCTGCTGGGTGCCCGTGCTGACTTCAGTGTCTCAGTGATCTCTGCTGGGTGCCTGTACAGACTGCAGAGTCCCAGTGATCTCTGCTGTGTGCCTGTAATGACTGCAGTGTCCCAGTGATCGCTGCTGGCTGATGTGCTGACTGCAGTGTCCTAGTAATCTCTGCAGGGTGATGTACTGACTGCAGGGGCCCAGTGATCTCTGTTGGGGGTCTTCACTGACTGCAGTGTCCCAGTGATCTCTGCTGGGTACCTCTATGGACTGCAGTGTCCCAGTAATCTCTGCTGGGTGCCAGTACTGACTGCAGTGTCCCAGTGATCTTTGCTGGGTGCCATTACTGACTGCAGTGTTCCAGTGATCTCTGCTGGGTGGCTGTACTGACTGCAGTGTCCCAGTGATCTCTGCTCGGTGATGTGACTGACTGCAGTGTTCCAGTGATCTCTGCTGGGTGCCTCTAATGACTGCAGTGTCCCAGTGATCGCTGCTGGCTGATGTACTGACTGCATTGTCCCAGTAATCTCTGCTGGGTGTCAGTACTGACTGCAGTGTCCCAGTGATCTTTGCTGGGTGCCATTACTGACTGCAGTGTCACAGTGATCTCTGCTCGGTGATGTGATTGACTGCAGTGTCCTAGCAATCTCTGCTGTATACCTGCAGTGTCCCAGTAATCTCTGCTGGGTGCCTGGACTGACTGCAGTGTCCCAGTGATCTCTGCTGGATGCCTGAACTGACTGCACTGTCCCAGCAATCTCTGCTGTGTGCCTGTACTGACTGCAGTGTCCCAGTATTATCTGCTGGGTGCCTGTACTGACTGCAGTGTCACAGTGAACTCTGCTGGGTGGCTGTACTGACTGCAGTGTCCCAGTGATCTCTGCTCGGTGATGTACTGATTGCAGTGTCCCAGTGATCTCTGCTGAGTGCCTGTAATGACTGCAGTGTTCCAGTGATCTCTGCAGGGTGTCTGTACTGACTGCAGTGTCCCAGTGATCTCTGCTGGGTGGCTGTACTGACTGCAGTGTCCCAGTGATCTCTGCTCGGTGACGTGACTGACTGCAGTGTCCTAGCAATCTCTGCTGTGTACCTGTACTGACTGCAGTGTCCCAGTAATCTCTGCTGGGTGCCTGGACTGACTGCACTGACCCAGCAATCTCTGCTGTGTGCCTGTACTGACTGCAGTGTCCCAGTAATATCTGCTGGGTGCCTGTACTGACTGCAGTGTCCCAGTGAACTCTGCTGGGTGGCTGTACTGACTGCAGTGTCCCAGTGATCTCTGCTCGGTGATGTGACTGACTGCAGTGTTCCAGTGATCTCTGCTGGGTGCCTGTAAGGACTGCAGTGTCCCAGTGAACACTGTTGGGGGGCTGTACTGACTGCAGTGTCCCAGTGATCTCTGCTGGGTGGCTGTACTGACTGCAGTGTCCCAGTGATCTCTGCTGGCTGATGTACTGATTGCAGTGTCCTAGTGATCTCTGCTGGGTGCCTGTAATGACTGCAGTGTTCCAGTGATGTCTGCTGGGTGTCTGTACTGACTGCAGTGTCCCAGTGATCTCTGCTGGGTGATGTACTGTCTACAGTGTCCCAGTGATCCCTGCTGGGTGCCTGTACAGACTGCAGTGTCCCAGTGATCTCTGCTGGGTGGCTGTACTGACTGCAGTGTCCCAGTAATCTCTGCTGGCTGATGTACTGACTGCAGTGTCCCAGTGATCTCTGCTGGGTGATGTACTGACTGCAGTGTCCCAGTGATCTCTGCTGAGTGCCTGTACGGACTGTACTGTCCCAGTGATCTCTGCTGGGTGGCTGTACTGACTGCAGTGTCCTAGTGATCTCTGCTGGCTGATGTACTGACTGCAGTGTTCCAGTGATCTCTGCTGGGTAGCTGTACTAACAGCAGTGTCCCAGTGATCTCTGCTGGGTGCCTGTACTGACTGCAGTGTCCCAGTGATGTCTGCTGGGTGCCTGAACTGACTGCACTGTCCCAGCAATCTCTGTTGTGTGCCTGTACTGACTGCAGCGTCCCAGTAATATCTGCTGGGTGCCTGTACTGACTGCAGTGTCCCAGTGAACTCTGCTGGGTGTCTGCACTGACTGCAGTGTCCCAGTGATCTCTGCTGGCTGATGTACTGACTGCAGTGTCCCAGTGATCTCTGCTGGGTGCCTGTACTGACTGCAGTGCCGCAGTGATCTCTGCTGGGTGGCTGTACTGACTGCAGTGTCCCAGTGATCTCTGCTGGGTGCCTGTAATGACTGCAGTGCTCCAGTGATCTCTGCTGGGTGTCTGTTCTGACTGCAGTGTCCCAGTGATCTCTGCTGGGTGATGTACTCTCTACAGTGTCCCAGTGATCCCTGCTGGGTGCCTGTACAGACTGCAGTGTCCCAGTGATCTCTGCTGGCAGATGTACTGCAGTGTCCCAGTGATCACTGCTGGCTGATGTCCCGACTGCTGTGTCCCAGTGATCTCTGCTGGCTGATGTACTGACTGCAGTGGCCCAGTGATCTCTGCTGGGTGCCTATACTGACTGCAGGTTCCCAGTGATCTCTGCGGCTGATGTACTGACTGCAGTGTTCCAGTGATCTCTGCTGTCTGATGTACTGACTGCAGTGTCCCAGTGATCTCTGCTGGGTGCCTGTACTGACTGCAGTGCCGCAGTGATCTCTGCTGGGTGGCTGTACTGACTGCAGTGTCCCAGTGATCTCTGCTGGCTGATGTACTGACTGCAGTGTCCCAGCGAACTCTGCTGTCTGATGTACTGACTGCAGTGTCCCAGTGATCTCTGCTGGCTGATGTACTGATTGCAGTGTCCCAGTGATCTCTGCTGGGTGCCTGTAATGACTGCAGTGTTCCAGTGATCTCTGCTGGGTGCCTGTACAGACTGCAGTGTCCCAGTGATCTCTGCTTTGTGTCTGTACTGACTGCAGTGTCCCAGTGATCTCTGCTGGGTGCCGGTACTGACTGCAGTGTCCCAATGATCTCCGCTGGGGGAATGTACTGCAGTGTCCCAGTGATCTCTACTGGCTGATGTACTGACTGCAGTGTCCCAGTGATCTCTTCTGAGTGTCTGTACTAACCGCAGTGTCCCAGTGATCTCTGCTGGGTCTCTGTACTGACTGCAGTGTCCCAGTGATCTCTGCTATCTGATGTACTGACTGCAGTGTTCCAGTGATCCCTGCTGGGTGCCTGTACTGACTGCAGTGTCACAGTGATCTCTGCTGGGGGATGTACTGCAGTGTCCCAGTGATCTCTGCTGGGTCTCTGTACTGACTGCAGTGTCCCAGTGATCTCTGCTATCTGATGTACTGACTGCAGTGTTCCAGAGATCCCTGCTGGGTGCCTGTACTGACTGCAGTGTCCCAGTGATCTCTGCTGGGGGATGTACTGCAGTGTCCCAGTGATCTCTGCTGGGTCTCTGTACTGACTGCAGTGTCCCAGTGATCTCTGCTGGCTGATGTACTGACTGTAGTGTCCCAGTGATCTCTGCTGGCTGATGTACTGACTGCAGTGTTCCAGTGATCTCTGCTGGGTGGCTATACTGAATGCAGTGTCCCAGTGATCCCTGCTGGGTGTCTGTACTGACTGCCGTGTCCCAGTGATCTCTGCTGGCGGATGTACTGCAGTGTCACAGTGATCTCTGCTGGCTGATGTACTGATTGCTGTGGCCCAATGATCTCTGCTGGGTGCCTGTACTGACTGCAGTGTCCCAGTGATCTCTGCTGGCTGATGTACCAACTGCAGTGTCCCAGTGATCTCTGCTGGGTGGCTGTACTGACTGCAGTATTCCAGTGATCTCGGCTGGGTGATATACAGACTGCAGTGTCCCAGTGATCTCTGCTGGGTGCCTGTACTGACTGCAGTGCCGCAGTGATCTCTGCTGGGTGTCTGTACTGACTGCGGAGCCCAGTGATCTCTGCTGGGCGCCTGTACTGACTGCAGTGTCCCAATGATCTCTGCTGGGTGGCTATACTGACTGCCGTGTCCCAGTGATCTCTGCTGGCGGATGTACTGCAGTGTCACAGTGATCTCTGCTGGCTGATGTACTGATTGCTGTGGCCCAGTGATCTCTGCTGGGTGCCTGTACTGACTGCAGTGTCCCAGTGATCTCTGCTGGCTGATGTACCAACTGCAGTGTCCCAGTGATCTCTGCTGGGTGCCTGTACTGACTGCAATGTGGCAGTGATCTCTGCTGGCTGATGTACTGACTGCAGTGTCCCAGTGATCTCTGCTGGGTGGCTGTACTGACAGCAGTGTCCCGGTGATCTCTGCTTGGTGTATATACTGACTGCAGTGTCCCAGTGATCTCTGCTGGGTGTCTGTACTGACTGCAGTGTCCCAGTGATCTCAGCTGGCGGATGTACTGCAGTGTCCCAGTGATCCCTGGTGGGTGCTTGTACTGACTGCAGTGTCCCAGTGATCTCTGCTGGCTGATGTACTGACTGCAGTGGCCCAGTGATCTCCGCTGGGTGGCTATACTGACTGCAGTGTCCCAGTGATCTCTGCTGGGTGTGTGTACTGATTGCAGTGACCCAGTGATCTCTGCTGGCTGATGTAAAGACTGCAGTGTTCCAGTGATCTCTGCTGGCTGATGTACTGACTGCAGTGTCCCAGTGATCACTGCTGGGTGCCTGTACTGACTGCAGTGTCCCAGTGATCTCTGCTGGTGGATGTACTGACTGCAGTGTCCCAGTAATTTCTATTGGGTGCCTGGACTGACTGCAGTGTCCCAGTATTATCTGCTGGGTGCCTGTACTGACTGCAGTGTCACAGTGAACTCTGCTGGGTGGCTGTACTGACTGCAGTGTCCCAGTATTATCTGCTGGGTGCCTGTACTGACTGCAGTGTCACAGTGAACTCTGCTGGGTGGCTGTACTGACTGCAGTGTCCCAGTGATCTCTGCTGGCTGATGTACTGATTGCAGTGTCCCAGTGATCTCTGCTGAGTGCCTGTAATGACTGCAGTGTTCCAGTGATCTCTGCAGGGTGTCTGTACTGACTGCAGTGTCCCAGTGATCTCTGCTGGGTGGCTGTACTGACTGCAGTGTCCCAGTGATCTCTGCTCGGTGACGTGACTGACTGCAGTGTCCTAGCAATCTCTGCTGTGTACCTGTACTGACTGCAGTGTCCCAGTAATCTCTGCTGGGTGCCTGGACTGACTGCACTGACCCAGCAATCTCTGCTGTGTGCCTGTACTGACTGCAGTGTCAAAGTAATATCTGCTGGGTGCCTGTACTGACTGCAGTGTCCCAGTGAACTCTGCTGGGTGGCTGTACTGACTGCAGTGTCCCAGTGATCTCTGCTCGGTGATGTGACTGACTGCAGTGTCCTAGCAATCTCTGCTAAGTACCTGTACTGACTGCAGTGTCCCAGTGATCTCTGCTGGGTGCCTGAACTGACTGCACTGTCCCAGCAATCTCTGCTGTGTGCCTGTACTGACTGCAGTGTCCCAGTAATATCTGCTGGGTGCCTGTACTGACTGCAGTGTCCCAGTGAACTCTGCTGGGTGGCTGTACTGACTGCAGTGTCCCAGTGATCTCTGCTGGGTGGCTGTACTGACTGCAGTGTCCCAGTGATCTCTGCTGGCTGATGTACTGATTGCAGTGTCCCAGTGATCTCTGCTGGGTGCCTGTAATGACTGCAGTGTTCCAGTGATCTCTGCTGGGTGTCTGTACTGACTGCAGTGTCCCAGTGATCTCTGCTGGGTGATGTACTGTCTACAGTGTCCCAGTGATCCCTGCTGGGTGCCTGTACAGACTGCAGTGTCCCTGTGATCTCTGCTGGCAGATGTACTGCAGTGTCTCAGTGATCACTGCTGGCTGATGTCCCGACTGCAGTGGCCCAGTGGTCTCTGCTGGGTGCCTATATTGACTGCAGGTTCCCAGCAATCTCTGCGGCTGATGTACTGACTGCAGTGTTCCAGTGATCTCTGCTGTCTGATGTACTGACTGCAGTGTTCCAGTGATCCCTGCTGGGTGCCTGCAGTGTCCCAGTGATCTCTGCTGGGGGATGTACTGCAGTGTCCCAGTGATCTCTGCAGGCTGATGTACTGACTGCAGTGGACCAGCGATCACCGCTGAGTGGGTGTTCTGACTGCAGTGTCCCAGTGATCTCTGCTGGGTTCCTGTACTGTCTGCAGTGTCCCAGTGATCTCTGCTGACTGATGTACTGACTGTAGTGTCCCAGTGATCTCTGCTGGCTGATGTACTGACTGCAGTGTTCCAGTGATCTCTGCTGGGTGGGAATACTGACTGCAGTGTCCCAGTGATCCCTGCTGGGTGTCTGTACTGACTGCCGTGTCCCAGTGATCTCTGCTGGCGGATGTACTGCAGTGTCACAGTGATCTCTGCTGGCTGATGTACTGATTGCTGTGGCCCAATGATCTCTGCTGGGTGCCTGTACTGACTGCAGTGTCCCAGTGATCTCTGCTGGCTGATGTACCAACTGCAGTGTCCCAGTGATCTCTGCTGGGTGGCTGTACTGACTGCAGTATTCCAGTGATCTCGGCTGGGTGATATACAGACTGCAGTGTCCCAGTGATCTCTGCTGGGTGCCTGTACTGACTGCAGTGCCGCAGTGATCTCTGCTGGGTGGCTGTACTGACTGCAGTGTCCCAGTGATCTCTGCTGGCTGATGTACTGACTGCAGTTGCCCAGTGATCTCCGCTGGGTGGCTATACTGACTGCAGTGTCCGAGTGATCCCTGCTGGGTGTCTGTACTGACTGCCGTGTCCCAGTGATCTCTGCTGGCGGATGTACTGCAGTGTCACAGTGATCTCTGCTGGCTGATGTACTGATTGCTGTGGCCCAATGATCTCTGCTGGGTGCCTGTACTGACTGCAGTGTCCCAGTGATCTCTGCTGGCTGATGTACCAACTGCAGTGTCCCAGTGATCTCTGCTGGGTGGCTGTACTGACTGCAGTATTCCAGTGATCTCGGCTGGGTGATATACAGACTGCAGTGTCCCAGTGATCTCTGCTGGGTGCCGGTACTGACTGCAGTGTCCCAATGATCCCCGCTGGGGGAATGTACTGCAGTGACCCAATGATCTCTACTGGCTGATGTACTGACTGCAGTGTCCCAGTGATCTCTTCTGAGTGTCTGTACTAACTGCAGTGTCCCAGTGATCTCTGCTGGGTCTCTGTACTGACTGCAGTGTCCCAGTGATCTCTGCTATCTGATGTACTGACTGCAGTGTTCCAGTGATCTCTGCTGGGTGCCTGTACTGACTGCAGTGTCACAGTGATCTCTGCTGGGGGATGTACTGCAGTGTCCCAGTGATCTCTGCTGGGTCTCTGTACTGACTGCAGTGTCCCAGTGATCTCTGCTATCTGATGTACTGACTGCAGTGTTCCAGAGATCCCTGCTGGGTGCCTGTACTGACTGCAGTGTCCCAGTGATCTCTGCTGGGGGATGTACTGCAGTGTCCCAGTGATCTCTGCTGGGTCTCTGTACTGACTGCAGTGTCCCAGTGATCTCTGCTATCTGATGTACTGACTGCAGTGTTCCAGTGATCCCTGCTGGGTGCCTGCAGTGTCCCAGTGATCTCTGCTGGGGGATGTACTGCAGTGTCCCAGTGATCTCTGCAGGCTGATGTACTGACTGCAGTGGACCAGCGATCACCGCTGAGTGGGTGTTCTGACTGCAGTGTCCCAGTGATCTCTGCTGGGTTCCTGTACTGTCTGCAGTGTCCCAGTGATCTCTGCTGACTGATGTACTGACTGTAGTGTCCCAGTGATCTCTGCTGGCTGATGTACTGACTGCAGTGTTCCAGTGATCTCTGCTGGGTGGGAATACTGACTGCAGTGTCCCAGTGATCCCTGCTGGGTGTCTGTACTGACTGCCGTGTCCCAGTGATCTCTGCTGGCGGATGTACTGCAGTGTCACAGTGATCTCTGCTGGCTGATGTACTGATTGCTGTGGCCCAATGATCACTGCTGGGTGCCTGTACTGACTGCAGTGTCCCAGTGATCTCTGCTGGCTGATGTACCAACTGCAGTGTCCCAGTGATCTCTGCTGGGTGGCTGTACTGACTGCAGTATTCCAGTGATCTCGGCTGGGTGATATACAGACTGCAGTGTCCCAGTGATCTCTGCTGGGTGCCTGTACTGACTGCAGTGCCGCAGTGATCTCTGCTGGGTGGCTGTACTGACTGCAGTGTCCCAGTGATCTCTGCTGGCTGATGTACTGACTGCAGTTGCCCAGTGATCTCCGCTGGGTGGCTATACTGACTGCAGTGTCCGAGTGATCCCTGCTGGGTGTCTGTACTGACTGCCGTGTCCCAGTGATCTCTGCTGGCGGATGTACTGCAGTGTCACAGTGATCTCTGCTGGCTGATGTACTGATTGCTGTGGCCCAATGATCTCTGCTGGGTGCCTGTACTGACTGCAGTGTCCCAGTGATCTCTGCTGGCTGATGTACCAACTGCAGTGTCCCAGTGATCTCTGCTGGGTGGCTGTACTGACTGCAGTATTCCAGTGATCTCGGCTGGGTGATATACAGACTGCAGTGTCCCAGTGATCTCTGCTGGGTGCCTGTACTGACTGCAGTGTCCCAATGATCTCCGCTGGGGGAATGTACTGCAGTGTCCCAGTGATATCTGCTGGCTGATGTACTGACTGCAGTGTCCCAGTGATCTCTGCTGAGTGTCTGTACTAACTGCAGTGTCCCAGTGATCTCTGCTATCTGATCTACTGACTGCAGTGTTCCAGTGATCCCTGCTGGGTGCCTGTACTGACTGCAGTGTCACAGTGATCTCTGCTGAGTGTCTGTACTAACTGCAGTGTCCCAGTGATCTCTGCTGGGTCTCTGTACTGACTGCAGTGTCCCAGTGATCTCTGCTATCTGATGTACTGACTGCAGTGTTCCAGTGATCCCTGCTGGGTGCCTGTCCTGACTGCAGTGTCACAGTGATCTCTGCTGAGGGATGTACTGCAGTGTCCCAGTGATCTCTGCTGGGTCTCTGTACTGACTGCAGTGTCCCAGTGATCTCTGCTATCTGATGTACTGACTGCAGTGTTCCAGTGATCCCTGCTGGGTGCCTGTACTGACTGCAGTGTCCCAGTGATCTCTGCTGGGGGATGTACTGCAGTGTCCCAGTGATCTCTGCTGGGTCTCTGTACTGACTGCAGTGTCCCAGTGATCTCTGCTATCTGATGTACTGACTACAGTGTTCCAGTGATCCCTGCTGGGTGCCTGTACTGACTGCAGTGTCCCAGTGATCTCTGCTGGGGGATGTACTGCAGTGTCCCAGTGATCTCTGCTGGGTCTCTGTACTAACTGCAGTGTCCCAGTGATCTGTGCTGGGTCTCTGTACTGACTGCAGTGTCCCAGTGATCTCTGCTATCTGATGTACTGACTGCAGTGTTCCAGTGATCCCTGCTGGGTGCCTGTACTGACTGCAGTGTCCCAGTGATCTCTGCTGGGGGATCTACTGCAGTGTCCCAGTGATCTCTGCAGGCTGATATACTGACGGCAGTGGACCAGCGATCACCGCTGAGTGGCTGTACTGACTGCAGTGTCCCAGTGATCTCCGCTGGGTTCCTGTACTGTCTGTAGTGTCCCAGTGATCTCTGCTGGCTGATGTACTGACTGCAGTGTCCCAGTGATATCCGCTGGCGGATGTACTGCAGTGTCACAGTGATCTCTGCTGGCTGATGTACTGATTGCTGTGGCCCAGTGAGCTCCGCTGGGTGGCTGTACTGACTGCAGTGTCCCAGTGATCTCCGCTGGCGGATGTACTGCAGTGTCACAGTGATCTCTGCTGGCTGATGTACTGATTGCTGTGGCCCAGTGAGCTCCGCTGGGTGGCTGTACTGACTGCAGTGTCCCAGTGATTTCTGCTGGGTGCCTGTACTGACCGCAGTGTCCCAGTGATCTCTGCTGGCTGATGTACTGACTGCAGTGTCCCAGTGATCTCTGCTGGCTGATGTACTGACTGCAGTGTCCCTGTAATCTCTATTGAGTGCCTGTACTGACTGCAGTGTCCCAGTGATCTCTGCTGGCTGATGTACTGATTGCTGTGGCCCAGTGAACTCTGCTGGGTGGCTGTACTGACTGCAGTGTCCCAGTGATTTCCGCTAGGTGCCTGTACTGACTGCAGTGTCCCAGTGATTTCTGCTGGCTGATTTACTGACTGCAGTGTCCCAGTGATCTCTATTGAGTGCCTGGACTGACTGCCGTGTCCCAGTGATCTCTGCTGGCTGATGTACTGATTGCAGTGGCCCAGTGATCTCTTTTGGGTGCCTGTACTGACTGCAGTGTCCCAGTGATCTCTGCTGGCTGATGTACTGATTGCAGTGGCCCAGTGATCTCTATTGAGTGCCTGGACTGACTGCCGTGTCCCAGTGATCTCTGCTGGCTGATGTACTGATTGCAGTGGCCCAGTGATCTCTATTGGGTGCCTGTACTGACTGCAGTGTCCCAGTGATCTCTGCTGGCTGATGTACTGATTGCAGTGGCCCAGTAATCTCTATTGGGTGCCTGTACTGACTGCAGTGTCCCAGTGATCTCTGCTGGCTGATGTACTGATTGCAGTGGCCCAGTGATCTCTATTGGGTGCCTGTACTGACTGCAGTGTCCCAGTGATCTCTGCTGGCTGATGTACTGACTTCAGTGTTCCAGTGATCTCTGCTGCGTGATATATAGACTGCAGTGTCCCAATGATCTCTGCTATCTGATGTACTGACTGCAGTGTTCCAGTGATCCCTGCTGGGTGCCTGTACTGACTGCAGTGTCCCAGTGATCTCTGCTGGCTGATGTACTGATTGCAGTGTCCCATTGATCTCTGCTGGGTGGCCCGACAGACTGCAGTGTCCCAGTGATCTCTGCTGGCTGATGTACCAACTGCAGTGTCCCAGTGATCTCTGCTGGGTGGCTGTACTGACTGCAGTATTCCAGTGATCTCGGCTGGGTGATATACAGACTGCAGTGTCCCAGTGTTCTCTGCTGGGTGCCTGTACTGACTGCAGTGTCCCAATGATCTCCGCTGGGGGAATGTACTGCAGTGTCCCAGTGATCTCTGCTGGCTGATATACTGACTGCAGTGTCCCAGTGATCTCTGCTGAGTGCCTGTAATGACTGCAGTGTCACAGTGATCTCTGCTGAGTGTCTGTACTAACTGCAGTGTCCCAGTGATCTCTGCTGGGTGTCTGTACTGACTGCAGTGTCCCAGTGATATCTGCTATCTGATGTACTGACTGCAGTGTTCCAGTGATCCCTGCTGGGTGCCTATCCTGACTGCAGTGTCACAGTGATCTCTGCTGAGGGATGTACTGCAGTGTCCCAGTGATCTCTGCTGGGTCTCTGTACTGACTGCAGTGTCCCAGTGATCTCTGCTATCTGATCTACTGACTGCAGTGTTCCAGTGATCCCTGCTGGGTGCCTGTACTGACTGCAGTGTCCCAGTGATCTCTGCTGGGGGATGTACTGCAGTATCCCAGTGATCTCTGCTGGGTCTCTGTACTGACTGCAGTGTCCCAGTGATCTCTGCTATCTGATGTACTGACTGCAGTGTTCCAGTGATCCCTGCTGGGTGCCTGTACTGACTGCAGTGTCCCAGTGATCTCTGCTGGGGGATGTACTGCAGTGTCCCAGTGATCTCTGCAGGCTGATATACTGACGGCAGTGGACCAGCGATCACCGCTGAGTGGCTGTACTGACTGCAGTGTCCCAGTGATCTCTGCTGGGTGCCTGTACTGACCGCAGTGTCCCAGTGATTTCTGCTGGCTGATTTACTGACTGCAGTGTCCCAGTGATCTCTGCTGGCTGATGTACTGATTGCAGTGGCCCAGTGATCTCTATTGGGTGCCTGTACTGACTGCAGTGTCCCAGTGATCTCTGCTGGCTGATGTACTGATTGCAGTGTCCCAGTGATCTCTATTGGGTGCCTGTACTGACTGCAGTGTCCCAGTGATCTCTGCTGGCTGATCTACTGACTTCAGTGTTCCAGTGATCTCTGCTGCGTGATATATAGACTGCAGTGTCCCAATGATCTCTGCTATCTGATGTACTGACTGCAGTGTTTCAGTGATCCCTGCTGGGTGCCTGTACTGACTGCAGTGTCCCAGTGATCTCTGCTGGCTGATGTACCAACTGCAGTGTCCCAGTGATCTCTGCTGGGTGGCTGTACTGACTGCAGTATTCCAGTGATCTCGGCTGGGTGATATACAGACTGCAGTGTCCCAGTGATCTCTGCTGGGTGCCTGTACTGACTGCAGTGTCCCAATGATCTCCGCTGGGGGAATGTACTGCAGTGTCCCAGTGATATCTGCTGGCTGATGTACTGACTGCAGTGTCCCAGTGATCTCTGCTGAGTGTCTGTACTAACTGCAGTGTCCCAGTGATCTCTGCTATCTGATCTACTGACTGCAGTGTTCCAGTGATCCCTGCTGGGTGCCTGTACTGACTGCAGTGTCACAGTGATCTCTGCTGAGTGTCTGTACTAACTGCAGTGTCCCAGTGATCTCTGCTGGGTCTCTGTACTGACTGCAGTGTCCCAGTGATCTCTGCTATCTGATGTACTGACTGCAGTGTTCCAGTGATCCCTGCTGGGTGCCTGTCCTGACTGCAGTGTCACAGTGATCTCTGCTGAGGGATGTACTGCAGTGTCCCAGTGATCTCTGCTGGGTCTCTGTACTGACTGCAGTGTCCCAGTGATCTCTGCTATCTGATGTACTGACTGCAGTGTTCCAGTGATCCCTGCTGGGTGCCTGTACTGACTGCAGTGTCCCAGTGATCTCTGCTGGGGGATGTACTGCAGTGTCCCAGTGATCTCTGCTGGGTCTCTGTACTGACTGCAGTGTCCCAGTGATCTCTGCTATCTGATGTACTGACTACAGTGTTCCAGTGATCCCTGCTGGGTGCCTGTACTGACTGCAGTGTCCCAGTGATCTCTGCTGGGGGATGTACTGCAGTGTCCCAGTGATCTCTGCTGGGTCTCTGTACTAACTGCAGTGTCCCAGTGATCTGTGCTGGGTCTCTGTACTGACTGCAGTGTCCCAGTGATCTCTGCTATCTGATGTACTGACTGCAGTGTTCCAGTGATCCCTGCTGGGTGCCTGTACTGACTGCAGTGTCCCAGTGATCTCTGCTGGGGGATCTACTGCAGTGTCCCAGTGATCTCTGCAGGCTGATATACTGACGGCAGTGGACCAGCGATCACCGCTGAGTGGCTGTACTGACTGCAGTGTCCCAGTGATCTCCGCTGGGTTCCTGTACTGTCTGTAGTGTCCCAGTGATCTCTGCTGGCTGATGTACTGACTGCAGTGTCCCAGTGATATCCGCTGGCGGATGTACTGCAGTGTCACAGTGATCTCTGCTGGCTGATGTACTGATTGCTGTGGCCCAGTGAGCTCCGCTGGGTGGCTGTACTGACTGCAGTGTCCCAGTGATCTCCGCTGGCGGATGTACTGCAGTGTCACAGTGATCTCTGCTGGCTGATGTACTGATTGCTGTGGCCCAGTGAGCTCCGCTGGGTGGCTGTACTGACTGCAGTGTCCCAGTGATTTCTGCTGGGTGCCTGTACTGACCGCAGTGTCCCAGTGATCTCTGCTGGCTGATGTACTGACTGCAGTGTCCCAGTGATCTCTGCTGGCTGATGTACTGACTGCAGTGTCCCTGTAATCTCTATTGAGTGCCTGTACTGACTGCAGTGTCCCAGTGATCTCTGCTGGCTGATGTACTGATTGCTGTGGCCCAGTGAACTCTGCTGGGTGGCTGTACTGACTGCAGTGTCCCAGTGATTTCCGCTAGGTGCCTGTACTGACTGCAGTGTCCCAGTGATTTCTGCTGGCTGATTTACTGACTGCAGTGTCCCAGTGATCTCTATTGAGTGCCTGGACTGACTGCCGTGTCCCAGTGATCTCTGCTGGCTGATGTACTGATTGCAGTGGCCCAGTGATCTCTTTTGGGTGCCTGTACTGACTGCAGTGTCCCAGTGATCTCTGCTGGCTGATGTACTGATTGCAGTGGCCCAGTGATCTCTATTGAGTGCCTGGACTGACTGCCGTGTCCCAGTGATCTCTGCTGGCTGATGTACTGATTGCAGTGGCCCAGTGATCTCTATTGGGTGCCTGTACTGACTGCAGTGTCCCAGTGATCTCTGCTGGCTGATGTACTGATTGCAGTGGCCCAGTAATCTCTATTGGGTGCCTGTACTGACTGCAGTGTCCCAGTGATCTCTGCTGGCTGATGTACTGATTGCAGTGGCCCAGTGATCTCTATTGGGTGCCTGTACTGACTGCAGTGTCCCAGTGATCTCTGCTGGCTGATGTACTGACTTCAGTGTTCCAGTGATCTCTGCTGCGTGATATATAGACTGCAGTGTCCCAATGATCTCTGCTATCTGATGTACTGACTGCAGTGTTCCAGTGATCCCTGCTGGGTGCCTGTACTGACTGCAGTGTCCCAGTGATCTCTGCTGGCTGATGTACTGATTGCAGTGTCCCATTGATCTCTGCTGGGTGGCCCGACAGACTGCAGTGTCCCAGTGATCTCTGCTGGCTGATGTACCAACTGCAGTGTCCCAGTGATCTCTGCTGGGTGGCTGTACTGACTGCAGTATTCCAGTGATCTCGGCTGGGTGATATACAGACTGCAGTGTCCCAGTGTTCTCTGCTGGGTGCCTGTACTGACTGCAGTGTCCCAATGATCTCCGCTGGGGGAATGTACTGCAGTGTCCCAGTGATCTCTGCTGGCTGATATACTGACTGCAGTGTCCCAGTGATCTCTGCTGAGTGCCTGTAATGACTGCAGTGTCACAGTGATCTCTGCTGAGTGTCTGTACTAACTGCAGTGTCCCAGTGATCTCTGCTGGGTGTCTGTACTGACTGCAGTGTCCCAGTGATATCTGCTATCTGATGTACTGACTGCAGTGTTCCAGTGATCCCTGCTGGGTGCCTATCCTGACTGCAGTGTCACAGTGATCTCTGCTGAGGGATGTACTGCAGTGTCCCAGTGATCTCTGCTGGGTCTCTGTACTGACTGCAGTGTCCCAGTGATCTCTGCTATCTGATCTACTGACTGCAGTGTTCCAGTGATCCCTGCTGGGTGCCTGTACTGACTGCAGTGTCCCAGTGATCTCTGCTGGGGGATGTACTGCAGTATCCCAGTGATCTCTGCTGGGTCTCTGTACTGACTGCAGTGTCCCAGTGATCTCTGCTATCTGATGTACTGACTGCAGTGTTCCAGTGATCCCTGCTGGGTGCCTGTACTGACTGCAGTGTCCCAGTGATCTCTGCTGGGGGATGTACTGCAGTGTCCCAGTGATCTCTGCAGGCTGATATACTGACGGCAGTGGACCAGCGATCACCGCTGAGTGGCTGTACTGACTGCAGTGTCCCAGTGATCTCTGCTGGGTGCCTGTACTGACCGCAGTGTCCCAGTGATTTCTGCTGGCTGATTTACTGACTGCAGTGTCCCAGTGATCTCTGCTGGCTGATGTACTGATTGCAGTGGCCCAGTGATCTCTATTGGGTGCCTGTACTGACTGCAGTGTCCCAGTGATCTCTGCTGGCTGATGTACTGATTGCAGTGTCCCAGTGATCTCTATTGGGTGCCTGTACTGACTGCAGTGTCCCAGTGATCTCTGCTGGCTGATCTACTGACTTCAGTGTTCCAGTGATCTCTGCTGCGTGATATATAGACTGCAGTGTCCCAATGATCTCTGCTATCTGATGTACTGACTGCAGTGTTTCAGTGATCCCTGCTGGGTGCCTGTACTGACTGCAGTGTCCCAGTGATCTCTGCTGGCTGATGTACTGATTGCAGTGTCCCATTGATCTCTGCTGGGTGGCTCTACAGACTGCAGTGTCCCAGTGATCTCTGCTGGGTGCCTGTACTGACAGCAGTGTCCCAGTGATCTCTGCTGGGTGGCGGTACTGACAGCAGTGTCCCAGTGATCTCTGCTGGGTGGCTGTACTGACATCAGTGTCCCAGTGATCTCTGCTTGGTGTCTGTACTGACTGCAGTGTCCCAGTGATCTCTGCTGGCTGATGTACTGACTGCCGTGTCCCAGTGATCTCTGCTGGCTGATGTACTGACTGCAGTTGCCCAGTGATCTCCGCTGGGTGGCTATACTGACTGCAGTGTCCCAGTGATCTCTGCTGGCGGATGTACTGCAGTGTCACAGTGATCTCTGCTGGGTGTCTGTACTTACTGCAGTATCCCAGTGATCTCTGCTGGGTGCCCGGACTGACTGCAGTGTCCCTGTGATCTCTGCTGGGTGCCTGTACAGAATGCCGAGTCCCAGTGATCTCTGCTGGCTGATGTGCCAACTGCAGTGTCCCAGTGATCACTGCTGGGTGTCTGTACTGACTGCGGTGTCCCAGTGATCTCTGCTGGGCGCCTGTACTGACTGCCGTGTCCCAGTGATCACTGCTGGCGGATGTACTGCAGTGTCCCAATGATCTCTGCTGGCTGATGTACTGATTGCTGTGGCCCAGTGATCTCTGCTGACTGATGTACCAACTGCAGTGTCCCAGTGATCTCTGCTGGGTGCTTGTACTGACTACAATGTGGCAGTGATCTCTGCTGGCTGATGTACTGACTGCAGTGTCCCAGTGATCTCGGCTGGCGGATATACTGACTGCAGTGTCCCAGTAATCTCTGCTGGGCGCCTGTACCAACTGCAGTGTCCCAGTGATCTCTGCTGGGTGCCTGTACTGACTGCAATGTGGCAGTGATCTCTGCTGGCGGATGTACTGACTGCAGTGTCCCAGTAATCTCTGCTGGCTGATGTAATGATTGCAGTGTCCCTGTGATCTCTGCTGGGTGATGTACTGACTGCAGTGTCCCAGTGATCTCTGCTGGGTGTCTGTACTGACTGCAGTGTCCCAATGATCTCTGCTGGCGGATGTACTGACAGCAGTGTTCCAGTGATCTCTGCTGGGTGACATACTGACTGCCGTGTCCCAGTGATCTCTGTTGGGTGCCTGTACTGTCTGTAGCGTCCCAGTGATCTCTGCTGGGTGCCTGTACTGTCTGTAGTGTCCAGTGATCTCTGCTGGCTGATGTACTGACTGCAGTGTCCAGTGATCCCTGCTGGGTTCCTGAACTGACTGCAGTGTCCCAGTGATCTCTGCTGGCTGATGTATTGACTGCTGTGACCCAGTGATCTCTGCTGGGTGGTTGTACTGACTGCAGTGTTCCAGTGATCTCTGCTGGCTGATGTACTGACTGCAGTGTCCCAGTGATCTCTGCTGGGTCTCTGTACTGACTGAAGTGTCCCAGTGATCACTGCTGGGCCTCTGTACTGACTGCAGTGTCCCAGTGATCTCTGCTATCTGAGGTACTGACTGCAGTGTTCCAGTGATCCCTGCTGGGTGCCTGTACTGACTGCAGTGTCCCAGTGATCTCTGCTGGCGGATGTACTGCAGTTTCCCAGTGATCTCTGCAGGCTGATGTACTGACTGCAGTGGACCAGCGATCACCGCTGAGTGGCTGTACTGACTGCAGTGTCCCAGTGATCTCTGCTGGGTGTCTGTACTGACTGCGGTGTCCCAGTGATCTCTGCTGGGTGCCTGTACTGACTGCAGTGTCCCAGTGATCTCTGCTGGCTGATGTACCAACTGCAGTGTCCCAGTGATCTCTGCTGGGTGCCTGTACTGACTGCAATGTGGCAGTGATCTCTGCTGGCTGATGTACTGACTGCAGTGTCCCAGTGATCTCTGCTGGGTGGCTGTACTGACAGCAGTGTCCCGGTGATCTCTGCTTGGTGTCTATACTGACTGCAGTGTCCCAGTGATCTCTGCTGGGTGTCTGTACTGACTGCAGTGTCCCAGTGATCTCAGCTGGCGGATGTACTGCAGTGTCCCAGTGATCCCTGGTGGGTGCCTGTACTGACTGCAGTGTCCCAGTGATCTCTGCTGGCTGATGTACTGACTGCAGTGGCCCAGTGATCTCCGCTGGGTGGCTATACTGACTGCAGTGTCCCAGTGATCTCTGCTGGGTATCTGTACTGACTGCAGTGACCCAGTGATCTCTGCTGGCTGATGTACAGACTGCAGTGTTCCAGTGATCTTTGCTGGCTGATGTACTGACTGCAGTGTCCCAGTGATCACTGCTGGGTGCCTGTACTGACAGCAGTGTCCCAGTGATCTCTGCTGGCTGATGTATTGATTGCAGCGTCCCAGTGATCTCTGCTGGGTGGCTATACTGACTGCAGTGTCCCAGTGATCTCTGCTGGCTGATGTACTGATTGCAGTGTCCCAGTGATCTCTGCTGGGTGATGTACTGACTGCAGTGTCCCAGTGGTCTCTGCTGAGTGCCTGTACTGACTGTACTGTCCCAGTGATCTCTGCTGGCTGATGTACTGACTGCAGTGTCCCAGTGATCTCTGCTGGGTGTCTGTACTGACTGCAGTGTCCCAGTGATCTCTGCTGGGTGCCCGTACTGACTTCAGTGTCTCAGTGATCTCTGCTGGGTGCCTGTACAGACTGCAGAGTCCCAGTGATCTCTGCTGGGTGCCATTACTGACTGCAGTGTTCCAGTGATCTTTGCTGGGTGCCATTACTGACTGCAGTGTTCCAGTGATCTCTGCTGGGTGGCTGTACTGACTGCAGTGTCCCAGTGATCTCTGCTGTGTGTCTGTACTGACTGCAGTGTCCCAGTGATCTCTGCTGGGTGCCTCTAATGACTGCAGTGTCCTAGTAATCTCTGCCGGGTGATGTACTGACTGCAGGGGCCCAGTGATCTCTGTTGGGGGGCTGCACTGACTGCAGTGTCCCAGTGATCTCTGCTGGGTGCCTCTAAGGACTGCAGTGTCCCAGTGATCTCTGCTGGGTGCCAGTACTGACTGCAGTGTCCCAGTGATCTTTGCTGGGTGCCAATACTGACTGCAGTGTCCCAGTGATCTCTGCTCGGTGATGTGACTGACTGCAGTGTCCTAGCAATCTCTGCTGTGTACCTGCAGTGTCCCAGTAATCTCTGCTGGTTGCCTGGACTGACTGCAGTGTCCCAGTGATCTCTGCTGGGTGCCTGGACTGACTGCACTGTCCCAGCAATCTCTGCTGTGTGACTGTACTGACTGCAGTGTCCCAGTATTAACTGCTGGGTGCCTGTACTGATTGCAGTGTCCCAGTGAACTCTGCTGGGTGGCTGTACTGACTGCAGTGTCCCAGTGATCTCTGCTGGCTGATGTACTGATTGCAGTGTCCCAGTGATCTCTGCTGAGTGCCTGTAATGACTGCAGTGTTCCAGTGATCTCTGCTGGGTGTCTGTACTGACTACAGTGTCCCAGTGATCTCTGCTGGGTGATGTACTGTCTACAGTGTCCCAGTGATCCCTGCTGGGTGCCTGTACAGACTGCAGTGTCCCAGTGATCTCTGCTGGCGGATGTACTGCAGTGTCCCAGTGATCACTGCTGGCTGATGTCCTGACTGCTGTGTCCCAGTGATCTCTGCTGGCTGATGTACTGACTGCATTGTCCCAGTAATCTCTGCAGGGTGATGTACTGACTGCAGTGTCCCAGTGATCACTGTTGGGGGGCTGTACTGACTGCAGTGTCCCAGTGATCTCTGCTGCGTGCCTGTAAGGACTGCAGTGTCCCAGTGATCTCTGCTGGGTGCCAGTACTGACTGCAGTGTCCCAGTGATCTTTGCTGGGTGCCATTACTGACTGCAGTGTTCCAGTGATCTCTGCTGGGTGGCTGTACTGACTGAATTGTTCCAGTGATCTCTGCTCGGTGATGTGACTGACTGCAGTGTCCTAGCAATCTCTGCTGTGTACCTGTACTGATTGCAGTGTCCCAGTAATCTCTGCTGGGTGCCTGGACTGACTGCACTGACCCAGCAATCTCTGCTGTGTGCCTGAACTGACTGCAGTGTCCCAGTAATATCTGCTGGGTGCCTGTACTGACTGCAGTGTCCCAGTGAACTCTGCTGGGTGGCTGTACTGACTGCAGTGTCTCAGTGATCTCTGCTCGGTGATGTGACTGACTGCAGTGTCCTAGCAATCTCTGCTATGTACCTGTACTGACTGCAGTGTCCCAGTGATCTCTGCTGGGTGCCTGAACTGACTGCACTGTCCCAGCAATCTCTGCTGTGTGCCTGTACTGACTGCAGTGTCCCAGTAATATCTGCTGGGTGCCTGTACTGACTGCAGTGTCCCAGTGATCTCTGCTGTGTGTCTGTACTGACTGCAGTGTCCCAGTGATCTCTGCTGGGTGCCTCTAATGACTGCAGTGTCCCAGTGATCGCTGCTGGCTGATGTGCTGACTGCAGTGTCCTAGTAATCTCTGCCGGGTGATGTACTGACTGCAGGGGCCCAGTGATCTCTGTTGGGGGGCTGCACTGACTGCAGTGTCCCAGTGATCTCTGCTGGGTGCCTCTAAGGACTGCAGTGTCCCAGTGATCTCTGCTGGGTGCCTCTAAGGACTGCAGTGTCCCAGTAATCTCTGCTGGGTGCCGGTACTGACTGCAGTGTCCCAGTGATCTTTGCTGGGTGCCATTACTGACTGCAGTGTCCCAGTGATCGCTGCTGGCTGATGTACTGACTGCAGTATCCCAGTGATCTCTGTTGGGGGGCTGTCCTGACTGCAGTGTCCCAGTGGTCTCTGCTGGGTGCCTGTAAGGACTGCAGTGTCCCAGTGATCTCTGCTGGGTGCCAGTACTGACTGCAGTGTCCCAGTGATCTTTGCTGGGTGCCATTACTGACTGCAGTGTCCCAGTGATCTCTGCTCAGTGATGTGACTGAACTGCATGGTCCTAGCAATCTCTGCTGTGTACCTGCAGTGTCCCAGTAATCTCTGCTGTGTGCCTGGACTGACTGCAGTGTCCCAGTGATCTCTGCTGCGTGCCTGGACTGACTGCACTGTCCCAGCAATCTCTGCTGTGTGACTGTACTGACTGCAGTGTCCCAGTATTAACTGCTGGGTGCCTGTACTGATTGCAGTGTCCCAGTGAACTCTGCTGGGTGGCTGTACTGACTGCAGTGTCCCAGTGATCTCTGCTGGCTGATGTACTGATTGCAGTGTCCCAGTGATCTCTGCTGAGTGCCTGTAATGACTGCAGTGTTCCAGTGATCTCTGCTGGGTGTCTGTACTGACTACAGTGTCCCAGTGATCTCTGCTGGGTGATGTACTGTCTACAGTGTCCCAGTGATCCCTGCTGGGTGCCTGTACAGACTGCAGTGTCCCAGTGATCTCTGCTGGCGGATGTACTGCAGTGTCCCAGTGATCACTGCTGGCTGATGTCCTGACTGCTGTGTCCCAGTGATCTCTGCTGGCTGATGTACTGACTGCATTGTCCCAGTAATCTCTGCAGGTTGATGTACTGACTGCAGTGTCCCAGTGATCTCTGTTGGGGGGCTGTACTGACTGCAGTGTCCCAGTGATCTCTGCTGGGTGCCTGTAAGGACTGCAGTGTCCCAGTGATCTCTGCTGGGTGCCAGTACTGACTGCAGTGTCCCAGTGATCTTTGCTGGGTGCCATTACTGACTGCAGTGTTCCAGTGATCTCTGCTGGGTGGCTGTACTGACTGCATTGTTCCAGTGATCTCTGCTCGGTGATGTGACTGACTGAAGTGTCCTAGCAATCTCTGCTGTGTACCTGTACTGATTGAAGTGTCCCAGTAATCTCTGCTGGGTGCCTGGACTGACTGCACTGACCCAGCAATCTCTGCTGTGTGCCTGTACTGACTGCAGTGTCCCAGTAATATCTGCTGGGTGCCTGTACTGACTGCAGTGTCCCAGTGAACTCTGCTGGGTGGCTGTACTGACTGCAGTGTCTCAGTGATCTCTGCTCGGTGATGTGACTGACTGCAGTGTCCTAGCAATCTCTGCTATGTACCTGTACTGACTGCAGTGTCCCAGTGATCTCTGCTGGGTGCCTGAACTGACTGCACTGTCCCAGCAATCTCTGCTGTGTGCCTGTACTGACTGCAGTGTCCCAGTGATCTCTGCTGGGTGCCTGTACTGACTGCAGTGTCCCAGTGAACTCTGCTGGGTGGCTGTACTGACTGCAGTGTCCCAGTGATCTCTGCTGGCTGATGTACTGACTGCAGTGTCCCAGTGAACTCTGCTGGGTGCCTGTAATGACTGCAGTGTTCCAGTGATCTCTGCTGGGTGTCTGTACTGACTGCAGTGTCCCAGTGATCTCTGCTGGGTGATGTACTGTCTACAGTGTCCCAGTGATCCCTGCTGGGTGCCTGTACAGACTGCAGTGTCCCAGTGATCTCTGCTGGCAGATGTACTGCAGTGTCCCAGTGATCACTGCTGGCTGATGTCCCGACTGCTGTGTCCCAGTGATCTCTGCTGGCTGATGTACTGACTGCAGTGGCCCAGTGATCTCTGCTGGGTGCCTATACTGACTGCAGGTTCCCAGCGATCTCTGCGGCTGATGTACTGACTGCAGTGTTCCAGTGATCTCTGCTGTCTGATGTACTGACTGCAGTGTCCCAGTGATCTCTGCTGGGTGCCTGTACTGACTGCAGTGCCGCAGTGATCTCTGCTGGGTGGCTGTACTGACTGCAGTGTCCCAGTGATCTCTGCTGGCTGATGTACTGACTGCAGTGTCCCAGCGAACTCTGCTGTCTGATGTACTGACTGCAGTGTCCCAGTGATCTCTGCTGGCGGATGTACTGACTGTAGTGTCACAGCGATCTCTGCTGGGTGCCTGTACTGACTGCAGTGTCACAGTGATCTCTGCTGGCTGATGTACTGATTGCAGTGTCCCAGTGATCTCTGCTGGGTGCCTGTAATGACTGCAGTGTTCCAGTGATCTCTGCTGGGTGTCTGTACTGACTGCAGTGTCCCAGTGACCTCTGCTGGGTGATGTACTGTCTACAGTGTCCCAGTGATCCCTGCTGGGTGCCTGTACAGACTGCAGTGTCCCAGTGATCTCTGCTTTGTGTCTGTACTGACTGCAGTGTCCCAGTGATCTCTGCTGGGTGCCGGTACTGACTGCAGTGTCCCAATGATCTCCGCTGGGGGAATATACTGCAGTGTCCCAGTGATCTCTGCTGGCTGATGTACTGACTGCAGTGTCCCAGTGATCTCTTCTGAGTGTCTGTACTAACTGCAGTGTCCCAGTGATCTCTGCTGGGTCTCTGTACTGACTGCAGTGTCCCAGTGATCTCTGCTATCTGATGTACTGACTGCAGTGTTCCAGTGATCCCTGCTGGGTGCCTGTACTGACTGCAGTGTCACAGTGATCTCTGCTGGGGGATGTACTGCAGTGTCCCAGTGATCTCTGCTGGGTCTCTGTACTGACTGCAGTGTCCCAGTGATCTCTGCTATCTGATGTACTGACTGCAGTGTTCCAGAGATCCCTGCTGGGTGCCTGTACTGACTGCAGTGTCCCAGTGATCTCTGCTGGGGGATGTACTGCAGTGTCCCAGTGATCTCTGC
This sequence comes from Chiloscyllium plagiosum, assembly GCF_037043375.1. Classification (NCBI taxonomy): domain Eukaryota; kingdom Metazoa; phylum Chordata; class Chondrichthyes; order Orectolobiformes; family Hemiscylliidae; genus Chiloscyllium; species Chiloscyllium plagiosum. The sequence continues at coordinate 100,225,250 of NW_028270150.1, forward strand.
TGGGTCTCTGTACTGACTGCAGTGTCCCAGTGATCTCTGCTATCTGATGTACTGACTGCAGTGTTCCAGTGATCCCTGCTGGGTACCTGCAGTGTCCCAGTGATCTCTGCTGGGGGATGTACTGCAGTGTCCCAGTGATCTCTGCAGGCTGATGTACTGACTGCAGTGGACCAGCGATCACCGCTGAGTGGGTGTACTGACTGCAGTGTCCCAGTGATCTCTGCTGGGTTCCTGTACTGTCTGCAGTGTCCCAGTGATCTCTGCTGGCTGATGTACTGACTGCAGTGTCTCAGTGATCTCTGCTGACTGATGTACTGCCGTTTCACAGTGATCTCTGCTGGCTGGTGTACTGACTGTAGTGTCCCAGTGATCTCTGCTGGCTGATGTACTGACTGCAGTTGCCCAGTGATCTCCGCTGGGTGGCTATACTGACTGCAGTGTCCCAGTGATCCCTGCTGGGTGTCTGTACTGACTGCCGGTCCCAGTAATCTCTGCTGGCGGATGTACTGCAGTGTCACAGTGATCTCTGCTGGCTGATGTACTGATTGCTGTGGCCCAATGATCTCTGCTGGGTGCCTGTACTGACTGCAGTGTCCCAGTGATCTCTGCTGGCTGATGTACCAACTGCAGTGTCCCAGTGATCTCTGCTGGGTGGCTGTACTGACTGCAGTATTCCAGTGATCTCGGCTGGGTGATATACAGACTGCAGTGTCCCAGTGATCTCTGCTGGGTGCCTGTACTGACTGCAGTGTCCCAATGATCTCCGCTGGGGGAATGTACTGCAGTGTCCCAGTGATATCTGCTGGCTGATGTACTGACTGCAGTGTCCCAGTGATCTCTGCTGAGTGTCTGTACTAACTGCAGTGTCCCAGTGATCTCTGCTGGGTCTCTGTACTAACTGCAGTGTCCCAGTGATCTCTGCTGGGTGTCTGTACTAACTGCAGTGTCCCAGTGATCTCTGCTGGGTCTCTGTACTGACTGCAGTGTTCCAGTGATCCCTGCTGGGTGCCTGTACTGACTGCAGTGTCACAGTGATCTCTGCTGAGTGTCTGTACTAACTGCAGTGTCCCAGTGATCTCTGCTGGGTCTCTGTACTGACTGCAGTGTCCCAGTGATCTCTGCTATCTGATGTACTGACTACAGTGTTCCAGTGATCCCTGCTGGGTGCCTGTCCTGACTGCAGTGTCACAGTGATCTCTGCTGAGGGATGTACTGCAGTGTCCCAGTGATCTCTGCTGGGTCTCTGTACTGACTGCAGTGTCCCAGTGATCTCTGCTATCTGATGTACTGACTGCAGTGTTCCAGTGATCCCTGCTGGGTGCCTGTACTGACTGCAGTGTCCCAGTGATCTCTGCTGGGGGATGTACTGCAGTATCCCAGTGATCTCTGCTGGGTCTCTGTACTGACTGCAGTGTCCCAGTGATCTCTGCTGGGGGTTGTACTGACTGCAGTGTTCCAGTGATCCCTGCTGGGTGCCTGTACTGACTGCAGTGTCCCAGTGATCTCTGCTGGGGGATGTACTGCAGTGTCCCAGTGATCTCTGCTGGGTCTCTGTACTAACTGCAGTGTCCCAGTGATCTGTGCTGGGTACTCTGTACTGACTGCAGTGTCCCAGTGATCTCTGCTATCTGATGTACTGACTGCAGTGTCCCAGTGATCCCTGCTGGGTGCCTGTACTGACTGCAGTGTCCCAGTGATCTCTGCTGGGGGATGTACTGCAGTGTCCCAGTGATCTCTGCAGGCTGATATACTGACGGCAGTGGACCAGCGATCACCGCTGAGTGGCTGTACTGACTGCAGTGTCCCAGTGATCTCCGCTGGGTTCCTGTACTGTCTGTAGTGTCCCAGTGATCTCTGCTGGCTGATGTACTGACTGCAGTGTCCCAGTGATCTCTGCTGGCGGATGTACTGCAGTGTCACAGTGATCTCTGCTGGCTGATGTACTGATTGCTGTGGCCCATTGAACTCCGCTGGGTGGCTGTACTGACTGCAGTGTCCCAGTGATTTCTGCTGGGTGCCTGTACTGACCGCAGTGTCCCAGTGATCTCTGCTGGCTGATTTACTGACTGCAGTGTCCCAGTGATCTCTGCTGGCTGATGTACTGACTGCAGTGTCCCAGTAATCTCTATTGAGTGCCTGGACTGACTGCCGTGTCCCAGTGATCTCTGCTGGCTGATGTACTGATTGCAGTGGCCCAGTGATCTCTATTGGGTGCCTGGACTGACTGCAGTGTCCCAGTGATCTCTGCTGGCTGATGTACTGACTTCAGTGTTCCAGTGATCTCTGCTGCGTGATATATAGACTGCAGTGTCCCAATGATCTCTGCTATCTGATGTACTGACTGCAGTGTTCCAGTGATCCCTGCTGGGTGCCTGTACTGACTGCAGTGTCCCAGTGATCTCTGCTGGCTGATGTACTGATTGCAGTGTCCCATTGATCTCTGCTGGGTTGCTGGACAGACTGCAGTGTCCCAGTGATCTCTGCTGGGTGCCTGTACTGACAGCAGTGTCCCAGTGATCTCTGCTGGGTGGCGGTACTGACAGCAGTGTCCCAGTGATCTCTGCTGGGTGGCTGTACTGACATCAGTGACCCAGTGATCTCTGCTGGCTGATGTACTGATTGCAGTGTCCCATTGATCTCTGCTGGGTGGCTGGAAAGACTGCAGTGTCCCAGTGATCTCTGCTGGGTGCCTGTACTGACAGCAGTGTCCCAGTGATCTCTGCTGGGTGGCGGTACTGACAGCAGTGTCCCAGTGATCTCTGCTGGGTGGCTGTACTGACATCAGTGTCCCAGTGATCTCTGCTGGGTGTCTGTACTGACTGCAGTGTCCCAGTGATCTCTGCTGGTGGATGTACTGCAGTGTCCCAGTGATCTCTGCTGGCTGATGTACTGACTGCCGTGTCCCAGTGATCTCTGCTGGCTGATGTACTGACTGCAGTTGCCCAGTTATCTCCGCTGGGTGGCCCTACTGACTGCAGTGTCCCAGTGATCTCTGCTGGCGGATGTACTGCAGTGTCACAGTGATCTCCGCTGGCTGATGTACTGATTGCTGTGACCCAGTGATCTTCGCTGGGTGGCTGTACTGACTGCAGTGTCCCAGTGATCTCTGCTGGGTGCCTGTAGTGACTGCAGTGTCCCAGTGATCTCTGCTGGCTGATGTACCAACTGCAGTGTCCCAGTGATCACTGCTGGGTGTCTGTACTGACTGCGGTGTCCCAGTGATCTCTGCTGGGCGCCTGTACTAACTGCAGTGTCCCAGTGATCTGTGCTGGGTCTCTGTACTGACTGCAGTGTCCCAGTCATCTCTGCTGGGTGCCTGTAGTGACTGCAGTGTCCCAGTGATCTCTGCTGGCTGATGTACCAACTGCAGTGTCCCAGTGATCACTGCTGGGTGTCTGTACTGACTGTGGTGTCCCAGTGATCTCTGCTGGGCGCCTGTGCTGACTGCCGTGTCCCAGTGATCACTGCTGGCGGATGTACTGCAGTGTCACAGTGATCTCTGCTGGGTGATGTACTGATTGCTGTGGCCCAGTGATCTCTGCTGGCTGATGTACCAACTGCAGTGTCCCAGTGATCTCTGCTGGGTGCCTGTACTGACTACAATGTGGCAGTGATCTCTGCTGGCTGATGTACTGACTGCAGTGTCCCAGTGATCTCTGCTGGGCGCCTGTACCAACTGCAGTGTCCCAGTGATCTCTGCTGGGTGCCTGTACTGACTGCAATGTGGCAGTGATCTCTGCTGGCGGATGTACTGACTGCAGTGTCCCAGTAATCACTGCTGGCTGATGTAATGATTGCAGTGTCCCTGTGATCTCTGCTGGGTGATGTACTGACTGCAGTGTCCCAGTGATCTCTGCTGGGTGCCTGTACAGACTGCAGTGTCCCAATGATCTCTGCTGGCGGATGTACTGACAGCAGTGTTCCAGTGATCTCTGCTGGGTGACATACTGACTGCCGTGTCCCAGTGATCTCTGTTGGGTGCCTGTACTGTCTGTAGCGTCCCAGTGATCTCTGCTGGGTGCCTGTACTGTCTGTAGCATCCCAGTGATCTCTGCTGGGTGCCTGTACTGTCTGTAGTGTCCAGTGATCTCTGCTGGCTGATGTACTGACTGCAGTGTCCAGTGATCCCTGCTGGGTTCCTGAACTGACTGCAGTGTCCCAGTGATCTCTGCTGGCTGATGTACTGACTGCTGTGACCCAGTGATCTCTGCTGGGTGGTTGTACTGACTGCAGTGTTCCAGTGATCTCTGCTGGCTGATGTACTGACTGCTGTGTCCCACTGATCTCTGCTGGGTCTCTGTACTGACTGAAATGTCCCAGTGATCTCTGCTGGGCCTCTGTACTGACTGCAGTGTCCCAGTGATCTCTGCTATCTGAGGTACTGACTGCAGTGTTCCAGTGATCCCTGCTGGGTGCCTGTACTGACTGCAATGTCCCAGTGATCTCTGCTGGCGGATGTACTGCAGTTTCCCAGTGATCTCTGCAGGCTGATGTACTGACTGCAGTGAACCAGCGATCACCGCTGAGTGGCTTTACTGTCTGCAGTGTCCCAGTGATCTCTGCTGGGTGTCTGTACTGACTGCGGTGTCCCAGTGATCTCTGCTGGGCGCCTGTACTGACTGCAGTGTCCCAGTGATCTCTGCTGGCTGATGTACCAACTGCAGTGTCCCAGTGATCTATGCTGGGTGCCTGTACTGACTGCAATGTGGCAGTGACCTCTGCTGGCTGATGTACTGACTGCAGTGTCCCAGTGATCTCTGCTGGGTGGCTGTACTGACAGCAGTGTCCCGGTGATCTCTGCTTGGTGTCTATACTGACTGCAGTGTCCCAGTGATCTCTGCTGGGTGTCTGTACTGACTGCAGTGTCCCAGTGATCTCAGCTGGCGGATGTACTGCAGTGTCCCAGTGATCCCTGGTGGGTGCTTGTACTGACTGCAGTGTCCCAGTGATCTCTGCTGGCTGATGTACTGACTGCAGTGGCCCAGTGATCTCCGCTGGGTGGCTATACTGACTGCAGTGTCCCAGTGATCTCTGCTGGGTGTGTGTACTGACTGCAGTGACCCAGTGATCTCTGCTGGGTGCCTGTACAGACTGCAGTGTCCCAGTGATCTCTGCTGGCTGATGTAAAGACTGCAGTGTTCCAGTGATCTCTGCTGGCTGATGTACTGACTGCAGTGTCCCAGTGATCACTGCTGGGTGCCTGTACAGACTGCAGTGTCCCAGTGATCTCTGCTGGCGGATGTACTGACTGCAGTGTCCCAGTAATTTCTATTGGGTGCCTGGACTGACTGCAGTGTCCCAGTAATCTCTGCTGGCTGATGAATTGATTGCAGCGTCCCAGTGATCTCTGCTGGGTGCCTGTACTGACTGCAATGTGGCAGTGATCTCTGCTGGCTGATGTACTGACTGCAGTGTCCCAGTGATCTCTGCTGGGTGGCTGTACTGACAGCAGTGTCCCGGTGATCTCTGCTTGGTGTCTATACTGACTGCAGTGTCCCAGTGATCTCTGCTGGGTGTCTGTACTGACTGCAGTGTCCCAGTGATCTCAGCTGGCGGATGTACTGCAGTGTCCCAGTGATCCCTGGTGGGTGCCTGTACTGACTGCAGTGTCCCAGTGATCTCTGCTGGCTGATGTACTGACTGCAGTGGCCCAGTGATCTCCGCTGGGTGGCTATACTGACTGCAGTGACCCAGTGATCTCTGCTGGCTGATGTACAGACTGCAGTGTTCCAGTGATCTTTGCTGGCTGATGTACCGACTGCAGTGTCCCAGTGATCACTGCTGGGTGCCTGTACTGACAGCAGTGTCCCAGTGATCTCTGCTGGCGGATGTACTGACTGCAGTGTCCAAGTAATTTCTATTGGGTGCCTGGACTGACTGCAGTGTCCCAGTGATCTCTGCTGGCTGATGTATTGATTGCAGTGTCCCAGTGATCTCTGCTGGGTGTCTGTACTGACTGCAGTGTCCCAGTGATCTCTGCTGGGTGCCCGTACTGACTTCAGTGTCTCAGTGATCTCTGCTGGGTACCTGTACAGACTGCAGAGTCCCAGTGATCTCTGCTGTGTGCCTGTAATGACTGCAGTGTCCCAGTGATCTTTGCTGGGTGCCATTACTGACTGCAGTGTTCCAGTGATCTCTGCTGGGTGGCTGTACTGACTGCAGTGTCCCAGTGATCTCTGCTGTGTGTCTGTACTGACTGCAGTGTCCCAGTGATCTCTGCTGGGTGCCTCTAGTGACTGCAGTGTCCCAGTGATCGCTGCTGGCTGATGTGCTGACTGCAGTGTCCTCGTAATCTCTGCAGGGTGATGTACTGACTGCACGGGCCCAGTGATCTCTGTTGGGGGGCTGCACTGACTGCAGTGTCCCAGTGATCTCTGCTGGGTGCCTCTAAGGACTGCAGTGTCCCAGTGATCTCTGCTGGGTGCCGGTACAGACTGCAGTGTCCCAGTGATCTTTGCTGGGTGCCATTACTGACTGCAGTGTTCCAGTGATCTCTGCTGGGTGGCTGTACTGACTGCAGTGTCCCAGTGATCTCTGCTCGGTGATGTGACTGACTGCAGTGTTCCAGTGATCTCTGCTGGGTGCCTCTAATGACTGCTGTGTCCCAGTGATCGCTGCTGGCTGATGTACTGACTGCAGTATTCCAGTGATCTCTGTTGGGGGTCTGTACTGACTGCAGTGTCCCAGTGATCTCTGCTGGGTGCCTGTAAGGACTGCAGTGTCCCAGTGATCTCTGCTGGGTGCCAGTACTGACTGCAGTGTCCCAGTGATCTTTGCTGGGTGCCATTACTGACTGCAGTGTTCCAGTGATCTCTGCTGCGTGGCTGTACTGACTGCATTGTTCCAGTGATCTCTGCTCGGTGATGTGACTGACTGCAGTGTCCTAGCAATCTCTGCTGTGTACCTGTACTGATTGCAGTGACCCAGTAATCTCTGCTGGGTGCCTGGACTGACTGCACTGACCCAGCAATCTCTGCTGTGTGCCTGAACTGACTGCAGTGTCCCAGTAATATCTGCTGGGTGCCTGTAGTGACTGCAGTGTCCCAGTGATCTCTGCTGGCTGATGTACCAACTGCAGTGTCCCAGTGATCACTGCTGGGTGTCTGTACTGACTGCGGTGTCCCAGTGATCTCTGCTGGGCGCCTGTACTAACTGCAGTGTCCCAGTGATCTGTGCTGGGTCTCTGTACTGACTGCAGTGTCCCAGTGATCTCTGCTGGGTGCCTGTAGTGACTGCAGTGTCCCAGTGATCTCTGCTGGCTGATGTACCAACTGCAGTGTCCCAGTGATCACTGCTGGGTGTCTGTACTGACTGCGGTGTCCCAGTGATCTCTGCTGGGCGCCTGTGCTGACTGCCGTGTCCCAGTGATCACTGCTGGCGGATGTACTGCAGTGTCACAGTGATCTCTGCTGGGTGATGTACTGATTGCTGTGGCCCAGTGATCTCTGCTGGCTGATGTACCAACTGCAGTGTCCCAGTGATCTCTGCTGGGTGCCTGTACTGACTACAATGTGGCAGTGATCTCTGCTGGCTGATGTACTGACTGCAGTGTCCCAGTGATCTCTGCTGGGCGCCTGTACCAACTGCAGTGTCCCAGTGATCTCTGCTGGGTGCCTGTACTGACTGCAATGTGGCAGTGATCTCTGCTGGCGGATGTACTGACTGCAGTGTCCCAGTAATCACTGCTGGCTGATGTAATGATTGCAGTGTCCCTGTGATCTCTGCTGGGTGATGTACTGACTGCAGTGTCCCAGTGATCTCTGCTGGGTGCCTGTACAGACTGCAGTGTCCCAATGATCTCTGCTGGCGGATGTACTGACAGCAGTGTTCCAGTGATCTCTGCTGGGTGACATACTGACTGCCGTGTCCCAGTGATCTCTGTTGGGTGCCTGTACTGTCTGTAGCGTCCCAGTGATCTCTGCTGGGTGCCTGTACTGTCTGTAGCATCCCAGTGATCTCTGCTGGGTGCCTGTACTGTCTGTAGTGTCCAGTGATCTCTGCTGGCTGATGTACTGACTGCAGTGTCCAGTGATCCCTGCTGGGTTCCTGAACTGACTGCAGTGTCCCAGTGATCTCTGCTGGCTGATGTACTGACTGCTGTGACCCAGTGATCTCTGCTGGGTGGTTGTACTGACTGCAGTGTTCCAGTGATCTCTGCTGGCTGATGTACTGACTGCTGTGTCCCACTGATCTCTGCTGGGTCTCTGTACTGACTGAAGTGTCCCAGTGATCTCTGCTGGGCCTCTGTACTGACTGCAGTGTCCCAGTGATCTCTGCTATCTGAGGTACTGACTGCAGTGTTCCAGTGATCCCTGCTGGGTGCCTGTACTGACTGCAATGTCCCAGTGATCTCTGCTGGCGGATGTACTGCAGTTTCCCAGTGATCTCTGCAGGCTGATGTACTGACTGCAGTGAACCAGCGATCACCGCTGAGTGGCTTTACTGTCTGCAGTGTCCCAGTGATCTCTGCTGGGTGTCTGTACTGACTGCGGTGTCCCAGTGATCTCTGCTGGGCGCCTGTACTGACTGCAGTGTCCCAGTGATCTCTGCTGGCTGATGTACCAACTGCAGTGTCCCAGTGATCTCTGCTGGGTGCCTGTACTGACTGCAATGTGGCAGTGACCTCTGCTGGCTGATGTACTGACTGCAGTGTCCCAGTGATCTCTGCTGGGTGGCTGTACTGACAGCAGTGTCCCGGTGATCTCTGCTTGGTGTCTATACTGACTGCAGTGTCCCAGTGATCTCTGCTGGGTGTCTGTACTGACTGCAGTGTCCCAGTGATCTCAGCTGGCGGATGTACTGCAGTGTCCCAGTGATCCCTGGTGGGTGCTTGTACTGACTGCAGTGTCCCAGTGATCTCTGCTGGCTGATGTACTGACTGCAGTGGCCCAGTGATCTCCGCTGGGTGGCTATACTGACTGCAGTGTCCCAGTGATCTCTGATGCGTGTGTGTACTGACTGCAGTGACCCAGTGCTCTCTGCTGGGTGCCTGTACAGACTGCAGTGTCCCAGTGATCTCTGCTGGCTGATGTAAAGACTGCAGTGTTCCAGTGATCTCTGCTGGCTGATGTACTGACTGCAGTGTCCCAGTGATCACTGCTGGGTGCCTGTACAGACTGCAGTGTCCCAGTGATCTCTGCTGGCGGATGTACTGACTGCAGTGTCCCAGTAATTTCTATTGGGTGCCTGGACTGACTGCAGTGTCCCAGTAATCTCTGCTGGCTGATGAATTGATTGCAGCGTCCCAGTGATCTCTGCTGGGTGCCTGTACTGACTGCAATGTGGCAGTGATCTCTGCTGGCTGATGTACTGACTGCAGTGTCCCAGTGATCTCTGCTGGGTGGCTGTACTGACAGCAGTGTCCCGGTGATCTCTGCTTGGTGTCTATACTGACTGCAGTGTCCCAGTGATCTCTGCTGGGTGTCTGTACTGACTGCAGTGTCCCAGTGATCTCAGCTGGCGGATGTACTGCAGTGTCCCAGTGATCCCTGGTGGGTGCCTGTACTGACTGCAGTGTCCCAGTGATCTCTGCTGGCTGATGTACTGACTGCAGTGGCCCAGTGATCTCCGCTGGGTGGCTATACTGACTGCAGTGACCCAGTGATCTCTGCTGGCTGATGTACAGACTGCAGTGTTCCAGTGATCTTTGCTGGCTGATGTACCGACTGCAGTGTCCCAGTGATCACTGCTGGGTGCCTGTACTGACAGCAGTGTCCCAGTGATCTCTGCTGGCGGATGTACTGACTGCAGTGTCCAAGTAATTTCTATTGGGTGCCTGGACTGACTGCAGTGTCCCAGTGATCTCTGCTGGCTGATGTATTGATTGCAGTGTCCCAGTGATCTCTGCTGGGTGTCTGTACTGACTGCAGTGTCCCAGTGATCTCTGCTGGGTGCCCGTACTGACTTCAGTGTCTCAGTGATCTCTGCTGGGTACCTGTACAGACTGCAGAGTCCCAGTGATCTCTGCTGTGTGCCTGTAATGACTGCAGTGTCCCAGTGATCTTTGCTGGGTGCCATTACTGACTGCAGTGTTCCAGTGATCTCTGCTGGGTGGCTGTACTGACTGCAGTGTCCCAGTGATCTCTGCTGTGTGTCTGTACTGACTGCAGTGTCCCAGTGATCTCTGCTGGGTGCCTCTAGTGACTGCAGTGTCCCAGTGATCGCTGCTGGCTGATGTGCTGACTGCAGTGTCCTCGTAATCTCTGCAGGGTGATGTACTGACTGCACGGGCCCAGTGATCTCTGTTGGGGGGCTGCACTGACTGCAGTGTCCCAGTGATCTCTGCTGGGTGCCTCTAAGGACTGCAGTGTCCCAGTGATCTCTGCTGGGTGCCGGTACAGACTGCAGTGTCCCAGTGATCTTTGCTGGGTGCCATTACTGACTGCAGTGTTCCAGTGATCTCTGCTGGGTGGCTGTACTGACTGCAGTGTCCCAGTGATCTCTGCTCGGTGATGTGACTGACTGCAGTGTTCCAGTGATCTCTGCTGGGTGCCTCTAATGACTGCTGTGTCCCAGTGATCGCTGCTGGCTGATGTACTGACTGCAGTATTCCAGTGATCTCTGTTGGGGGTCTGTACTGACTGCAGTGTCCCAGTGATCTCTGCTGGGTGCCTGTAAGGACTGCAGTGTCCCAGTGATCTCTGCTGGGTGCCAGTACTGACTGCAGTGTCCCAGTGATCTTTGCTGGGTGCCATTACTGACTGCAGTGTTCCAGTGATCTCTGCTGCGTGGCTGTACTGACTGCATTGTTCCAGTGATCTCTGCTCGGTGATGTGACTGACTGCAGTGTCCTAGCAATCTCTGCTGTGTACCTGTACTGATTGCAGTGACCCAGTAATCTCTGCTGGGTGCCTGGACTGACTGCACTGACCCAGCAATCTCTGCTGTGTGCCTGAACTGACTGCAGTGTCCCAGTAATATCTGCTGGGTGCCTGTAGTGACTGCAGTGTCCCAGTGATCTCTGCTGGCTGATGTACCAACTGCAGTGTCCCAGTGATCACTGCTGGGTGTCTGTACTGACTGCGGTGTCCCAGTGATCTCTGCTGGGCGCCTGTACTAACTGCAGTGTCCCAGTGATCTGTGCTGGGTCTCTGTACTGACTGCAGTGTCCCAGTGATCTCTGCTGGGTGCCTGTAGTGACTGCAGTGTCCCAGTGATCTCTGCTGGCTGATGTACCAACTGCAGTGTCCCAGTGATCACTGCTGGGTGTCTGTACTGACTGCGGTGTCCCAGTGATCTCTGCTGGGCGCCTGTGCTGACTGCCGTGTCCCAGTGATCACTGCTGGCGGATGTACTGCAGTGTCACAGTGATCTCTGCTGGGTGATGTACTGATTGCTGTGGCCCAGTGATCTCTGCTGGCTGATGTACCAACTGCAGTGTCCCAGTGATCTCTGCTGGGTGCCTGTACTGACTACAATGTGGCAGTGATCTCTGCTGGCTGATGTACTGACTGCAGTGTCCCAGTGATCTCTGCTGGGCGCCTGTACCAACTGCAGTGTCCCAGTGATCTCTGCTGGGTGCCTGTACTGACTGCAATGTGGCAGTGATCTCTGCTGGCGGATGTACTGACTGCAGTGTCCCAGTAATCACTGCTGGCTGATGTAATGATTGCAGTGTCCCTGTGATCTCTGCTGGGTGATGTACTGACTGCAGTGTCCCAGTGATCTCTGCTGGGTGCCTGTACAGACTGCAGTGTCCCAATGATCTCTGCTGGCGGATGTACTGACAGCAGTGTTCCAGTGATCTCTGCTGGGTGACATACTGACTGCCGTGTCCCAGTGATCTCTGTTGGGTGCCTGTACTGTCTGTAGCGTCCCAGTGATCTCTGCTGGGTGCCTGTACTGTCTGTAGCATCCCAGTGATCTCTGCTGGGTGCCTGTACTGTCTGTAGTGTCCAGTGATCTCTGCTGGCTGATGTACTGACTGCAGTGTCCAGTGATCCCTGCTGGGTTCCTGAACTGACTGCAGTGTCCCAGTGATCTCTGCTGGCTGATGTACTGACTGCTGTGACCCAGTGATCTCTGCTGGGTGGTTGTACTGACTGCAGTGTTCCAGTGATCTCTGCTGGCTGATGTACTGACTGCTGTGTCCCACTGATCTCTGCTGGGTCTCTGTACTGACTGAAGTGTCCCAGTGATCTCTGCTGGGCCTCTGTACTGACTGCAGTGTCCCAGTGATCTCTGCTATCTGAGGTACTGACTGCAGTGTTCCAGTGATCCCTGCTGGGTGCCTGTACTGACTGCAATGTCCCAGTGATCTCTGCTGGCGGATGTACTGCAGTTTCCCAGTGATCTCTGCAGGCTGATGTACTGACTGCAGTGAACCAGCGATCACCGCTGAGTGGCTTTACTGTCTGCAGTGTCCCAGTGATCTCTGCTGGGTGTCTGTACTGACTGCGGTGTCCCAGTGATCTCTGCTGGGCGCCTGTACTGACTGCAGTGTCCCAGTGATCTCTGCTGGCTGATGTACCAACTGCAGTGTCCCAGTGATCTCTGCTGGCTGATGTACTGACTGCAGTGTCCCAGTGATCTCTGCTGGGTGGCTGTACTGACAGCAGTGTCCCGGTGATCTCTGCTTGGTGTCTATACTGACTGCAGTGTCCCAGTGATCTCTGCTGGGTGTCTGTACTGACTGCAGTGTCCCAGTGATCTCAGCTGGCGGATGTACTGCAGTGTCCCAGTGATCCCTGGTGGGTGCTTGTACTGACTGCAGTGTCCCAGTGATCTCTGCTGGCTGATGTACTGACTGCAGTGGCCCAGTGATCTCCGCTGGGTGGCTATACTGACTGCAGTGTCCCAGTGATCTCTGCTGGGTGTGTGTACTGACTGCAGTGACCCAGTGATCTCTGCTGGGTGCCTGTACAGACTGCAGTGTCCCAGTGATCTCTGCTGGCTGATGTAAAGACTGCAGTGTTCCAGTGATCTCTGCTGGCTGATGTACTGACTGCAGTGTCCCAGTGATCACTGCTGGGTGCCTGTACAGACTGCAGTGTCCCAGTGATCTCTGCTGGCGGATGTACTGACTGCAGTGTCCCAGTAATTTCTATTGGGTGCCTGGACTGACTGCAGTGTCCCAGTAATCTCTGCTGGCTGATGAATTGATTGCAGCGTCCCAGTGATCTCTGCTGGGTGCCTGTACTGACTGCAATGTGGCAGTGATCTCTGCTGGCTGATGTACTGACTGCAGTGTCCCAGTGATCTCTGCTGGGTGGCTGTACTGACAGCAGTGTCCCGGTGATCTCTGCTTGGTGTCTATACTGACTGCAGTGTCCCAGTGATCTCTGCTGGGTGTCTGTACTGACTGCAGTGTCCCAGTGATCTCAGCTGGCGGATGTACTGCAGTGTCCCAGTGATCCCTGGTGGGTGCCTGTACTGACTGCAGTGTCCCAGTGATCTCTGCTGGCTGATGTACTGACTGCAGTGGCCCAGTGATCTCCGCTGGGTGGCTATACTGACTGCAGTGACCCAGTGATCTCTGCTGGCTGATGTACAGACTGCAGTGTTCCAGTGATCTTTGCTGGCTGATGTACCGACTGCAGTGTCCCAGTGATCACTGCTGGGTGCCTGTACTGACAGCAGTGTCCCAGTGATCTCTGCTGGCGGATGTACTGACTGCAGTGTCCAAGTAATTTCTATTGGGTGCCTGGACTGACTGCAGTGTCCCAGTGATCTCTGCTGGCTGATGTATTGATTGCAGTGTCCCAGTGATCCCTGGTGGGTGCCTGTACTGACTGCAGTGTCTCAGTGATCTCTGCTGGCTGATGTACTGACTGCAGTGGCCCAGTGATCTCCGCTGGGTGGCTATACTGACTGCAGTGACCCAGTGATCTCTGCTGGCTGATGTACAGACTGCAGTGTTCCAGTGATCTTTGCTGGCTGATGTACCGACTGCAGTGTCCCAGTGATCACTGCTGGGTGCCTGTACTGACAGCAGTGTCCCAGTGATCTCTGCTGGCGGATGTACTGACTGCAGTGTCCAAGTAATTTCTATTGGGTGCCTGGACTGACTGCAGTGTCCCAGTGATCTCTGCTGGCTGATGTATTGATTGCAGTGTCCCAGTGATCTCTGCTGGGTGTCTGTACTGACTGCAGTGTCCCAGTGATCTCTGCTGGGTGCCCGTACTGACTTCAGTGTCTCAGTGATCTCTGCTGGGTACCTGTACAGACTGCAGAGTCCCAGTGATCTCTGCTGTGTGCCTGTAATGACTGCAGTGTCCCAGTGATCTTTGCTGGGTGCCATTACTGACTGCAGTGTTCCAGTGATCTCTGCTGGGTGGCTGTACTGACTGCAGTGTCCCAGTGATCTCTGCTGTGTGTCTGTACTGACTGCAGTGTCCCAGTGATCTCTGCTGGGTGCCTCTAGTGACTGCAGTGTCCCAGTGATCGCTGCTGGCTGATGTGCTGACTGCAGTGTCCTCGTAATCTCTGCAGGGTGATGTACTGACTGCACGGGCCCAGTGATCTCTGTTGGGGGGCTGCACTGACTGCAGTGTCCCAGTGATCTCTGCTGGGTGCCTCTAAGGACTGCAGTGTCCCAGTGATCTCTGCTGGGTGCCGGTACAGACTGCAGTGTCCCAGTGATCTTTGCTGGGTGCCATTACTGACTGCAGTGTTCCAGTGATCTCTGCTGGGTGGCTGTACTGACTGCAGTGTCCCAGTGATCTCTGCTCGGTGATGTGACTGACTGCAGTGTTCCAGTGATCTCTGCTGGGTGCCTCTAATGACTGCTGTGTCCCAGTGATCGCTGCTGGCTGATGTACTGACTGCAGTATTCCAGTGATCTCTGTTGGGGGTCTGTACTGACTGCAGTGTCCCAGTGATCTCTGCTGGGTGCCTGTAAGGACTGCAGTGTCCCAGTGATCTCTGCTGGGTGCCAGTACTGACTGCAGTGTCCCAGTGATCTTTGCTGGGTGCCATTACTGACTGCAGTGTTCCAGTGATCTCTGCTGCGTGGCTGTACTGACTGCATTGTTCCAGTGATCTCTGCTCGGTGATGTGACTGACTGCAGTGTCCTAGCAATCTCTGCTGTGTACCTGTACTGATTGCAGTGACCCAGTAATCTCTGCTGGGTGCCTGGACTGACTGCACTGACCCAGCAATCTCTGCTGTGTGCCTGAACTGACTGCAGTGTCCCAGTAATATCTGCTGGGTGCCTGTAGTGACTGCAGTGTCCCAGTGATCTCTGCTGGCTGATGTACCAACTGCAGTGTCCCAGTGATCACTGCTGGGTGTCTGTACTGACTGCGGTGTCCCAGTGATCTCTGCTGGGCGCCTGTACTAACTGCAGTGTCCCAGTGATCTGTGCTGGGTCTCTGTACTGACTGCAGTGTCCCAGTGATCTCTGCTGGGTGCCTGTAGTGACTGCAGTGTCCCAGTGATCTCTGCTGGCTGATGTACCAACTGCAGTGTCCCAGTGATCACTGCTGGGTGTCTGTACTGACTGCGGTGTCCCAGTGATCTCTGCTGGGCGCCTGTGCTGACTGCCGTGTCCCAGTGATCACTGCTGGCGGATGTACTGCAGTGTCACAGTGATCTCTGCTGGGTGATGTACTGATTGCTGTGGCCCAGTGATCTCTGCTGGCTGATGTACCAACTGCAGTGTCCCAGTGATCTCTGCTGGGTGCCTGTACTGACTACAATGTGGCAGTGATCTCTGCTGGCTGATGTACTGACTGCAGTGTCCCAGTGATCTCTGCTGGGCGCCTGTACCAACTGCAGTGTCCCAGTGATCTCTGCTGGGTGCCTGTACTGACTGCAATGTGGCAGTGATCTCTGCTGGCGGATGTACTGACTGCAGTGTCCCAGTAATCACTGCTGGCTGATGTAATGATTGCAGTGTCCCTGTGATCTCTGCTGGGTGATGTACTGACTGCAGTGTCCCAGTGATCTCTGCTGGGTGCCTGTACAGACTGCAGTGTCCCAATGATCTCTGCTGGCGGATGTACTGACAGCAGTGTTCCAGTGATCTCTGCTGGGTGACATACTGACTGCCGTGTCCCAGTGATCTCTGTTGGGTGCCTGTACTGTCTGTAGCGTCCCAGTGATCTCTGCTGGGTGCCTGTACTGTCTGTAGCATCCCAGTGATCTCTGCTGGGTGCCTGTACTGTCTGTAGTGTCCAGTGATCTCTGCTGGCTGATGTACTGACTGCAGTGTCCAGTGATCCCTGCTGGGTTCCTGAACTGACTGCAGTGTCCCAGTGATCTCTGCTGGCTGATGTACTGACTGCTGTGACCCAGTGATCTCTGCTGGGTGGTTGTACTGACTGCAGTGTTCCAGTGATCTCTGCTGGCTGATGTACTGACTGCTGTGTCCCACTGATCTCTGCTGGGTCTCTGTACTGACTGAAGTGTCCCAGTGATCTCTGCTGGGCCTCTGTACTGACTGCAGTGTCCCAGTGATCTCTGCTATCTGAGGTACTGACTGCAGTGTTCCAGTGATCCCTGCTGGGTGCCTGTACTGACTGCAATGTCCCAGTGATCTCTGCTGGCGGATGTACTGCAGTTTCCCAGTGATCTCTGCAGGCTGATGTACTGACTGCAGTGAACCAGCGATCACCGCTGAGTGGCTTTACTGTCTGCAGTGTCCCAGTGATCTCTGCTGGGTGTCTGTACTGACTGCGGTGTCCCAGTGATCTCTGCTGGGCGCCTGTACTGACTGCAGTGTCCCAGTGATCTCTGCTGGCTGATGTACCAACTGCAGTGTCCCAGTGATCTCTGCTGGGTGCCTGTACTGACTGCAATGTGGCAGTGACCTCTGCTGGCTGATGTACTGACTGCAGTGTCCCAGTGATCTCTGCTGGGTGGCTGTACTGACAGCAGTGTCCCGGTGATCTCTGCTTGGTGTCTATACTGACTGCAGTGTCCCAGTGATCTCTGCTGGGTGTCTGTACTGACTGCAGTGTCCCAGTGATCTCAGCTGGCGGATGTACTGCAGTGTCCCAGTGATCCCTGGTGGGTGCTTGTACTGACTGCAGTGTCCCAGTGATCTCTGCTGGCTGATGTACTGACTGCAGTGGCCCAGTGATCTCCGCTGGGTGGCTATACTGACTGCAGTGTCCCAGTGATCTCTGCTGGGTGTGTGTACTGACTGCAGTGACCCAGTGATCTCTGCTGGGTGCCTGTACAGACTGCAGTGTCCCAGTGATCTCTGCTGGCTGATGTAAAGACTGCAGTGTTCCAGTGATCTCTGCTGGCTGATGTACTGACTGCAGTGTCCCAGTGATCACTGCTGGGTGCCTGTACAGACTGCAGTGTCCCAGTGATCTCTGCTGGCGGATGTACTGACTGCAGTGTCCCAGTAATTTCTATTGGGTGCCTGGACTGACTGCAGTGTCCCAGTAATCTCTGCTGGCTGATGAATTGATTGCAGCGTCCCAGTGATCTCTGCTGGGTGCCTGTACTGACTGCAATGTGGCAGTGATCTCTGCTGGCTGATGTACTGACTGCAGTGTCCCAGTGATCTCTGCTGGGTGGCTGTACTGACAGCAGTGTCCCGGTGATCTCTGCTTGGTGTCTATACTGACTGCAGTGTCCCAGTGATCTCTGCTGGGTGTCTGTACTGACTGCAGTGTCCCAGTGATCTCAGCTGGCGGATGTACTGCAGTGTCCCAGTGATCCCTGGTGGGTGCCTGTACTGACTGCAGTGTCCCAGTGATCTCTGCTGGCTGATGTACTGACTGCAGTGGCCCAGTGATCTCCGCTGGGTGGCTATACTGACTGCAGTGACCCAGTGATCTCTGCTGGCTGATGTACAGACTGCAGTGTTCCAGTGATCTTTGCTGGCTGATGTACCGACTGCAGTGTCCCAGTGATCACTGCTGGGTGCCTGTACTGACAGCAGTGTCCCAGTGATCTCTGCTGGCGGATGTACTGACTGCAGTGTCCAAGTAATTTCTATTGGGTGCCTGGACTGACTGCAGTGTCCCAGTGATCTCTGCTGGCTGATGTATTGATTGCAGTGTCCCAGTGATCTCTGCTGGGTGTCTGTACTGACTGCAGTGTCCCAGTGATCTCTGCTGGGTGCCCGTACTGACTTCAGTGTCTCAGTGATCTCTGCTGGGTACCTGTACAGACTGCAGAGTCCCAGTGATCTCTGCTGTGTGCCTGTAATGACTGCAGTGTCCCAGTGATCTTTGCTGGGTGCCATTACTGACTGCAGTGTTCCAGTGATCTCTGCTGGGTGGCTGTACTGACTGCAGTGTCCCAGTGATCTCTGCTGTGTGTCTGTACTGACTGCAGTGTCCCAGTGATCTCTGCTGGGTGCCTCTAGTGACTGCAGTGTCCCAGTGATCGCTGCTGGCTGATGTGCTGACTGCAGTGTCCTCGTAATCTCTGCAGGGTGATGTACTGACTGCACGGGCCCAGTGATCTCTGTTGGGGGGCTGCACTGACTGCAGTGTCCCAGTGATCTCTGCTGGGTGCCTCTAAGGACTGCAGTGTCCCAGTGATCTCTGCTGGGTGCCGGTACAGACTGCAGTGTCCCAGTGATCTTTGCTGGGTGCCATTACTGACTGCAGTGTTCCAGTGATCTCTGCTGGGTGGCTGTACTGACTGCAGTGTCCCAGTGATCTCTGCTCGGTGATGTGACTGACTGCAGTGTTCCAGTGATCTCTGCTGGGTGCCTCTAATGACTGCTGTGTCCCAGTGATCGCTGCTGGCTGATGTACTGACTGCAGTATTCCAGTGATCTCTGTTGGGGGTCTGTACTGACTGCAGTGTCCCAGTGATCTCTGCTGGGTGCCTGTAAGGACTGCAGTGTCCCAGTGATCTCTGCTGGGTGCCAGTACTGACTGCAGTGTCCCAGTGATCTTTGCTGGGTGCCATTACTGACTGCAGTGTTCCAGTGATCTCTGCTGCGTGGCTGTACTGACTGCATTGTTCCAGTGATCTCTGCTCGGTGATGTGACTGACTGCAGTGTCCTAGCAATCTCTGCTGTGTACCTGTACTGATTGCAGTGACCCAGTAATCTCTGCTGGGTGCCTGGACTGACTGCACTGACCCAGCAATCTCTGCTGTGTGCCTGAACTGACTGCAGTGTCCCAGTAATATCTGCTGGGTGCCTGTAGTGACTGCAGTGTCACAGTGAACTCTGCTGGGTGGCTGTACTGACTGCAGTGTCTCAGTGATCTCTGCTCGGTGATGTGACTGACTGCAGTGTCCTAGCAATCTCTGCTATGTACCTGTACTGACTGCAGTGTCCCAGTGATCTCTGCTGGGTGCCTGAACTGACTGCACTGTCCCAGCAATCTCTGCTGTGTGCCTGTACTGACTGCAGTGTCCCAGTGAACTCTGCTGGGTGGCTGTACTGACTGCAGTGTCCCAGTGATCTCTGCTGGCTGATGTACTGATTGCAGTGTCCTAGTGATCTCTGCTGGGTGCCTGTAATGACTGCAGTGTTCCAGTGATGTCTGCTGGGTGTCTGTACTGTCTGCAGTGTCCCAGTGATCTCTGCTGGGTGATTTACTGTCTACAGTGTCCC
Source organism: Chiloscyllium plagiosum (assembly GCF_037043375.1). Lineage (NCBI taxonomy): Eukaryota > Metazoa > Chordata > Chondrichthyes > Orectolobiformes > Hemiscylliidae > Chiloscyllium > Chiloscyllium plagiosum. The sequence goes on from NW_028270150.1 coordinate 100,244,729, forward strand.
AGTGATCCCTGCTGGGTGCCTGTACAGACTGCAGTGTCCCAGTGATCTCTGCTGGGTGGCTGTACTGACTGCAGTGTCCCAGTAATCTGTGCTGGCTGATGTACTGATTGCAATGTCCCAGTGATCTCTGCTGGCTGATGTCCTGACTGCATTGTCCCAGTAATCTCTGCAGGGTGATGTACTGACTGCAGTGTCCCAGTGATCTCTGTTGGGGGGCTGTACTGACTGCAGTGTCCCAGTGATCTCTGCTGCGTGCCTGTAAGGACTGCAGTGTCCCAGTGATCTCTGCTGGGTGCCAGTACTGACTGCAGTGTCCCAGTGATCTTTGCTGGGTGCCATTACTGACTGCAGTGTTCCAGTGATCTCTGCTGGGTGGCTGTACTGACTGCATTGTTCCAGTGATCTCTGCTCGGTGATGTGACTGACTGCAGTGTCCTAGCAATCTCTGCTATGTACCTGTACTGACTGCAGTGTCCCAGTGATCTCTGCTGGGTGTCTGAACTGACTGCACTGTCCCAGCAATCTCTGCTGTGTGCCTGTACTGACTGCAGTGTCCCAGTAATATCTGCTGGGTGCCTGTACTGACTGCAGTGTCCCAGTGAACTCTGCTGGCTGATGTACTGATTGCAGTGTCCTAGTGATCTCTGCTGGGTGCCTGTAATGACTGCAGTGTTCCAGTGATGTCTGCTGGGTGTCTGTACTGGCTGCAGTGTCCCAGTGATCTCTGCTGGGTGATGTACTTTCTACAGTGTCCCAGTGATCCCTGCTGGTTGCTTGTACAGACTGCAGTGTCTCAGTGATCTCTGCTGGGTGGCTGTACTGACTGCTGTGTCCCAGTGATCTCTGCGTGCTGGTCTACTGATTGCAGTGTCCCAGTGATCTCTGCTGGGTGATGTACTGACTGCAGTGTCCCAGTGATCTCTGCTGGCTGGTCTACTGATTGCAGTGTCCCAGTGATCTCTGCTGAGTGCCTGTACTGACTGTACTGTCCCAGTGATCTCTGCTGGCTGATGTATTGACTGCAGTGTTCCAGTGATCTCTGCTGGGTGGCTGTACTGACTGCAGTGTCCCAGTGATCTCTGCTGGCTGATGTACTGATTGCAGTGTCCCAGTGATCTCTGCTGAGTGCCTGTACTGACTGTACTGTCCCAGTGATCTCTGCTGGCTGATGTATTGACTGCAGTGTTCCAGTGATCTCTGCTGGGTGTCTGTACTGACTGCAGTGTCCCAGTGATCTCTGCTGGGTGATGTACTGTCTACAGTGTCCCAGTGATCCCTGCTGGGTGCCTGTACAGACTGCAGTGTCCCATTGATCTCTGCTGGCGGATGTACTGCAGTGTCCCAGTGATCACTGCTGGCTGATGTCCTGACTGCTGTGTCCCAGTGATCTCTGCTGGCTGATGTACTGACTGCATTGTCCCAGTAATCTCTGCAGGGTGATGTACTGACTGCAGTGTCCCAGTGATCTCTGTTGGGGGGCTGCACTGACTGCAGTGTCCCAGTGATCTCTGCTGGGTGCCTCTAAGGACTGCAGTATCCCAGTGATCTCTGCTGGGTGCCAGTACTGACTGCAGTGTCCCAGTGATCTTTGCTGGGTGCCATTACTGACTGCAGTTTTCCAGTGATCTCTGCTGGGTGGCTGTACTGACTGCAGTGTCCCAGTGATCTCTGCTCGGTGATGTGACTGACTGCAGTGTTCCAGTGATCTCTGCTGGGTGCCTCTAATGACTGCAGTGTCCCAGTGATCGCTGCTGGCTGATGTACTGACTGCATTGTCCCAGTAATCTCTGCAGGGTGATGTACTGACTGCAGTGTTCCAGTGATCCCTGCTGAGTGTCTGTACTAACTGCAGTGTCCCAGTGATCTCTGCTGGGTGTCTGTACTGACTGCAGTGTCCCAGTGATCTCAGCTGGCGGATGTACTGCAGTGTCCCAGTGATCCCTGGTGGGTGCCTGTACTGACTGCAGTGTCCCAGTGATCTCTGCTGGCTGATGTACTGACTGCAGTGGCCCAGTGATCTCCGCTGGGTTGCTATACTGACTGCAGTGTCCCAGTGATCTCTGCTGGGTGTGTGTACTGACTGCAGTGACCCAGTGATCTCTGCTGGCTGATGTACAGACTGCAGTGTTCCAGTGATCTTTGCTGGCTGATGTACTGACTGCAGTGTCCCAGTGATCACTGCTGGGTGCCTGTACTGACAGCAGTGTCCCAGTGATCTCTGCTGGCGGATGTACTGACTGCAGTGTCCAAGTAATTTCTATTGGGTGCCTGGACTGACTGCAGTGTCCCAGTGATCTCTGCTGGCTGATGTATTGATTGCAGTGTCCCAGTGATCTCTGCTGGGTGTCTGTACTGACTGCAGTGTCCCAGTGATCTCTGCTGGGTGCCCGTACTGACTTCAGTGTCTCAGTGATCTCTGCTGGGTACCTGTACAGACTGCAGAGTCCCAGTGATCTCTGCTGTGTGCCTGTAATGACTGCAGTGTCCCAGTGATCTTTGCTGGGTGCCATTACTGACTGCAGTGTTCCAGTGATCGCTGCTGGGTGGCTGTACTGACTGCAGTGTCCCAGTGATCTCTGCTGTGTGTCTGTACTGACTGCAGTGTCCCAGTGATCTCTGTTGGGTGCCTCTAATGACTGCAGTGTCCCAGTGATCGCTGCTGGCTGATGTGCTGACTGCAGTGTCCTCGTAATCTCTGCAGGGTGATGTACTGACTGCAGGGGCCCAGTGACCTCTGTTGGGGGGCTGCACTGACTGCAGTGTCCCAGTGATCTCTGCTGGGTGCCTCTAAGGACTGCAGTGTCCCAGTGATCTCTGCTGGGTGCCGGTACTGACTGCAGTGTCCCAGTGATCTTTGCTGGGTGCCATTACTGACTGCAGTGTCCCAGTGATCTCTGCTCGGTGATGTGACTGACTGCAGTGTTCCAGTGATCTCTGCTGGGTGCCTCTAATGACTGCAGTGTCCCAGTGATCGCTGCTGGCTGATGTACTGACTGCAGTATCCCAGCAATCTCTGTTGGGGGGCTGTACTGACTGCAGTGTCCCAGTGATCTCTGCTGGGTGCCTGTCAGGACGGCAGTGTCCCAGTGATCTCTGCTGGGTGCCAGTACTGACTGCAGTGTCCCAGTGATCTTTGCTGGCTGCCATTACTGACTGCAGTGTCCCAGTGATCTCTGCTCGGTGATGTGACTGACTGCAGTGTCCTAGCAATCTCTGCTGTGTACCTGCAGTGTCCCAGTAATCTCTGCTGGGTGCCTGGACTGACTGCAGTGTCCCAGTGATCTCTGCTGGGTGCCTGAACTGACTGCACTGTCCCAGCAATCTCTGCTGTGTGCCTGTACTGACTGCAGTGTCCCAGTATTATCTGCTGAGTGCCTGTACTGACTGCAGTGTCCCAGTGAACTCTGCTGGGTGGCTGTACTGACTGCAGTGTCCCAGTGATCTCTGCTGGCTGATGTACTGATTGCAGTGTCCCAGTGATCTCTGCTGAGTGCCTGTAATGACTGCAGTGTTCCAGTGATCTCTGCTGGGTGTCTGTACTGACTGCAGTGTCCCAGTGATCTCTGCTGGGTGATGTACTGTCTACAGTGTCCCAGTGATCCCTGCTGGGTGCCTGTACAGACTGCAGTGTCCCAGTGATCTCTGCTGGCGGATGTACTGCAGTGTCCCAGTGATCACTGCTGGCTGATGTCCTGACTGCTGTGTCCCAGTGATCTCTGCTGGCTGATGTACTGACTGCATTGTCCCAGTAATCTCTGCAGGTTGATGTACTGACTGCAGTGTCCCAGTGATCTCTGTTGGGGGGCTGTACTGACTGCAGTGTCCCAGTGATCTCTGCTGGGTGCCTGTAAGGACTGCAGTGTCCCAGTGATCTCTGCTGGGTGCCAGTACTGACTGCAGTGTCCCAGTGATCTTTGCTGGGTGCCATTACTGACTGCAGTGTTCCAGTGATCTCTGCTGGGTGGCTGTACTGACTGCATTGTTCCAGTGATCTCTGCTCGGTGATGTGACTGACTGCAGTGTCCTAGCAATCTCTGCTGTGTACGTGTACTGATTGCAGTGACCCAGTAATCTCTGCTGGGTGCCTGGACTGACTGCACTGACCCAGCAATCTCTGCTGTGTGCCTGTACTGACTGCAGTGTCCCAGTAATATCTGCTGGGTGCCTGTACTGACTGCAGTGTCCCAGTGAACTCTGCTGGGTGGCTGTACTGACTGCAGTGTCTCAGTGATCTCTGCTCGGTGATGTGACTGACTGCAGTGTCCTAGCAATCTCTGCTATGTACCTGTACTGACTGCAGTGTCCCAGTGATCTCTGCTGGGTGCCTGAACTGACTGCACTGTCCCAGCAATCTCTGCTGTGTGCCTGTACTGACTGCAGTGTCCCAGTAATATCTGCTGGGTGCCTGTACTGACTGCAGTGTCCCAGTGAACTCTGCTGGGTGGCTGTACTGACTGCAGTGTCCCAGTGATCTCTGCTGGTTGATGTACTGATTGCAGTGTCCTAGTGATCTCTGCTGGGTGCCTGTACAGACTGCAGTGTCCCAGTGATCTCTGCTGGGTGGCTGTACTGACTGCAGTGTCCCAGTAATCTCTTCTGGCTGATGTACTGATTGCAGTGTCCTAGTGATCTCTGCTGGGTGCCTGTACAGACTGCAGTGTCCCAGTGATCTCTGCTGGGTGGCTGTACTGACTGCATTGTCCCAGTAATCTCTGCAGGGTGATGTACTGACTGCAGTGTCCCAGTGATCTCGGTTGGGGGGCTGTACTGACTGCAGTGTCCCAGTGATCTCTGCTGGGTGCCTGTAAGGACTGCAGTGTCCCAGTGATCTCTGCTGGGTGCCAGTACTGACTGCAGTATCCCAGTGATCTTTCCTGGGTGCCATTACTGACTGCAGTGTTCCAGTGATCTCTGCTGGGTGGCTGTACTGACTGCATTGTTCCAGTGATCTCTGCTCGGTGATGTGACTGACTGCAGTGTCCTAGCAATCTCTGCTGTGTACCTGTACTGATTGCAGTGTCCCAGTAACCTCTGCTGGGTGCCTGGACTGACTGCACTGACCCAGCAATCTCTGCTGTGTGCCTGTACTGACTGCAGTGTCCCAGTAATATCTGCTGGGTGCCTGTACTGACTGCAGTGTCTCAGTGAACTCTGCTGGGTGGCTGTACTGACTGCAGTGTCTCAGTGATCTCTGCTCGGTGATGTGACTGACTGCAGTGTCCAAGCAATCTCTGCTACGTACCTGTACTGACTGCAGTGTCCCAGTGATCTCTGCTGGGTGCCTGAACTGACTGCACTGTCCCAGCAATCTCTGCTGTGTGCCTGTACTGACTGCAGTGTCCCAGTAATATCTGCTGGGTGCCTGTACTGACTGCAGTGTCCCAGTGAACTCTGCTGGCTGATGTACTGATTGCAGTGTCCTAGTGATCTCTGCTGGGTGCCTGTAATGACTGCAGTGTTCCAGTCATGACTGCTGGGTGTCTGTACTGACTGCAGTGTCCCAGTGATCTCTGCTGGGTGATGTACTGTCTACAGTGTCCCAGTGATCCCTGCTTGTTGCTTGTTCAGACTGCAGTGTCCCAGTGATCTCTGCTGGGTGGCTGTACTGACTGCAGTGTCCCAGTGATCTCTGCTGCCTGGTCTACTGATTGCAGTGTCCCAGTGATCTCTGCTGGGTGATGTACTGACTGCAGTGTCCCAGTGATCTCTGCTGGCTGGTCTACTGATTGCAGTGTCCCAGTGATCTCTGCTGAGTGCCTGTACTGACTGTACTGTCCCAGTGATCTCTGCTGGCTGATGTATTGACTGCAGTGTTCCAGTGATCTCTGCTGGGTAGCTGTACTAACAGCAGTGTCCCAGTGATCTCTGCTGGGTGCCTGTACTGACTGCAGTGTCCCAGTGATGTCTGCTGGGTGCCTGAACTGACTGCACTGTCCCAGCAATCTCTGCTGTGTGCCTGTACTGACTGCATTGTCCCAGTAATATCTGCTGGGTGCCTGTACTGACTGCAGTGTCCCAGTGATCTTTGCTGGGTGCCATTACTGACTGCAGTGTCCCAGTGATCTCTGCTCGGTGATGTGACTGACTGCAGTGTCCTAGCAATCTCTGCTGTGTACCTGCAGTGTCCCAGTAATCTCTGCTGGGTGCCTGGACTGACTGCAGTGTCCCAGTGATCTCTGCTGGGTGCCTGAACTGACTGCACTGTCCCAGCAATCTCTGCTGTGTGCCTGTACTGACTGCAGTGTCCCAGTATTATCTGCTGAGTGCCTGTACTGACTGCAGTGTCCCAGTGAACTCTGCTGGGTGGCTGTACTGACTGCAGTGTCCCAGTGATCTCTGCTGGCTGATGTACTGATTGCAGTGTCCTAGTGATCTCTGCTGGGTGCCTGTACAGACTGCAGTGTCCCAGTGATCTCTGCTGGGTGGCTGTACTGACTGCAGTGTCCCAGTAATCTCTTCTGGCTGATGTACTGATTGCAGTGTCCCAGTGATCTCTGCTGAGTGCCTGTAATGACTGCAGTGTTCCAGTGATCTATGCTGGCGGATGTACTGCAGTGTCCCAGTGATCACTGCTGGCTGATGTACTGATTGCTGTGTCCCAGTGATCTCTGCTGGCTGATGTACTGACTGCATTGTCCCAGTAATCTCTGCAGGGTGATGTACTGACTGCAGTGTCCCAGTGATCTCTGTTGGGGGGCTGTACTGACTGCAGTGTCCCAGCGATCTCTGCTGGGTGCCTGTAAGGACTGCAGTGTCCCAGTGATCTCTGCTGGGTGCCAGTACTGACTGCAGTGTCCCAGTGATCTTTGCTGGGTGCCATTACTGACTGCAGTGTTCCAGTGATCTCTGCTGGGTGGCTGTACTGTCTGCATTGTTCCAGTGATCTCTGCTCGGTGATGTGACTGACTGCAGTGTCCTAGCAATCTCTGCTGTGTACCTGTACCGATTGCAGTGACCCAGTAATCTCTGCTGGGTGCCTGGACTGACTGCACTGACCCAGCAATCTCTGCTGTGTGCCTGTACTGACTGCAGTGTCCCAGTAATATCTGCTGGGTGCCTGTACTGACTGCAGTGTCCCAGTGAACTCTCATGGGTGGCTGTACTGACTGCAGTGTCTCAGTGATCTCTGCTCGGTGATGTGACTGACTGCAGTGTCCTAGCAATCTCTGCTATGTACCTGTACTGACTGCAGTGTCCCAGTGATCTCTGCTGGGTGCCTGAACTGACTGCACTGTCCCAGCAATCTCTGCTGTGTGCCTGTACTGACTGCAGTGTCCCAGTAATATCTGCTGGGTGCCTGTACTGACTGCAGTGTCCCAGTGAACTCTGCTGGGTGGCTGTACTGACTGCAGTGTCCCAGTGATCTCTGCTGGCTGATGTACTGATTGCAGTGTCCTAGTGATCTCTGCTGGGTGCCTGTAATGACTGCAGTGTTCCAGTGATGTCTGCTGGGTGTCTGTACTGACTGCAGTGTCTCAGTGATCTCTGCTGGGTGATGTACTGTCTACAGTGTCCCAGTGATCTCTGTTGGGGGGCTGTACTGACTGCAGTGTCCCAGTGATCTCTGCTGGGTGCCTGTAAGGACTGCAGTGTCCCAGTAATCTCTTCTGGCTGATGTACTGATTGCAGTGTCCCAGTGATCTCTGCTGGCTGATGTCCTGACTGCATTGTCCCAGTAATCTCTGCAGGGTGATGTACTGACTGCAGTGTCCCAGTGATCTCTGTTGGGGGGCTGTACTGACTGCAGTGTCCCAGTGATCTCTGCTGGGTGCCTGTAAGGACTGCAGTGTCCCAGTGATCTCTGCTGGGTGCCAGTACTGACTGCAGTGTCCCAGTGATCTTTGCTGGGTGCCATTACTGACTGCAGTGTTCCAGTGATCTCTGCTGGGTGGCTGTACTGACTGCATTGTTCCACTGATCTCTGCTCGGTGATGTGACTGACTGCACTGACCCAGCAATCTCTGCTGTGTGCCTGTACTGACTGCAGTGTCCCAGTAATATCTGCTGGGTGCCTGTACTGACTGCAGTGTCCCAGTGAACTCTGCTGGGTGGCTGTACTGACTGCAGTGTCTCAGTGATCTCTGCTCGGTGATGTGACTGACTGCAGTGTCCTAGCAATCTCTGCTATGTACCTGTACTGACTGCAGTGTCCCTGTGATCTCTGCTGGGTGCCTGAACTGACTGCACTGTCCCAGCAATCTCTGCTGTGTGTCTGTACTGACTGCAGTGTCCCAGTAATATCTGCTGGGTGCCTGTACTGACTGCAGTGTCCCAGTGAACTCTGCTGGCTGATGTACTGATTGCAGTGTCCTAGTGATCTCTGCTGGGTGCCTGTAATGACTGCAGTGTTCCAGTGATGTCTGCTGGGTGTCTGTACTGACTGCAGTGTCCCAGTGATCTCTGCTGGGTGATGTACTGTCTACAGTGTCCCAGTGATCCCTGCTGGTTGCTTGTACAGACTGCAGTGTCCCAGTGATCTCTGCCTGGGTGGCTGTACTGACTGCAGTGTCCCAGTGATCTCTGCGTGCTGGTCTACTGATTGCAGTGTCCCAGTGATCTCTGCTGGGTGATGTACTGACTGCAGTGTCCCAGTGATCTCTGCTGGCTGGTCTACTGATTGCAGTGTCCCAGTGATCTCTGCTGAGTGCCTGTACTGACTGTACTGTCCCAGTGATCTCTGCTGGCTGATGTATTGACTGCAGTGTTCCAGTGATCTCTGCTGGGTAGCTGTACTAACAGCAGTGTCCCAGTGATCTCTGCTGGGTGCCTGTACTGACTGCAGTGTCCCAGTGATGTCTGCTGGGTGCCTGAACTGACTGCACTGTCCCAGCAATCTCTGCTGTGTGCCTGTACTGACTGCATTGTCCCAGTAATATCTGCTGGGTGCCTGTACTGACTGCAGTGTCCCAGTGATCTCTGCTGGCTGATGTATTGATTGCAGCGTCCCAGTGATCTCTGCTGGGTGGCTATACTGACTGCAGTGTGCCAGTGATCTCTGCTGGCTGATGTACTGATTGCAGTGTCCCAGTGATCTCTGCTGGGTGATGTACTGACTGCAGTGTCCCAGTGGTCTCTGCTGAGTGCCTGTACTGACTGTACTGTCCCAGTGATCTCTGCTGGCTGATGTACTGACTGCAGTGTCCCAGTGATCTCTGCTGGGTGCCCGTACTGATTTCAGTGTCTCAGTGATCTCTGCTGGGTGCCTGTACAGACTGCAGAGTCCCAGTGATCTCTGCTGTGTACCTTTAATGACTGCAGTGTCCCAGTGATCTTTGCTGGGTGCCATTACTGACTGCAGTGTTCCAGTGATCTCTGCTGGGTGGCTGTACTGACTGCAGTGTCCCAGTGATATCTGCTCGGTGATGTGACTGACTGCAGTGTTCCAGTGATCTCTGCTGGGTGCCTCTAATGACTGCAGTGTCCCAGTGATCGCTGCTGGCTGATGTGCTGACTGCAGTGTCCTAGTAATCTCTGCAGGGTGATGTACTGACTGCAGGGGCCCAGAGATCTCTGTTGGGGGGCTGCACTGACTGCAGTGTCCCAGTGATCTCGGCTGGGTGCCTCTAAGGACTGCAGTGTCCCAGTGATCTCTGCTGGGTGCCATTACTGACTGCAGTGTTCCAGTGATCTCTGCTGGGTGGCTGTACTGACTGCAGTGTCCCAGTGATCTCTGCTCGGTGATGTGACTGACTGCAGTGTTCCAGTGATCTCTGCTGGGTGCCTTTAATGACTGCAGTGTCCCAGTGATCGCTGCTGGCTGATGTACTGACTGCATTGTCCCAGTAATCTCTGCAGGGCGATGTACTGACTGCAGTATCCCAGTGATCTCTGTTGGGGGGCTGTACTGACTGCAGTGTCCCAGTGATCTCTACTGGGTGCCTGTAAGGATGCAGTGTCCCAGTGATCTCTGCTGGGTGCCATTACTGACTGCAGTGTCCCAGTGATCTCTGCTCGGTGATGTGACTGACTGCAGTGTCCTAGCAATCTCTGCTGTGTACCTGCAGTGTCCCAGTAATCTCTGCTGGGTGCCTGGACTGACTGCAGTGTCCCAGTGATCTCTGCTGGGTGCCTGAACTGACTGCACTGTCCCAGCAATCTCTGCTGTGTGCCTGTACTGACTGCAGTGTCCCAGTAATATCTGCTGGGTGCCTGTAATGACTGCAGTGTTCCAGTGATCTCTGCTGGGTGTCTGTACTGACTGCAGTGTCCCAGTGATCTCTGCTGGGTGATGTACTGTCTACAGTGTCCCAGTGATCCCTGCTGGGTGCCTGTACAGACTGCAGTGTCCCAGTGATCTCTGCTGGCGGATGTACTGTCTACAGTGTCCCAGTGATCCCTGCTGGGTGCCTGTACAGACTGCAGTATCCCAGTGATCTCTGTTGGGGGGCTGTACTGACTGCAGTGTCCCAGTGATCTCTACTGGGTGCCTGTAAGGATGCAGTGTCCCAGTGATCTCTGCTGGGTGCCAGTACTGACTGCAGTGTCCCAGTGATCTTTGCTGGGTGCCATTACTGACTGCAGTGTCCCAGTGATCTCTGCTCGGTGATGTGACTGACTGCAGTGTCCTAGCAATCTCTGCTGTGTACCTGCAGTGTCCCAGTAATCTCTGCTGGGTGCCTGGACTGACTGCAGTGTCCCAGTGATCTCTGCTGGGTGCCTGAACTGACTGCACTGTCCCAGCAATCTCTGCTGTGTGCCTGTACTGACTGCAGTGTCCCAGTATTATCTGCTGGGTGCCTGTACTGACTGCAGTGTCCCAGTGAACTCTGCTGGGTGGCTGTACTGACTGCAGTGTCCCAGTGATCTCTGCTGGCTGATGTACTGATTGCAGTGTCCCAGTGATCTCTGCTGAGTGCCTGTAATGACTGCAGTGTTCCAGTGATCTCTGCTGGGTGTCTGTACTGACTGCAGTGTCCCAGTGATCTCTGCTGGGTGATGTACTGTCTACAGTGTCCCAGTGATCCCTGCTGGGTGCCTGTACAGACTGCAGTGTCCCAGTGATCTCTGCTGGCGGATGTACTGCAGTGTCCCAGTGATCACTGCTGGCTGATGTCCTGACTGCTGTGTCCCAGTGATCTCTGCTGGCTGATGTACTGACTGCATTGTCCCAGTAATCTCTGCAGGGTGATGTACTGACTGCAGTGTCCCAGTGATCTCTGTTGGAGGGCTGCACTGACTGCAGTGTTCCAGTGATCTCTGCTGGGTGCCTGTAAGGACTGCAGTATCCCAGTGATCTCTGCTGGGTGCCAGTACTGACTGCAGTGTCCCAGTGATCTTTGCTGGGTGCCATTACTGACTGCAGTGTTCCAGTGATCTCTGCTGGGTGGCTGTACTGACTGCAGTGTCCCAGTGATCTCTGCTCGGTGATGTGACTGACTGCAGTGTTCCAGTGATCTCTGCTGGGTGCCTCTAATGACTGCAGTGTCCCAGTGATCGCTGCTGGCTGATGTACTGACTGCATTGTCCCAGTAATCTCTGCAGGGTGATGTACTGACTGCAGTATCCCAGTGATCTCTGTTGGGGGGCTGTACTGACTGCAGTGTCCCAGTGATCTCTGCTGGTTGCCTGTAAGGACTGCAGTGTCCCAGTGATCTCTGCTGGGTGCCAGTACTGACTGCAGTGTCCAGTGATCTTTGCTGGGTGCCATTACTGACTGCAGTGTCCCAGTGATCTCTGCTCGGTGATGTGACTGACTGCAGTGTCCTAGCAATCTCTGCTGTGTACCTGCAGTGTCCCAGTAATCTCTGCTGGGTGCCTGGACTGACTGCAGTGTCCCAGTGAACTCTGCTGGGTGCCTGAACTGACTGCACTGTCCCAGCAATCTCTGCTGTGTGCCTGTACTGACTGCAGTGTCCCAGTATTATCTGCTGGGTGCCTGTACTGACTGCAGTGTCCCAGTGAACTCTGCTGGTGGATGTACTGATTGCAGTGTCCCAGTGAAATCTATTGGGTGCCTGTCCAGACTGCAGAGTCCCAGTGATCTCTGCTGGGTGGCTGGACTGACTGCAGTGTCCCAGTGATCTCTGCTGGTGGATGTACTGATTGCAGTGTCCCAGTGAACTCTATTGGGTGCCTGTACAGACTGCAGAGTCCCAGTGATCTCTGCTGGGTGGCTGGACTGACTGCAGTGTCCCAGTGATCTCTGCTGGGCGCCTGTACTGACTGCAGTGTCCCAGTGATCTCTGCTGGGTGGCGGTACTGACTGTAGTGTCCCAGTGATCTCTGCTGTGTGCCTGTACTGACTCCAGTGTGCCAGTGATCTCTGCTGGCTGATGTACTGACTGCTTTGACCCAGTGATCTCTGCTGGATGTCTGGACTGACAGCAGTGTCCCGGTGATCTCTGCTTGGTGTCTGTACTGACTGCAGTGTCCCAGTGATCTCTGCTGTTTGATGTACTGACTGCAGTGGACCAGTGATCTCTGCTGGGTGCCTGTACTGACTGCAGTGTCCTAGTGATCTCAGCTGGGTGCTAGTACTGACTGCAGTGTCCCAGTGATCTCTGCTGGCTGATGTACTGACTGCAGTGTCCCAGTGATCTCTGCTGGCTGATGAACTGACTGCAGTGTCCCAGTGATCTCCGCTGGGTGCCTGTACTGACGGTAGTGTCCCAGTGATCTCTGCTGGGTGCCTGTACTGACGGTAGTGTCCATGTGATCTCTGCTGGCGGATGTACTGCAGTGTCCCAGTGATCTCTGCGAGCTGATGTACCAACTTCAGTGTCCCAGTGATCACTGCTGGATGGCTGTACTGACTGCAGTGTCCCAATGACCTCTGCTGGCTGATGTACTAACTGCAGTGTCCCAGTGATATCTGTTGGGTGGCTGCACTGATAGCAGTGTCCCAGTGATCTCTGCTGGGTGCCTGTACTGAGTGCAGTGTCCCAGTGATCTCTGCTGGGTGCCTGTACTGACTGCAGTGTCCCAGTGATATCTGCTGTGTGCCTGTACTGACTGCAGTGTTCCAGTGATCTCTGCTGGGTGCCTGTACTGACTGCAATGTCCCAGTGATCTCTGCTGGGTGCTTGTACTGACTGCAGTGTCCCAGTAATCTCTGCTGGGCGGCTGTTCTGATAGCAGTGTCCCAGCGATCGCTGCTGGGTGCCTGTACTGACTGCAGTGTCCCAGTGATCTCTGCTGGTTGATGTACTGATTGCAGTGTCACAGTGATCTCTGCTGGATGGCTGTACTGACAGCAGTGTCCCAGCGATCGCTGCTGGGTGCCTGTACTGACTGCAGTGTGCCAGTGATCTCTGCTGGGTGATATATAGACTGCAGTGTCCCAGTGATCTCTGCTGGCTGATGTACTGACTGCAGTGTCCCAGTGATCTCTGCTGGGTGCCTGTACTGTCTGCAGTGTCCCAGTGATCTCTGCTGGCTGATGTACCAACTACAGTGTCCCAGTGATCACTGCTGGGTGTCTGTACTGACTGCAGTGTAACAGTGATCTCTGTTGGGTGCCTGGACTGACTGCAGTGTCCCAGTGATCTCTGCTGGCTGATGTACTGATTGCAGTGTCCCAGTGATCTCTGCTGGCTGATGTACTGACTGCAGTGTCCCAGTGATCTCTGCTGGGTGCCTGTACTGTCTGCAGTGTCCCAGTGATCTCTGCTGTCTGATGTACCAACTACAGTGTCCCAGTGATCACTGCTGGGTGTCTGTACTGACTGCAGTGTCACAGTGATCTCTGCTGGGTGCCTGGACTGACTGCAGTGTCCCAGTGATCTCTGCTGGCTGACATACTGATTGCAGTGTCCCAGTGATCTCTGCTGGCTGATGTACTGACTGCAGTGTCCCAGTGATCTCTGCTGGGTGCCTGTACTGACCGCAGTGTTCCAGCGAACTCTGCTGGGTGCCTGTACTGACTGCAGTGTCCCAGTGATCTCTGCCGAGTGCCTGCACTGACTGCAGTGTCCCAGTAATCTCTGCTGGCTGATGTACTGACTGCAGTGTCCCAGTGATCTCTGCTGTGTGCCTGTACTGACTGCAGTGTCACAGTGATCTCTGCTGGGTGACAGTACTGAGTGCAGTGTCACAGTGTTCTCTGTTGGCTGGGTGCCTGTGATGACTGCAGTGCCACAGTGATCTCTGCTGGATGGCTGTACTGACTGCAGTGTCCCAGTGATCTCTGCTGGGTGCCTGTAAGGACTGCAGTGTCCCAGTGATCTCTGCTGGGTGCCAGTACTGACTGCAGTATCCCAGTGATCTTTCCTGGGTGCCATTACTGACTGCAGTGTTCCAGTGATCTCTGCTGGCTGGCTGTACTGACTGCATTGTTCCAGTGATCTCTGCTCGGTGATGTGACTGACTGCAGTGTCCTAGCAATCTCTGCTGTGTACCTGTACTGATTGCAGTGTCCCAGTAACCTCTGCTGGGTGCCTGGACTGACTGCACTGACCCAGCAATCTCTGCTGTGTGCCTGTACTGACTGCAGTCTCCCAGTAATATCTGCTGGGTGCCTGTACTGACTGCAGTGTCTCAGTGAACTCTGCTGGGTGGCTGTACTGACTGCAGTGTCTCAGTGATCTCTGCTCGGTGATGTGACTGACTGCAGTGTCCAAGCAATCTCTGCTACGTACCTGTACTGACTGCAGTGTCCCAGTGATCTCTGCTGGGTGCCTGAACTGACTGCACTGTCCCAGCAATCTCTGCTGTGTGCCTGTACTGACTGCAGTGTCCCAGTAATATCTGCTGGGTGCCTGTACTGACTGCAGTGTCCCAGTGAACTCTGCTGGCTGATGTACTGATTGCAGTGTCCTAGTGATCTCTGCTGGGTGCCTGTAATGACTGCAGTGTTCCAGTCATGACTGCTGGGTGTCTGTACTGACTGCAGTGTCCCAGTGATCTCTGCTGGGTGATGTACTGTCTACAGTGTCCCAGTGATCCCTGCTGGTTGCTTGTTCAGACTGCAGTGTCCCAGTGATCTCTGCTGGGTGGCTGTACTGACTGCAGTGTCCCAGTGATCTCTGCTGCCTGGTCTACTGATTGCAGTGTCCCAGTGATCTCTGCTGGGTGATGTACTGACTGCAGTGTCCCAGTGATCTCTGCTGGCTGGTCTACTGATTGCAGTGTCCCAGTGATCTCTGCTGAGTGCCTGTACTGACTGTACTGTCCCAGTGATCTCTGCTGGCTGATGTATTGACTGCAGTGTTCCAGTGATCTCTGCTGGGTAGCTGTACTAACAGCAGTGTCCCAGTGATCTCTGCTGGGTGCCTGTACTGACTGCAGTGTCCCAGTGATGTCTGCTGGGTGCCTGAACTGACTGCACTGTCCCAGCAATCTCTGCTGTGTGCCTGTACTGACTGCATTGTCCCAGTAATATCTGCTGGGTGCCTGTACTGACTGCAGTGTCCCAGTGATCTTTGCTGGGTGCCATTACTGACTGCAGTGTCCCAGTGATCTCTGCTCGGTGATGTGACTGACTGCAGTGTCCTAGCAATCTCTGCTGTGTACCTGCAGTGTCCCAGTAATCTCTGCTGGGTGCCTGGACTGACTGCAGTGTCCCAGTGATCTCTGCTGGGTGCCTGAACTGACTGCACTGTCCCAGCAATCTCTGCTGTGTGCCTGTACTGACTGCAGTGTCCCAGTATTATCTGCTGAGTGCCTGTACTGACTGCAGTGTCCCAGTGAACTCTGCTGGGTGGCTGTACTGACTGCAGTGTCCCAGTGATCTCTGCTGGCTGATGTACTGATTGCAGTGTCCTAGTGATCTCTGCTGGGTGCCTGTACAGACTGCAGTGTCCCAGTGATCTCTGCTGGGTGGCTGTACTGACTGCAGTGTCCCAGTAATCTCTTCTGGCTGATGTACTGATTGCAGTGTCCCAGTGATCTCTGCTGAGTGCCTGTAATGACTGCAGTGTTCCAGTGATCTATGCTGGCGGATGTACTGCAGTGTCCCAGTGATCACTGCTGGCTGATGTACTGATTGCTGTGTCCCAGTGATCTCTGCTGGCTGATGTACTGACTGCATTGTCCCAGTAATCTCTGCAGGGTGATGTACTGACTGCAGTGTCCCAGTGATCTCTGTTGGGGGGCTGTACTGACTGCAGTGTCCCAGCGATCTCTGCTGGGTGCCTGTAAGGACTGCAGTGTCCCAGTGATCTCTGCTGGGTGCCAGTACTGACTGCAGTGTCCCAGTGATCTTTGCTGGGTGCCATTACTGACTGCAGTGTTCCAGTGATCTCTGCTGGGTGGCTGTACTGTCTGCATTGTTCCAGTGATCTCTGCTCGGTGATGTGACTGACTGCAGTGTCCTAGCAATCTCTGCTGTGTACCTGTACCGATTGCAGTGACCCAGTAATCTCTGCTGGGTGCCTGGACTGACTGCACTGACCCAGCAATCTCTGCTGTGTGCCTGTACTGACTGCAGTGTCCCAGTAATATCTGCTGGGTGCCTGTACTGACTGCAGTGTCCCAGTGAACTCTGCTGGGTGGCTGTACTGACTGCAGTGTCTCAGTGATCTCTGCTCGGTGATGTGACTGACTGCAGTGTCCTAGCAATCTCTGCTATGTACCTGTACTGACTGCAGTGTCCCAGTGATCTCTGCTGGGTGCCTGAACTGACTGCACTGTCCCAGCAATCTCTGCTGTGTGCCTGTACTGACTGCAGTGTCCCAGTAATATCTGCTGGGTGCCTGTACTGACTGCAGTGTCCCAGTGAACTCTGCTGGGTGGCTGTACTGACTGCAGTGTCCCAGTGATCTCTGCTGGCTGATGTACTGATTGCAGTGTCCTAGTGATCTCTGCTGGGTGCCTGTAATGACTGCAGTGTTCCAGTGATGTCTGCTGGGTGTCTGTACTGACTGAAGTGTCTCAGTGATCTCTGCTGGGTGATGTACTGTCTACAGTGTCCCAGTGATCTCTGTTGGGGGGCTGTACTGACTGCAGTGTCCCAGTGATCTCTGCTGGGTGCCTGTAAGGACTGCAGTGTCCCAGTAATCTCTTCTGGCTGATGTACTGATTGCAGTGTCCCAGTGATCTCTGCTGGCTGATGTCCTGACTGCATTGTCCCAGTAATCTCTGCAGGGTGATGTACTGACTGCAGTGTCCCAGTGATCTCTGTTGGGGGGCTGTACTGACTGCAGTGTCCCAGTGATCTCTGCTGGGTGCCTGTAAGGACTGCAGTGTCCCAGTGATCTCTGCTGGGTGCCAGTACTGACTGCAGTGTCCCAGTGATCTTTGCTGGGTGCCATTACTGACTGCAGTGTTCCAGTGATCTCTGCTGGGTGGCTGTACTGACTGCATTGTTCCACTGATCTCTGCTCGGTGATGTGACTGACTGCACTGACCCAGCAATCTCTGCTGTGTGCCTGTACTGACTGCAGTGTCCCAGTAATATCTGCTGGGTGCCTGTACTGACTGCAGTGTCCCAGTGAACTCTGCTGGGTGGCTGTACTGACTGCAGTGTCTCAGTGATCTCTGCTCGGTGATGTGACTGACTGCAGTGTCCTAGCAATCTCTGCTATGTACCTGTACTGACTGCAGTGTCCCTGTGATCTCTGCTGGGTGCCTGAACTGACTGCACTGTCCCAGCAATCTCTGCTGTGTGTCTGTACTGACTGCAGTGTCCCAGTAATATCTGCTGGGTGCCTGTACTGACTGCAGTGTCCCAGTGAACTCTGCTGGCTGATGTACTGATTGCAGTGTCCTAGTGATCTCTGCTGGGTGCCTGTAATGACTGCAGTGTTCCAGTGATGTCTGCTGGGTGTCTGTACTGACTGCAGTGTCCCAGTGATCTCTGCTGGGTGATGTACTGTCTACAGTGTCCCAGTGATCCCTGCTGGTTGCTTGTACAGACTGCAGTGTCCCAGTGATCTCTGCCTGGGTGGCTGTACTGACTGCAGTGTCCCAGTGATCTCTGCTGGCTGGTCTACTGATTGCAGTGTCCCAGTGATCTCTGCTGGGTGATGTACTGACTGCAGTGTCCCAGTGATCTCTGCTGGCTGGTCTACTGATTGCAGTGTCCCAGTGATCTCTGCTGAGTGCCTGTACTGACTGTACTGTCCCAGTGATCTCTGCTGGCTGATGTATTGACTGCAGTGTTCCAGTGATCTCTGCTGGGTAGCTGTACTAACAGCAGTGTCCCAGTGATCTCTGCTGGGTGCCTGTACTGACTGCAGTGTCCCAGTGATGTCTGCTGGGTGCCTGAACTGACTGCACTGTCCCAGCAATCTCTGCTGTGTGCCTGTACTGACTGCATTGTCCCAGTAATATCTGCTGGGTGCCTGTACTGACTGCAGTGTCCCAGTGATCTCTGCTGGCTGATGTATTGATTGCAGCGTCCCAGTGATCTCTGCTGGGTGGCTATACTGACTGCAGTGTGCCAGTGATCTCTGCTGGCTGATGTACTGATTGCAGTGTCCCAGTGATCTCTGCTGGGTGATGTACTGACTGCAGTGTCCCAGTGGTCTCTGCTGAGTGCCTGTACTGACTGTACTGTCCCAGTGATCTCTGCTGGCTGATGTACTGACTGCAGTGTCCCAGTGATCTCTGCTGGGTGCCCGTACTGATTTCAGTGTCTCAGTGATCTCTGCTGGGTGCCTGTACAGACTGCAGAGTCCCAGTGATCTCTGCTGTGTACCTTTAATGACTGCAGTGTCCCAGTGATCTTTGCTGGGTGCCATTACTGACTGCAGTGTTCCAGTGATCTCTGCTGGGTGGCTGTACTGACTGCAGTGTCCCAGTGATATCTGCTCGGTGATGTGACTGACTGCAGTGTTCCAGTGATCTCTGCTGGGTGCCTCTAATGACTGCAGTGTCCCAGTGATCGCTGCTGGCTGATGTACTGACTGCATTGTCCCAGTAATCTCTGCAGGGCGATGTACTGACTGCAGTATCCCAGTGATCTCTGTTGGGGGGCT
Organism: Chiloscyllium plagiosum; assembly: GCF_037043375.1. Taxonomy (NCBI): domain Eukaryota; kingdom Metazoa; phylum Chordata; class Chondrichthyes; order Orectolobiformes; family Hemiscylliidae; genus Chiloscyllium; species Chiloscyllium plagiosum. The sequence continues at coordinate 100,263,586 of NW_028270150.1, forward strand.
GTACTGACTGCAGTGTCCCAGTGATCTCTACTGGGTGCCTGTAAGGATGCAGTGTCCCAGTGATCTCTGCTGGGTGCCATTACTGACTGCAGTGTCCCAGTGATCTCTGCTCGGTGATGTGACTGACTGCAGTGTCCTAGCAATCTCTGCTGTGTACCTGCAGTGTCCCAGTAATCTCTGCTGGGTGCCTGGACTGACTGCAGTGTCCCAGTGATCTCTGCTGGGTGCCTGAACTGACTGCACTGTCCCAGCAATCTCTGCTGTGTGCCTGTACTGACTGCAGTGTCCCAGTATTATCTGCTGGGTGCCTGTACGGACTGCAGTGTCCCAGTGAACTCTGCTGGGTGGCTGTACTGACTGCAGTGTCCCAGTGATCTCTGCTGGCTGATGTACTGATTGCAGTGTCCCAGTGATCTCTGCTGAGTGCCTGTAATGACTGCAGTGTTCCAGTGATCTCTGCTGGGTGTCTGTACTGACTGCAGTGTCCCAGTGATCTCTGCTGGGTGATGTACTGTCTACAGTGTCCCAGTGATCCCTGCTGGGTGCCTGTACAGACTGCAGTGTCCCAGTGATCTCTGCTGGCGGATGTACTGTCTACAGTGTCCCAGTGATCCCTGCTGGGTGCCTGTACAGACTGCAGTATCCCAGTGATCTCTGTTGGGGGGCTGTACTGACTGCAGTGTCCCAGTGATCTCTACTGGGTGCCTGTAAGGATGCAGTGTCCCAGTGATCTCTGCTGGGTGCCAGTACTGACTGCAGTGTCCCAGTGATCTTTGCTGGGTGCCATTACTGACTGCAGTGTCCCAGTGATCTCTGCTCGGTGATGTGACTGACTGCAGTGTCCTAGCAATCTCTGCTGTGTACCTGCAGTGTCCCAGTAATCTCTGCTGGGTGCCTGGACTGACTGCAGTGTCCCAGTGATCTCTGCTGGGTGCCTGAACTGACTGCACTGTCCCAGCAATCTCTGCTGTGTGCCTGTACTGACTGCAGTGTCCCAGTATTATCTGCTGGGTGCCTGTACTGACTGCAGTGTCCCAGTGAACTCTGCTGGGTGGCTGTACTGACTGCAGTGTCCCAGTGATCTCTGCTGGCTGATGTACTGATTGCAGTGTCCCAGTGATCTCTGCTGAGTGCCTGTAATGACTGCAGTGTTCCAGTGATCTCTGCTGGGTGTCTGTACTGACTGCAGTGTCCCAGTGATCTCTGCTGGGTGATGTACTGTCTACAGTGTCCCAGTGATCCCTGCTGGGTGCCTGTACAGACTGCAGTGTCCCAGTGATCTCTGCTGGCGGATGTACTGCAGTGTCCCAGTGATCACTGCTGGCTGATGTCCTGACTGCTGTGTCCCAGTGATCTCTGCTGGCTGATGTACTGACTGCATTGTCCCAGTAATCTCTGCAGGGTGATGTACTGACTGCAGTGTCCCAGTGATCTCTGTTGGAGGGCTGCACTGACTGCAGTGTTCCAGTGATCTCTGCTGGGTGCCTGTAAGGACTGCAGTATCCCAGTGATCTCTGCTGGGTGCCAGTACTGACTGCAGTGTCCCAGTGATCTTTGCTGGGTGCCATTACTGACTGCAGTGTTCCAGTGATCTCTGCTGGGTGGCTGTACTGACTGCAGTGTCCCAGTGATCTCTGCTCGGTGATGTGACTGACTGCAGTGTTCCAGTGATCTCTGCTGGGTGCCTCTAATGACTGCAGTGTCCCAGTGATCGCTGCTGGCTGATGTACTGACTGCATTGTCCCAGTAATCTCTGCAGGGTGATGTACTGACTGCAGTATCCCAGTGATCTCTGTTGGGGGGCTGTACTGACTGCAGTGTCCCAGTGATCTCTGCTGGTTGCCTGTAAGGACTGCAGTGTCCCAGTGATCTCTGCTGGGTGCCAGTACTGACTGCAGTGTCCAGTGATCTTTGCTGGGTGCCATTACTGACTGCAGTGTCCCAGTGATCTCTGCTCGGTGATGTGACTGACTGCAGTGTCCTAGCAATCTCTGCTGTGTACCTGCAGTGTCCCAGTAATCTCTGCTGGGTGCCTGGACTGACTGCAGTGTCCCAGTGAACTCTGCTGGGTGCCTGAACTGACTGCACTGTCCCAGCAATCTCTGCTGTGTGCCTGTACTGACTGCAGTGTCCCAGTATTATCTGCTGGGTGCCTGTACTGACTGCAGTGTCCCAGTGAACTCTGCTGGTGGATGTACTGATTGCAGTGTCCCAGTGAAATCTATTGGGTGCCTGTACAGACTGCAGAGTCCCAGTGATCTCTGCTGGGTGGCTGGACTGACTGCAGTGTCCCAGTGATCTCTGCTGGTGGATGTACTGATTGCAGTGTCCCAGTGAACTCTATTGGGTGCCTGTACAGACTGCAGAGTCCCAGTGATCTCTGCTGGGTGGCTGGACTGACTGCAGTGTCCCAGTGATCTCTGCTGGGCGCCTGTACTGACTGCAGTGTCCCAGTGATCTCTGCTGGGTGGCGGTACTGACTGTAGTGTCCCAGTGATCTCTGCTGTGTGCCTGTACTGACTCCAGTGTGCCAGTGATCTCTGCTGGCTGATGTACTGACTGCTTTGACCCAGTGATCTCTGCTGGATGTCTGGACTGACAGCAGTGTCCCGGTGATCTCTGCTTGGTGTCTGTACTGACTGCAGTGTCCCAGTGATCTCTGCTGTTTGATGTACTGACTGCAGTGGACCAGTGATCTCTGCTGGGTGCCTGTACTGACTGCAGTGTCCTAGTGATCTCAGCTGGGTGCTAGTACTGACTGCAGTGTCCCAGTGATCTCTGCTGGCTGATGTACTGACTGCAGTGTCCCAGTGATCTCTGCTGGCTGATGAACTGACTGCAGTGTCCCAGTGATCTCCGCTGGGTGCCTGTACTGACGGTAGTGTCCCAGTGATCTCTGCTGGGTGCCTGTACTGACGGTAGTGTCCATGTGATCTCTGCTGGCGGATGTACTGCAGTGTCCCAGTGATCTCTGCGAGCTGATGTACCAACTTCAGTGTCCCAGTGATCACTGCTGGATGGCTGTACTGACTGCAGTGTCCCAATGACCTCTGCTGGCTGATGTACTAACTGCAGTGTCCCAGTGATATCTGTTGGGTGGCTGCACTGATAGCAGTGTCCCAGTGATCTCTGCTGGGTGCCTGTACTGAGTGCAGTGTCCCAGTGATCTCTGCTGGGTGCCTGTACTGACTGCAGTGTCCCAGTGATATCTGCTGTGTGCCTGTACTGACTGCAGTGTTCCAGTGATCTCTGCTGGGTGCCTGTACTGACTGCAATGTCCCAGTGATCTCTGCTGGGTGCTTGTACTGACTGCAGTGTCCCAGTAATCTCTGCTGGGCGGCTGTTCTGATAGCAGTGTCCCAGCGATCGCTGCTGGGTGCCTGTACTGACTGCAGTGTCCCAGTGATCTCTGCTGGTTGATGTACTGATTGCAGTGTCACAGTGATCTCTGCTGGGTGGCTGTACTGACAGCAGTGTCCCAGCGATCGCTGCTGGGTGCCTGTACTGACTGCAGTGTGCCAGTGATCTCTGCTGGGTGATATATAGACTGCAGTGTCCCAGTGATCTCTGCTGGCTGATGTACTGACTGCAGTGTCCCAGTGATCTCTGCTGGGTGCCTGTACTGTCTGCAGTGTCCCAGTGATCTCTGCTGGCTGATGTACCAACTACAGTGTCCCAGTGATCACTGCTGGGTGTCTGTACTGACTGCAGTGTAACAGTGATCTCTGTTGGGTGCCTGGACTGACTGCAGTGTCCCAGTGATCTCTGCTGGCTGATGTACTGATTGCAGTGTCCCAGTGATCTCTGCTGGCTGATGTACTGACTGCAGTGTCCCAGTGATCTCTGCTGGGTGCCTGTACTGTCTGCAGTGTCCCAGTGATCTCTGCTGTCTGATGTACCAACTACAGTGTCCCAGTGATCACTGCTGGGTGTCTGTACTGACTGCAGTGTCACAGTGATCTCTGCTGGGTGCCTGGACTGACTGCAGTGTCCCAGTGATCTCTGCTGGCTGACATACTGATTGCAGTGTCCCAGTGATCTCTGCTGGCTGATGTACTGACTGCAGTGTCCCAGTGATCTCTGCTGGGTGCCTGTACTGACCGCAGTGTTCCAGCGAACTCTGCTGGGTGCCTGTACTGACTGCAGTGTCCCAGTGATCTCTGCCGAGTGCCTGCACTGACTGCAGTGTCCCAGTAATCTCTGCTGGCTGATGTACTGACTGCAGTGTCCCAGTGATCTCTGCTGTGTGCCTGTACTGACTGCAGTGTCACAGTGATCTCTGCTGGGTGACAGTACTGACTGCAGTGTCACAGTGTTCTCTGTTGGCTGGGTGCCTGTGATGACTGCAGTGCCACAGTGATCTCTGCTGGATGGCTGTACTGACTGCAGTGTCCCAGTGATCTCTCGTGGGTGCCTGTATTGACTGCAGTGTCCCAGTGATCTCTGCTGGGTGCCTGTACTGACTGCAGTGTCCCAGTAATCTCTGCTGGCTGACAGTACTGACTGCAGTGTTCCAGTGATCTCTGCTGGCTGATGTACTGACTGCAATGTCCCAGTGATCTCTGCTGGGTGCCTGTACTGTCTGCAGTGTCCCAGTGATCTCTGCTGAGTGCCTGTACTGACTGCAGTGTCCCAGTGATCTCTGGTGGCTGATGTACTGACTGCAGTGTCACAGTGATCTCTGCTGTGTGCCTGTACTGATTGCAAGGTCCCAGTGATATCTGATGTGTGCCTGTACTGACTGCAGTGTTCCAGTGATCTCTGTTGGGTGCCTGTACTGACTGCAGTTTTCCAGTGATCTCCGCTAGGTGCCTGTACAGACTGCAGTGTCCCAGTGATCTCTGCGGGCTGATGTACTGACTGCAGTGTCCCAGTAATCTCTATTGGGTGTCTGGACTGACTGCAGTGTCCCAGTGATCTCTGCTGGCAGATGTACTGATTGCAGTGTCCCAGTGATCTCTGCTGGGTGTCTGTACTGACTGCAGTTTTCCAGTGATCTCCGCTAGGTGCCTGTACTGACTGCAGTGTCCCAGTGATCTCTGCTGGCGGATGTACTGATTGCAGTGTCCCAGTGAACTCTATTGGGTGCCTGTACTGACTGCAGAGTCCCAGTGATCTCTGCTGGGTGACGGTACTGACTGTAGAGTCCCCGTGATTTCTGCTGTGTGCCTGTACTGACTCCAGTGTGCCAGTGATCTCTGCTGGCTGATGTACTGACTGCTTTGACCCAGTGATCTCTGCTGGATGTCTGGACTGACAGCAGTGTCCCGGTGATCTCTGCTTGGTGTCTGTACTGACTGCAGTGTCCCAGTGATCTCTGCGGGGTGTGTGTTCTGACTGCAGTGTCCCAGCGATCTCTGCTGTTTGATGTACTGACTGCAGTGGACCAGTGATCTCCGCTGGGTGCCTGTACTGACGGTAGTGTCCCAGTGATCTCTGCTGGGTGCCTGTACTGACGGTAGTGTCCATGTGATCTCTGCTGGCGGATGTACTGCAGTGTCCCAGTGATCTCTGCTGGCTGATGTACTGATTGCAGTGTCCCAATGACCTCTGCTGGCTGATGTACTAACTGCAGTGTCCCAGTGATATCTGTTGGGTGGCTGTACTGATAGCAGTGTCCCAGTGATCTCTGCTGGGTGCCTGTACTGACTGCAGTGTCCCAGTGATATCTGCTGTGTGCCTGTACTGACTGCAGTGTTCCAGTGATCTCTGCTGGGTGCCTGTACTGACTGCAATGTCCCAGTGATCTCTGCTGGGTGCCTGTACTGACTGCAGTGTCCCAGTAATCTCTGCTGGGCGGCTGTTCTGACAGCAGTGTCCCAGCGATCGCTGCTGGGTGCCTGTACTGACTGCAGTGTCCCAGTGATCTCTGCTGGTTGATGTACTGATTGCAGTGTCACAGTGATCTCTGCTGGGTGGCTGTACTGACAGCAGTGTCCCAGCGATCGCTGCTGGGTGCCTGTACTGACTGCAGTGTGCCAGTGATCTCTGCTGGGTGATATATAGACTGCAGTGTCCCAGTGATCTCTGCTGGCTGATGTACTGACTGCAGTGTCCCAGTGATCTCTGCTGGGTGCCTGTACTGTCTGCAGTGTCCCAGTGATCTCTGCTGGCTGATGTACCAACTACAGTGTCCCAGTGATCACTGCTGGGTGTCTGTACTGACTGCAGTGTCACAGTGATCTCTGCTGGGTGCCTGGACTGACTGCAGTGTCCCAGTGATCTCTGCTGGCTGATGTACTGATTGCAGTGTCCCAGTGATCTCTGCTGGCTGATGTACTGACTGCAGTGTCCCAGTGATCTCTGCTGGGTGCCTGTACTGTCTGCAGTGTCCCAGTGATCTCTGCTGTCTGATGTACCAACTACAGTGTCCCAGTGATCACTGCTGGGTGTCTGTACTGACTGCAGTGTCACAGTGATCTCTGCTGGGTGCCTGGACTGACTGCAGTGTCCCAGTGATCTCTGCTGGCTGACGTACTGATTGCAGTGTCCCAGTGATCTCTGCTGGCAGATGTACTGACTGCAGTGTCCCAGTGATCTCTGCTGGGTGCCTGTACTGACCGCAGTGTTCCAGCGAACTCTGCTGGGTGCCTGTACTGACTGCAGTGTCCCAGTGATCTCTGCCGAGTGCCTGCACTGACTGCAGTGTCCCAGTAATCTCTGCTGGCTGATGTACTGACTGCAGTGTCCCAGTGATCTCTGCTGTGTGCCTGTACTGACTGCAGTGTCACAGTGATCTCTGCTGGGTGACAGTACTGAGTGCAGTGTCACAGTGTTCTCTGTTGGCTGGGTGCCTGTGATGACTGCAGTGCCACAGTGATCTCTGCTGGATGGCTGTACTGACAGCAGTGTCCCAGTGATCTCTCCTGGGTGCCTGTATTGACTGCAGTGTCCCAGTGATCTCTGCTGGCTGATGTACTGCTGCAGTGTCCCAGTGATCTCTGTTGGCTGGCTGTACTGACTGCAGTGTTCCAGTGATCTCTGCTGGGTGATATACAGACTGCAGTGTCCCAGTGATCTCTGCTGTGTGCCTGTACTGACTGCAGCGTCCCAGTGATCTCTGCTGGGTGGCTGTACTGACTGCAGTGTCCCAGTGATTTCTGCTGGCTGATTTACTGACTGCAATGTCCCAGTGATCTCTGATGGGTGCCTGTACTGTCATCAGTGTCCCAGTGATCTCTGCTGAGTGCCTGTACTGACTGCAGTGTCCCAGTGATCTCTGCTGGTTGATGTACTGACTGCAGTGTGCCAGTGAACTCTGCTGGGTGCCTGTACTGACTGCAGTCTCCCAGTGATCTCTGCTGGCTGATGTACTGACTGCAGCGTCCCAGTAATCTCTATTGGGTGCCTGGACTGATTGCAGTGTCCCAGTGATCTCTGCTGGTTGGCTGTACTGACTGCAGTGTCCCAGTGATCTCTGCTGGGTGCCCGGACTGACTGCAGTGTCTCAGTGATCCTGCCGGGTGCCTGTAAGGACTGCAGAGTCCCAGTAATCTCTGCTGGCTGATGTACTGCAGTGTCCCAGTAATCTCTGCTGGTTGCCTGTACTGACTGCAGTGTCCCAGTGATCTCTGCTGGGTGCCCGGACTGACTGCAGTGTCTCAGTGATCTCTGCTGTGTGCCTGGACTGATTGCAGTGTCCCAGTGATCTCTGCAGGGTGCCTGTACTGACTGCAGCGTCCCAGTAATCTCTATTGGGTGCCTGGACTGATTGCAGTGTCCCAGTGATCTCTGCAGGGTGCCTGTACTGACTGCAGCATCCCAGTAATCTCTATTGGGTGCCTGGACTGATTGCAGTGTCCCAGTGATCTCTGCTGGGTGCCTGTACTGACTGCAGTGTCCCAGTGATCTCTGCTGTGTGTCTGTACTTACGGCAGTATCCCAGTGATCTCTGCTGGGTGCCCGGACTGACTGCAGTGTCCCAGTGATCTCTGCTGGGAGCCTGTACGGACAGCAGAGTGCCAGTAATCTCTGCTGGCTGATGTACTGACTGCAGTGTCCCAGTGATCTCAGCTGGGTGCCTGTACTGACTGCAGTGTCCCAGTAATCTCTGCTGGCTGATGTACTGACTGCAGTGTCCCAGTATTGTCTGCTGGCTGATGTACTGACTGCTGTGGCCCAGTGATCACTGCTGGTTGGCTGTACAGACTGCAGTGTCCCAGTGATCTCTGCTGGCTGATGTACTGACTGCAGCGTCCCAGTGATCTCTGCTGGCTGATGTACTGACTGCAGCGTCCCAGTGATCTCTGCTGGCTGATGTACTGACTGCAGTGTCCCAGTGATCTCTGCTGGCTGACGTACTGACTGCAGTGTCCCAGTGATCTCTGCTGGCTGATGTACTGACTGCAGTGTCACAGTGATCTCTGCTGGCGGATGTACTGCAGTGTCCCAGTAATCTCTGCTGGCTGATGTACTGACTGCTGTGGCCCAGTGATCACTGCTGGCGGATGTACTGACTGCAGTGTCCCAGTAATCTCTGCTGGTTGATGTACTGACTGCAGTGTCCCAGTGATCTCTGCTGGGTGCCTGTACTGACTGCAGTCTCCCAGTGATCTCTGCTGGCTGATGTACTGACTGCAGCGTCCCAGTAATCTCTATTGGGTGCCTGGACTGATTGCAGTGTCCCAGTGATCTCTGCTGGTTGCCTGTACTGACTGCAGTGTCCCAGTGATCTCTGCTGGCTGATGTCCTGACTGCAGTGTCCCAGTAATCTCTGCTGGCTGATATACTGACTGCAGTGGCCCAGTGATCTCTGCTGGGTGATGTACTGACTGCAGTGTCCCAGTAATCTCTATTGGGTGCCTGGACTGACTGCAGTGTCCCAGTGATCTCTGCTGGGTGCCTGAACTGACTGCAGTGTCCCAGTGATCTCTGCTGGCTGATGTGCTGACTGCAGTGTCCCAGTGATCTCTGCTGGCTGATGTACTGACTGCAGTGTCCCAGTGATCTCTGCTGGCTGATGAACTGACTGCAGTGTCACAGTGATCTCTGCTGGCTGATGTACTGACAGCAGTGTCCCAGTGATCTCTGTTGGGTGCCCAGACTGACTGCAGTGTCTCAATGATCCTGCTGGGTGCCTGTACGGACTGCAGAGTCCCAGTAATCTCTGCTGGCTGATGTACTGACTGCAGTGTTCCAGTATTCTCTGCTGGCTGATGTACTGCAGTGTCCCAGTAATGTCTGCTGCTTTGCCTGTACTGACTGCAGTGTCCCAGTGATCTCTGCTGGGTGCCCGGACTGACTGCAGTGTCCCAGTGATCTTTGCTGGGTGCCTGGACTGATTGCAGTGTCCCAGTGATCTCTGCTGTGTGCCTGTACTGACTGCAGTGTCCCAGTAATCTCTGCTGGGTGCATGTACTGACTGCAGAGTCCCAGAGTTCTCTGCTGTGTGCCTGTACTGACTGCAGTGTGCCAGTGATCTCTGCTGGCTGATTTACTGACTTCAGTGTTCCAGTGATCTCTGCTGGGTGATATATAGACTGCAGTGTCCCAGTGATCTATGCTGGCTGATGTACTGACTGCAGTGTCACAGTGATCTCTGCTGGCTGATGTACTGCAGTGTCCCAGTAATCTCTGCTGGCTGATGTACTGACTGCAGTGTCCCAGTGATCTATGCTGGCTGATGTACTGACTGCAGTGTCTCAGTGATCTCTGCTGGCTGATGTACTGACTGCTGTGGCCCAGTGATCACTGCTGGTGGATGTCCTGACTGCAGTGTCCCAGTAATCTCTGCTGGCTGATATACTGACTGCAGTGGCCCAGTGATCTCTGCTGGGTGATGTACTGACTGCAGTGTCCCAGTAATCTCTTTTGGGTGCCTGGACTGACTGCAGTGTCCCAGTGATCTCTGCTGGGTGCCTGAACTGACTGCAGTGTCCCAGTGATCTCTGCTGGCTGATGTACTGACTGCAGTGTCCCAGTGATCTCTGCTGGCTGATGAACTGACTGCAGTGTCACAGTGATCTCTGCTGGCTGATGTACTGACAGCAGTGTCCCAGTGATCTCTGTTGGGTGCCTGTACTGACTCAGTGTCCCAGTAATCTCTGCTGGCTGACAGTACTGACTGCAGTGTCCCAGTATTCTCTGCTGGCTGATGTACTGACTGCTGTGGCCCAGTGATCACTGCTGGCGGATGTACTGACTGCAGTGTCCCAGTAATCTCTGCTGGCTGATATACTGACTGCAGTGTCCCAGTGATCTCTGCTGGGTGATGTACTGACTGCAGTGTCCCAGTAATATCTGCTGGCGGATATACTGACTGCAGTGTCCCAGTGATCTCTGCTGGGTGATATATAGACTGCAGAGTCCCAGTAATCTCTGCTGGCTGATGTACTGACTGCAGTGTCCCAGTGATCTCTGCTGGGTGCCTGTACTGACTGCAGTGTCCCAGTAATCTCTGCTGGCTGACGTACTGACTGCAGTGTCCCAGTATTCTCTGCTGGCTGATGTACTGACTGCAGTGTCACAGTGATCTCTGCTGGCGGATGTACTGCAGTGTCCCAGTAATCTCTGCTGGCTGATGTACTGACTGCTGTGGCCCAGTGATCACTGCTGGCTGATGTACTGACTGCAGTGTCCCAGTAATCTCTGCTGGTTGATGTACTGACTGCAGTGTCCCAGTGATCTCTGCTGGGTGCCTGTACTGACTGCAGTCTCCCAGTGATCTCTGCTGGCTGATGTACTGACTGCAGCGTCCCAGTAATCTCTATTGGGTGCCTGGACTGATTGCAGTGTCCCAGTGATCTCTGCTGGTTGCCTGTACTGACTGCAGTGTCCCAGTGATCTCTGCTGGGTGCCCGGACTGACTGCAGTGTCTCAATGATCCTGCTGGGTGCCTGTACAGACTGCAGAGTCCCAGTAATCTCTGCTGGCTGATGTACTGACTGCAGTGTTCCAGTATTCTCTGCTGGCTGATGTACCGCAGTGTCCCAGTAATGTCTGCTGCTTTGCCTGTACTGACTGCAGTGTCCCAGTGATCTCTGCTGGGTGCCCGGACTGACTGCAGTGTCCCAGTGATCTCTGCTGGGTGCCTGGACTGATTGCAGTGTCCCAGTGATCTCTGCTGGGTGCCTGTACTGACTGCAGTGTCCCAGTGATCTCTGCTGGGTGCATGTACTGACTGCAGAGTCCCAGAGTTCTCTGCTGTGTGCCTGTACTGACTGCAGTGTGCCAGTGATCTCTGCTGGCTGATTTACTGACTTCAGTGTTCCAGTGATCTCTGCTGGGTGATATATAGACTGCAGTGTCAAAGTGATCTATGCTGGCTGATGTACTGACTGCAGTGTCACAGTGATCTCTGCTGGCTGATGTACTGCAGTGTCCCAGTAATCTCTGCTGGCTGATGTACTGACTGCAGTGTCCCAGTGATCTATGCTGGCTGATGTACTGACTGCAGTGTCACAGTGATCTCTGCTGGCTGATGTACTGCAGTGTCCCAGTAATCTCTGCTGGCTGATGTACTGACTGCTGTGGCCCAGTGATCACTGCTGGTGGATGTACTGACTGCAGTGTCCCAGTAATCTCTGCTGGCTGATATACTGACTGCAGTGGCCCAGTGATCTCTGCTGGGTGATGTACTGACTGCAGTGTCCCAGTGATCTCTGCTGGGTGATGTACTGACTGCAGTGTCCCAGTGATCTCTGCAGGGTAGCTGTACTAACAGCAGTGTCCCAGTGATCTCTGCTGGGTGCCTGTACTGACTGCAGTGTCCCAGTAATATCTGCTGGGTGCCTGTACTGACTGCAGTGTCCCAGTGAACTCTGCTGGGTGGCTGTACTGACTGCAGTGTCTCAGTGATCTCTGCTCGGTGATGTGACTGACTGCAGTGTCCTAGCAATCTCTGCTATGTACCTGTACTGACTGCAGTGTCCCAGTGATCTCTGCTGGGTGCCTGAACTGACTGCACTGTCCCAGCAATCTCTGCTGTGTGCCTGTACTGACTGCAGTGTCCCAGTAATATCTGCTGGGTGCCTGTACTGACTGCAGTGTCCCAGTGAACTCTGCTGGGTGGCTGTACTGACTGCAGTGTCCCAGTGATCTCTGCTGGTTGATGTACTGATTGCAGTGTCACAGTGATCTCTGCTGGCTGATGTACTGACTGCAGTGTCACAGTGATCTCTGCTGGCTGATGTACTGACAGCAGTGTCCCAGTGATCTCTGTTGGGTGCCTGTACTGACTGCAGTGTCCCAGTAATCTCTGCTGGCTGACAGTACTGACTGCAGTGTCCCAGTATTCTCTGCTGGCTGATGTACTGACTGCTGTGGCCCAGTGATCACTGCTGGCGGATGTACTGACTGCAGTGTCCCAGTAATCTCTGCTGGCTGATATACTGACTGCAGTGTCCCAGTGATCTCTGCTGGCTGATGTACTGACTGCAGTGTCCCAGTGATCTCTGCTGGCTGATGTACTGACTGCAGTGTCCCAGTGATCTCTGCTGGCTGATGAACTGACTGCAGTGTCACAGTGATCTCTGCTGGCTGATGTACTGACAGCAGTGTCCCAGTGATCTCTGTTGGGTGCCTGTACTGACTGCAGTGTCCCAGTAATCTCTGCTGGCTGACAGTACTGACTGCAGTGTCCCAGTATTCTCTGCTGGCTGATGTACTGACTGCTGTGGCCCAGTGATCACTGCTGGTGGATGTACTGACTGCAGTGTCCCAGTAATCTCTGCTGGCTGATATACTGACTGCAGTGTCCCAGTGATCTCTGCTGGGTGATGTACTGACTGCAGTGTCCCAGTAATATCTGCTGGCTGATGTACCAACTGCAGTGTCCCAGTGATCTCTGCTGGGTGATATATAGACTGCAGAGTCCCAGTAATCTCTGCTGGCTGATGTACTGACTGCAGTGTCCCAGTGATCTCTGCTGGGTGCCTGTACTGACTGCAGTGTCCCAGTAATCTCTGCTGGCTGACGTACTGACTGCAGTGTCACAGTATTCTCTGCTGGCTGATGTACTGACTGCAGTGTCACAGTGATCTCTGCTGGCGGATGTACTGCAGTGTCCCAGTAATCTCTGCTGGCTGATGTACTGACTGCTGTGGCCCAGTGATCACTGCTGGCTAATGTACTGACTGCAGTGTCCCAGTAATCTCTGCTGGTTGATGTACTGACTGCAGTGTCCCAGTGATCTCTGCTGGGTGCCTGTACTGACTGCAGTCTCCCAGTGATCTCTGCTGGCTGATGTACTGACTGCAGCGTCCCAGTAATCTCTATTGGGTGCCTGGACTGATTGCAGTGTCCCAGTGATCTCTGCTGGTTGCCTGTACTGACTGCAGTGTCCCAGTGATCTCTGCTGGGTGCCCGGACTGGCTGCAGTGTCTCAATGATCCTGCTGGGTGCCTGTACGGACTGCAGAGTCCCAGTAATCTCTGCTGGCTGATGTACTGACTGCAGTGTTCCAGTATTCTCTGCTGGCTGATGTACCGCAGTGTCCCAGTAATGTCTGCTGCTTTGCCTGTACTGACTGCAGTGTCCCAGTGATCTCTGCTGGGTGCCCGGACTGACTGCAGTGTCCCAGTGATCTCTGCTGGGTGCCTGGACTGATTGCAGTGTCCCAGTGATCTCTGCTGTGTGCCTGTACTGACTGCAGTGTCCCAGTGATCTCTGCTGGGTGCATGTACTGACTGCAGAGTCCCAGAGTTCTCTGCTGTGTGCCTGTACTGACTGCAGTGTGCCAGTGATCTCTGCTGGCTGATTTACTGACTTCAGTGTTCCAGTGATCTCTGCTGGGTGATATATAGACTGCAGTGTCCCAGTGATCTATGCTGGCTGATGTACTGACTGCAGTGTCACAGTGATCTCTGCTGGCTGATGTACTGCAGTGTCCCAGTAATCTCTGCTGGCTGATGTACTGACTGCAGTGTCCCAGTGATCACTGCTGGCTGATGTACTGACTGCAGTGTCACAGTGATCTCTGCTGGCTGATGTACTGCAGTGTCCCAGTAATCTCTGCTGGCTGATGTACTGACTGCTGTGGCCCAGTGATCACTGCTGGTGGATGTACTGACTGCAGTGTCCCAGTAATCTCTGCTGGCTGATATACTGACTGCAGTGGCCCAGTGATCTCTGCTGGGTGATGTACTGACTGCAGTGTCCCAGTGATCTCTGCTGGGTGATGTACTGACTGCAGTGTCCCAGTGATCTCTGCAGGGTAGCTGTACTAACAGCAGTGTCCCAGTGATCTCTGCTGGGTGCCTGTACTGACTGCAGTGTCCCATTGATCTCTGCTGGGTGCCTGAACTGACTGCAGTGTCCCAGTGATCTCTGCTGGCTGATGTACTGACTGCAGTGTCACAGTGATCTCTGCTGGCTGATGTACTGACAGCAGTGTCCCAGTGATCTCTGTTGGGTGCCTGTACTGACTGCAGTGTCCCAGTAATCTCTGCTGGCTGACAGTACTGACTGCAGTGTCCCAGTATTCTCTGCTGGCTGATGTACTGACTGCTGTGGCCCAGTGATCACTGCTGGCGGATGTACTGACTGCAGTGTCCCAGTAATCTCTGCTGGCTGATATACTGACTGCAGTGTCCCAGTGATCTCTGCTGGGTGATGTACTGACTGCAGTGTCCCAGTAATCTCTGCTGGCGGATATACTGACTGCAGTGTCCCAGTGATCTCTGCTGGGTGATATATAGACTGCAGAGTCCCAGTAATCTCTGCTGGCTGATGTACTGACTTCAGTGTTCCAGTGATCTCTGCTGGGTGATATATAGACTGCAGTGTCCCAGTGATCTATGCTGGCTGATGTACTGACTGCAGTGTCACAGTGATCTCTGCTGGCTGATGTACTGCAGTGTCCCAGTAATCTCTGCTGGCTGATGTACTGACTGCAGTGTCCCAGTGATCTATGCTGGCTGATGTACTGACTGCAGTGTCACAGTGATCTCTGCTGGCTGATGTACTGCAGTGTCCCAGTAATCTCTGCTGGCTGATGTACTGACTGCTGTGGCCCAGTGATCACTGCTGGTGGATGTACTGACTGCAGTGTCCCAGTAATCTCTGCTGGCTGATATACTGACTGCAGTGGCCCAGTGATCTCTGCTGGGTGATGTACTGACTGCAGTGTCCCAGTGATCTCTGCTGGGTGATGTACTGACTGCGGTGTCCCAGTGATCTCTGCAGGGTAGCTGTACTAACAGCAGTGTCCCAGTGATCTCTGCTGGGTGCCTGTACTGACTGCAGTGTCCCATTGATCTCTGCTGGATGCCTGAACTGACTGCAGTGTCCCAGTGATCTCTGCTGGCTGATGTACTGACTGCAGTGTCACAGTGATCTCTGCTGGCTGATGTACTGACAGCAGTGTCCCAGTGATCTCTGTTGGGTGCCTGTACTGACTGCAGTGTCCCAGTAATCTCTGCTGGCTGACAGTACTGACTGCAGTGTCCCAGTATTCTCTGCTGGCTGATGTACTGACTGCTGTGGCCCAGTGATCACTGCTGGCGGATGTACTGACTGCAGTGTCCCAGTAATCTCTGCTGGCTGATATACTGACTGCAGTGTCCCAGTGATCTCTGCTGGGTGATGTACTGACTGCAGTGTCCCAGTAATCTCTGCTGGCGGATATACTGACTGCAGTGTCCCAGTGATCTCTGCTGGGTGATATATAGACTGCAGAGTCCCAGTAATCTCTGCTGGCTGATGTACTGGCTGCAGTGTCCCAGTGATCTCTGCTGGGTGCCTGTACTGACTGCAGTGTCCCAGTAATCTCTGCTGGCTGACGTACTGACTGCAGTGTCCCAGTATTCTCTGCTGGCTGATGGACTGACTGCTGTGTCCCAGTGATCCCTGCTGGGTGGCTGTACTGACTGCAGTGTCCCAGTGATCTCTGCTGGCTGATGTACTGACTGCAGTGTCCCAGTGATCTCTGCTGGCTAATGTACTGACTGCAGTGTCCCAGTGATCTATGCTGGCTGATGTACTGACTGCTGTGACCCAGTGATCACTGCTGGCGGATGTACTGCAGTGTCCCAGTAATCTCTGCTGGCTGATGTACTGACTGCTGTGGCCCAGTGATCACTGCTGGGTAGCTGTACTAACAGCAGTGTCCCAGTGATCTCTGCTGGGTAGCTGTACTAACAGCAGTGTCCCAGTGATCTCTGCTGGGTGCATGTACTGACTGCAGAGTCCCAGAGTTCTCTGCTGTGTGCCTGTACTGACTGCTGTGTGCCAGTGATCTCTGCTGGCTGATTTACTGACTTCAGTGTTCCAGTGATCTCTGCTGGGTGATATATAGACTGCAGTGTCCCAGTGATCTCTGCTGGGTGCCTGTACTGACTGCAGTGTCCCAGTGATCTCTACGGGGTGCCTGTACTGTCTGCAGTGTCCCAGTGATCTCTGCTGGCTGATGTACCAACTGCAGTGTCCCAGTGATCACTGCTGGGTGTCTGTACTGACTGCACTGTCACAGTGATCTCTGCTGGGTGCCTGTGATGACTGCAGTGTCACAGTGATCTCTGCTGGGTGGCTGTACTGACTGCAGTGTGCCTGTGATCTCTGTTGGGTGGCTACACTGACTGCAGTGTCCCAGTGATCTCTGCTGGCTGATGTACTGACTGCAGTGTCCCAGTGATCTCTGCTGGGTGCCTGTACTGACTGCAGTGTCCCAGTGATCTCTGCTGGGTGCCTGTACTGTCTGCAGTGTCCCAGTGATCTCTGCTGGCTGATCTACCAACTACAGTGTCCCAGTGATCACTGCTGGGTGTCTGTACTGACTGCAGTGTCACAGTGATCTCTGCTGGGTGCCTGTGATGACTGCAGTGTCACAGTGATCTCTGCTGGGTGGCTGTACTGACAGCAGTGTCCCAGTGATCTCTGCTGGGTGCCTGTACTGACTGCAGTGTCCCAGTGATCTCTGCTGTGTGACTGTACTGACTGCAGTGTCACAGTGATCTCTGCTGGGTGCCTGTACTGACTGCAGTGTCCCAGTGATCTCTGCTGGGTGCCTGTACTGACTGCAGTGTCCCAGTGATCTCTGCTGGCTGATGTACTGACTTCAGTGTTCCAGTGATCTCTGCTGCGTGATATATAGACTGCAGTGTCCCAATGATCTCTGTTGGGTGCCTGTACTGACTGCAGTGTTCCAGTGATCTCTGCTGGGTGCCTGTACTGACTGCAGTGTCCCAGTGATCTCTGCTGTGCCTATACTGACTGCAATGTCCCAGTAATCTCTGCTGGGTGACGTACTGACTGCAGTGTCCCAGTAATCTCTATTGGGTGCCTGGACTGACTGCAGTGTCCCAGTGATCTCTGCTGGGTAGCTGTACTAACAGCAGAGTCCCAGAGTTCTCCGCTGTGTGCCTGTACTGACTGCAGTGTGCCAGTGATCTCTGCTGGCTGATGTACTGACTTCAGTGTTCCAGTGATCTCTGCTGGGTGATATATAGACTGCAGTGTCCCAGTGATCTCTGCTGGGTGCCTGTACTGACTGCAGTGTCCCAGTGATCTCTACGGGGTGCCTGTACTGTCTGCAGTGTCCCAGTGATCTCTGCTGGCTGATGTACCAACTGCAGTGTCCCAGTGATCACTGCTGGGTGTCTGTACTGACTGCAGTGTCACAGTGATCTCTGCTGGGTGCCTGTGATGACTGCAGTGTCACAGTGATCTCTGCTGGGTGGCTGTACTGACTGCAGTTTCCCAGTGATCTCTGCTGGGTGCCTGTACTGACTGCAGTGTCCCAGTGATCTCTGCTGGCTGATGTACTGACTGCAGTTTCCCAGTGATCTCTGCTGGCTGATGTACTGATTGCAGTGTCCCAGTGATCTCTGCTGGCTGATGTACTTACTGCAGTGTCCCAGTGATCTCTGCTGGGTGTCTGTACTAACTGCAGTGTCCCAGTGATCTCTGCTGGGTGCCTGTACTGACGGCAGTGTCCCTGTGATCTCTGCTGGGTGCCTGTACTGACTGCTGTGTCCCAGTGATCTCTGCTGTGCCTGTACTGACTGCAATGTCCCACTAATCTCTGCTGGCTGATGTACTGACTGCAGTGTCCCAGTAATCTCTATTGGGTGCCTGGACTGACTGCAGTGTCCCAGTAATCTCTGCTGGCTGACAGTACTGACTGCAGTGTCCCAGTATTCTCTGCTGGCTGATGTTCTGACTGCTGTGGCCCAGTGATCACTGCTGGCGGATGTACTGACTGCAGTGTCCCAGTAATCTCTGCTGGCTGATATACTGACTGCAGTGTCCCTGTGATCTCTGCTGAGTGATGTACTGACGGCAGTGTCCCAGCAATCTCTGCTGGCGGATATACTGACTGCAGTGTCCCAGTGATCTCTGCTGGGTGATATATAGACTGCAGAGTCCCAGTAATCTCTGCTGGCTGATGTACTGACTGCAGTGTCCCAGTATTCTCTGCTGGCTGATGGACTGACTGCTGTGTCCCAGTGATCACTGCTGGGTGCCTGTACTGACTGCAGTGTCCCAGTAATCTCTGCTGGCTGACGTACTGACTGCAGTGTCCCAGTATTCTCTGCTGGCTGATGGACTGACTGCTGTGTCCCAGTGATCACTGCTGGGTGGCTGTACTGACTGCAGTGTCCCAGTGATCTCTGCTGGCTGATGTACTGACTGGAATGTCCCAGTGATCTCTGCTGGGTGCCTGTACTGTCTGCAGTGTCCCAGTGATCTCTGCTGAGTGCCTGTACTGACTGCAGTGTCCCAGTGATCTCTGCTGGCTGATGTACTGACTGCAGCGTCCCAGTGATCTCTGCTGGCTGATGTACTGACTGCAGCGTCCCAGTGATCTCTGCTGGCTGATGTACTGACTGCAGTGTCCCAGTGATCTCTGCTGGCTGACGTACTGACTGCAGTGTCCCAGTGATCTCTGCTGGCTGATGTACTGACTGCAGTGTCACAGTGATCTTTGCTGGCGGATGTACTGCAGTGTCCCAGTAATCTCTGCTGGCTGATGTACTGACTGCTGTGGCCCAGTGATCACTGCTGGTTGATGTAGTGACTGCAGTGTCCCAGTGATCTCTGCTGGGTGCCTGTACTGACTGCAGTCTCCCAGTGATCTCTGCTGGCTGATGTACTGACTGCAGCGTCCCAGTAATCTCTATTGGGTGCCTGGACTGATTGCAGTGTCCCAGTGATCTCTGCTGGTTGCCTGTACTGACTGCAGTGTCCCAGTGATCTCTGCTGGGTGCCCGGACTGACTGCAGTGTCTCAATGATCCTGCTGGGTGCCTGTACAGACTGCAGAGTCCCAGTAATCTCTGCTGGCTGATGTACTGACTGCAGTGTTCCAGTATTCTCTGCTGGCTGATGTACTGCAGTGTCCCAGTAATGTCTGCTGCTTTGCCTGTACTGACTGCAGTGTCCCAGTGATCTCTGCTGGGTGCCTGGACTGATTGCAGTGTCCCAGTGATCTCTGCTGGGTGCCTGTACTGACTGCAGTGTCCCAGTGATCTCTGCTGGGTGCATGTACTGACTGCAGAGTCCCAGAGTTCTCTGCTGTGTGCCTGTACTGACTGCAGTGTGCCAGTGATCTCTGCTGGCCGATTTACTGACTTCAGTGTTCCAGTGATCTCTGCTGGGTGATATATAGACTGCAGTGTCCCAGTCATCTATGCTGGCTGATGTACTGACTGCAGTGTCACAGTGATCTCTGCTGGCTGATGTACTGCAGTGTTCCAGTAATCTCTGCTGGCTGATGTACTGACTGCAGTGTCCCAGTGATCTATGCTGGCTGATGTACTGACTGCAGTGTCACAGTGATCTCTGCTGGCTGATGTACTGCAGTGTCCCAGTAATCTCTGCTGGCTGATGTACTGACTGCTGTGGCCCAGTGATCACTGCTGGTGGATGTACTGACTGCAGTGTCCCAGTAATCTCTGCTGGCTGATATACTGACTGCAGTGGCCCAGTGATCTCTGCTGGGTGATGTACTGACTGCAGTGTCCCAGTAATCTCTATTGGGTGCCTGGACTGACTGCAGTGTCCCAGTGATCTCTGCAGGGTAGCTGTACTAACAGCAGTGTCCCAGTGATCTCTGCTGGGTGCCTGTACTGACTGCAGTGTCCCATTGATCTCTGCTGGCTGATGTACTGACTGCAGTGTCCCAGTGATCTCTGCTGGCTGATGTACTGACTGCAGTGTCCCAGTGATCTCTGCTGGCTGATGTACTGACTGCAGTGTCACAGTGATCTCTGCTGGCTGATGTACTGACAGCAGTGTCCCAGTGATCTCTGTTGGGTGCCTTTACTGACTGCAGTGTCCCAGTAATCTCTGCTGGCTGACAGTACTGACTGCAGTGTCCCAGTATTCTCTGCTGGCTGATGTACTGACTACTGTGTCCCAGTGATCACTGCTGGCGGATGTACTGACTGCAGTGTCCCAGTAATCTCTGCTGGCTGATATACTGACTGCAGTGTCCCAGTGATCTCTGCTGGGTTATGTACTGACTGCAGTGTCCCAGTAATCTCTGCTGGCGGATATACTGACTGCAGTGTCCCAGTGATCTCTGCTGGGTGATATATAGACTGCAGAGTCCCAGTAATCTCTGCTGGCTGATGTACTGACTGCAGTGTTCCAGTGATCTCTCCTGGGTGCCTGTACTGACTGCAGTGTCCCAGTAATCTCTGCTGGCTGATGGACTGACTGCTGTGTCCCAGTGATCACTGCTGGGTGGCTGTACTGACTGCAGAGTCCCAGTGATCTCTGCTGGCTGATGTACTGACTGCAGTGTCCCAGTGATCTCTGCTGGCTAATGTACTGACTGCAGTGTCCCAGTGATCTATGCTGGCTGATGTACTGCAGTGTTCCAGTAATCTCTGCTGGCTGATGTACTGACTGCAGTGTCCCAGTGTTCTCTGCTGGCTGATGTACTGCAGTGTCCCAGTAATCTCTGCTAGCTGATGTACTGACTGCTGTGGCCCAGTGATCACTGCTGGCGGATGTACTGACTGCAGTGTCCCAGTAATCTCTGCTGGCTGATATACTGACTGCAGTGTCCCAGTGATCTCTGCTGGGTGATGTACTGACTGCAGTGTCCCAGTAATCTCTATTGGGTGCCTGGACTGACTGCAGTGTCCCAGTGATCTCTGCTGGGTAGCTGTACTAACAGCAGTGTCCCAGTGATCTCTGCTGGGTGCCTGTACTGACTGCAGTGTCCCAGTGAGCTCTGCTGGGTGCATGTACTGACTGCAGAGTCCCAGAGTTCTCTGCTGTGTGCCTGTACTGACTGCTGTGTGCCAGTGATCTCTGCTGGCTGATTTACTGACTTCAGTGTTCCAGTGATCTCTGCTGGGTGATATATAGACTGCAGTATCCCAGTGATCTCTGCTGGGTGCCTGTACTGACTGCAGTGTCCCAGTGATCTCTACAGGGTGCCTGTACTGACTGCAGTGTCCCAGTGATCTCTGCTGGCTGATGTACCAACTGCAGTGTCCCAGTGATCACTGCTGGGTGTCTGTACTGACTGCACTGTCACAGTGATCTCTGCTGGGTGCCTGTGATGACTGCAGTGTCACAGTGATCTCTGCTGGGTGGCTCTACTGACTGCAGTGTCCCAGTGATCTCTGCTGGCTGATGTACTGACTGCAGTGTCCCAGTGATCTCTGCTGGGTGTCTGTACTGACTGCACTGTCACAGTGATCTCTGCTGGGTGCCTGTGATGACTGCAGTGTCACAGTGATCTCTGCTGGATGGCTACACTGACTGCAGTGTCCCAGTGATCTCTGCTGGCTGATGTACTGACTGCAGTGTCCCAGTGATCTCTGCTGGGTGCCTGTACTGACTGCAGTGTCCCAGTGATCACTGCTGGGTGCCTGTACTGTCTGCAGTGTCCCAGTGATCTCTGCTGGCTGATCTACCAACTGCAGTGTCCCAGTGATCACTGCGGGGTGTCTGTACTGACCGCAGTGTCACAGTGATCTCTGCTGGGTGCCTGTGATGACTGCAGTGTCCCAGTGATCTCTGCTGTGCCTATACTGACTGCAATGTCCCAGTAATCTCTGCTGGGTGACGTACTGACTGCAGTGTCCCAGTGTTCTCTGCTGGCTGATGTACTGCAGTGTCCCAGTAATCTCTGCTAGCTGATGTACTGACTGCTGTGGCCCAGTGATCACTGCTGGCGGATGTACTGACTGCAGTGTCCCAGTAATCTCTGCTGGCTGATATACTGACTGCAGTGTCCCAGTGATCTCTGCTGGGTGATGTACTGACTGCAGTGTCCCAGTAATCTCTATTGGGTGCCTGGACTGACTGCAGTGTCCCAGTGATCTCTGCTGGGTAGCTGTACTAACAGCAGTGTCCCAGTGATCTCTGCTGGGTGTCTGTACTGACTGCAGTGTCCCAGTGAGCTCTGCTGGGTGCATGTACTGACTGCAGAGTCCCAGAGTTCTCTGCTGTGTGCCTGTACTGACTGCTGTGTGCCAGTGATCTCTGCTGGCTGATTTACTGACTTCAGTGTTCCAGTGATCTCTGCTGGGTGATATATAGACTGCAGTGTCCCAGTGATCTCTGCTGGGTGCCTGTACTGACTGCAGTGTCCCAGTGATCTCTACAGGGTGCCTGTACTGACTGCAGTGTCCCAGTGATCTCTGCTGGCTGATGTACCAACTGCAGTGTCCCAGTGATCACTGCTGGGTGTCTGTACTGACTGCACTGTCACAGTGATCTCTGCTGGGTGCCTGTGATGACTGCAGTGTCACAGTGATCTCTGCTGGGTGGCTCTACTGACTGCAGTGTGCCTGTGGTCTCTGCTGGATGGCTACACTGACTGCAGTGTCCCAGTGATCTCTGCTGGCTGATGTACTGACTGCAGTGTCCCAGTGATCTCTGCTGGGTGCCTGTACTGACTGCAGTGTCCCAGTGATCTCTGCTGGGTGCCTGTACTGTCTGCAGTGTCCCAGTGATCTCTGCTGGCTGATCTACCAACTGCAGTGTCCCAGTGATCACTGCGGGGTGTCTGTACTGACTGCAGTGTCACAGTGATCTCTGCTGGGTGCCTGTGATGACTGCAGTGTCCCAGTGATCTCTGCTGTGCCTATACTGACTGCAATGTCCCAGTAATCTCTGCTGGGTGACGTACTGACTGCAGTGTCCCAGTAATCTCTATTGGGTGTCTGGACTGACTGCAGTGTCCCAGTGATCTCTGCTGGCTGATGTGCTGATTGCAGTGTCACAGTGATCTCTGCTGGGTAGCTGTACTAACAGCAGTGTCCCAGTGATCTCTGCTGGGTGCCTGTACTGACTGCAGTGTCCCAGTGATCTCTGCTGGGTGATATACTGACTGCATTGTCCCAGTGATCTCTGCTGGGTGCCTGTACTGACTGCAGTGTCCCAGTGATTTTTGCTGGGTGCATGTACTGACTGCAGAGTCCCAGAGTTCTCTGCTGTGTGCCTGTACTGACTGCAGTGTGCCAGTGATCTCTGCTGGCTGATGTACTGACTTCAGTGTTCCAGTGATCTCTGCTGGGTGTCTGTACTGACTGCAGTGTCCCAGTGATCTCTACGGGGTGCCTGTACTGTCTGCAGTGTCCCAGTGATCACTGCTGGGTGTCTGTACTGACTGCAGTGTCACAGTGATCTCTGCTGGGTGCCTGTGATGACTGCAGTGTCACAGTGATCTCTGCTGGGTGGCTGTACTGACTGCAGTTTCCCAGTGATCTCTGCTGGGTGCCTGTACTGACTGCAGTGTCCCAGTGATCACTGCTGGCTGATGTACTGATTGCAGAGTCCCAGTGATCTCTGCTGGCTGATGTACTGACTGCAGTGTCCCAGTGATCTCTGCTGGGTGTCTGTACTGACTGCAGTGTCCCAGTGATCTCTGCTGGGTGCCTGTACAGACTGCAGTGTCCCAATGATCTCTGCTGGGTGCCTGTACTGACTGCTGTGTCCCAGTGATCTCTGCTGTGCCTGCACTGACTGCAATGTCCCACTAATCTCTGTTGGCTGATGTACTGACTGCAGTGTCCCAGTAATCTCTATTGGGTGCCTGGACTGACTGCAGTGTCCCAGTGATCTCTGCTGGCTGATGTGCTGATTGCAGTGTCCCAGTGATCTCTGCTGGGTAGCTGTACTAACAGCAGTGTCCCAGTGATCTCTGCTGGGTGCCTGTACTGACTGCAGTGTCCCAGTGATCTCTGCTGGGTGCATGTACTGACTGCAGAGTACCAGAGTTCTCTGCTGTGTGCCTATACTGACTGCAGTGTGCCAGTGATCTCTGCTGGCTGATGCACTGACTTCAGTGTTCCAGTGATCTCTGCTGCGTGATATATAGACTGCAGTGTCCCAGTGATCTCTGCTGGGTGCCTGTACTGACTGCAGTGTCCCAGTGATCTCTACGGGGTGCCTGTACTGACTGCAGTGTCCCAGTGATCACTGCTGGCTGATGTACTGATTGCAGTGTCCCAGTGATCTCTGCTGGCTGATGTACTGACTGCAGTGTCCCAGTGATCTCTGCTGGGTGCCTGTACTGACTGCAGTGTCCCAGTGATCACTGCTGGCTGATGTACTGATTGCAGTGTCCCAGTGATCTCTGCTGGCTGATGTACTGACTGCAGTGTCCCAGTGATCTCTGCTGGGTGTCTCTACTGACTGCAGTGTCCCAGTGATCTCTGCTGGGTGCCTGTACTGACTGCAGTGTCCCTGTGATCTCTGCTGGGTGCCTGTACTGACTGCTGTGTCCCAGTGATCTCTGCTGTGCCTTTACTGACTGCAATGTCCCACTAATCTCTGCTGGCTGATGTACTGACTGCAGTGTCCCAGTAATCTCTATTGGGTGCCTGGACTGACTGCAGTGTCCCAGTGATCTCTGCTGGCTGATGTGCTGATTGCAGTGTCCCAGTGATCTCTGCTGGGTGCATGTACTGACTGCAGTGTCCCAGTAATCTCTATTGGGTGCCTGGACTGACTGCAGTGTCCCAGTGATCTCTGCTGGCTGATGTGCTGATTGCAGTGTCCCAGTGATCTCTGCTGGGTAGCTGTACTAACAGCAGTGTCCCAGTGATCTCTGCTGGGTGCCTGTACTGACTGCAGTGTCCCAGTGATCTCTGCTGGGTGCATGTACTGACTGCAGAGTACCAGAGTTCTCTGCTGTGTGCCTATACTGACTGCAGTGTGCCAGTGATCTCTGCTGGCTGATGCACTGACTTCAGTGTTCCAGTGATCTCTGCTGCGTGATATATAGACTGCAGTGTCCCAGTGATCTCTGCTGGGTGCCTGTACTGACTGCAGTGTCCCAGTGATCTCTACGGGGTGCCTGTACTGACTGCAGTGTCCCAGTGATCACTGCTGGCTGATGTACTGATTGCAGTGTCCCAGTGATCTCTGCTGGCTGATGTACTGACTGCAGTGTCCCAGTGATCTCTGCTGGGTGCCTGTACTGACTGCAGTGTCCCAGTGATCACTGCTGGCTGATGTACTGATTGCAGTGTCCCAGTGATCTCTGCTGGCTGATGTACTGACTGCAGTGTCCCAGTGATCTCTGCTGGGTGTCTCTACTGACTGCAGTGTCCCAGTGATCTCTGCTGGGTGCCTGTACTGACTGCAGTGTCCCTGTGATCTCTGCTGGGTGCCTGTACTGACTGCTGTGTCCCAGTGATCTCTGCTGTGCCTTTACTGACTGCAATGTCCCACTAATCTCTGCTGGCTGATGTACTGACTGCAGTGTCCCAGTAATCTCTATTGGGTGCCTGGACTGACTGCAGTGTCCCAGTGATCTCTGCTGGCTGATGTGCTGATTGCAGTGTCCCAGTGATCTCTGCTGGGTGCATGTACTGACTGCAGTGTGCCAGTGATCTCTGCTGGCTGATGTACTGACTTCAGTGTTCCAGTGATCTCTGCTGCGTGATATATAGACTGCAGTGTCCCAGTGATCTCTGCTGGGTGCCTGTACTGACTGCACTGTCCCAGTGATCACTACGGGGTGCCTGTACTGACTGCAGTGTCCCAGTGATCTCTGCTGGCTGATGTACCAACTGCAGTGTCCCAGTGATCACTGCTGGGTGTCTGTACTGACTGCAGTGTCACAGTGATCTCTGCTGGGTGCCTGTGATGACTGCAGTGTCACAGTGATCTCTGCTGGGTGGCTTTACTGACAGCAGTGTCCCAGTGATCTCTGCTGGCTGATGTACTGACTGCAGTGTCCCAGTGATCTCTGCTGGGTGCTTGTACTGACTGCAGTGTCCCAGTGATCTCTGCTGGGTGGCTGTACTGACTGCAGTGTCCCAGTGGTCTCTGCTGGCTGATGTACCAACTGCAGTGTCCCAGTGATCACTGCTGTGTGTCTGTACTGACTGCAGTGTCACAGTGATCTCTGCTGGGTGCCTGTGATGACTGCAGTGTCCCAGTGATCTCTGCTGGGTGGCTGTACTGACTGCAGTGTCCCAGTGATGTCTGCTGGGTGCCTGTACTGACTGCAGTGTCCCAGTGATCTCTGCTGTGTGACTGTACTGACGGCAGTGTCACAGTGATCTCTGCTGGGTGCCTGTACTAACAGCAGTGTCCCAGTGATCTCTGCTGGGTGCCTGTACTGACTGCAGTGTCCCAGTGATCTTTGCTGGGTGCATGTACTGACTGCAGAGTCCCAGAGTTCTCCGCTGTGTGCCTGTACTGACTGCAGTGTGCCAGTGATCTCTGCTGGCTGATGTACTGACTTCAGTGTTCCAGTGATCTCTGCTGGGTGATATATAGACTGCAGTGTCCCAGTGATCTCTGCTGGGTGCCTGTACTGACTGCAGTGTCCCAGTGATCTCTGCTGGGTGCCTGTACTGTCTGCAGTGTCCCAGTGATCTCTGCTGGCTGATGTACCAACGGCAGTGTCCCAGTGATCACTGCTGTGTGGCTGTACTGACTGCAGTGTCCCAGTGATCTCTGCTGGCTGATGTACTGATTGCAGTGTCACAGTGATCTCTGCTGGGTGCCTGTGATGACTGCAGTGTCACAGTGATCTCTGCTGGGTGGCTTTACTGACAGCAGTGTCCCTGTGATCTCTGCTGGGTGACTACACTGACTGCAGTGTCCCAGTGATCTCTGCTGGCTGATGTACTGACTGCAGTGTCCCAGTGATCTCTGCTAGGTGCTGGTACTGACTGCAGTGTCCCAGTGATCTCTGCTGGGTGCCCGTACTGTCTGCAGTGTCCCAGTGGTCTCTGCTGGCTGATGTACCAACTGCAGTGTCCCAGTGATCACTGCTGTGTGTCTGTACTGACTGCAGTGTCACAGTGATCTCTGCTGGGTGCCTGTGATGACTGCAGTGTCCCAGTGATCTCTGCTGCGTGTCTGTACTGACTGCAGTGTCACAGTGATCTCTGCTGGGTGCCTGTGATGACTGCAGTGTCACAGTGATCTCTGCTGTGTGGCTGTACTGACAGCAGTGTCCCAGTGATCTCCGCTGGGTGCCTGTACTGACTGCAGTGTCCCAGTGATCTCTGCTGGGTGCCTGTACTGACTGCAGTGTCCCAGTGATCTCTGCTGTGTCTGGACTGACTTCAGTGTCCCAGTGATCTCTGCTGGGTGCCTGTACTGACTGCAGTGTCCCAGTGATCTCTGCTGGGTGCCTGTACTGACTGCAGATTCCCAGTGATCTCTGCTGGCTGATGTACTGACTGCAGTGTCCCAGTGATATCTGCTGGGTGTCTGTACTGACTGCAGTGTCCCAGTGATCGCTGCTGGCTGGGTGCCTGTACTGACTGCAGTGTCCCAGTGATCTCTGCTGGCTGATGTACCAACTGCAGTGTCCCAGTGATCTCTGCTGGCTGATGTACTGACTGCAGTGTCCCAGTGATCCCTGCTGGGTGCCTGTACTGACTGCAGTGTCCCAGTGATCTCTGCTGGCTGGGTGCCTGTACTGACTGCAGTGTCCCAGTGATCTCTGCTGGGTGCCTGTACTGACTGCAGTGTCCCAGTGATCTCTGCTGGCTGATATACTGATCTCTGCTGGGTGGCTGTAGTGAGTGCCCTAATTATGATGCAAGTTGGGCCTTAAATGGACTGCCATTTGTTGCATCTGTTTTAGAACGCCATTTAACAACATCTCATATAGAAACATATCATTGAGGCGTTTATAGCAGCTCAGTTACAAAATCTGAAGGCAATCAGGCTGAATCAACATTGAATTATGGAAATGATGTTGTCTTTAAGTGATTCATTACAATTGTTTTGTGTAGTGGTAGATTAGGGAGCCTGTCAATGTACTGTACTTGGATTTCCAGAAGGCTTTTGTCAAGGTGCCACATCAAAGGTTACCACGTAAAATAAAGTTACTGCATCCTATAACACTTGGAAAAGCAAAGGTCAATTCACCCGTTTCAGCATGGTTTCATGAAGGATACATTTACTCGACAAACTCTTTGGAGTTCTTTGAGGATGTAACCAGCAAGATGGATAATGGGGATCTGGTGGATATGGTATATCTAGGCTTTCAGAAGGTATTTGACAAGATGCTGTGTAAATGGAGGTTAGATCTCAAGGGGTTAAGGGTAGATTATTGGCTTGGATAGAGGATTAGCTGACATACAGAAAGCAGAGGTTTGGGATAAATGGATGATGAACTGTAACTAGTGGGCTGCCATAGAGGGTTCAGTTCTTGGACCTCAACTATTTCCAATTTATACAAATGATCTGCAAATAGGGACAGTGTGTAACATAGCAAAGTTTGCAGATGATACTAAAATAGGGCATATGCAGGTTGGCACAGTGGCTAGGAACCCAGGTTCATACTCCACCCGAAGGCAACTGTCTCTGTGGAGTTTGCTTGTTCTCCCCTTGTTTGCATGGGTTTCCTCCCACAGTCCAAAGATGTGGATTGTTCATGGGGATAGGGTGAGTCTGGGTGGAATACTCTTCGGAGGGTCAGTTTTGACTCAATGGGCTGAATGGCCTGCTTCCACGCTGTATGACTCTATGACATAATAAGAAAGGCAAATGGAATCCTGGGATTTACTACAAAACATCTTGATCATAAAAATAGTGATGTAAAGCATTGGTGACACTATATGTAGATTACTGTATCCAGTTTTGGTCTCCTTACATGAAGGATATGTTGGCACGGGAGACAGTTCAGAGGAGGTTCACCAAGGTAATTCTAGGGATGAAA
The DNA here is from genome assembly GCF_037043375.1 of Chiloscyllium plagiosum. Classification (NCBI taxonomy): domain Eukaryota; kingdom Metazoa; phylum Chordata; class Chondrichthyes; order Orectolobiformes; family Hemiscylliidae; genus Chiloscyllium; species Chiloscyllium plagiosum. The sequence continues at coordinate 100,292,626 of NW_028270150.1, forward strand.
GGGTTCTTGTCAAAGCAGTGGTTGAATACCTTGGGCTGGTATTTCCTGGAGGTTAGAAGAATGGGGAGGGACCTGATTGAGGGATATTAAATGCAGAAGGGGAATGATAAGGTGGACGTTGAACAGATGTTCCCTCTTGTGGGACAGTCTCAAACAAGAGGTCAGAGACGTGGAGTGAGAGGAGGAAGGTTCAAAACAGAGGTGAGGAGAAACTACTCTCAGAGGGTTGTGAATCTGTGGAACTCACTGCCCCACTCACTGTGAAGGCAGAATCAATCGACAGGTTCAAGAAAGAAATAGGTGTGTTTCTGATGAAGAGTGAGATAAAGCTCCTACAGGGAGCGGGCAGGAAAGTGGACTTGAGCCCAGGATAAGATCGGCCGTGATCATGTTAAATGGCAGAGTGGACTCGAAAGCTCTGAATTGCTCACTCCCGCTGCAAAGGGATATGGATAAATTAAGCGAGTAGCAAAAGTGTGGCAGATGGTGCATTACATGGGTAAGTGTGAACTCTTCAGCTTTGACAAGAAGAATAGGAAAACAAGAATATTATTTAAATGGAGAGAGATTCCAACCTCTGATGTAAAGGTTTCTGGGTGTCTTGCCAAAAGAATCACAACAAGTATGTGGAATGTACATGCAGCACATGGTTAGGAAGACATTTATTACAAGGGAAGTACAAATAGGGAAATAAGGAAGGAATGACAAAAAAAACCCCAAAGAAATCAGAAACAAAAGCAGAAAGTGCTGGAAAATCTCAGCAGGTCTGGTAGCATTTGTAGAGAGAAAGCAGGGTTAGTGTTTTGGGTCCAGTGACCCTGCAGAACCGATGTTAGCTGGGAAAGCTGCAAAATACATGCTGAAGATGAGTTGGGGGGGGGGAGGAGTAAATGATAGGTGGAGATGGAGCCTAGAGAGAGCAGTTAGGTGGACAAAAGCAAAAACAGAAACTGCTGGAAAAGCTCAGCAGGTCCGGCAGCTTCTGTGAAAAACAAATCAGAGTTAACATTTCGGGTCCAGAGACCATTCCTCAGAACAAGGTGGACAAAAGAATAGATAAAGGTCAGTCTGGGAGAATGAATAGCTACGAACAGGAACCATTAGTAGCAGCTGACAAGGGCTTTGTGGTAAAAACAATGACTGCAGATGCTGGAAACCAGATTCTGGATCAGTGGTGCTGGAAGAGCACAGCAGGTCAGGCAGCATCCGACGAGCAGCAAAATCGACGTTTCGGGCAAAAGCCCTTCATCAGGAATAAAGGCAGAGAGCCTGAAGTGTGGAGAGATAAGCTAGAGGAGGGTGGGGTGGGGAGAAAGTAGCATAGAGTACAATGGGTGAGTGGGGGAGGAGATGAAGGTGATAGGTCAGGGAGGAGAGGGTGGAGTGGATAGGTGGAAAAGGAGCTAGGCAGGTCGGACAAGTCCGGACAAGTCAAGGGGACAGTGCGGAGCTGGAAGTTTGGAACTAGAATGAGGTGGGGCAAGGGGAAATGAGGAAGCTTTTGAAGGCCACCTTGATGCCCTGGGGTTGAAGTGTTCTGAGGCAGAAGATGAGGTGTTCTTCCTCCAGGCGTGTGGTGGTGAGGGAGCGGTGGTGAAGGAGGCCCAGGACCTCCATGTCCTCGGCAGAGTGGGAGGGGGAGTTGAAATGTTGGGCAACGGGGCGGTTTGGTTGATTGGTGCGGGTGTCTCGGAGATGTTCCCTAAAGCGCTCTGCTAGGAGGCGCCCAGTCTCCCCAATGTAGAGGAGACCGCATCGGGAGCAACGGACACAATAAATGATATTAGTGGATGTGCAGGTAAAACTTTGATGGATGTGGAAGGCTCCTTTAGGGCCTTGGATAGAGGTGAGGGAGGAGGTGTGGGTGCAGGTTTTACAGTTCCTGCGGTGGCAGGGGAAAGTGCCAGGATGGGAGGGTGGGTCGTAGGGGGGGCGTGGACCTGACCAGGTAGTCACGGAGGGAGGCGGAAGGCGGAAGGCGGAAAGAGGTCGGGAGGGAAATTTATTCCTGGTGGTGGGGTCTTTTTGGAGGTGGCGGAAATGTTGGCGGATGATTTGGTTTATGCGGAGGTTTGTAGGGTGGAAGGTGAGCACCAGGGGCGTTCTGTCCTTGTTACGGTTGGAGGGGTGGGGTCTGAGCGCGGAGGTGCGGGATGTGGACGAGATGCATTGGAGGGCATCTTTAACCACGTGGGAAGGGACCAGATGTCCCCAACAGTACCCCTCCATCGACACTCTCATTCGTTTGGCCGAACTGGTCCTCACCCTTAACAATTTCTCCTTTGAATCCTCCCACTTCCTCCAGACCAGAGGAGTAGCCATGGGCACACGTATGGGCCCCAGCTATGCCTGTCTCTTTGTTGGCTACGTAGAACAGTTAATCTTCCGTAATTACACCGGCACCACTCCCCACCACTTCCTCCGCTACATTGATGACTGCATTGGCGCCACCTCGTGCTCCCGCGAGGAGGTTGAGCAATTCATCAACTTCACCAACACATTCCACCCTGACCTTAAATATACCTGGACCATCTCTGACACCTCCCTCCCCTTCCTGGACCTCTCCATCTCCATTAGTGACGGCCGACTTGACACTGACATTTTTTACAAACCCACCGACTCCCACAGCTACCTGGATTACACCTCTTCGCACCCTATCTCTTGCAAAAATGCCATCCTGTATTCCCAATTCCTCCGCCTCCGCCGTATCTGCTCCCAGGAGGACCAGTTCCACCACAGAACACACCAGATGGCCTCCTTCTTTAGAGACCGCAATTTCCCTTCCCACGTGGTTAAAGATGACCTCCAACGCATCTCGTCCACATCCCGCACCTCCGACCTCAGACCCAACCCCTCCAACCGTAACAAGGACAGAACGCCCCTGGTGCTCACCTTCCACCCTACAAACCTCCGCATAAACCAAATCATCCGCCGACATTTCCGCCACCTCCTAAAAGACCCCACCACCAGGGATATATTTCCCTCCCGACCCCTTCCCGCCTTCCGCAAAGACCGTTCCCTCCGTGACTACCTGGTCAGGTCCACGCCCCCCTACGACCCACCCTCCCATCCCGGGCACTTTCCCCTGCCACCGCAGGAACTGTAAAACCTGTGCCCACACCTCCTCCCTCACCTCTATCCAAGGCCCTAAAGGAGCCTTCCACATCCATCAAAGTTTTACCTGCACATCCACTAATATCATTTATTGTATCCATTGCTCCCGATGCGGTCTCCTCTACATTGGGGAGACTGGGCGCCTCCTAGCAGAGCGCTTTAGGGAACATCTCCGAGACACCCGCACCAATCAACCAAACCGCCCCGTGGCCCAACATTTCAACTCCCCCTCCCACTCTGCCGAGGACATGGAGGTCCTGGGCCTCCTTCACCACCGCTCCCTCACCACCAGACGCCTGGAGGAAGAACGCCTCATCTTCTGCCTCGGAACACTTCAACCCCAGGGCATCAATGTGTTCTTTAACAGTTTCCTCATTTCCCCTTCCCCCACCTCATCCTAGTTCCAAACTTCCAGCACTGTCCCCATGACTTGTCCGGACTTGTCCGACCTGCCTATCCACTCCACGTTCTCCTCCCTGACCTATCACCTTCATCCCCTCACCCATTGTACTCTATGCTACTTTCTCCTCACCCCCACCCTCCTCTAGCTTATCTCTCCACGCTTCATGCTCTCTACCTTTATTCCTGATGAAGGGCTTTTGCCCGAAACGTCGATTTTGCTGCTCGTCGGATGCTGCCTGAACTGCTGTGATCTTCCAGCACCACTGATCCAGAAGGGCTTTGTGGTAGCAGCCCACGTAACAACTGAAGAGGGTTCAGAAAATATTTACCAGGATGTTGCTGGGAATGGAGGGTTTGAGATTGCAGTGGGGAAAATCACCAGTCTCAGAGTCAGAATCAGGATTCAGTGAGAGTTTATTGTACAAAGAAACCAGAGCTCCAGGGAGGGAGAGAGAGAGAGGGGTCCAGCAGCACGGCTGTCAGCTGCGAGCCTTCTCTCGCCCTCGGAGCACATGTCACGATATTTTATACATTTCATGGTATAATGGTCCAGATAGTGAGTCTTTGTGCTGCATGGTTTGTTTACAGAAAACATTACAGAGTCATTGTCAGTTCTCGAGGAGTGTTACAGAGTCATTGTCAGTTTCAGCAGCTATGCAGAAGTCCATTGCTGCAGTAATTGGTCATGATCGTTTTTCCTGAGAAGGAAGATTGTTTCCCATTACTGCACCCTAAGGTATTAACACATTTATACAAGCCGTCTCAGGTAGTTAACATTTCTATTGAAGGTGGTGGCTGGACTCACACACTTCAGTGAGCAGTAGACTGATGTGTATTCTCTCCACCACCCACCTTAAACTAATTATCTATGTTCTGTGTCAATTGTGTTGGTACCCTGTTGCCCTCAGGCAGTATCTGTGTATGTTTCGCTGTACTTTTCCATGTAATGGCTCATTGGCTACCTTGTGTCTGCGTATCCAGTGTCTGCATGCACTGTGTCAACTCCCACTTCCAGATATAAAATTGGACTGGAAAGGCTTATAAAATAAAATCATGAGGGGTATAGGTAAGGTGCATGACAAGAGTCCTTTCTCTGAGGGTGGCAGAGTTAAAACCAAAGGGGCACATTTTTAAGGCGAGGAGAAATATTTAAAAAGGGCAACCTTTTTACATAGAACGGTTTGTGTGCAGAATTAACTACTGGTGAAAATGGCAGATGCAGGTACAGATAACATTTTCAAAAGACAGTTGGATAAGTTTATGAATAGGAAAGATTTGGTAGGATATGTGAGAAGCACAGGCAGGTGGGACTAGTTTAGTTTAGGAACAATGTCAGTGTTGACTGGTTCCATGTTATATGACTCTATTTTCTTCTCCCCTTGTCCAGTCTCCTCCCACTTACGTCCATAATTCCTTTGATACAATGTCATTTTCAGAATTTCCAGTTTACAGGCTCTAACTGCCTTTACCATTGGAAGTGCAATCTTTTTATACATCCATTCCCCATCAGGATGATCTCAGGGCTCCCCATTTCTTTCTGGAAAACAAATGCCTGAATCATCCCTATCCACCACCACCACCCAGCTGAGCTTGTCCTCACTTTCAACAACATCTCCTTTAATTTATTTTCCACTTTCTTCAGGTCAATGGCGTGGCCACGGGTACCCGCACAGGGCCCAGTTATACCTGTCTTTTGTAGGGTATGTGGAACATTCAAAGAGCAGATAAGCTATCTATTTCCCTTGGCAGAGGTGTCAATAACATGAGGAATCAATAAATTTGATGTGATTTGAAAGAAATATGAAACAAATCTTAACAACAAATCTTTTCATCATCTAAAATCCAAAGTAAATCTTACACTTCCAGAAATTGAATCCCAACAGCTGCAAATTTGCTAATTTTCTTTTTATATTGTGATGTGGGAATCTCAGATTGGGCAATAAATGGTGTCCCAATCAAACCACCTTCAAGAAGATGGGGATAAGCTGCCTTTTTTTTTAGATTACATTACAGTGTGGAAACAGGCCCTTCGGCCCAAGTCCACACCGACCCGCCGAAGCGCAACCCACCCACACCCCTACATTTACCCATTACCTAACACTACGGGCAATTTAGCATGGCCAATTCACCTGCCCTGCACATCTTTGGATTGTGGGAGGAAACCGGAGCACCCGGAGGAAACCCACGCAGACACGGGGAGAATGTGCAAACTCCACACAGTTAGTCACCTGAGGCAGGAATTGAACCCGGGTCTCAGGCGCTATGAGGCAGCCTTCTTGAACCACTACATCCATGTGGTATAGGGATGCCAACAGTACTGTTACGAAGGGAGTTCCAGGACTTGAACCTCATGCCACTTAAGGATTGGTGATATAGTTCGAAGTCTTGATGGTGAATGGCTTGGAAGGGAACTTGCAAGTAGTAGTATTCCCATATATCTGCTGCTCTTGTAGTTTTAGATGGTAGAATTGGTAGGTTTGGAAGTTCCTGTTGAATTATGCTTGATGAGTTGTTGCTGTTCCTTGGATGCTGCCTGACCTGCTGCGCTTTTCCAGCAACACATTTTCGGGTTTGATAAGGCTCCCCATGGTAAGCTCATTCAGAAAGTAAGGAGGCATGGGATATAGGGAAGTTTGGCTGTCTGGAGACAGAAAGAGATGGTCCATAGAAGACAGAGGGTGGTAATAGATAGAAAGTATTCAGCCTGGAGCTCAGTGACCTCTGCTCTTTGTGATTTTTATAAATGACTTGGATGAGGAAGTGGAAGGGTGGGATAACAAGTTTGCCGATGACACAAAGGTTGGTGTTGTCGTGGATAGTGTGCAGAGACTGAAGGTAGACTTTGAGAAAAACACGAGGTGAGTTACTAAACTCGAATTCCCAGTCTCTGACCTGATCTTGTAGCCACAGTACAGTGATCCAAGTCAGTTTCCAGTCAATGATAATCCTCAGGATGTTGATGGAAAGAAATTCAGTGTTGGCAATGCCAACCATACATGATTAGATTCTCACCTGTCGAGTCACAGGTAGATAGGATAGTGAAGGCGGCGTTTGGTATGCTTTCCTTTATTGGTCAGAGTATTGAGTACAGGAATTGGGAGGTCATGTTGCGGCTGTACAGGACATTGGTTAGGCCACTGTTGAAACATGGCGTGCAATTCTGGTCTCCTTCCTATCGGAAAGATGTCGTGAAACTTGAAAGGGTTCAGAAAAGATTTACAAGGATGTTGCCAGCGTTGGAGAATCTGAGCGACAGGCTGGGGCTGTTTTCCCTGGAGCGTCGGAGGCTGAGGGGTGACCTTATAGAGGTTTACAAAATTATGAGGGGCACGGATAGGATAAATAGACAAAGTCTTTTCCCTGGGGTCGGGGAGTCCAGAACTAGAGGGCATAGGTTTAGGTGAGAGGGGAAAGATATAAAAGAGACCTAAGGGGCAACTGTGTCAAACAGAGGGTGGTACGTGTATGGAATGAACTGCCAGAGGATGTGGTGGAGGCTGGTACAATTGCAACATTTAAGAGGCATTTGGATGGGTATATGAATAGGAAGAGTTTGGAAGGATATGGGCTGGGTGCTGGCAGGTGGGACTAGATTGGATTGGGATATCTGGTCAGCATGGACTGGTTGGACCGAAGGGTCTGTTTCCATGCTGTACATCTCTATGACTCTAAGTGGTTATTGTTGACTGGCACTTAAGTGGCTCAAATCTAATTTGCCACTTATACTGGAGCTGTTCATGGGCAAATAACTCAAGAGTTGTGAAATATATTAAACATTATGTAATCATTAGTGAATGCCCCTACTTCTGACCTTATGATGCAGATAATTATACTTAACCTATGGTCCTTAGTAATGTGATGCCCTCATCTACATTACCAACGAATGGAAGAAGCTATAAATTACCTCAACTAGTTCTGCTCCATTGCAGCAGTTATTAGTTTCCATTTTTTTTTTACACGTGTGAATTACTTAGCTTATTTTTAAGAGCTACCACATCAAATGGAAATATGGCTGTCTGAAAACTGGAAACAGGGCATTTTGGAAAAAGGTGTAGATCCAGGCTAGATCCAGGATCTGCATCAGTTTCAGTGCCTTTATGACACTCAAGCACTGCACAGGTGGGGCACAGATGGAATATCTAAAACCCAGGAATATTCAAAATTCAGTATAATCATGATGCTACCAGTACCAGCTTTTAGATATCCAATCTCTACTTACTGTTTATGCTACTTATGTAAAACTTGGTATATAACATTCCTTCACAGCCAATAATAAATAGTGAAACGCTGAGGCTCCAATAGAGATCTCTGGGGAACACTACTTGTACACCCTGTCAAGCAGAGAAAATGGCTTTTAACTATGCTCTTTCTGCCCAAACAATACTAACACAGCTAATTCTATCCTCTCAGTTTGCTTATTATCTCATGTGCAGGACATTATCAAATTCCCTCTGAGTGTATAGACAACCTCTGATGACTCTTATTTACCAAGATGTTAAGCTCATCAGAATTCATTTATTCTTTACAAAGCCGTGCTGAGAAATGCAATGGACGATCTTCAAATGCTGTGGAGTAGTTTACGGCACTAATAATGACAGGCTCCAGATTAGGTCTACCCTCAAAATAGAAATCTCTTAATGGTATTAACTTCAGCTGCACCATCTGTTAAACTGCTTATGCTCCTCATTATAGCATCAACAAATAAGATGCAAACAAATCAAACCTTTCAATTTTCACACCCTCCTGTCTCAAGTGCTAGTTGACAACAATTCCATTGATCACACTACCGACAAAGTTATACTGTTCAGATCTTCTGCCCCAACACATTCACTTCTTGAGACCATCCAGTTGGTCACAGTTAGTCCTTACCTCAAAGCCAGGAGACTCAGGTCCAACTCCAACTGCTCCAGCAGTCTGTCATAACATACCTATACTCCAGTTCTGGATTGGCTGTTCAAAGCCAATTTTACTCAATTATTTGAAAAAAATAAACAAGATCTCCAAAGATGGGAGGCACTTCCAGTCTCATGGTTGGTCGGATAGCGCTTATTAAGATGAATATTCTCCCTCGTTTGCTATACCCTATACGGATGCTCCCCCTGATTTTCAATAAACAAACACTCAGGAGACTGAACAGTTGGTTCAGCTCCTTTATCTGGCACTGTAAACGGCCCCTCATTAAATTAGCCAAACTGCAGTTGCCTCACAGATTGGGGGGAGTAGACCTTCTGGACATTAAAAATTACCAATTAAGCTCGCTCTTGACCTACATAAGTGGTTGGATTTGTGGGGCCCCTCTTTCAATATGGCTAGATATCGAAGTCTCCCAAGCAAGGTGTCCCCTTACCAGTTTGCTGTTTTTGGACAAGGTGAGGACAGTTAGGGAATATTGCCATAATGCAATAGTCATCAATACTGTTAAAGCATGGAGGACAATTCGGCAGAGGGAAGGTAATATTGGCAAAACATCTTTGTTTACACCTTTAGTGGGTATGCCGGGTTTTCAACCGGGTATGATAGATTCAGGATTTAAACGTTGGGCAGCTAGGGGCATATCTTGCATTGGTGATTTATTTGAGGGAGATGTAATGATGTCCTTCGATCAGTTAGTACGGAAGTACGAGTTACCTAATAGAGACCTCTTTTGGTTTTTTCACGTTAGGGATTTTATTCAAAAAAAGATGACACTTTTGACTGATCCCTACAAATCTGCCATAGAAAGAGGGGTACTAAGGGCTAAGAGTACACTCTCTGTCAGTACTCTATATCACCAATTGGGGGGCGCCACCTCAGATGAGTCTGATCCACTGCAAGATGTGGGAAAGAGAGCTGGGTGTTGAAGTTTCTTCAGAGACATGGGAGGATATTTGGGAGAATGCAAGGAAGATATCAATTTGCAATAGGACCCATGCTTTACAGTTGAAGTTTACAGCATGTCCCAAGTGCAAGGTTTGCACAGGTACTCTTACCCACTGTCTTTGGTCTTGTGACAGGCTTCAAACATATTGGAGCGCTGTGGTGGGTGCAATGGAGAGGATTTTAGGTGCAGGGGTGGATAAGGACCCTATTTCTCTCCTTTCGGGCCTACCCATTGTATTTCCTGCAGACTTGCATAAGGAAAAGCTTTTCAATATTCTTACATTCTGTGCAAGGAAGAATATCTTGCTAGGTTGGATATCCCCCCCCACCCCAGGCCTGTCGGGTTGGCGGAAGATTGTTATGGAACATATTCCCCTGGATTTTCTCACAAATATGGTACACCACAAAACTGAGAATTTTTAGCAAGACATGGCAACCCTTTTTGAAATACCTGTACACAGATTTATCTGCCACACTAATAAGGGCTTTTATATCGCCATAACGATGGTGTTTCATGAGTCCAATATCCAGGGAGGAGGAACTGTGAATGTATGAGTGTTTTGTTGGGCTGGGCTGAGTTATTACTATTTATTTGTTTGTTGTTAGGTATTTGTTTAAATAGCTAGTTTAGTTTATTTTTAAAATTTTATACTTTTATATATATTTATACATTCGTATAGGAGGGTGGGTTGGGGATTTTTTTATTATTTGGGTTTAGTTTTGTACTGTTTTGAATTGCACTGTTTTGTATTTGTTGTAACATTTAAAAATCTATTTTTTCTTAATAAAAATATATTATAAAATAAAAGTGCCTTATACTGGAATATAAAACTGACATTACAGACTTTTATCATATTTCTATTGTCACGGAAGTTCCACAATACTGAAAGTTGCTCGACACAGGAAGTTATATTACTTTATTTACCTTAACAATGAAAATGCAAACATTTACAGCCCAGAGCTTCCTCAAGGTTCGACCAAGTGGTCACCACAACTTCAACAGACAGTGCAACTAGGATTTCAGTCAAAGCTTCAGCAACCAATCAGAAGCACCAAAGAGGTCCCAAGCAAACAACTTCAACTTCAGTGCAGTATTAAGAATTGGTGGTGGTCAGTGGGAAATGGCATAGCTCAGTGCTTGCTAATACTAAACCAAAAGGAATTACTGAAGGTTACAACAGAGATGACCATTCAGCCCGTTAAGACTCCGTACAGGCTCACTGTAATCACCCATTTGGTGCCACTCCCACCTTTTCCCCCAAACCCCTGCAAATCTTCCCTCTTCAGATCTCTTTAGAAAGTCATGATTGAATTTGCCTTAAGCATGCTCACAGGCGGTGCATTCCAGCTAAAACAAGATCCATATTTGATTCAAAGAGTAAGTGTATTAGGAACACTGCAATTTGTTGGGAGTAGAATTACGATGCTGAAGAATGGTGTTTAAAGTAGGGTAATGTCTTATTTCTTTAGTACCCCATTATAATTTCTAGACAGAGAACAGATGCAGCTTGAAGCAGGTCCACAACTTGACTTGTCCACCAATGAGTTTTGGGCCCTTGAATCACATGATGACTCCTTCAGAAGTGTCAGAGAGAGCAGCCTAAATCTCACACCTATCTTTCTACGTGGAAGAAGTGACAGCAATATAATGGACTACCTTAAAATGAAGGCTTCCAGGAATGTTTACATAATTTCTTTACGTGGTATGGTGCTGGTCCCAAACAAATCGAACACCAGAATCTGTTCCTGTTGTTAAGTGATAGGATTTCGAAAAGAGTATGTACCTATAGAAGTAACCTCTCAGATGAACAACTAGCAGCATCACAGCGCACATATAATTTTATGCACTGACCAGCTTCACCAAAGTACCAGGCTGCAAGACTTTCTCTGCCAGTCCCATACAGCCAAGGTATTTGGGCAAAGGCCCTGGGAGCTGAAGTCACTGCCACCAATGGTGGAACAATTAAAATCAAGAACATTTAAGGAGGTCAGAGTTCAATGATTGGAGGTATATGAGGGTTTTGGAGCCGGAAAAGATTATGCAGACGGGGATGGGAGAAGCCATGGAAATACTTAAAACAGGAATGGGAATTTTAAAATCAAAAAGTTGTTTGACAGTGATATTCACTGTAATATTTACCCCTTTATGACAGAATACCAAAACACTGCAGCATTCAAAAAACCTACACTAAAATGTACTGGGTCATGTCATAGTTCAGAAAGTGATTACACAGCTCGTTAGTGTGAAAGCCAGTCATAGAGATTTTTTTTTAAAAACAAAGTGCGGAAAGTGACCCTTTGGCCAGTCATCAAGAAAACGTTTATTCTCATCCCATTTTCCAGTCTGAAATATATAGCTGATCTGAGGCACAGAGCACTGCCATCTCCCAATGGAAACATCACCCACTGATACTCAAATCATCACAATCTGATCAAAAACTACATCTTAATTCATCCCTTCATTGTTTACAAAGAAAGTTCTTATCTTGAAGACAGTCAATGCATTTCATGATCATTTTTATTCATCTGAATGCCAGAAAATTGATATGAAATGCTTTTGTAATAAGATTCAAAAAGTAATGAATCCCCTTCCAAATTCAGTTCTCAGTCAAAGGAAAAGGCATCAGGAGATAATGTAGAGTATAACTGAGCCAGACTATTTAGTAGAGAAAACTAAGTTGTGTACATCTGTCAGTATGGCTTATTGAAAGGGTGAAGAATTAGGATTTCACACCACGTGAAATCTAATAAACGAAGTAACTGGCAAACCACCATGGTTCATCTTCTGTTAGGAGCTCAACCGCTTTTCCGGCTTTGGAACGCATTTCAGAATTGCTGCTCTCCACAACGCTGGGGCAAGTAGAAGGCTTAAGGTAGTTACACTAAGGATGAGGAGGTAGACCTGCAGAAGCACAGGGAAAGAACGAGTATTATCTTAGATTCTGTGGCACAAAACACCAGAAATGCATTACGGAATACATCAAGTTGTAATGTTAACGGATGCTGAGCAATTACAAAGCGCCTCACCTCTCGGGAGACAATCCCCGACTTACGAGCCCGACTACTCAGAACAAAGGAAAACTCACTGACTTGGGCTAACCCAGCAGAAACTATCCATCTGATGTACTTGCTGTTCCTTGGTAGGATCACAGAGAGGACAAGGACTGCCAGGATAAACTATAAGAGGAAAAAATTGTTCATTTTGTTACTCTCATTTCTTGACAATAATGTACATTCAGGAACATTCAATGAATGGCAGAGATTTCCAAAACTTATATCCCCACTATATCTAGAGGCACAGAGGAGAATTTTTTTTATTTTAGTAACTTGGACAAGTGGAATGTATGGATTGGCAGTCAAATTACCAATTTGAAATCCCATTCAATTTTGATCATGCAGTGATATTACTCTGCGTGCTGTACAGTTCGTGTCAATGATTTGATTCAATTTCCAAAATGGTCAAATCATTACCCTGTATTACTGTTACCCAAAACAAGAGGCTATCAACAGATTCCTTCAATAAACTAAATTATAAACAAACCTTATCTTTTAAACAACAGCAAAACTGATTAACAACCAAGTATATTCCGGAACTAAACCATACTCTCTTATTTGCAAACAAACATTCACAGGACAAACAATACAACTCAGAGGATTACTTTTTTAATAAAACTGAAAACTCCTCAAAGAATAAAAACGGGATGATTTCTCACAGTTCTCCAAAATTTCTGTCAATGAGATTAAAATGCTGACCATTATAAATGACTAAGTACTTCAGCCCAGACAGAGAAATCTGTGCAGCTTGTTCTGCTTTCAGGCTTCCTCTTGGAAAAACTAAGAGTGGGAAAGAGTTGGTCACTGAACACCATGATCTTCATTTGTCTAAATAAGTCTCCAGAAAAGCTCAGCAGGTTTGGCAGGTTGTGTGGGGACAGATGCTGTCAAACCTGCTGAGTTTCTCCAATAATTTCTATTTTTTATTTCAGATCTCCAGCATCCACATTTCTTTGTTTTTATTCCAAAACAGTGTTGCTAAGCAACCTTCAGCACACATAGGCCCCACCTTTTCCAAACCAAATTTATCTAGCAATTAAAGCCATAAAGCTCATCTCTCATAAAAGCTTTACTTGTGTATTTCTAGTTTCTTGACTTTTCAGCAATGAGCAAGTCACAGCTCATTTTATTTTTAAATCATTTTTAATAGATATTTTTATTAAACTTTTCTTTCTTTACAAAATCATTTAAGACAGAAAATAAATGACAACACCAGCAGACTTTATTCTATATACATATGACAACAAAAATCTAAAAAATCAACACCAACAACAATACAACCAAAACACTACTATACCCATGTGCAAAAGAGACAAATCAGTAAAGGATCTGGATTAGTGGTGTTGGAAGAGCACAGCAGGTCAGGCAGCATCCAACGAGCAGCGAAATCGATGTTTCGGGCAAAAGCCCTTCATCAGGAATAAAGGCAGAGAGCCTGAAGCGTGGAGAGATAAGCTAGAGGAGGGTGGGGGTGAGGAGAGAGTAGCTTAGAGTACAACAGGTGAGTGATGGAGGGGATGAAGGTGATAGGTCAGGGAGGAGAGGGTGGAGCGGATAGGTGGAAAAGAAGATAGACAGGTAGGACAAGTCATAGGGACAGTGCTGAGCTGGAAGTTTGGAACTAGGGTGAGGTGGGGGGAAGGGGAAATGAGGAAACTGGTGAAGTCCACATTGATGCCCTGGGGTTGAAGTGTTCCGAGGCGGAAGATGAGGCGTTCTTCCTCCAGGCATCTGGTGGTGAGGGAGCGGCGGTGAAGGAGGCCTAGGACCTCCATATCCTTGGCAGAGTGGGAGGGGGAGTTGAAATATTAGGCCACGGGGCGGTGTGGTTGATTGGTGCGGGTGCCCCGGAGATGTTTTTCACGGCAGAGAGCGGCGCGAGCTGGGCGGAAGTGAAGTTGGAGCGCAGAGCTAGTCGGGAAGGTAAGTGATTGATATTTGAGTGGGTGCGTTCTAGACCCCAGGCCCTACATAGTAGGGAGGGCCTCCCTCCCATCCTCCTCCTCTAACCTAACTTTAAAGTCCACAGGTAAGCTACTCAGTGTTCTTGTTTTGGAGATGAAGTGTAGAGTAATGGCAGCACAGGCAGTGGAATGTTCCTCCTGCCGGATGTTTGAGGTAGGGGTGTCCACCGATACTCCTGCTGACTTCATCTGCAGGAAATGCAGTCAGATCCTGCTCCTCACAGAACGAGTTGGGGAACTGGAACTGGAGTTGGATGAACTGAGGATTATTCAAGAGGCTGAGAGGGTGATAGATAGAAGCTACAGGGACATAGTTACACCAGAGAACAGAGGTAGCTGGGTAAACAGAGGTAACAGAGGTAGCTCGGACCGTGTCTTCAGAATCCTTAAGGCGGAGGGTGTGCAGCCAGAAGTCGTGGTGCACGTTGGCACCAATGACATAGGTAGGAAGAGGGTTGGGGAGGTCATTCAGGAGCTCAGGGAGTTAGGCTGGAAGCTAAAAGCTAGGACGGACAGAGTCACCATCTCTAGGTTGTTGCCGGTGCCACGTGACAGTGAGGCAAGGAATAGGGAGAGAGTGCAGTTGAACACGTGGCTGCAAGAATGGTGTAGGAGGGAGGGCTTCAGGTATTTGGACAATTGGACTGCATTCTGGGGAAGGTGGGACCTGTACAAGCAGGACGGGTTACACCTGAACCAGAAGGGCACCAATATCCTGGGAGGTAGGTTTGCTAGCACTCTTCGGGGGGGTTTAAACTAATTTGGCAGAGGGATGCGATCCGGACTTGTAGTTCAGCAAGTAGGCTAGCTGTTTGTCAGGCTGTCCTAGAATGTCCTAGAAGGTAGCACTGAAAGGGAATACTTGCAGACACAGAGATGGGTTCAAGTGTGTATTCTTCAATGCAAGGAGTATCAGAAATAAGGTGGGTGAACTTAAGGCATGGATAGGTACCTGGGACTACGATGTTGTGGCCATCACGGAAACGTGGATAGATGAGGGACAGGAATGGTTGTTGGAGGTTCCTGGTTACAGACGTTTCAGCAAGATTAGGGAGGGTGGTAAAAAAGGATGGGGGGGGGGGGTGGCGTGCTAATTAAAAATGGTATAATGGCTGCAGAAAGGCAGTTCGAGGGGGATCTGCCTTTGGAAGTAGTATGGGCTGAAGTCAGAAATAGGAAAGGTGCAGTCACCTTGTTGGGTGTTTACTATAGGCCCCCCAATAGCAGCAGAGATGTGGAGAAACAGATTGGGAAACAGATTTTGGAAAGGTGCAGAAGCCACAGGGTAGTAGTCATGGGTGATTTCAACTTCCCAAACATTGATTGGAAGCTCTTTAGATCAAGTAGATTGGATGGGGCGGTGTTTGTGCAGTGTGTACAGGAAGCTTTTCTAACTCAGTATGTAGATTGCCCGACCAGAGGGGAGGCCATATTGGATTTGGTACTTGGTAACGAACCGGGACAAGTGATGGGCTTGTTAGTGGGTGAACATTTTGGTGATGGTGACCACAATTCTATGACTTTCACCTTGGTTATGGAGAGAGATAGGTGCGTGCAACAGGGTAGATTTTCCAATTGGGGGAAGGGTAAATACGATGCTGTAAGACAGGATCTGAGGAGCATAAGTTGGGAGCATAGGCTGTCAGGGAAGGATGTCATGGAAATGTGGAACTTTTTCAAGGAACAGATACGACGTGTCCTTGAGATGTATGTACCTGTCAGGCAGGAAAGAGATGGTCGTGTGAGGGAACCTTGGTTGACGAGGGAGGTTGAATGTCTTGTAAAGAGGAAGAAGGGGGCTTACATAAGGTTGAGGAAACAAGGTTCAGACAGAGCATTGGAGGGATACAGGATTGCCAGAGGGCGCTGAAGAAAGGGATTAGGAGAGCTAAGAGAGGGCATGAAAAATCTTTGGCAGATAGGATCAAGGATAACCCCAAGGCATTTTATGCGTATGTGAGAAACATGAGAATGACGAGAACGAGGGTAGGTCCGATCAAGGACAGTAGTGGGAGACTGTGTATTGAGTCGGGAGAGATAGGAGAGGTCTTGAATGAATACTTTTCTTCAGTGTTTACAAACGAGAGGGACCGTATTGTTGAAGAGGAGAGTGTGAAACGGACTGGTAAGCTAGAGAAGATACTTAGTGGGCGGCACGGTGGCACAGTGGTTAGCACTGCTGCCTCACAGCGCCAGAGATCCGGGTTCAATTCCCGCCTCAGGCGACTGACTGTGTGGAGTTTGCACGTTCTCCCTGTGCCTGCGTGGGTTTCCTCCGGGTGCTCCGGTTTTCTCCCACAGCCCAAAGATGTGCAGGTCAGGTGAATTGGCCATGCTAAATTGCCCGTTGTGTTAGGTAAAGGGTAAATGTAGGGGTATGGGTGGGTTGCGCTTCGGCGGGTCGGTGTGGACTTGTTGAGCCGAAGGGCCTGTTTCCACACTGTAATCTAATCTAATCTAAACTTGTTAGGAAGGAAGATGTGTTGGGCATTTTGAATAACTTGAGGATAGACAAGTATCCCGGGCCTGACGGGATATATCCTAGGATTATGTGGGAAGCAAGAGAGGAAATTGCAGAGCCGTTGGCAATGATCTTTTCGTCTTCACTGTCAACAGGGGTGGTACCAGGGGACTGGAGAGTGGCGAATGTTGTGCCCGTTCAAAAAAGGGAATCAGGATAACCTCGGGAATTACAGGCCAGTTAGTCTTACTTCGGTGGTAGGCAAAGTAATGGAAAGGGTACTAAGGGATAGGATTTATGAGTATCTGGAAAGACACTGCTTGATTAGGGACAGCCAGCACGGATTTGTGAAGGGTAGGTCTTGCCTTACAAGTCTTATTGAATTCTTTGAGGAGGTGACCAAGAATGTGGATGAGGGTAGAGCAGTGGATGTAGTATAAATGGATTATAGAAAGGCATTTGAACAGGCTCCCCATGGTAGGCTTATGCGGAAAGTCAGGAGGCATGGGATAGAGGGAAATTTGGCCAGTTGGATAGAAAACTGGCTAACCGGTCAAAGTCAGAGAGTGGTGGTAGATGGTAAATATTCAGCCTGGAGCCCAGTTACAAGTGGAGTTCCGCAGGGATCAGTTCTGGGTCCTCTGCTGTTTGTAATTTTTATTAATGACTTGGAAGAGGGAGTCGAAGGGTGGGTCAGTAAATTTGCAGATGATACGAAGATTGGTGGAGTTGTGGATAGTGAGGAGGGCTGTTGTCGGCTGCAAAGGGACTTAGATATGATGCAGAGCTGGGCTGAGGAGTGGCAGATGGAGTTCAACCCTGTCAAGTGTGAGGTTGTCCATTTTGGAAGGACAAATAAGAATGCGGAATACAGGGTTCACGGTAGGGTTCTTAGTAAGGTGGAGGAGCAGAGGGATCTTGGGGTCTATGTTCATAGATCTTTGAAAGTTGCCACTCAGGTGGATAGAGCTTGTAAGAAGGCCTATGGTGTATTAGCGTTCATTAGCAGAGGGATTGAATTCAAGAGTCGTGAAGTGATGTTACAGCTGTACAGGACTTTGGTTAGGCCACATTTGGAGTACTGTGTGCAGTTCTGGTCACCTCACTTTAGGAAAGATGTGGAAGCTTTGGAGAGAGTGCAGAGAAGATTTTCCAGGATGTTGCCTAGAATGGAGAATAGGTCGTACGAGGATAGGTTGAGTGTGCTAGGCCTTTTCTCATTGGATCAGAGAAGGATGAGGGGTGACTTGATAGAGGTTTATAAGATGATCAGGGGAATAGATAGAGTAGACAATCAGAAACTTTTTCCCCGGGTACAACAGAGTGTTACAAGGGGACATAAATTTAAGGTGAAGGGTGGAAGGTATAGGGGAGATGTCAGGGTAGGTTCTTTACCCAGAGAGTGGTGGGGGCATGGAATGCGCTGCCTGTGGGAGTGGCAGAGTCAGAATCATTGGCAAACTTTAAGTGGCAATTGGATAGGTACATGGATGGGTGCTTAAGCTCGGACAAATGTTCGGCACAACATTGTGGGCCGAAGGGCCTGTTCTGTGCTGTATTGTTCTATGTTCCCTAAAGCGCTCTGCTAGGAGGCGCCCAGTCTCCCCAACGTAGAGGAGACCGCATCGGGAGCAACGGATACAATAAATGATATTAGTGGATGTGCAGGTAAAACTTTGATGGATGTGGAAGGCTCCTTTAAGGGCCTTGGATGGAGGTGAGGGAGGAGGTATGGGCGCAGGTTTTACAGTTCCTGCGGTGGCAGGGGAAAGTGCCAGGGTGGGAGGGTGGGTTGTAGGAGGGGCGTGAACCTGGGGTCAAATGGACCCTGTGCAGAATCTTTAGAAGCGCGGCATTGGTCCTATTACAAATCGAGATCTTCCTTGCATTCTCACAGAAGACCCCATGCCTTCACAGAGATTCCTGAACCCCTAATTCCATCTCCTGAATCCTGCAAAGCCATTCAATATCTTCTGAAGGATCACTCCGCCCCCCCCACCACCAAGCATATGATAAACCATACTTATAGAGAGAGCACTTTTAACAATCTTCTCCATAATAGATCTGCAGGGGTTGGTCAAGAGCATGGTCCCTTTCTGAACAAAATCACTGACCTGAAAAAGTGGAAAAGGTTTTTGCCAGCTAGACTATATTTACGGATTATTTGGTCAAAGGACATCATTATTTCACCTTCAAATAAGCTGCCCAGACAGGAGCTTTCCCTAGCTGCCCAAAGCTTAAATCCAGGATCCATTACCCCCTGTTGAAAACCCAGCATACCCACTATGGGGTAAGAAATAACATTTTGGACATATTACTCTCCCTCTGCCGCATTATCCTCCATACCTTAACAGTATTAATAACAATCAGACTTCAGCAATTTTCCACAACCATTTTCATTTTATCCAAGAAAAAAAGACTGAGAAGGGGACATTTTGTCTAGGAGGCCTCAATATCTAACCATGTTGATGCCAGGTCTTTACAGGCCCAATCACTAACAAATGATAGAAGAGAACCTAACTGATATCTCCTAGTATCCAGGAGATCCACTCCCCCCCAGTCCATGAGATAACTGTAATTTAAGCAAAATGGTAACAGGCCGCCCATGGCACCAAATAAAAGAGCTAAACCATCCATTAAGTCGCTGGTACATTTTGCTTTGGGAAAATCAAAGGAAGCTTTCATATAGGATAGAGAAAATGGGTGAGAGCATTCATTTTTTTTTCATTAGATTAGGTTAGATTACAGTGCGGAAACACCCCACCAATCTCCATGTACAGCGCATCATCCGCCGTCATTTCCGCCACCTCCAAACGGACCCCACCACCAAGGATATATTTCCCTTCCCTCCCCTCCCCTATCAGCATTCCGTAAAGACCACTCCCTCCGTGACTCCCTCGTCAGATCCACACCCCCCACCAACCCAACCTCCACTCCCGGCACCTTCCCCTGCAACCGCAGGAGGTGCAAGACTTGTGCCCACACCTCCCCCCTCACCTCCCTCCAAGGCCCCAAAGGAAACTTCCATATCCGCCACAGATTCACCTTCACCTCCACACACATCATCTATTGCATCCTCCTCTATATTGGGGAGACAGGCCGGCTACTTGCATAGCGTTTCAGAGAACACCTCTGGGACACCCGGACCAACCAACCCAACCACCCTGTGGCTCAACACTTCAACTCCCCCTCCCACTCCACCAAGCAGATCTTTGGACTCCTCCATCGCCAGACCACAACAAAACGACGGCTGGAGGAAGAACGCCTCATCTTCCGCCTAGGAACCCTCCAACCACAAGGGATGAACTCGGATTTCACCAGTTTCCTCATTCCCCCTCCCCCCACCTTGTCTCAGTCAAATCCATCGAATTCAGCACCGCCTTCCTAATCTGCAATCTTCTTCCTGACCTCTCCGCCCCCACCCCAGTCTGACCTATCACCCTCACCTTGACCTCTTTCCACCTATCACATCTCCGACGCCCCTCCCCCAAGTCCCTCCTCCCTACCTTTTATCTTAGCCTGCTGGACAAACTTTCCTCATTCCTGAAGAAGGGCTTATGCCCGAAACCTCGATTCTCTTGATCCCTGGATGCTGCCTGACCTGCTGCGCTTTTCCAGCAACACATTTTCAGCGCTAATAAAAACCTCTCCCAATCCAAATCGCTCAAGGACGTAAAAAAGGTATGGCCACTCAACCCAATCAAATGCTTTTTCTGCGATCAAATGCTTTTTCAGCATCTAAGAAGACCACTAATCCCTGAACCAAATGCTGCTGACAAGCTTGAATCATATTCAGCAATCTCCTGATGTTATTGGAGGATCTACGGCCTTTTATAAAAACCAGTCTGATCATCCCTAACAATGGAAGGCCGCACAGTTTCCAATCTTAGCGCAACAACCTTGGACAAAATTTTAAAATCAGAGTTCAAAAGTGAGATGGCCCTATGAGAGGCACATTCCTCTGGAGTTTTCCACTTAAGACGGGGAGAAATATTAGTCTCTCTCAGGGATGGTGGGAGACGATCATGGCTGAATGAATCATTATACATGTCCAACGTTGGTCCCATCAATATACTTATAAATTCCTTCTAAAACCCACTGGGGAGACTGTCAGGGCCAGGCACCTTCCCATTCTGGATCTCTCTGACAGCCTCCTGTATTGCTGCGCTGTTAAATGGGTGTTAGAAAAGACACTTGTTCAGGAGTGAAACTTGGAAGATCCAAGTTCTGAAAGACAGACTCCATTTTAGCCCATCTATCCTCACTGGAGCGTCAGAGGCGGAGGGGTGACCTTATAGAGGTTTACAAAATTATGAGGGGCATAGATGGGAAAAGACTTTGTCTATTTATCCTTGGGATCGGGGAGTCCAGAACTAGAGGGCATAGGTTTAGGGTGAGAGGGGAAAGATATAAAAGAGACCTATGGGGCAACTTTTTCACGGAGGGTGGTACGTGTATGGAATGAGCTGCCAGAGGATGTGGTGGAGGCTGGTACAATTGCAACATTTAAGAGGCATTTGGATGGGTATATGAATAGGAAGGGTTTGGAGGGATATGGGCGCTGGCAGGTGGGACCAAATTGGGTTGGGATATTTGGTCAGCATGGACGGGTTGGACCGAAGGGTCTGTTTCCATGCTGTACATCTCTATGACTGTATGACAATGCTCAGACTGGTAGAATTTCTGAAATGCTGCATTGATCACTTCAGGGTCACAAGTGACCATCCTATTCCCACCCCCGATTGGGGTAATGGATTTGGGGGGGGGGATGGGGGGGGGAGGCATTCTTTCTAGCAAGATACACTAGGTACCTACCTGGCTCATCATCATGTTCAAACAAAGAAGAGTTTCTTCCTTGCTGTCTGTGTAAGTACAGAGTTCAAAGTGGACCAAAGCGCCATAACCTGCTGCGACTTAACTAAAGATGGTTAATCAAAATACACCTTCTTAGCAGTCTTTAACGGCACCTCAAGTGGGCGTTGTTGCTCCCCTTTCTGTCATTTCTGATTAGCACAGTGAGAAACGATTATCCCCCGGCATAAGCCTTGGCCGTCTCCCAAATACTGGCCATGTCAGAGTTGATGGATAAAAATACCTAAATTTGTTAATAAATTATCCTATGAACTTATTATCCCTAAGAATAAAGGGATTCATTCGCCAATGTCGAGAGTCTACCACACTGCCCTTAACCTCACTCTCTAAATAAACTGCAGCATGATCCGAGGTAGTGATATTTCCAATTAGACAGGATGTTACCAAATCTAGGGGTTAGGAAAAAAGATTCAATCCTGATAGGAAATTTGTGCAGGTTAGAAAAGAAGGTAAAGTCCCTCACTGTGGGGTGGAGACACCTCCAAACATCCACCGATCCAAATTCTGTACTAAGTCTATCAGCTGTTAAGACTGTGAAGAACGTGTTGAGGGGCCTCACAGCATTTTATCCACCGCAGGGTCCATAAGGCAATTAAAGTCTCCCCAATAATAAGCTGCCACAGTGTAAGAGCCATCAGTTTAGAGAGTGCGTCTGTCAAATCTAAGAGGGTGCACCGGGGGACAATACACATTCAGTATGCCATGCTCTTCTCCATATAATGATATCTTAAGATTGACAAACTGCCCATACTCATCTTTAATGTGTTCTAACTTAAATGGAAGATTCTTCCTGATGAGTTTGGCCACTCCTCTGCTTCTAGTATTAAAGGAAGAGAAATATCCCCAATCAAACCCACCCTGCTGTACTTTCAAACATTCTTTACCATTGTGAGGAGTCTCCTGCAATAAGGCAATGTCTGCGCTCTCCTTTCGGAGACTGGAAAGCACCTTTCTCCTCTGAATTGGCGAATGGATCCCTCTAACATTTCAGGTACACTATTTGAGGACACAATTAGCCATGGCCCTCTATAACATAATTCAATCTCCTAAAAGGAAGAAACCAACTTATTAGCTGCTGAGCATCGACAAAACAAAGGTTCACAAACCTAAAAAAAATACAAAACTAAAACTATTACATCTACCATTCTAATAACTACGTACAAAAAACCCCACCAAATTAACCCAAATACAAAACACTTAACAAGGATTTCTACCCCCTCCCCACAAGGGGCACTTACATAGCTCAAAAGCACCTTCATACCGCCTTCCAGCTTGAGCTGCATCTCAGACTCGGGCCAGGAGAAAAGGAAAGAAAATTCTCAACAAGGAAATTAAAAGTAAACACTCTAACCATCCCCAAATATACGTTATCACTCATTAATATCAAAAAAAGATTCAGCAACCCCCTTGCAAACAAACAAGGAAGAGAAGGAGAAAAAAAAAGAAACACTATTGTCCACATCCTTTCAGTTATCCAATCCACTTTGTCATGTCCAAAAAAATTTCACTTTTTCTGGGGAGTCAAAAGAATGCGTACATCCATACATAAAGCAAATCACCGCCGGGTACCGTAGGGAATACTGGATGCTAAAGTCTCTCAGTCTTCTCCTGGCTTCATCAAAAGGTCTTCCTTTTCCAGAGTACAGTTTTAGAGAAGTGCTGAAAGAACACAATTTTTTAACCTTGGTAGATTAAAGCCTGTGGACCTTTACCTTTTAATCCGGAGGCTTCCATAACTTTATCTTTATAGCTCGGGAGTCACACTAGGACCACACGAGGGTGCTGTTCTGAGCCAGACCTGCGCACAGCAACTCTATGGGCCTTTTCCACTTTAACCCAGTCAGATGCAACCTCCAGGCCCAGGAATCGAGACAGCCAGTTTTCAAAGAAAACCTCCTTCCCCCTCCAGCAGCCCCACAACGCAGATGTTCTTCCTCCTGTCTCTATTGTGGAGGTCGTCGACCTGCTCCTGCAAGGTAAGTACCTGTTACTCCAGTATTCAAACTCTTTCTTTTGCAGAATCGATCTTAGTCTCAGAGATAGTGGTCCTCCTTTCAACTTCTTCTGCTCTTCGTCTTTGGCCTTCCAGCTGCTCCTTGTGTTTCTGGGGCATGGCTGAGAGCAGGTCCAGCCTGGTGCAGAACTCCTCTTTGATCGACGCCTTGATCATCTCTTGTTGCTTTGCAAACTCTGCAGCCAGGGCCTGGTTACAGAATAACTCCGAGGGACTACAGGAAGGAGTTGCCACTGCAGACGCGGAGGTGTCAGATTCTGAGGCGAGTGTCCCGTGAATCAGGGCTCCCTGGGGCCCCAACTTTAGTCATGTTTCTTTGAGAAAGCAAACTTTGTAAAAGAAATTGTACAGGATATATAGGCTCAGAAACTCTTTAAAGATGACGTTCTCATAGAAATGATTTAAATGGGGAGGTGAGAGTGCTACTTTGCCTGAACTGAGAGGCAGAGTTCAGCAAAGCAGTCCTCTCAGATCACCGCCATTTTGGATCCCCTTTAAACCATTTCAAGTAATCACATTCCCTTAAAAATCCTTGGTAAATCCCTTTTAGTAAACAGTGTCACATTCCAGCTCCTTGTGGTCCTTAAAAACATTTTCCTAACTCAAATTTCGATCCTGCTTTCCCTTATGGCAGGGACAGGATCACTTTAATATATGGCAACAATGCTACCTGGCAACTTGTTGGTGAAAAGGTGTAGGAATTAGCAACAATTGACCATAAATCATACAGGTTTAAAGATGGCTAAAGACCAGAAAAACATGGGTTGCATATGCACAAATCTTTGAAGGTGGCAAGATAGGCCATGAAGCAGACAGGATCCTGAGCTTTACAGATAGAAGCACAAAGTGCCAGCAAGTTGCACTAAATGTTTACCAAAGGTAAGTTCAGCCTGGGCTGGAGTATTG
This sequence comes from Chiloscyllium plagiosum, assembly GCF_037043375.1. Lineage (NCBI taxonomy): Eukaryota > Metazoa > Chordata > Chondrichthyes > Orectolobiformes > Hemiscylliidae > Chiloscyllium > Chiloscyllium plagiosum. The sequence continues at coordinate 100,317,272 of NW_028270150.1, forward strand.
TGGCCAAGTGGAAAGCACCACCACTTAAGGATGGAAGTCAAATTCTAGGAAAGAGTAGAGATTTATTAGAATAGTACTAGGGTCATAGGACAGCAGAACAGACTGGAGAAACTCAGATTATTCTCCACAGGAACAGAGGGGAATTGATAGAGTACTCAAAATCTGCAGAGTTCAGATATAATAATCGTTTCTAACAATGAGAACGGTGTAGGGAGACGACAAAGAGCAGGACGAACTGGACGGTTCTTCAGAAGTGTACATATTTGATGGACTGGACAGTGGAGTACTATCCTCTGAATTGATCAGGCAGTTAGGATGGAAGATAATACCACTGCTTTATCCGCTTAAGACCATCAATTGCTGAAACTCTCTTTCCTGTTAACAGCCTCGAATCTTCCAATGCTCTCCCCAACCTCCCATCCTGTACTCTCCTTGAATAGGTCGTTCTGCTATAATGCAGCAACTGTGTTCTTCTACAACCTTATGCTATAGAAAACCGCTGTAGAAAATCGCTATATCCGTTCAGTAGAAAGTTTGCGTTATCCAAACAGCGTCCACAATTCATTAATCACACTATAGCCAAAACGCTTGTTATAGCGGAACGACCTGTAGATTTCACTTTTATAAGTACAGCTTGCAACCTTGAGAGGAGATGACTCCTACATATGATTACCTCCATAAAAAATTGTAAAAATACAAGTTTGTGTCTATATTTGTGCAGAACATTGCTGATTCATTGGGTCACACAATGCAGTATCTAGCTTCAAATCCAGGCTAGATGGTTGACTGTCTGAGCCCTCATGAAGTGAGCTCTCTGTTCAAAAGTGAGACACAGCAGAAATATTGCCACACACGCACATAAAAGGAGAAGTTTCAAATCACAATACTAAAAAAAACAAAATAATGCAAACACTGAAAATCTGAAGTAAACATCAACTGCTGGAAAAACCCAGGTAATATCTGTGGAGAAAAGCAATTGCTGTTTCAGGTTAACGAGCATCCATCATAACAGTTCTGATGAATTCATTGACCTGAAATGTAACTGTTTTTCTCTCTCTACAGTTGCTTTCTGACCTGCTGGATATTTACAGTATTCCCTTCATTGATTTCATTGAATAGTTAGACAAGCAGCTATCCAGACCTTTGTACCCAGGCTCACTCTACAAGAGCAATTCACCAAACCCCATTCCAGTACATGTTCCCCCCTTCACCCCCCTCCACTCCCGAAAGCCTCGCAAATTTTTCTTCTTCCGATAATGAGCTAAATGTCTTTTGAAAAGCACAACTAAGTCTTCCTCCACCACACAGTGAACCAGGATATTCCAGATCTCCTAAATAGTTGCAGCACAAAGATGTTTCTCCTCATGCTGCAAGTGTCTCTTTAGCCAATTACCTTTATTCTGTGCCCTGTTTCCCAATCCTTCTGTCAATGAGAAAACTTTCTCCCTATCTACTCTATTCAGGACTTTTAAGAACTTCTATCAAATCTCCTTTCAACCTTCCCTTCTCCAAGGAGAACAGTTCACAACTATTCCAATCTATCTACATAACTAAAGTCCCTCTTCCATGGAATCATTCTCATCATTACTTTTCTGCACTCTTTCTTATACTTTCACACCCCCCCTCGATGTGTGCTGCCTGAACTGGACCCATTGCTACAAAAAGGAGAAAGTGAGGACTGCAGATGCTGGAGATCAGAGCTGAAAAACGTGTTGCTGGAAAAGGGCTTATGCCCGAAACGTTGATTCTCCTGCTCCTTGGATGCTGCCTGACCTGCTGCGCTTTTTCAGCCCATTGCTACAAACTAATGTTTCATACAGGTTAACACCATAACTACCTTACTTTTGTACTCAATGCTCCTGTTTGTAAAGCCCAGGTCTCCATATGATTTTTAAAAGAAAAATCATGCTCTCAAGCCACTACTGCTGCCTGCAATAATTTGTGCATATTTACACAGTCATTCTGTTCCTGCAATCCCTTTAGAATTATACCTTTATTTTGTATGGTTTCTTCATGTTTTTCCCTATTATTAATCACTATTATTAATCACTTCACACTATGCTGCATTAAAGTTCAACTGTCAACCCATTCTATAAACCCATGTCCTTTTAAAGTTCACTAGCCTCCTCACAATTTACCATACTCCATATTTTGTTTAATTTGCGTAGTTTGAGCCTGTACCTCTGTACACAAGTTCTACATTCAGCCTCCAGACTGCAACAGAGAAAGTCTCTGTCTCTGCAGTGAAGTAACCAAAATCTGGAAGATAGCCAGCTGTTTGCTGTAAGCTGCTGCTTCTCAGCAGCACTGAAAGTCTGAATAATTAATGCGTCAACTATGCCATATCTTTCGCAAAGAACTGAAAGAATCTGGATAAAAGGTGACTGGAGATCAGAAGGTCTTGGAAGAAGCAGAATGACCTCATCGAATCCTGTGGACTGGTACTATCACACTGCATTTTTCTAGTATTTTTCCCTCTACTCAAAACACCTTTGTTTTGTTGATCTGTCTCGGTACGTAGAGGATGAAGAGGGACTAGAGCTTCAGTTAGGAGAGAGAGTGAGGTCTGCAGATGCTGGGGATCAGAGTCGAGAGTGTGTTGCTGGAAAAGCACAGCAGGTCAGGCAGCCTCCGAGGAGCAGGAAAATCGACATTTCAGGCCGGAGCCCTTCATCAAGAATGAAGCTGGGAGACTCGGGGGTGGAGAGATAAATGGGAGGCTGGCGGGGGGGGGGGGGGGGGGGGCTGGGGAGAAGATAGAGTACAACAGGTGGTGAGGATAAAGGCGATAGGTCAGAGAGGAGCATGGAGCGGATAGGTGGGAGGGAAGATTGGCATGTAGGACAGGTCATGAGGGCGGTGCTGAGCTGGGAGGTTGGAACTGGGGTAAGGTGGGGGAAAAGGGAAAATGAGGAAACTGGTGAAGTCCACATTGATGCCCTGGGGTTGAAGTGTTCCGAGGCAGAACTTGAGACGTTCTTCCTCCAGGTGTCGGGTGGTGAGGGAGCGGCGGTGGAGGCGGCCCAGGACTTGCATTAAAATGTTCAGCCACAGGGCAGTGGGGTTGATTGGTGCGGGTGTTCCGGAGATGTTCTCTAAAGAGCTCTGCGAGAAGGCGTCTAGTCTCCCCAATGTAGAGGAGACCGCATCGGGAGCAATGGATGCAATAAATGACATGTGTGGAAGTGCAGGTGAAATTCTGATGGATGTCGAAGGCTCATTTTAGGGCCTTGGACGGAGGTGTGGGTGCAAGGTTTGCAATCCCTGCAGTGGCAGGGGAAGGGTGGCTTATTAGGGAGCGTGGACCTGACCAGGTGGTTGTGGAGGGAACGGTCTTTGCGGAAAGCGGGTAGGGATTCAGTTAGTAGAGTTATAGGTTGATAATTCATATTTGTGCTTGCCTTTGGTTAGAATGATTTATTTTAACAAATAGCAGTGCCTGGGAAGAACCAAAACCTTGTCAATGTTTTCTGCTAACATGAGTCTGTCAGACAGATATAGTTAGGGACATTGAGTAACTTGTTTGAATTTGTGAATTTTGTGATGGCCCCAACAGTTGTGGGGCTCGGGTATCAGTGCACTTTCCAAAGTGGATCATGTCAAAACCAGGTGTCCTATCATGTGTAGATCTGCCCCATAAACCTTCATCCAGTCTGAGAAACAACATTCACCACTCTTCTGCTTCCTGTTGTTCAACCAACTTTTACATTTATTTTTCTAATTATTACATGAGCTTTAACTTTACTCAAATCTGTTACATGGTACCTTAATGTCTTTTGGAAGCCCAAATCAAACAGCATTATCCTCGTCAACACACCTTATCAAAAAGCTCAAGTGAACTAAACATAAGAAATAGGAGGAGTAAGCTATTTGATCTGTCAAGCCTGCTTTGTCATTCAATAAAGTTTATGACTGTTGCGACTCTGACTTAAATACAATTTTTCTGTTTTCTCTTTTATAGATCAAAGAACTATCTCAGAACTGATTATATCTAGCTGCCCAGCCTTCCCTGCTGTCAGAGAGATTTATAAAGGTCAACAGCTCTGAGAAGAAATTCTTCCTCATCGGAGTCTTAAATGGGAGACCTCATTTTTAAACTACACCCCCCCCCCCCAACCCCACACACACAGAGTTTTAAATTCTGCATCGGAGGGGGAACATCCTCTCACTATCTACTCTGTCGATTCCCTCAGAATCTTGTGTTTTCTAAATTCTAAATGCATAGAGGCCTAAATAGCTTTGTCCTACAAATCCATGCTTTTAAAAAAAACCTTCATTTGTTCTGGAAACTGTTCATTAACAGTTTCCTGAAGTACTGATCTTAGACACTTTCCCATCACCACGGCCTCAAACTGACTGGGCTGTATTTGCTGGGATCTCATAAACCATTTTTGAACAAGGGTAATTCTCCAGTCCTCTGGTACCAACTCTAAGGAAGATTGCAAACTTAATAGTTGTGCCTCTGCAATTTCCATCCTTCTTTCCCTCAAAAACAAACTTGAAAAAAAAAGAGCTAAGTACTTTGGGTGCTAGAAATCCAAACGAGAAGCTGGAAATACTCAGTGGGTCATTCCCACTCTGGAGAAACAGAAATCAGTCAGTCAACATTTCAGAACTATAGCGCCTTCCTTCCTCAAGAGTGACAATAAGCACATTACCTTGGACACCACAACTGCCAGTGTAAGGCACATTAGGACTGTCAGTTCATAAAGCACAAATGTTGGGAAAACATGAAGACCTGTAAAGGGAAAAGGAATAATAATGACTATTCCTTAAAACACAGTAAATAGTAAAGTCAGCTCATATTAGGCTCCTGTTATCACGGAGACTCATTTGCCCATCATCTTATAGAGAGCAAAGGGATACAGATCCTTGGAAAATAGGCAGGTTTAGATAGAGGATCTGGATCCGTGCAGGCCTGGAGGGCCGAAGGGCCTGTTCCTATGCTGTAATGTCCTTTGTTCTTTATGAGCTAACAAATTCTATACCCTTCGTAAGCAATCCACATTACCATTTGTGGATAGTTAACTATCTCACTGCTGACTCTGTGATCTGGACTGTGTTATTCTAATTTAAGTTATAAACTGTTATCCAGAAAATTACTAAAACCTGATTCACAAGGAAAACAAAGTTTCAAAAAGACAAGACAGGTCAATACTTAACTGTATTTAAATGGCACTGGAGTACAAAAGCGAAGAAGTTATGCAAGCAAGGAAGCAAACCTTTGACCCCATCTGGAGCACTTTGCTCAGTTTTGGACAGTGAACTCCAGGACAGTTACACTGGACTTTGATAGGAAAAGTGCACTTTTTCCACTACAACAATTTCAGACTTACAAAATGTAATTATAGGAACAAATTGCATAAACTTGACTTGAGTTTAAATGGTGGAGGAGCAATTTCAAAAATATATCAAACTTGCCAATTATTGATATATGAGCCTCTTGCCATTAGCTGAATACTGAAGGAAAGATGGATCATGGTCCTGTCAAATGGCACCTACTCAACACACAACGTAGGTTCCACAAGAAACACTCAACTTCTGACCCACCAGAGTTTTGTTTTAAGACATGGACGGTGGGCTAAATGATATAGAGATGCAACTACCTTGGCACCAATGCAACATTCTGAAGTCCAAAAAAAATCAAAAGTCAATAAGGGCCAAGGGATAACCTTTTTAGCTGGTCAAATTGAACATTTGAAGAAACGGTGATCTGAGAGCTGGCCAGACTTCGCTGGAGAGACTCATCAGGGATGCATCTCCCACCACACCACTTTCAGCTGTTTCAACAATAACTTTCCCTTGGTCATAAAGAGGAACTGTTCACTGGGAAACACACCCAATAATGAGGAAGCTCGTGCAAGTTTATGACACCAAAGCTGGTGGCGTAGTGGACACCCAAGGTTATCTCAGTCTACAACAGGACCTTGATCAGATAGGCCAATGGGTCAAGGAGTTGAGTTTAATTTAAATGTGAGGTGCTGCATTGGTAACGCAGATCAGGGTAGGACTAAGACACTTAATGATAGAGTCCGGGGAGTATTGCTGAACAAAGAACTTGGAGTGCAAGTTAATAGCTCCTTAAAAGTGGAGTTGCAGGTAAACAGGGTAGAGGAGGTGTTTGGTATACTTTCCTTTATTGGTCAATATATTGAGTATAGGAATTGGGAGGTCATTTTGCAGCGGGATAGGACATTGATTAGAACAATTTTGGAATTCTGCATTCAACTCTGGTCTCCCTGCTATAGGAAAGATGTTGTTAAACGTGAAAGGGTTCAGAAAAGATTTACAAGGATGTTTGCTGGGATTGGATGGCTTGATCCATGGGGAGAGACTGAATAAGCTGGGGTTAATTGCCCTAGAGTTTGGGATGCTGAGGGGCGACCTTACAGACGCTCATAAAATCATGAGGGCATGAATTGGGTAAATAGCCACGAGATAGGGGAGTTCAAAACTACGAGCCATAGATTTATAGTGGGGGGTAAGAGTTTAAAGGGATCGAATGGAAAACTCTTTATTGCAGAGGATGGTGTGTATATGGAATGAAATGCCAGAGTAAGTATTGTGGGTTGGTACAATTACAACATTTAAAACACATCTGGATCTGTACATGAATAGGAAGGATTTAGGAGGGATATAGGACAAATGCTGGGAGATCAGACTAAATTAATTTAGTGTCTCTGGTCAGCATGGATGAGTTGGACCAAAGGGTATCTTTCTGTGCTGAGCAACTCTATGAGTGTATAAGAGAATCCAGTTTATAATGATTGGAGGAAGCTAATACTTGCATTTCTTAAAAGCTAGTTAAGGACCATCTTCAACAAGAAAAAAATCTAATTGCCTTCCTTCAATCTTCTACTTCACTGTAATGGCAGAATCAACACCAGAAACATGGGGTATCAATGACCATTGACATGGGAACAAGATAAAGTTTGGATACACTGCAAAGTATCTCTAACATTTACATGGTCCAAAGATGATGCCATACTCAACACTTGTTTGGATTCGATACAGCCACAATAGTGCTCAAATGGTCAAAATCAATCAAGACAAAATCACTTTATATAACTGACGTCTGTGCCATTGGGCTAATTATTCTAATTTGAAAGTACATCACTGTTACTACTTTGAAACTCTCGACCTAACATAATTAAGCAATGCATTGGCATACAGGGTAGAGTCATTCAAGGAACAGTCCCACGTCACCTTCTCAATGCAACATGGGATGGACAAAAATTTGACATTATAAGAGCGAAAAATGTGAACTTATTTTGGGAATAAATTATTTTGCTGTAGACACTGATCCCAAGGAAGCAAATGTTCAAGCTTAAGAAACCTAAGGCAAAGGTTCCCATGTTATAGTCATATTAATTTATAGTTTTACCTAAATGCCCAGCTTAATGGGAGTTAAAATTTGTATCAATGAAGTTACTCTGGCTGATAAGAAATTTCCAAAATGCTGTCTTTATTGGGTCCAATTTTGTAAGGACTGGAACATTCCTTAAATTCCCATGTAATTTATTTCCTTGAGATATAATGCATAAACCTTATTAGTACAAGAAACAATTCTCCAGCAGCTTCAAACTTTTACTTACCAATTGAAGTGAAGAAAATGATAGCCAGAAAATCCCGTATGGGCTCCATGCACAACATAACTTCCTCCGTAGCAACGTGGCCTTGTGATGAAATCAGTGCCCCAGCCAAGAAACAACCCAGCTCCATGGAGACATCTAACATCTCAGTCGCCTGTGGAAACATAAAAACAAAATTAACAAACCGTGAACACTGCAAAAAGATGATCTAAATGCACATTAAAGTCAGTGCTACAATCACTAATGATGAATAAAATAAAAATTGGAATCGATGTAAAGTAAACAACTCATACTCAAGGTAGTTATTCCCCAGTATTTGTGTTGATGCTAAATAATTATTCATGTTATTCTGTTAAAGGCAACACTACTTTTCTCTAATGAATCTCAACCAAGCATTTAACTTAATTCTTGACAGATTGGTATTTAAAGGAGAAAGTGAGGACTGCAGATGCTGGAGATCAGAGTTGAAAATGTGTTGCTGGAAAAGCGCAGCAGGTCAGGCAGCATCCAAGGAGCAGGAGAATCGACGTTTCGGGCATGAGTCCTTCTTCAGGAAAAGAAGGACTCATGCCCGAAACGTCGATTCTCCTGCTCCTTGGATGCTGCCTGACCTGCTGCGCTTTTCCAGCAACACATTTTCAGATTGGTATTAAATGCAACACCAAATATGACTGACAGATGAAGGACATTAATAGTCACTCTCTAGAAATGATCAGTTTATGGAGTATGGATGCTACTGATTATAGAAAAATTTATAATTTATTGACATATTTATCTGAAAAGTGTGCAGAATTTAATGTGTAAACAGGCATTATCTAGATTTAGTAAAACCTTTTCACCTATATGCACAATTCTTCAAATTCAAAGAAATACAAAAGCATTAATTATTCAATAAAACTCAGCAATCATCCTCTCTTGAATGTCTCTTTGAGACCAACATTTTCTTTTTTGTTCATGGGATGTGAATGCCACTGGTAAGGCCAGCCTTTATTCTCCAAATCAAATTGAGCCACTTACTGAACCACTGCTGTCCGTAGGAACACTCAATACTATAAATGAGGGATTTCCAAGAATTTGAATAAGCAACAATGAAAGAGTCGAGAATTATTCCCAAGTTCCGGATGATGAGATACTTGGGATTTACTCCTGTACAGCTAGCTCTTCTATAATGCGATGGTTGCCTTCTTGTGCAACCCCGTGTTATAGAAAAATTGTGATTAGGAAGGCAAGTCAAATATTAGCCTTTCTTGTAAGAAGGATGGAGTATAAAGATATAGAAGTCTGATTATGACATACAGGGCACTAATGAGATCACGTCTAGAGCAGCATGCACATTTTTGATCGAATTCCAGGATGGATGTACATTGCGATTTCTTTTGGCCAGAATCTGCCTAGATGAGTGCCACTCCAATAGCCATTCAAGCAATTCAATACCATTCAGGACAAAGCAGTCCACTTGATTGGTAATCTATACATCACCTTAAATGTTCACAAATATACAAGATTCCTTCAACAGCACCTTCCACTCAAGAGGAGGACAGCAGATAGACGGGAATACCATCTCCTACAAATAGCACTATCAGCAAGTTCTTCTCCATGCCATATTCTACCGTCACTTGGAGTGATATCACTGCTCCTTCATTGTTGCTGGATCAAAACCTGGAATTTCCTTCCTAACAGAACATACACCACACTGACTGCAGTGGTTTGAGAAGGCAACTTGCTTCCAAGATAATTAGGAATGGGCAACAACAGCTGGCCCAGCCAAAAATACCTACATCTCATGAAAAAAATCAACTCCTGAAATCCAGGAATACCAGTTGTTCAGAAACTTTCCAGTAGGACGAGCAGCACAACAACCAATAGTTCACCTGTGACATCTTACACTACAGTCGGGTTTGAATAATAAGTAATGACCTACATACTCTGCCAGATTTCACCCAGAAATTAAGACTAAAATTTTCTACATAACATGTGGTGATTTTAAATTTTGTTTGCAAGGCTCAACTGGGAAGATTACGAATTGTCGAACACTCCCAGAAAGTTTACTGCCGTGACCTTCCTTATGCCACAATGAGCAAATATGACAAAGATCATCTCCACTTGCTTGGAAGAATTAAGTTGCCAATAAATTAAGATAGTGGTGATCTTAGGTAGGACAGGCAAAGTTATTCCCTATGACAAGTGGACAGCATTTGTTCACTCATGTTCAGACAGTCAATGGTGTATTTTCCCAGCAGCATCCGGCAGAAGCACAGCTTTGAGGCAGCAATAGTAATAGACAGTTAATTGCTACTTAATCTGTAAACTCTGGGAACTGAGTATTTGTGAGGGATACCTTGTGTGATAGTATCTCCAGTCCCTATCCTATCATAGTAGAAGTTGAAAGTACACCAGTTGGCATTTTAGTACAGTGCATCACTTCGGAAACACAGAAGTTTCAGCATTTGGATAGATGCTGCTTTATGTCAGAAGGATATAGTTAAATCCTGTTCCCACTTTATGGTTAGATATTCCATCGCTATTCTATAATCTGGAAAAATCTGAAATTCAGCAAGGTCTTCAGTCCAAACTAATGAGATTACAGCATACTTGTATTGAAAGCAGTTCAGTTAAGGTTCACTGGGTTGATTCCTGGTGTGAGGGGATTTTGTCTTGGGAGGAATGGTTGAGCTAATACTCATTGGTTTTAGAAAGACTGAAAGGTGGTCTTGTTGAAACATAGGATCCTGAAATGAGCTTAATTGGGTGGATACTTTTTTTTAAACTTCACTCATGAGAGGTAGGTGTTTCTGGCTAGGCAGCACTTATTGGCCCACCCCTAATTGCCCAGAGGACAGTTAAGTGTCAATCACATTGCTGTGGGTCTGGAGTCACATGTAGGCCAGACCAGGTAGGAAAAACAGATTTCCTTCCCTCGAGGATATTAGTGAACCAGATGGGTTCTTCCAACAACCGACAATGGTTTCATGATTATTAGGCCCTTAATTCTAGCCTCTTAATTGAATTCAAATTCCACCATCTGCCATGGCAGGACTTGAATCCGGGTTCCAAGAACATTAGCTGAGTTCCTGAACTAATAGTCTTGTGATAATACTACTATGCCATTGCCTCCCCAGTTTGAGAGGATATTTGCCCTCACGAGGGAATTTAAAATAGGCATACAACTTGGCAAGATTTCTTCCAATTTGGTAAAGCTTTAAAATCTATGTTTGTGGAAGAGATGGGAAAGGAAGATACAGTTTACACAAATTTTTCATATTATTAGTTTTACATTTTGGCAATAATCCGTCAACATTTTTATCAATTGCAGGAAACAGGAAACAGCAATCATACACTCCCACCTCATCCAGGTTTACACAGCCCCTCAGACACTCCCACCTCATCCAGGCACACTCAAACCCTCAGATACTCTCATCTCCAGAATGGGATTTGTTTTCTTTTCCCCTCTCAGGCCAATCCGCTTTTCTGAATCCAGAAGAAGCAAACAAAGTCAGAATGAAGGGACACCTTTAAAAATGTAAACAACACATTCCTCCTCCACTTGCTGCTGCCCAACCTCCCCCCAAGATTGTCTGATTGTCAATATATTGAGGTCACAGTAAACGTGCCATTAACTACAAAAGAGATTACAAAAAATACTCTTTTTCCAAAGTGACTGTCATATTACAAGCATGTTACCTATTTGTTCAAGGAGGCAGCCTGTTTTTCTCTCCGTCCTTGAAATAAAGGTGATGGTATCATTATTTTCCATCCTATTATACCCTTCGAAGTGGTGATGTACTCTCTCCTTAAACCACTACAGTCCTTAGTGTATGGTGCTCAAGCAAGTATGCGTGAAGAAACCCAGGATTCTGATCCAAAAATAATGGAACACGGATAGATGTATATGTTAGGACTGTGAGACATGGTGAAAACTCAGAGCTAATGGTGACTTTTGGTGCTAAAAGCAGTGAGTCAGGAATATATTTTTCAGCCGAACTACGCTAGCAGTGTTTATGAAGTCCTGTGATAGGGAGTACTGATCAAGTGAACTGCTCTGTGTTGGATGATATTGAGGATCTATTACATCCTTTTGTTAGAAATAGTAAAGCCTTCTATTGCAATCCTACTGCAGTCCAACATTCTTAAAGATGGGATATTTATGAAAACGCCTCCTTTTGTTAGTCACCTAATTTCTGACCATTCTCAAGTAGATCTTTTACAGCTTGAGGGACATCTAAGTTGGTGACTGTCAGCACTTTCTGGTTTTGCTGTCTTACACCTTCACTAGGCAATGTTACGTAGAAGTGAAAGTGAGGACTGCAGATGCTGGAGATTAGAGTTGTGTGTGGGGTGCTGGCAAAGCACAGTTGGTCAGGCAGCATCCAAGGAGCAGGAAAATCAATGTTGATTTTCCTTCTCCTCGGCTTCTGCCTGACCTGTTATGCTTTTCCAGCACCACACTCTCGAATGTTATGTAGAGGACTGGAGCAATAATCCAGAGAAAAGAAGTTAAAAATCCTCGTGGCTGCTTGACATTGTTTTGCAACTGAAGGGGCATTCCGTAATAAGTGACTATGAAGTTGCCAGAAAGTTGTAAAAATCCAACAGGTTCATTAACGTCCTCTAAACAAAAAGACCTAGTGTTCGTACTCAGACTATTCAATAATTCAATATATCCAATCCTACACCACCGCAGTTTTCTTCAAAGCAGTCTAGCAAGTCAGTTAGTTCCATCACTGCCTTCTCAGAGCATCCAGAGATGGACATGATCAACCTTGCCAATTACAGCTACATTCTAATAATAAACAAAATCTAACTAGAACACAGACACTCCCTGCTAAACCAAAATTTGTCTTCCCGTTAGGTGATCAAAGAATGTGAGGTACACTGGGTAATAAAGGTTAAAGATTGGGATGGTATGAAATTCTGAGGTGGTTGATGGCTCCAGTGCCTCATGAATGCCAATTTTGAGCAGCTAGATCTGTTCTTAGAGTCATAAAGATGTACAGCTCGGAAACAGACCCTTCGGTCCAACTTGTCCATGTCGACCAGATATCCTAACCCAATCTAGTCCCACCTGCCAGCACCCAGCCCATATCCCTCCAAACCCTTCCTATTCATATACCTATCCAAATGCCTTTTAAATGTTGCTATTATACTAGCCTCCACCATTTCCTCTGGCAGCTCATTCCATACACGTACCACCATCTGTGTAAAACAGTTGCCCCCATCGGTCTCTTTTATATCTTTCCCCTCTCATCCTAAACCTATGTCCTCTAGCTCTGGACTCCCCCACCCCAGGGCAAAGACTTTGTCTATTTATCCTATCCATGTGCCCGTCATGATTTTATAAACCTCTATAAGGTCACCCCTCAGCCTCCGACGCTCCAGGGAAAACAGCCCCAGCCTATTCAACCTCTCCCTATAGCTCAAACCCTCCAATCCTGGCAACATCCTTGTCAATCTTTTCTGAACCCTTTTACGTTTCACAACATCTTTCCAATAGGAAGGAGACCAGAATTGCACGCAATATTCTAACAGTGGCCTAACCAATGTCCTGTACAGTCGCAACATGACCTCCCAATCCCTGTACTCAATACTCTGACCAATAAGGCAAGTTGACCAAACACCTTCTTCACTATCCTATCTACCTGCGACTTCACTTTCAAGGAGCTATGAACCTGCACTCCAAGGTCTCTTTGTTCAGCAGCACTCCTTACCATTAAGTGTATAAGTCCTGCTAAGATTTGCTTTCCCAAAATGCAGCACCTCATATTTATCTAAATTAAACTCCATCTAATCTGCCGTCCTTACCAGGACTGGCCTGTGTGAATTTAGACCCCACAGTAATGTGGTTGACTCTTTTAATCCCTTTTGAAATGGCCAAACTAGCCACTCAGTTAAGAGGGTACTGAGGGATGGGTAACAAATGTTGGCCTTTGCCAGCAAAATGCACATCTCGCTCTGTTGCTCCAAATCACATCGAAGTAATTCCCCTCTATATGTTGCCATGAGCCCACACTGTGAAAATATAACTTTATCTTCACAACGACTTAACAGGAATCACTTCTGCTAACACTGTCACAAAAAGATAATCTGCACAACATACTTGGGCAATGATGAATAGGTTGCTCCAAGTTTGTCTTATTACAATTTGAAGATGTTTATTCTGTAGTATCTTTCAACCTTATCCAATCCACACCGTATATATTAAAAATTTCCCACCAAGAATCCATTTTGTGCTCTTAAAGAAATTCTACCAGAGATATTTAACATGGTATAATGCCAACTGAGGGGAGAGGCTTTACAGGATCTAGAGCCCTTACTGAGGGCACCTATAGGCACAACTGTGTAACTGCATTGCATTTGGTCAATTTCCATTTGGAATGTGGATTCTGTCCAGTATAACCAGACAAAGCCACTAACAGAAATAAGATAAAAGTCATACAACACCAGGTTATAGTCCAACAGGTTTACTTGGAAGCATCCACAAACTCCATCAACAAACACATCGACCTGGACCCAATATACCAACCACTACAGCGGACAGCTGAAACTGACAACCGGAAGCGGCAGGGACAGACCACTATAAACACCGGAGGAAACATCAAAGAAGCGCTTCGCAGGAGGCTCCCAAGCACTGATGATGTTGCCTAGCCAGGGGACGAAACGTTTGCAACAAAAACTTCCAGCTCGGCGAACAGAACCACAACAGCACTATCATTCGGAGAGCTGCTCCTTCATCAAGGAGTAGCGCTCCGAAAGCTAGTGCTTCCAAATAAACCTGTTGGACTATAATCTGCTGTTGTGTGATTTTTAACTTTGTACACCCCAGTCCAACACCGGCATCTCTGAATCATGAGTAACAGAAACGTGTTTCTCACATAACTATCAGTTTGAGATAATGAGGTTCATCAGCATGGACAAGAAAGTGAGAGAGACACACAGACAACAATAAACAGAGAAATTAAGAGACGAAAGCACAGGGACACACGTATATATATATATATATATATATATATATAGAGAGAGAGAGAGAGAGAGAGAGATAAAAAGAGAGAGAGAGAGAGAGAGAGAGAGAGAGAGAGAGAGAGAGAGAGAGAGAGAGAGAGAAAACAGACAAAATAAAAGAGGGAGAAGTCCCAATTAGTGACTTTGATCAGGAAAGTGAGAACAGGTATGGTTCAAGAGCAAAGTGTATTTAATCTTCTGCTTTGCCATTGCTTCACACTACTAGTGTCATCTTTACATGCTCTTTTTTCATTTTGAGGGACAAACATGATACAAAGAGTATGGAGGTTTTGAGAGATCTATTGGGAACAAGGGGTATGATTCCAGTTGGCCCAGAGTCATTGGAGCATAGCCATATTGCAGAACTATGTTGATTGGGGAAGGTGGTCAGGATTTGTCCTGGGACAGCTGAGAATTATCACTCAAGTGTACAGTTCAAAATGAAAATATGACATGAAAGCAGTAGAATATGCAGCTGTAGGTGTGTTCCAGGCATTTGGCTTTTGATGGAAGATTTAGATTGCATGACTCTAGACCGAAAATTTCACCATTTCTACCTTTTCCGATATGAGTGCTACAGTGCTTTAGCTTGATTCAAAATAAATATATTATTACCATTAACATAAGAAAGATAAATGCTGAAATTCCTAGGACAAGTTTCTCTCTATTTCCTTTACCCTCTGAGTGTAGTTTTCTGTAAAATGGTCCAATGAGGTATGTCTTCACCACAAGAGATATCAGAAGAATTGCCGCCAACGAAAACAGAATTTGACCAATAAGAGCAAAAATCCGCAGTATTTCTAAAATTATACTGTAGAAAAAGAAGAAAGGCAATATTGTGAAAATATATCCCAAAATAATCTGAAACATGACACTAATACATACATTACATTTATTAGCTTGGGGTCTTATCTTTCAGGTAATGATTGTTAGCAAATTAAAATATTTTCATCTTTCTCATTTGTTCAACGTCCACTTGATGCATGGGATATTGCTGCTGGTCCATAGAAGACAACAAATTTACAACAGGCATGGTCACTGGTCACACAGCTATAACCACCCAGACAATTACAAAGCCTCATTCGGACCCTTGCTGAGAGTCCTTTGTTACTATAATTGAGAGCTGTGGCTTCAACAGAAAAATATGTTTAGACCACTTTCAATGGTTTCATTCATTCGCATGGCCTATTTGGCTTAATGGCCACCAAATCTTCAGCATCAGTCTGAATTAAATCAGTGCTGCTCAAAATCAAACCCACCTCAAGTAATGTACAAACTATCAAACAAATTTACAATTTGAGCCATATGTTCTGGAATTGCACTGATTTATTGAGAGTTGTGCCAATGGGATTTTACTTTTTCACATGCATACCCACATGCAAGAGTGTGTTTGGACAGTGATGCTGCTGAAATGCTGGCAAAATGTTGATCTGTGAAGAGTGCAGTATATCTAAGCAGGCAGATATAAAGTTGTCAAGAAAAATGTCCAAATTCTTGTATTTGCAGATGATCGATCCCACCAAAGCTCTAAATAGTATTTTCCTCATTGCCTGTTAGAATGTCATCTTTGCTTGATGTGTTAATGAGTTAAGATGGACAACCATTTTGTGGAATACCTTCACAGAATACTCCTTACACTGAAAAACACAGAGTTGTCTTCAGGCGAGACTGACCATGCAAGAGTTTATTCTCTGTACACAAACATCAAACGTTTTTGATCACATAATTGCAAACCTTGCAAAACTTATCCACAGGATCTACATTTGCTAATCATGATTTGGAGATGCCGGTGTTGGACTGGGGTGTACAAAGTTAAAAATCACAACACCAGGTTATAGTCCAACAAGTTTAATTGGAAGCACTAGCTTTCGGAGCGCTTCCAATTAAACCTGTTGGTGTTGTGAGATTTTTAACTTTGTACATTTGCTAATGTTACCTACCTACAGGAACTTCTCTGGGCAGAAAAGCATACAAATGAAGAAAACCACTATTCTCGAGTACATAAAAAGTGCTCCCTAATTTTTGTGCAATGGGTGTTGCCCCATGTGGAAGCAAAGCGTGGAACGTGTTCTTCAATGGATGAGTAATGGACCTCTCGGTGAGGGAAGGGGTCCAGTAGAAAAGCAGAGAGAGCCTCTTCGATCACCAGCAGCTCAGCATTCCGAGCAGCCAAGAAAGTTGTCTGAATGCTAGCTGGAGTAGTCCTTCCCTCTAACTTGCAAGAACGTCAAAAAGAAATCAAGAAACCGTTAATTTGTAGAAAAAGCATTCATTTTCACTTTTAAAAAAAAACAAAATCTGCAGAGTGCACAGGTACCGGAGATTTGTTGGTTCAGAGTGGAATGTGGCCAAAGTGGCAACACCTAAGAACAGTTTGTCTATCTTTCAACACTAGTGATACCAGATGGCCTGATGCTGAAGAATAAAAACACTGAGCAACAAACAGAAAGAGGAGGATAGAAACCACCAGTAGGGGAACAGTAAATGAAGCAGGGATAAAAGAAAACACAGGTAACAGCAGATGATAGAGAAAGAGATATAACCTTAGCGACTGTGGAAAGACGAAAAAAAAAAATCACCATTTGGAGGCAATGCAAGTTGAGATGGAAACAGAGAAATTGCACAGCCCAGGTTAGGCAGCTGCCATATCTACCACTTGCAGGGGGTGGCACAAATAAACAACACTTCTATCATGTGTCAAAGATAAGGAAAAAGAAACAAATAGTCTCTAAGGTGACGAGTACAAATAAACCATGGACCAAACAGTCTCAGCACGCTGGCCTGAAGACTATATAGGTAAAAACAATGATTGCAGATGCTGGAAACCAGATGCTGGATTAGTGGTGCTGGAAGAGCACAGCAGTTCAGGCAGCATCCAAGGAGCAGCGAAATCGACGTTTCGGGCAAAAGCCCTTCATCAGGAATAAAGGCAGAGAGCCTGAAGCGTGGAGAGATAAGCTAGAGGAGGGTGGGGGTGGGGAGAGAGTAGCATAGAGTACAATGGGTGAGTGGTGGAGGGGATGAAGGTGATAGGTCAGGGAGGAGGGTGGAGTGGATAGGTGGAAAAGGAGATAGACAGGTTGGACAAGTTGGAAGTTTGGAACTAGGGTGAGGTGGGGGGGGGGGGGGGGGGGGGGGGGAAGGGAAAATGAGGAAACTGTTGAAGTCCACATTGATGCCCTGGGGTTGAAGTGTTCCGAGGCGGAAGATGAGGCATTCTTCCTCCAGGCATCTGGTGGTGAGGGAGCGGCGGTGAAGGAGGCCCAGGACCTCCATGTCCTCGGCAGAGTGGGAGGGGGAGTTGAAATGTTGGGCCACAGGGCGGTGTGGTTGATTAGCGCGGGTGTCCCGGAGATGTTCCCTAAAGCGCTCTGCTAGGAGGCGCCCAGTCTCCCCAATGTAGAGACGACCGCATCGGGAGCAACGGATACAATAAATGATATCAGTGGATGTGCAGGTAAAACTTTGATGGATGTGGAAGGCTCCTTTAGGGCCTTGGATAGAGGTGAGGGAGGAGGTGTGGGCGCAGGTTTTACAGTTCCTGCGGTGGCAGGGGAAGGTGCCAGGATGGGAGGGTGGGTTGTAGGGGGGGCGTGGATCTGACCAGGTAGTCACGGAGGGAACGGTCTTTGCGGAAGGCGGAAAGGGGTGGGGAGGGAAATATATCCCTGGTGGTGGGGTCTTTTTGGAGGTGGCGGAAATGCCGGCGGATGATTTGGTTTATGCGAAGGTTGGGGGGGTGGAAGGTGAGCACCAGGGGCGCTACAACTTAATGGAAGAAAAAGGAAATGGTAGCAAAATCCTGACTTGCTGCACACTTCTTAGTGCATGGAAACTATGAAAGAAATGGTATCAAACAGTTGCTACTCGTTTGTAAAGAACAATGAACAAGTAAGAGTAAACTTGAATCAATCTACCATTTGTTAAAGTAATTAAATTATCACAATTAAGTTGATTATTGCTAAGGAAACACATCAATGTCACTGAGTCAAAATCCTGCAGCTCTCCTCCTAACTACGTTGGTACCAACAACACATGGACAGCAGCAGTTTGCCATCAGTTTATCAAACACAATTAAGGATGAGCAATAAAATTCTAGCCAAGAAAGCAATGCACGTATACCATGATAGAATAAATTTAAAATAAATTTGCTGCTTTGCATTATCGCATTCAGTATCCACTTGGAAAAAAGATGTTGACAGTTACAAAATAACTAAACTTTTGAAGGACCAAACGGAATTAAAACCATTCCAAGTGACATTCAATCGTATCAGTAGCCAATAAGAATTTACCTGTTAGATGTGCTACTGCCTGCCTGAGTTAGCATGGGCATCACGGCAATGAATAAACTCAGTTGAACATCCTGCATCACCAGTGTTCCAAGCAGCACACTGCTATAATCTCCATCACCTATTCAACAATCAGAAAAATCAAATGGAAGCTGAATATCCATGGGCAATAGCTACACAAACTGAGCAGATAGGTCAATGTATATTTGTTCTACTTTTAAGCTAAACTGAAAGCACATCAAGTGAATGTCAGTGTGAAAGTACGAAAAATAAAGAGCACCACTGCAACTAAAAAAAAAAGGAACCGCCTTGTTACAGAAAATATTCTCCCCCACTGTGATTCGGCATGGTACTGTGAAGCTGATTATTATTCAATTCTAGCTTCAAAACAGAGTCTGCACCCTGAAGCCAGCTATTTCCAAATCAAACTCCAGAAATCCTCAAGTACCCATGGGTCATTACGTGTGTAAATGTTTACATAAAATGTTTAAAATACCAATTACGCAGAAATCACAGAGCAGAGAGTATGGATTCAGACAACCAGTGTTAACAAGTCATATATAGTCTTCATTGCTAATAACCAGGTATAGGTCCAGTTGCTGCAGTATGATATTTTTAGCAGAGTGGGACTTTCAAATTTTATTTTTTAAATATAATTTTTAACAAATTGAATGCAAAATTTGAGTCTGCAGGTAAAATCAGCCTCACCTGCAAGGTCATGTCTGCAGACATAAGTGTAAAGTTCAACATCAACCTCAAATCTGACATCTAACTCTCCACTATCTGTCCGTCTGTATGTGTTGAAGAGATGGACAACAAATATCTCAAATCCCTAGAGTAATTTCACAAGTGATGCCCCTGCAAAATCCACTGGCAGGGTTGATGCTCCACTATCCACGTACTCTCTCAGGCCAAAATCCACAGTATCAAAGCACTGGTTGCTATCAACCAGATCAGACTGTCACATTTGTCAAGCATGCAGACAGATTATCAAAACAAGACCTTTGTCACAAGTGGTTATCAGAAGGCTCAGTGAAAATGCCTTGAGACGACCCCAAAGTCTTCTGAAAAGAAAAATGCAATAACTCACTGATGCACAGGAATATCTTGCCCAATCCCACCCAGACTGGAGAAGCATCATCCACTGAGGTGCCAACAATCTCAGAAAGGCCCAGGTGGAGGCAAAGCATAAAGAGTGGAAGAAGTGTGCCAAAACCCAAGCATCCCACTCACCCGCCACTTCAAACACCCCCTGCTCCACCTATGGCAGGACATGTGGATGCAGCATTGAACTATTTATTCATCACGGGGCTCAACCCCAGAGTAGAAGAAAGTCATTGAGGAGAAAGTGAGGTCTGCAGATGCTGGAGATCAGAGCTGAAAATGTGTTGCTGGAAAAGCGCAGCAGGTCAGGCAGCATCCAGGGAACAGGAGAATCGACGTTTCGGGCATAAGCCCTTCTTCAGGAATAGAAGAAAGTCATCTCGGACTAAGAAGTAAGAAGAAAGTTCTAATGCATAATGAGAGCACTTGCGGCAATTATTGGCAGTCAGGGATCACAGTCCTTGGCAATGTAACTTGATGACATTAGCACTCACACCTCTTGGCTTCATTTCTTAATAAAACGTCAGCATTATTATGAAACAGACTGGGAGGATTGCACAGCAAGTCAGCATCATTCTAGACTGCAAGAACAGACCTGAATGAGACTTGGGACAAAATAAGTCTAATCTGATTCAGGAGTGAATTGGAGTGGCAGTGGAACATAGCACATCTGGGGCTGAAAGGTAGCAGCGGAACTTCCTTATAAAAGCCTGAGGGGGAGACCCCCAAACTGGGGAACTTACTTGGAGTAACAGCTAAACCCCAAAAGGAATCCTGACAGAATTTTACAAGGTTGACAAAACACACATCAGCACAAAGCAGTGAACTTACTATGGGTAAGGTTTACGTTGTTTTTGTCCACTTTAAAGATGCATGAAGGTCAGACTAGAGTTGTAGCAGTAAACTTGATTCATTTTCTACTTGGCTTGAATTTAAGGCAAAATCTTTTTAAACAGAAGGTCTGGCGGGGAGCCCATTGCCGTATGTTGCATGGCTTGTAGTAGGTTTGAAGTCTTAAAAGTACCTGGCAGTCTGATTGACTACATTTGTAGGAAGTGCCATCATTTGATCAGTTTGAGCACCAGGGCTGAGAATTAAGAAATTAGCGTAGCTTTAGACATTGTCACCCTGCAGCTTAAGGAAGTGCGGTCAGTGAAGGAATCAGTGAAGGGGTAGTCAGAAGAAGGGAGGTAGGCAGGTAGTCAGGAAAATCCCAGAGTGTGCCTCAATCAAGAACAGATTGCAAGTGTTGGAAAACTATGAGAGTAATGGTACCTCCAAGGATTGCAATCAGACCCTATCTGCACAAGTGGGGAGCAGAACAGGGAACTGGTGGGAGATTCAGCAGCGAGGGGCACAAATGAGTCTTTCTACAAACCAGGGATGAAATGCAAAGATGGTGTGCTGCCTACCTGGGGACAGAGTCAAGAAAGTCACTAAATGATGTCAGGCATTCTGAAGGAGATAGCGAGCAGAGATCATGGTTCACATTGGTACCAACTGGACTTACCCTCTGGCATTACTGTCATCGTCACCACTGTCCTAGTTTAGAGGCATTATCCATGCATATGATTCCTGCCACTAACAGAGAATATGCTGATGCCAAAGGGAAACATTAGGTATGCTGTAACATCTAGAAGAGTCCCCAAAGACCAACGTTAAAAGTGGCGGGCAAGAGTCGAACAAGAAATGGCCACCCTGTCTGCTACTTCCATGTGTGGCCATTAATGCCACTTACCCAGCTTGTTAACATCTGAGGAACAGGGGTAACAGCCAGGCCAGATACCAAGCCACATCTAATATCAACCATCAGGCAGTAATTATCATAGGAACATTCACCGATCCCTCCTTAAAAATTGTTCGATATCAGTTCACTCTCCAGCAGCTCCCAACCAGTATCTCCCTCACTTCAGCACCAAGGGCAATTCGTTATCATATTCACAAATACACAACAATCCCACATCAGCTAAACTGCTTAAAGACATACCTTCTTTGTCTCCTCTGGCACCAAGAGCAAGGAATCTGGATACTAATGGGGTACTTGATAGAGATAAACATGTGGAAATAAAAATACTTTGCGTTGGCCTGATATTCAACAGATGTCCCCAGAGTAATCCAAATATAACCATCAGAACTGTCATATAACTGGTACCTTGCAAAGAAATCTTCCAGACCTAAGGACAGAGAAAACAATGTACTTTAACACCAGAATAAACTTTGTCATTAATGTTACAATGTTTCTTTTCAAAGCATGACTAATTCAAGAATGTGTTAAAGACCATGATTTAAAATGAAAACTGTACAAGGTATTCTGTAATCAGGAGATCACATTCTAAAACATAGAAGGACCATTGATTGCAGTGCAGACACAACCAACTCAAAAGCTTCAATAGTGGGGGCGCGGGGGAGGGGAGGTGCGCGGGAGGCATGCGCAGAGATTATGTTCACTTAGGGTATCAGGAGCCTGCATAATATAGAAAGAAGGAATCACTTAAAGAAGTGACAGAGACATCTGGGACCAGTTGGAAGTCTACAGGCAAGTCAGAATGTTCCAGAATCTAAAAGGAATTGAGATAAATCAAAGAACAGGTCAAACTACACCATGCGACGGGTACATAGTCTTAATACATTCAAACTTCAATAAAAAATTGGGCCTCCACATTTCAAGGGGGGAGAAAAGGGGGCAATGCTTGAATTAAGGTTTTGCATATCTGGATTCGACCTAGCAAGAGATTCACTTTAATTTCGATTGTTATCTTGTTGGGCCTGTAGTCATTGGAATCTAGAAAAATGAGACCAGAATTTATTGAAATTTACAAGATTCATGGGGGGCGGGGGGGCCTGACAGGTTCGATGCTAAAAGGTTGTTCCCCCTTACGGGAGAGTCAAGGACCAGAAGACATTCTCTCAAAATAAGGAGTCATCCATTTAAGGAGGAATTTCTTCCCTCACAGGGTAGTGAATCGGTGGAACTTACTGTAGAGGGCTGTCGATGCTGGGTCATTAAGAATATTCAAGGTTGAGATAGTCAGATTTACTATAGTAACGGATTCAAGGGTTATGGGGAAAGGGCAGGAAAGTAGAGTTGAAGGTTTTCAGATAAGCCATGATCTCACTGATTTGATGGGCTAAATGGCCTACTTCTGCTCCTATGTCAAATGGCCTTAATCTCTGAAAAGGGGTGAAAAGTCATACCTTTCTGAGCCGATCAGGAGAAAATTCCAGGCCAACAACAAACAGGGTGAAGAACACACCAAACTCGCCAAGTGTTTCTACTTGCACAATGGACTGTGGAGAAACAATTTTGCAAAACATGACCATCCTCTGAAATCACAGCAATTAAGAAATATTACAAAGCACTTACAGCAGAGGTAAACTTAATTCAGTCCAAAAGATCTAGAGTCACCGAGATGTACAGCATGGAATCAGATCCTTCGGTCCATGCTGACCAGATATCCCAACCAAATCTAGTCCCACCTGCCAGCACCCGGCCTACATCCCTCCAAACCCTTCCTATTCATATACCCATCCAGATGCCTTTTAAATGTTGTAGTTGTACTAGACTCCATCACTTCCTCTGGCAGTCCATTCCATACATGTACCATCTGCATGAAAAAGTTGCCCCTTAGGTCCTTTTTATATCTTTTCCCTCTCACCCTAAACCTATGCCCTCTAGCTCTGGACTCCCCGACCCCAGGGAAAAGACCGTTTATTTATCCTATCCATACCCCTCAGGATTTTATAAACCTCTATAATGTCACCCCTCAGCATCCGACGCTCCAGGGAAAACAGCCCCAGCCTATTCAACCTCTCCCTATAGTTCAAATCCTTCAACACTGGCAACATCCTTGTAAATCTTTTCTAAACCCTTTCAAGTTTCACATCTTTCCGATAGGATGGAGACCAGAATTGCACGCAATATTCCAACAGTGGCCGAACTGATGTCCTGTACAGCTGCAACATGACCTCCCAACTCCTGTACTCAATACTCTGACCAATAAAGGAAAGCATACCAAACGCCTTCTTCACTATCCTATCTACCTGCGACTCCACTTTCAAAGGAGCTATGAACCTGCATTCCAAGGTCTCTTTGTTCAGCAAAACTCCCTAGGACCTTACCATTAAGTGTATAAGTCCTGCTAAGACTTGCTTTGCAAAATGCACCTCGCATTTAACTAAATTGAACTCCACCTGCCACTCCTCAGCCCGTTGTCCCACCTCATCACTAACTATACCTCTTATGCTCACATCCAAATCATTTATATAAATGATGAAAAGTAGTAGACCCAGCACTGATCCTTGTGGCACTCCACTAGTCACTGGCCTCCAATCTGAAAAACAACCCTCCACCACCACCCTCTGTGTTCTTTCTTTTGAGCCAGTTCTGTAACCAAATGGCAAGTTCTCCCTGTATTCCATGAGATCTAACCAGTCTCCTACGGGTAATCTTGTCGAATGCCTTACTGAAGTCCATATAGGTCACATCTAGTGCTCCGCCCTCATCAATCGTCTTTGTTACTTCTTCAAAAAACTCAATCAAGTTGGTGAGACAGGATTTCCCACGGACAAAGCCATGTTGACTATCCCTAATCTGTCCTTACCTTTCCAAATACATGTACCTCCTGTCCCTCAGGATTCCTTCCAACAACTTGCCCTCCACCAATGTCAAGCTCACCGGTACATTGTTCCCTGGCTTGTCCTTACCATCTTTCTTAAATAGTGGCACCACTTTAGCCAACCTCCAGTCTTCCGGCACCTCACCTGTGACTATCAATGATACAAATATCTCAGCAAGAGGCCCAACAATCACTTCTCTGGCTTCCCACAGAGTTCTAGGGTACACCTGATCAGATCCTAGGGATTTATCCACTTTTATGCGTTTCAAGACATCCAGCACTTCCTCCTCTGTAATCTGGACATTTTTCCAGATGTCACCATCTATTTTCCTATAGTCTATACCTTCCACGTCCTTTTCCACAGTAAGCACTGATGCAAAATACTCATTTAGTATCTGCCCCATCTCCTGCAGCTCCACACAAAGGTCACCTTGCTGGACTTTGAGGGGCTGAAACTTAATTGCTGGAACAGCACAGCAGGTCAGGCAGCATCTAGGGAACAGAAGATTCGACGTTTCGGGCACATGCCCTTCTTCAGGAATGAGCAGAGAGTGTTCAGCAGGAGAAGATAAAAGGTAGGGAGGAGGGACTTGGAGAAGGGGCGTTGGAAATGTGATAGGTGGAAAGAGGTCAAGGTGAGGGTGATAGGTCGGAGTAGGGTGGAGGCGGAGAGGTCAAGAGGTCGGAGTAGGGTGGAGGCGGAGAGGTCAAGAGGTCGGAGTAGGGTGGAGGCGGAGAGGTCAAGAGGTCGGAGTAGGGTGGAGGCGGAGAGGTCAAGAGGTCGGAGTAGGGTGGAGGCGGAGAGGTCAAGAGGTCGGAGTAGGGTGGAGGCGGAGAGGTCAAGAGGTCGGAGTAGGGTGGAGGCGGAGAGGTCAAGAGGTCGGAGTAGGGTGGAGGCGGAGAGGACTTTGAGGGGCCCTGTTCTCTCCCTAGTTATCCTTTTGTCCATAATGTATTTGTAAAAACACTTTGGATTCTCCTTAATTCTATTTGCCAAAGCTGTCTCATGTCCCCTTTTTCCCCCAGTTTCCTTCTTAAGTATACTCCAACTGCCTTTATACTCTAAGGAATCCCTCAATCTATCCTGTATATACCTGATATATGTTTCCTTCTTTTTCTTAACTAGATCCTCAATTTCTGTAGTTATCCATCATTCCCTATACCTACCAGCCTTTCCTTTCACCCTAACAGGAATATACTGTCTCTGCACTTATTATCTCATTTCTGAAGGCTTCCCATTTTCCAGCCATCCCTTTACCTGTGAATATCTGCCCCCAATCAGCTTTTGAAAGTTCTTGCCTAATACTGTCAAAATTGGCCTTTCTTTAATTTGGAACTTCAACTTTTAGATGTGGTCTATCCTTTTCCATCACTATTTTAAAACTAATAGAGTTATGGTCACTGGCCCCAAAGTGCTCCCCCACTGACACCTCACTCACCTGTCCTGCCTTATTTCCCAAGAGTAAGTCAAGTTTTGCACCTTCTCTCGTAGGTGCATCCACATACTGAATCTGTTCTTGTACATGCTTAACAAATTCCTAAACCCTTAACACTATGGTTGTCCCAGTCTATGTTTGGAAAGTTAAAACCCACTACCATAACCACCCTATTATTCTTACAGATAACTAAGATCTCCTGACAAATGTGCTTCGCATTTTCCCGCTGACTATTGGATGGGTCTATAATACAATCCCAATAAGGTGATCGTCCCTTTCTTGTTTCTCAGTTCCACCCAAATAACTTCCCTCGATGTATTTCGGGGAATATCCTCCCTCAGTACAGCTGTATGCTATCCCTTATCAAAAACACCACTCCCCCTCCTCTCTTGCCTCCCTTTCTATCTTTCCTATAGCATTTGCATCCTGGAACATTAAGCTGCCAGTCCTGTCCATCCTTGAGCCATGTTTCTGTAATTTCTATGATAACCAGTCCCATATTCCTCACCATGCGAAGTTCATCTGCCTTCCCTGTTCGGCCCCTTGCATTAAAATAAATGCAGTTTAATTTATCCGTCCTAACTTGTTCTCTGCTTTGTCCCTGCCTGCCCTGACTGTTTGGCTTGCTTTTTTTTTCAACTGTATCAGTCTCAGATTGATTTCTTTCCTCACTATCTTCCTGGGTCCCAACCCCCACCCAGAAATATTTGTCTGTGCCTCGGGCTAGAGATTCCCCTAACACAATCAATCTCTTGAAACTCATTGTGTTAGACCCAGTCGCGATAACAGAAACTTGGCTGTTCGTGCTACATTCCCGAGCATCCATCAGCCCCTACATTTTCCAAAACAGCATACTTGTTTGAAATGAGGATAGTCATACAAGACTCCTGCACTACCTGCCTACCCCTCTTACTTTTCCTAGAGTTAACCCATCTATGTAACTGTATCTGCAACTTTTCTCCCTTTCTATAACTGCCATCCATCACACCCCCTTGCTCTTGTAAATTCACTCCAACTATTCCATGCGATCTGATAGGATTCACAACTAACAGCATTTATTGAGTATATAATCCTCAGTAACACGTAAACTCTCCCTAAGCTCCCAAATCTGACAAGAGCATATCGCTCTAAGGGCCATTTTTGCTTCTTCCAATCTGCAGACCCAGAAAATAGCTCCATCTTATTCCTCTACAAAACACTGTTCCAGGCTAACTTAATACTTATGATTTATATTAAGTTTAATCAAGAGACATATCTCAATAAAACATATAATCAAGAAAAGAATCCACTCGACTCACGACTACAGTCTCTCCAAGACCACACTTAAAATTATTCACTTATCTGTCTCTGTGCTGTGACCTCTCCAACAAGTTCCTCCAAGGTCAGTTGTGAATTTCACTGTTTGTTAATTTTCCCAAATGCACTCCGATGTTCAGCGATATATGAATTCAACAGCAAAGGCAGTAACTGTGCAGGTTCACTGTGTCAGTTAGCAGTGTGGGTTTCTTTCTCACTCTCTCGTGCTGACCTCACCATGTGCTGCCTTTGTCTGTTCCTCTCCCTTTTAAAAGTGCCGTTACCAAAGTCTATCCTGAAGCCTTCTTTATATAATAGTATTGCCCATCAAATATTTATGTATTTTCTCCTTCAATGCATCTATGGTCTCTAACTCAACCACTTTGTGTCGTACAAGTTGCACATTCTACCAACTGTCTGAATAAAGACGTTGCACTGTCCTGAGTGCCATCCTGAATTTATTAGTGACTGCTTTATATTTTGCTCCTAAGTTTCATCACATCTGCAAATGTACAGCTACAGTAGTCCATTAAACTCTTTCATAAAGTTGAAAATCTTTAACAGGCCAGCCTACAGCCTTCGCTTTTCTCAATACTGAAACATCTTGTATTGAAGTTACAAATGACATCCTGAGATACTGGGATCGTGGTAAACTCCCTTCTTGATTTGTCAGCAGCCTTTGATACAGCAACCAAACTGTCCTCCTCCAACCCCTCTCCATTGTCATCCAGCTGGGTGGTAACTGCTCTCACCTACTTCCATTCTTATCTATTTAATCCTGTTTCTCATCCACATCCTGCCCAGGCACCCATGTTCTGAAAACACAGCATCAGTTTTTACATCTAAGGTGAGACTAAACCACGTGCTTGCAACA
The DNA here is from genome assembly GCF_037043375.1 of Chiloscyllium plagiosum. Lineage (NCBI taxonomy): Eukaryota > Metazoa > Chordata > Chondrichthyes > Orectolobiformes > Hemiscylliidae > Chiloscyllium > Chiloscyllium plagiosum. Next base: position 100,345,475 of record NW_028270150.1, read on the forward strand.
TTAGAGTCATATTTGTTGAGCTTCAGCCACAATTTTCACTATTGCCAAGAGAGCCTACTTCCATCTCAATAGCATCAGCTAGCTTCATCTGTCTCAGCTCACCTGTTGCTGAAACCTTCATTCATTCCTCATTTGCCAGATGAGTAAATTCCAAAGCTCCCCTGCTTAGCTCCTATCTCTACCTTCTGTAGACTTCAGACCCCAATGTCTTAAAGCCCACCAAATCCTATTCAATTAAAACGCCTGCACTCACTAACATCAGCTCCATCTGAAATAACAGCTTGATTTTAACATTTCTTATGTTATCATTTATTTTTAAAAGAGAAAAGATAAATAAAACAAAAACTGCCTCCATTACGAACAGGAAAGGATTGCTGTAAATATATTTCAATTCACCGCTTCCTCTTGTCCAAGAGGCTCAGTATATTTTGCTCTTGTGAAGCTCTTTGGAATGCTTTGTTAACAACACTGTTGTCAATGTTGCTAGAAGCCTCAGCCTGTTCATGCTGACTGATAGCTATAACTACTCAAGAACATGATAATAGCATAAGCAACACATATTACATCACACTGGAAGTAGCAATTTTGGCACATCAATTATGCTAGTGATAACCCCTTGATTGGAGCTGTTCACTCTCGGCACATTTGCCTAATCTTTCCCCACATTTTTCCTTTTCAAATACTTATGAATCACAATTTAAACAATGTTCTTATTCCCAAATGTCTATAATGTATGTTGTGCTGTATTAGTAAAATGAATTGGATCCTAAGGCTTTCAGAGCCTATGATGGATCAATACATTGGCATAGCTATGTGTGTAAATCTCATTTAAAGGACTGGGCTCTTTGAAAATGAAGGTGCAACCTTAACATTACTATTCATGGCTGAAGGCTGTAAGTGAGCAGAATCAAAAAAAAAATCACACGACACCATGTTACAGCCCAACAGGTTTACTTGAAAACAGAAGTTTTCGGAGCCTCACACCTCCTTCAGGTGGTGTGTGATTTTTGACTTTATCCACCCCAGTTCAACACCATCACCTCCATGTTGCAGGTGAGTAGGGAAGTGCTTGGCTCAGTATTTGGTGTACAAGATGGCTTTAGGCAGCATACAGCACATTTTTTTTTATTTCTCAGTCAGAGGAGAGAGAAAAAACAAGATAAATAAACTCCTAATTTCCACAAGCAAGACCTCCTTGATGCAAAAGGACAAAGCATAACTATAACTTGTAAATACATATCACTGACCTAGTCAAATTGGCCAGTATTCACAGAGCATTATCAAACAGAACTTAACACTGAGCCATGTGGGAAGATACGAGAGAAAACGAACATTAATACAGCAAAAGGGGCAAGTTTTAAGGAGCATTTTAAAGAGGAAAGAAAGGAAGAGACAGAGAAGCAAATGGAGAACTCCAGAGCTTGGCTATCCTGAAGGCATAGCTACCAATGGTGGGACAATTAAAATTAGGACGATAAATGGCTAGAATTAGATTAGCACAGATAGAGATAAGACTGAAAGTCATTATTGAGTGAAATATCCACAACTACAAATGCATTCTGTGCTATATAAAAAGGAGATGGAGCAGACATGGTGGCAAATCTCACCACTAGCACTCTGTACCACAACTTCAAAAAGTTAAATTATTCAACCAGGGTTCACACAATAACAGACTAATTGCACTGCTGCTACTTTTACAACAACTTGCACATTCTTCACACTATAAAACTAACTGCTGTACATCTTATCGATTAAAGTGCACCACTCTTCTACGGTGTAAGATTTATTAAGTTAGTGAACTGCTTGCTCCAAGAAAACTTCAGCTGAATACAGTGCCCGCTGACAGAAGTAGAATTCATACCTTGATGCGGTTTAGTCCTGAGGGACCCAAGAGAACCCCACAAACAATATAACCAAACATTGTAGGAAGCCCCATTAAGGTACAAATCCAGCCACAAGGCAGAGATATCACCACAATGGAAATTATATCCTGCAAATAAATTGAAAATTTAAATAAGTTTAAAAATTAAAGTATGAACTCAATTTTGTCCAATTTTAAGCAAATTTTAATTTGTGTATTTACCTCAAGCATACATTTAAGGTTGTTGTTGAAAAACATGGTGCTGGAAAAACACAGCAGGCCAGGCAGCATCCGAGGAAAATTTAAGGTTGTTGCTCTGACTCATGAAAATATTAATTCATTTTTAAGAGAGGAAGGTCTCAAATTGTTTGGACATCCTTCAAACCTAATTTGAAAACTAGCACAAATCTGTAAGAACAGGAAGCATTGGAATAAATGGGAGAACATTGACTCCAGACCACTGGCTTGGGGAGTGGAAAGATCACTGATACATACAAAAAGACTGGTTATAGGGGAAACTTATATTTGAGTCACATCTGAGGCAGGGAATACACAATGTTAATCAATTCCTCAGGAGAAGCCCCCCTGTTGACAGGAAACTACCCTAAAAATGTGGACATGTGTGTGGATAAAAGTCTGTCCTATTCAAATGTAGCCTTCCTTGCAGTAATAGGAGTCATAAAATGTACAAAATACCATTTGAGATGAGATGAAAATGTCTGAAAGTTACTTGAAGGACTCAGTTCTGAGTCAATGAGGTAAAAGCCACAAACTCAGATTTTCTCAAAGGCTTTAAAGGCCAGGAGAGTTGGAATGGAGCCAAGTAGACTTTTCACAAGTATCAAGGTCAAATCAATAACTGAGAAAACAGAGCTAACTGAAACTAAGGCTAATTCACCCAGTGCAAATAACTATGTTCTATGGGATATTATCAACATTTTTAGAAAAATTAGATTTGGTGTACTATCTTATCCATCCGACCAGAGATCTTGGTCTTCAAATACTGGTTTTCCTCAGACAACCATAGGTTGAGCTAGCATATTGGAAGTGATCATGAATTTCATCATCTCCATATTCCTGAGACTAACATCATGCTTTACCAGGTAACAGCATCCCCCACATTCTTGCCTTCTTTGGAGACTAAAGGAAGCTCCTCAAAGCATTGCACCTCAGTACTGCATTTGCAAGATCCTCTAAATCTTGTGGCAAACAAGGGTCTTCAATGGCAACATCCACTCCCAAGACAAAACAGCAACTGAGCAGGAAAGGTTGCATATATCCCTGATACAATGCTCCTGAAGAAACAAATGCGTTAGCTGGAGTTCGGTTGGGGCAGGAAACCTGCAGGACAATAGATGTCCTCAAAGTGCCCACAAAAACGTCAGAGTATCCATTGGATAATCTGGTTTGTGACTAACCAAAATGGAGAACTTTAATTTCAGAAAGCACCAAACAGACTGAAGGACTTAACTGAGAACATGCTACGGTGACATTGAGGCGTCGGACTCAAATACCTCATCCGTTAAGTACTAGCTGCCCTATATGTAGCACAGGCTGATGGTCAAGCACTGGATATACCAGCCATCTCAGAGCCCACTGAACCAGGGTGGAAGCAAGGTATCCCCAATCTCAAGAGACTGCCAGAGAGAGACTAGTTAGCAAGGTTAGATCACACGGAATAGAGAGAGAACTAGCCATTTGGATACAGAACTGGCTCAAAGGTAGAAGACAGAGGGTGGTGGTGGGGGTTGAATTTCAGACTGGAGGCCTGTGACCAGTGGAGTGCCACAAGGGTTGGTGCTGGGTCCCTGCTTTTATATAAATGATTTGGATGTGAACATAGTTGGTATAGTTAATAAGTTTACAGATGATACCAAAATTGTATATGTAGTGGACAGCAAAGAAGGTGACCTCACAGTACAAAGGGATATTGATCAGATGGGCCAATGGGCTGAGAAGTGGCAAATGGAGTTTAATTTAGATAAATGTGAGCTGCTGCACTTTGGAAAAGCAAATCAGAGCAGGACTTATACACTTAATGGTAAGGGCCTAGGGAGTGTTGCTGAACAAAGAGACCTTAAAGTGCAGGTTCACAGTTCCTTGAAAGTACAGTCGCAGCTAGATAGGCTTGTGGAGGTTTATAGAATCGTGAGGGGCATGGATAGGGTAAATAGGCAAGGTCTTTTCCCAGGGAAGTCCAGAACTAGAGGGCATGGGTTTAGGGTGAGAGGGGAAAGGTATAAAAGGAGCAATATTTTCATGCAGAGGGTGGTGTGGCTATGAATGTGCTGCCAGAGGAAGTGGTGGAGGCTGGTACATTTGTAGCATTTAAGAGACATCTGGAGGAGTATATGAATAGGAAGTGTTTAGAGGGATATGGGCCAAGTGCTGATAAATGGGATTAAATTAGGTTAGGATATCTGGTCGACATGGATGCGTTGGATTGAAGGGTCTGTTTCCGTGCTGTACATCTCTACGACTCTATGATACTGAATAAAGAACAAGGAACATTACAGCACAGGAACAGGCCCTCCAAACCTGTGCAGATCCAGGTCCGCTATCTAAACCTGCTGCCTACTTTCTAAGGATCTGTATCCCTTGCTCCCTGCCCATTCATGTATCTGTCTAGATATATCTTAAATTAGACTATCATTCCCACCCCAATCAATTCTGCTGGCAACACATTCCAGGCACCTACCAATCTCTGTGTGAAGAACTTTCTATGCATATCTCCCCTAAACTTTTCCTCTCTCACTTTGAACTCATCACCCCTAGTAATTAAATCCGTCTGGGGAAAAAAATTCTTGTTATCTACCCTGTCCATACTGCTCATGATTTTGTAGATCTGAATCAGGTCTCCCCCCCAACCTTTTTTTCCAATTAAAATAATCCTAACCTTTTCTTATAACTAGCACCCTCCATACCAGGCAACATCCTGGTGACCCTCCTCTGTACCTTATCCAAAGCATCCACATCCTTTCAGTAATGTGGCGACCAGTACTGTATGCAGTATTCCAAATGTTGGCGAACCAAAGTCTCATACAACTGTAACATGACATGCCAACTCTTGCACTCAATACCCTGCCCAAAGAACATATGCATGCTGTATGCCTTCTTGATCACTCTAATGACCCGAGTTGCCACCTTCAGGGTACAATAGACCTGAACACCCAGATTTCGCTGCGCATCAATTTTCCCCAGGACTTTTCCATTTACAGTATAGTTTGCTCTGGAGTTGCATCTTCCAAAATGCATCACCTCGCATTTGTCCAGATTGAACTCCATCTGCCATTTCTCTGCCCAACTCTCCAATCTATCTTTATTCTGCTGTATTCTCTGACAGTCCCCTTCACCAACTGCTACTCCACCAATCTTAGTGTCATCTGCAAACTTGCTAATGACGCAACCTACACCTTCCTCCAAATCATTTATGTATATCACAAACAACAGTGGTCCCAGCACAGATCCCTGTGGGATTTCACTGGTCACAGGTCTCCATTTTGAGAAGCTGCCTTCTGCTACTACTTTGTCTCCTGTTTCCCAACCAGTTCTCTATCCACCTAGCTAGAACACTCTGGACACCATGAGACTTCATGAAGGCAGCATTTAGTATGCTTTCCTTTATTGGTCAAGGCATTGAGTTTAACAGTTGGGAGGTCATGTTGCGGCTGTATAGGACATTGGTTAGGCCACTGGTGGAATATTGCGTTCAATTCTGGTCTCCTTCCTATTGGAAGAATGTTGTGACACTTGAAAGCGTTCAGAAAAGATTTACAAGGATGTTGCCAGGTTTGGAGGATTTGAGCTATAGGGAGAGGCAGAATAGGCTGCGGCTGTTTTCCCTGCAGCGTCAGAAGCTGAGGGGTGACCTTATAGAGTTTTTAAAATCATTAGGGGCATGGATAGGGTAAACAGTCAAGGGCTTTTCCCTGGAATCCAGAACGCAGAGGACATAGGTTTAGTGTGAGACGGGAAAAGATATAAAAGGGACCGAAGGAGCAACCTTTTCACATAGAGGGTGGTGCGTGAATGGAATGAACTGCCAGAGGAAGTGGTGGATGCAAATACAATCACAGCATTTAAAAGGTATCTGGATGGGTATATGAAAAGAAAGGGTTTAGAGGGATATGGGCCGGGTGCTGGCAGGTGGGACTCGATTGGGATATAGTTGGACAGAAGGGTCTGTTTCAGATTACAGATTACATTACAGTGTGGAAACAGGCCCTTCGGCCCAACAAGTCCACACCGACCCGCCGAAACGAACCCACCCATGCCCCTACATTTACCCCTTACCTAACACTACGGGCAATTTAGTATGGCCAATTCACCTGACCCTGCACATCTTTGGACTGTGGGAGGAAACCTGAGCACCCGGAGGAAACCCATGCAGACACGGGGAGAACGTGCAAACTCCACAGTCAGTCGCCTGAGGCGGGAATTGAACCCGGGTCTCTGGCGCTGAGGGGCAACAGTGCTAACCACTGTGCCACCGTGCCGCCCACGTGCTGTATACTTTTATGAATCTAAGAGGAGCAGGCAGATTTAGAAGATCTACCACCTTAGCAGAGCAAAAGGAAATGTGTAATAAAATGCAAATTCACCCACATTGTTCACATCAAAACATGAAAATTAAAATATCATTAGCAATTAGCTGTGCACCTCTACATCATACAGAACAAGGTGCAAACATATAGGGACTACTGTTACAATCATCAACTCAAATCAGTAGCACTTTTAAAAATATGGCTCAAAGTTCAGTGTATGTCTTGATTAACCTTACTGCAACTTTTCAAACTTGACTGGTCACCTCCAAAAAGAATAAGAATGATGTAACCTTCACAATGTTACCGAGTGGATGGAATTTTGAGTGCCAAGCACCACACAATCTAGTATTGGTACCTGAAGACAGGGACTGAACCAATAACAGAAGAGGTGATTTGAATTTCAATTTTACATCAATTTTAATTGCTTGTTTCAAATTCCTTTCCTTAGTAAACACTGCCCTCCTTCAGTCTTTTCCCCAAACAATACACAGTAGGATTGCATTATCCAATCGTTGATTGTTTGTTTCCAAAGAAATGAATACACGAATAGGAAGAGAATAGAGGGATACAGATCCTGTAAGTGAAGACGGTTTTTGTATGGAATGACAAAAAGCCTCAGCGCAGGCTTGGAGGTCAAAGTGCCTGCTCCTATGCTCTATGGTTCTCTGTTCAAAAGTAATGGCCTTGAAATGGCACATTTAATGACGAACATCACAAATTAGACATTTACACTTACCACGCCACTTCAATATATTTCTGTTGAAAAGCAAAGTCCCTGTAAATGATTTCATTGGTTTTGATACTTCGCTAATTTTTGTTACCAGCCACAAATTAAGATTTTGCTTTTAATAACCTGCTGTGTATATCAAAAACATAAATAACAAAGACACCTGGACAGTGGTTAGCACTGCTGCCTCACAGCGCCAGGGACCTGGGTTCGATTCCCAGCTCAGGCAACTGTGTGTGGAGTTTGCACATTCTCCCTGTGTCTGTGTGGGTTTCCTCCGGGTGCTCCGGTTTCCTCCCACAATCCAAAGATTTGCAGGTTAGGTGAATTGGTCATACTAAATTGCCCGTAGTCAGGGGTGAATATGGGGAATGGGCGGGTTACTCTTCGGAGGGTCAGCGTGGACTTCTTGGGCCGAAGGGCCCGTTTCCATACTGTAGGGAATCTAATCTAATCTAATCCACTGGCAACCTATAAGACAGAATAAAGAACAACATTCACTAAAGGAATGTGGATGGCTTCATATGGCAGCATTAGCATTGAGACGAACACATGAAAACTAACGCAACAGTTGGAATGGGCATGAATTATTTCAGTTTATCTCTGGCTCTTTAATAATCAGGAAGTGTTTAAGTGGTTAAGAATGGATAACTTAATAACAAAAACAAACCAAAAGAACTACAGATGCTGTAAATCAGAAACAAAAACAGAAACTGCTGGAAAAGCTCAGGAAGTCTGGCAACACCTGTGGAGAGAAATCAGAGTTAATGTTTAGAGTCCAGTAATCCTTCCAATCCACCTTTACAGTCACCAAGAAAAATGCTTAGCAAATCAATTGCTTTTGAAAATCTAACCTGAAAAAGTCTGAGATTTTAAAAAGACCATAAGTGAACATAAAGGGCCATGGTTACAATAATAAAACGCAGGCCTCAATTACCTTAATAAAGTGAATATCAGCTCGAGGGATTGTGGAGTCCCTGGGTTTGGTCAGGATGTACTGGTTGTTCTGAGAGTCAATGAGCATACTCAGCCCCAAACCACCCTCTACTTCATGCACAGAAAGGTTTTGCTTGTGGTCTTCCTGGTCCTCTTCAACTCTAATAACAGCTTCAACGTTTCCACCACGGACCTGAAAAGTACCAGATTGTAAGTCCACACTTTATTGTGGACCAATTGAGCTAATTGCAGCACTTGGCTCAGACAAAACACACTGATCAGCATGGTGCAATTAAAATCCAGTCTGTGTCAAAGTCAATGCATCAGTCCTGATTAACTCTAATAGAACTAAGATATTATAACTCTATGATTTGCTTAGCTGTTCGTGAACAAAACAAGTCCCAGTCATCAACTGCAATTTTCAATCTTGAGCTATTCCTTCAACTAAGCAGTCCAAGGATACTTGGGAGTGCAGTGAAATAGGATGTTAGCTGTTTTAAGAACCTGTCTCTCCAAATGTAATTTTTAATTGGAAAGCTGCATGTGAAATTGGCAATTCTTGTCTGATTGGAAAATTACAAACTTTAAAAGGCTGACAGTAAGGTTTTCATTCAGAGGGAGCATAAGACCATAAGACATAGTCCATTTGACCCACTGAGTCTGCTCTGACATTAAATGTGATCATGGCTGATTTGATCACTTTCCTGCCTTTTCCCCTACACCCCTTGATTCCCTTACTGATTAGAAATCTATCTCAGCTTTGAATATTTTTAACAATCCAGCCTTCTGTGATAAAGAATTACACAGCTGCACTACTCTCATGGAAGATGTTTCTCCTCAGCTGTCTTAAATGGGCAACCCCATACTCTAATTATGCCCTCAGGTCCTAGATTCTCCCACAAGGGAAACAACCTCTCCACATCTACCCTGTCAAATTCCCTATGAATCTTATGTTTCAGTAAGGTCTCCCTCATTCTTCTAAACTTCAATGAATAGAGGCCTAGCCTACTTAATCCCTCCTCAGAAGGAAATCCATATATATCTAAGAGTAATCTAGTGAAGTGTCTCTGGACTCCCTCCAATACCAGTACATCTTTCCTGAGACAAGGGGACCAAAGCTGTACATTGTATTCCAGCTGTGATCTATCTAGTATCCTGTATAGCAAGACTACCTTATTTTAATGACTCTCTCAGTCATTCCTGAAGGGCTTTTGCCCGAAATGTCAACTCTCCTGCTCCTTGGATGCTCCCTGACTTGCTGTGCTTTTCCAGTACCACACTCTCGATTTTATTTTAATACTCCATTCTCTTCACAAAAAAGACCAAGAGTAAAAATTGCCTTCCCTTTTACCCACTGAACTTGGATGCTAATTTTTTGAGATTCATGCACAAATTACTCATTGTGAATTTCTGCTCTTTACCTTTTAGTGCACTTTGGTTTAACACCAGCAACAATCTTATACCTAACAAGCTATCTTTAAGAAATACTTTAACAAATACTAGGAACCTAAACACAAACTAAAGACAAGCAATACTTCTTTAAAATAATTCATAATGGAATGTGGGTAATACTTGGAGAAAGTAGCAGTGTACTGCCTTCTATTTGGTGTTGGTACACTCACAGTGCTGTTAGTGTGGAAGTTCCAACTATTTGTTCCAGCAATATATTTCCAATACAGGATGATGAGCAGCTTAGAGGAACTTGTAGCCCGTGGTGGCATTCACCAACTTAAATGCAAGTTAGCAAAGTCTGTTCTCATCATTCAATACAGACTGAAGAAAGAGGGAGAGTATCAATTCAGAAAATTGCCCTTTAATTATTAGGATGAGACACGCACTAAACCAATGACACTCCCTGTAGCTGAGTGTTCTGTATCAGGTTAAGTCGAATTTAAGACTTGAGATGTGGGGCACTGACTGGACAGAAGTAGCTGAGATAATTTACTTTTGGTTCTGAGACTGCCGTTGCCTAATTCAGCTGCAACCAATGTTAAGAACTCTACCTCACACCGTAATGGCAAAACCAACCACACCTTAAGGCCTGAGAGTGTTCCATTGGATTCAAATGGCAATTATCAGACACTCTAGGTAGGAATAGTGACACTGTGCCAATGTGTCAGTGGAGATCACTACTTGATGGTTAAACACCATACCTCACTGGGATAGTGGTTAGTGAGTTTAGAAGCAGGAATACCATCACTAAACCAAATCTAGGTAGCAGTATCTGGTAAATGCTCTACATCTTTGTGTATGTCCGAACAACAATTTTCTGTCTATTCTGAACTCCATTCTCCCAAATTACTATCATTTCTACTCAAATAACCTAATTCCCCATAGTGTGCAAGTTCCTCCCCAATTTCCACATCTACCTTACCAAATGAACAAAACACAAATTGAAAGTTATGTATTGTTCACTAACATTTCAATGTATCTAATAAGTTATCTTTCTGCCTTTCACTGTCTTCACTAAACTTTTTTTTTTAAATTGAAGTTTTCAGCTTTTCCCAAAGGCTCCAACCTGGATTTAATGCATTTCCCTTGCACTGTAAGCAAGCAGTCAGTTGTGCTCTCTGAACAATAGTATCTAACCCTCCACTGAAACCAAAAAGTGTATTCAACATAAAGTGTCTTTGCTGTTTGAAACCAAGCTCATTTCTTTTGAAGGGAAGGAACCTCTAACTATCTCACCTAAGTTGTTAAAAAAAAAAGTAATCAGCTTAATGCTTACCTGCTGGCAGAATCAGAGATACCTGAATATCTGACTTCTGACACCTTTCAAAAACATCCAGGAACTAAATTAGTTTGAGAAGCTAGTTATTGGGGAATCAGATGTGCAGAAATTTCTTCTTGTAAAAATTTTTACTTCAGAGAATAAATATTAATTTTATAAATTCAAGTTACAAGTCAATAAATTTTTGGATTAGATGGTAAACAAGGGATTTGGGGTGAGCTCAAGGAATTTAATGCCAACTCTGAAGAAAAGTCACAAACGTCAAGATCTCAACAATTCAGGCTTCCAAGAGGCTAGACATGCCCTTGAATGTTGCTATAATCTGTCTCCTATATATGTTGAAAGAGAGACACTTGAGTGTATGAAGCATTTTTCGCATTTAGTCAGCCATCTCTTTCTGAAAATGCCAGACAAGGAATTCCAACATTGAGCCAACTGTGCCAACTCTGCCTTCTGCCAACTACAACAGTGAGCATTTGTTTACAAAGATCTCCACAAGTCAGCAAAAGTATTCAGTGCACAGCAATGGCTGTCACTACACTTGTCCTGCAGTGAAGCTTGGACTGCGTATCAGTGACACACAACATTAGAGGAATTCCATCAGTAATGCCTCTGTTACATATTCCAGATTCAATGGGAGGGTTGGCAAACATACATTAGTTAAATAAAACAAAGAATTACAGGTGAAGATCTGGAATAAAATCTAGAAATGACTGTAAAACCTCAACAGGCTGGCCAAAATCTGCGAGGAGAAAACAGCACTAATGTTTCGAATTCAGTGACTTCTTCAAAACATTAAATAAATCCAGCTCCACAAACACTCAGACAAAACTCCTGCAAACTCAACTTTGAAAGACTGTAAGCTAAGAAGATATGAAAAGAAAAGCAAAAAATATCCTGCACTTCAGAACCAATACCATTAGACCATGACTACATTGGAAATGCTGTGAGCAGATTTGGGTCCCCTATTCCGGAAAGATGTGCTTTGGAGGGGGCCCAGAAGAGGTTATCATTGAACTAATGGACAGCTGATGATGGGTAGTGCAGAAAATTGCAACTGAGGTGAAAGATGTGAAAGTTGGAGCAGATTCAAGAAGCTAGATTGCCGACTCCAATTACTGTGTCCTTATCCAGAAACTCACCAATTTGTTGTTGTCAAACACATGGTCATCAATCTCCTCCTCCAAGCGATCAGCAGCCTTCCGCACATCTTCAAGAATTTCATCAAGGATTGATAAGCTTCTGTTTGCATGCTGCATATTTTTGAGTGCCTCAGCTTGATGTTTCTCTGCAGCCAATAACTCCACATACTCCTTTTCCTCCTGCAGTTTAAAGGGAGCAACAATATCAGAAATAGCTTACATTTTCCTCTTTCCCTCCTATCACCAAAGCTTTCCATGTCTTACAACTGGCAGTGATGCTTTTACTGACGTCATTATCAAAGCACCAGAGAATCGGGGGAGTGCCAAGCAAGCTCATGTACCCCAGGCATAATTGAGGCCCATGTCGATACCCTTGGCCACATCTTTGAGTTGAAGAAAACGAGAAAAGTTAAGGGAGACCTTGTTCAAAGTGAGGGACAGCTCAGCCAGACTGAGGAGGGTAGCGGTAGATTGGGACAGTTCAAACCTTTTTTCCAGAAATAAGAGGGTGTGGGCCACCAAGACTATCCTGATGGGGGAATGGACGGGTAAAGGGGATTGCACATCCATGGCAGCTGCTCCCCACGAACAGGAAAATTTGAAACGGATGTAATGCATCACAAGAATTGTGGATGTATATGGGAAAGGACTGAACAAGGGGAGAAAAGAAAATAGAGTTGAGGTTGGAAAAAAATACATCCCCTGGACAAGGTACAGTCAGAAACAATGGGTCAAGAACAAAGAACCCAGGAACAGGCCCTTCGGCCCTCCAAGCCCGTGCTGATCCAGATTCTCTATCTAAACCTGTCACCTATTTTCTCAGGATCTGTATCCCTCTACTTCCTGCCCATTCATGTCGAGATACATCTTAAATGATGCTATTGTGCCACACCTCTACTGCCTCCATTGGCAACGCCTTCCAGGCACCTACCAGCCTCTGCGTAAAAAACTTTCCACGCATATTTTCCTTAAACGTTTTCCGTCTCACTTTGTAGTGATTTTGTAGCCCTCAATCAGGGATCCAAACCTCCATCTTTCTAATGAAAATAATCTTAATCTACTCAACCTCTCTTCATAGCTAGCACCCTCCATACCAGGCAACATCCTGGTGAACCTCCTCTGCATCCTCTCCAAAACATCCACATCCTTTTGGTAATGTGGTGACCAGAACTGTACGCAGTATTCCAAATGTGGCCAAACCAAAGTCTCATACAACTGTAACATGACCTGCCAACTCTTGTACTCAATACCCCGTCCAATGAAGGAAAGCATGCTGTATGCCTTCTTGACCATTCCACTGACTTGCGTTGTCACCTTCAGGGTACAATGGACCTGAACACCCAGATCTCTCTGTATATGAATTTTCCCCTGGGCTTTTCCATTTACTGTACAGTTCACTCTTGAATTTGATCTTCCAAAATGCATCAACTCGACTTGCCCAGATTGAATTCCATCTGCAATTTTTCTGCCCAACTCTCCAATCTATCTATATTCTGCTGTATTCTCTGACAGTCCTCTTCACTATCTGCTACTCCAGAATCTTAGTGTCATCTGCAAACTTGATAATCAGACCTATACCTTCCTCCAGAAGGTATAGTAGTCCCAACTGACGTCAGGCTCACCGGTCTATAATTATCTGAATTAACCCTGCTACCATTCTTAAACAACGGGCAACATTAGCAACCTGGAATAGATCCCATCCGGACCTGGGGACTTGTCCACCTTAATGCCATTTAGAATACCCAACACTTCCTTCTACCTTATGCCGACTTGAGCTAGAGTAATCAAACATCTGTCCCTAACTTCAACATGCGTCACATCCTGCTCCTTGGTGAATGCGACGCATTAAGAATCTCACCCATTTTCTCTGACTCCACGCATAACTTTCCTTCTTTGTCCTTGAGCAGGCCAACCCGTTTTCTAGTTACCCTCTTGCTCCTTACATACGAATAAAAGGCTTTGGTATTTTCCTTAACCCTGTTTGCTAAAGATATTTCATGACCCTGTTTAGCCCTCTCAATTCATTGTTTCAGATTGGTCCTACATTCCCGATATTCTTCCAAAGCTTCATCTGTCTTCAGTTGCCCAGACCTTATTATTGCTTCCTTTTCCCTCTTAGCTAGTCTCATAATTTCACCTGTTATTTATGGCTCTTGAATCTTGCTATTTCTACCTCTCATTTTCACAGGAACATGTCATTCCTGCGCTCTCATCAACCTCTCTTTAAAAGTCTCCTACGTATCGAATGTGGATTTATCTTCAAACAGCTGCTCCCAATCCACATTCCCCAGCTCCTGCCGAATTTTGATATAGTTGCGCTGGGAATTACAGACCAGACAGTCTTAAGTCAGTGATGGGAAAATTACCGGAGAGGATTCTGAGAGACAGGATTTATGATTATTTGGAAAAGCATAGTTTAATTAGAGATAGTCAGCATGGCTTTGAGGGGGATAGGTCATGCCTTATAAGCCTTATTAAATTATTTGAGGATGTGAAAAACACATTGATGAAGGTAAAGCAGTGGATTTTAGCAAGGCATTTGATAAGGTTCCCCATGGAAGGCTCATTCAATAAGTAAGGAGGCATGGGATACAGAAAAATTTGGCTGTCTGGATATAGAACCAGCTAGCCCATAGAAGATAGAGGGTGGTAGCAGATGGAAAGTATTCAGCCTGGAGCTCGGTGACCAGTGATGTTCCACAGGGATCTGTTCTGGGACCTCTGCTCTTTGTGATTTTTATACATGACTTGGATGAGGAAGTGGAAGGGTGGGTTAGTAAGTTTGCCAATGACACAAAGGTTGGCAGAGCAGTGGATGGTGTGGAGGGCTGTTGTAGGTTGCAACAGGACATTGACAGGATGTAGAACTGGGCTGAGAAGTGGCAGATGGAATTCAACCTGGACAAGTATAAAGCAATTCATTTTGGAAGATCAAATTTGAATGCAGGGTTAAAAGCAGGATTCTTGGCAGCGTGGAGGAACAGAAGGATCTTGGAGTCCACGTCCATAAATCCCTCAAAGTTGCCACCCAAGTTGATAAGGTCGTTAAGACGATGTGTGGTGGGTTGGCTTTCATTAGCAGGGGATTAAGTTTAAGAGCCGCAAGGTTATGCTGCAGCTCTATAATGCCCTGGATAGTTGTGTTCAATTCTGGTCACCTCATTATAGGAAGGATGTGGAAGCCTTAGAGAGAGTGCAGAGGAGAGTTACCGGGATGCTGCCTGGACTGGAGGGCATCTCTTATGAAGAAAGGTTGACGGAGCTAGAGCTTTTCTCATTAGAGTAGAGGAGGAGGATGAGAGGTGACTTGATACAGGTGTACAAGGTGATGAGAGGCATAGGTAGAGTGATTACCAGAGATTTTTTTCCCAGGGCAGAAATGGCTATCACGAGAGGGCATAATTTTAAGGTGATTAGCAGAAGGTTTAGTGGAGATGTCAGAGAGTGGTGCGTGCATGGAATGCACTGCCAGCAGTGGTAGTAGAGTCAGATACGTTAGGGACATTCAAGTGATTCTTGAATAGGCACGTGGATGATAGTAAAACAAAGGATATGTAGGTTAGTTTGATCTTAGAGTAGGATAAAAGGTTGGCACAACATCAAGGGCCGAAAGGCCTGTATTGATTTATGTTCACATTCGAAGCATAAGTCACACTTTTTCAATGATAAGTTATGACACATCATGAAGCAAAAACATCTCACCTTAATAGCAGCTTCCCTCAAGGCTTCCAGACGTTGCTTGCTGCTTTCTCTCATGTTCACTATATCTTTATAATCCCCCTGAAGAACTCTTTCAAGCCCATGGACTGCTTGGAACACTGATTTCTCGCTCTCATTCAGCTCTGCCTGGAAGATCTCGAACGTATGGACCTGAAAGACCTTCTCTGCCATTGACAGTCTCGAGTCCGCTCCAACAGCTTTAATTGCTTTCTTCAATTTATTCAATACCACATTCTTCTGGCGAAGCATGCCAGACAACTTCTTACAATTGTCCATGATCCATAGTGTCCCTTTAGTGATTGTTGCTCCTCTCCCTCGGTGCAGTTTGATCGCATGGTTGGCCACATCTACAAACTCTGCTGCCTGCACTGCACAGCAGGAAGCCAGGATAAATACAATCCACAAAATTTCAGAATTAATCTGTTTCATTTTCTGGCACTTAATTCACAGCTACAGAAAGACAGGGTCTGATAAGTTTCCATTCTGATTAGTTACAATTCTGAAATGGAACAGATTTAGTAGTTAGAATCACAGCAATTCAAACTACATTTAAACTGGGCAGTGAGTTTCTGTGTAACACAATGACCTCCTTTACTAACATAGTAAGATTTCGTTACTCGGCTGTTACAAGTTCATGACTGACAGACATGATCAAGCATAATTATGTTTTGACAGTAAAGGTTGATCATTCTTAGGTTGAATCCCCTGAATCAGCCAGTTATTTCCATTGTTCTGCCACTACTTACTCTGGTGTAGATCACAGATTATAGAAACAGGTCATTCGGCCCATCGAGTTCACACAGACTCTGAAGAGCATCTTGTCCAGACCTGCCCCTATCCTATCTCTGTAACCCTGCATTGCCCATGGCTAATGTAACTAGCCTGCACATTCCTGAACACTATTGGCAATTTACCACGGCCAAGCTACCTAACCTGCACATCTCTGGACTGTGGGGGGGAAACCTGTATTACAGTACCATTATATACATGTGATACAGAAAAAACATTTATACAGAGACAGAATTTTTCCAAAACATTATGTTTAAAATTCATGATAATTCTGTAATGAGAACTTTATTCCAAAATTTCCTACAGAGCCTAGGCCAAATATAAAACCAGGTCAAATTTCAATATAGTTGTTATCTTCATTTGCCGCACCTCATTCACGTTGTTTTTATTTGCTGGAGGCCACTCCAACTGCTAAAGTTCTGTGTCACTGTGCTGTGGAATACCCTGTATTTACTGCAGCTCAGAGCAGCACTCAGAAAACAAATTCTGGATTACTGATGCTGGAAGAGCACAGCAGTTCAGGCAGCATCCTAGGAACAGCGAAATCGACGTTTCAGGCAAAAGCCCTTCATCAGGAACTCCATCTAGGCCAACAAGAATACACATTAACTGACACTATGTTAACAACTTGGGAGTTCTTTATCATGAAAGGACTACAGAGATGTAAAGATGGCTCACAATCTCAGTGCAATCAGGCAATGGGTTGAAATCTGCATCAGTGTTGGCCACATATAGTAAGAAGAAAAAGAGCAAAACAGAACCTGGAAATGAGGGAGTGGTCAAGTACATTAATGGACTACACAACTAGAGTTGAATGGAGGACGAAAAGCCACTGGCTCCATAAACATAATTCTCAAAACTCATCATTTTAATGAAGCTCAATGTCAGGATTTTCTCACTATCTGTAAAGCACCTCCAAACATTTCATTTTTATCAAAGGTCTAAAAGTATGAAAGTTGTGGTCGACAAGTGATCATTCTGTAAAATACCACAGTAAACAGAGTGTCATAGGGTGAGCCAACTACAGAAAATATAGCAATGTACTTCCATCATCGTTGCAGCATAAAAGCCGATTATTCAGTCTAACTAGTCCATCTGGATGTCTGTGCCTGAGAGATGTCGCCACCCATCTGACTTCATTTCATCCTATCAGAATTTACCTATTTATCCAGCTTTCCTTTGAATCCATCCACAATGTCACCTCAAACCACTCCCAACAGCAATGAATTGCACATAACGTCATGCACAATTTCATCCAAATGTTTGTTATTTCTCTAAAATTCCAAACCTTTTCTAAGTTTATTAGATGTTTTAGCCAGCTTAGCAACTGCCCTGACAAGTTCAGTTGCCTTTGTTTCCAAGTCACTTGCACAACTTCAGTACAAGTTTGTCATATGATCATTTTGTTCACCTTAGAATTTCTTGTGCAAGGTTACTGACTGCTCTTTAGACTCAATTATTCTTTAGATCTGTTTCTTAAAATTTTCTCTTAGCTGCTTTTAAAGTCTCAATCTGTTCTCCCACTCTAACAAAGACATTTAACATATTAAAAACTAAGAAATGGAGCTTTAGGTTGACAACATAATGATTCCGCAGAATGCCAAAACAAACAGTGAAAGGGTCATGGGTGAGTCAACTACGTAAACACAGAACTGCAATTACCAATAACTATGTGCAGAAAATCAGGTTATTCAGAATGACTGGTCCATCTGGATGTTTCTGCCCCATATGAGTTTCCTCTCATCTTACATCATCTCATTCAGTTAAGGTTTACCATATTTATCCTGCTTTCCCTCAAATCTATGCCATCCAGCCGATGATCCAGACTGCAGAGCTCAAAAATGTTTAGTTTATTAGTCTTTCATAGTATATAGTACAGAAGACATCCTTTGGCCCATCAAAACCATATTGCTAAAGTTACACTAAATCAATGCCAGTCCCACCTTCCACCACTCGCCCATAACTTGAGATGTTATTTCTCTGTTTATAATACGGAATTCAACCAACTGTTCTTATTGACCTTATTCCTGTCCAGAGTGTTTTGTTTTTGCATAATACTTCATAGAGGCTTTGGACACGAAGTTGCCTGGAAGGCGATAAGTAGATGAAGGTGGAGAGTGATGATGATAGCTCAGAGTGGAGGGTGGATCGGATAGATGGCAAGGAAGATGGACAGGATGGACAGTTCAAAAGGGCAGTGCCGAGTTGGAGGGTTGAATCTGGGATAAGGTGGGGGGGGGGGGGGGGGGAGGGGAGATGAAGAAACTGGTGAAGTTGACGTTCATGCCATGTGGGTTGGAGGGTCCCTAGGTGGAAGATGAGGCTCTGTTCCTCCAGGTGTCAGGTGGCTAGGGTTTGGCAGTGGAGGTGGCTCAGGACTTGCATGTTTTTGGCAGAGTGGGAGGGGAATTGAAATGATCAGCAATAGGATTGTTTGGTGCTTGTGTGCCAGAGATGTTCTCTGGGAGGTTCCCCAAGTTGGCAACCTGTCTCCCCACTGCAGAGGAGACCACATGAAAAGCAACAGACACAGGAGATGAGATGTTTGGATGCACAGGAAAATCTCTGCTGGATGTGGAAGGACCCTTTGGGGCCTTGGATGGAGGTGAGGGAGAGGTGTGGGCGCAAGTTTTACACCTCTTGTGGTGTCGAAGGGAAGATGCCGGGAGTGGAGGGTGGATTGGTGGGGGGCATGGACCTAATGAGAGTGTCATGGAGGTAATGGTCTCAACAGAATGCTGAGAGGGGTGGGGAGGGAAATATATCTCTGCAGAATGCTTTTGTGGTTGGAAAGTTGGTTCTCTGCACTGATCAACTTTTCCTTCAATTACTCATTATATACAAGATGGTTATGGTTGATCTTGATGTGGAGGAGCCACTGTTGGACTGGAGTGGACAAAGTTAAAAGTCACACAACACCAGGTTATAGTCCAACAGGTTTATTTGGAAACAGTGATTTTCAGGCTACCTCTTGAAGGAGCATGCTCCGAAAGCTAGTACTTTCAAATAAACTTGTTGGACTATAACCTGGTGCTGTGATGTTTAACTATGTTTGGACACAATAACATTAGGGAGTTTGACAAGTTTAGCATAAGTGAGCAACTGCTGCAATACAGTTGTCACCATGGTACCATCTTCGCTGGCCAAATCATTGCCCTATATAAAAGAAATAGGCAAACGGAGGACTATGAGATGCAAATTTTAAAGAATTATACCTGACGGTAAAGGTCTCTGTTCTCCAACACCGCCAAAGGCCCTACTTTTAATTGTATTGGTCCTGCACTTGGTTGATTTACCATATCCAATACCTCGCATTAATTCAAACTAAACTCCATCTGCCACTCCTCAGCCCAGTGAGTGATATTACCACCTTCTCACCTTCCCCGTTTAATTTTACAATTCTCTCCCCGTCTCCAGGAAGCCTGCACACTTCGGCCTTGATTTTCACAAAGACCCTGAGCTTGGTTTGCCTTGTGTGGCTGGGGGAGGAGGGACAGATTGCAGACACAGTCAGTGGGGAGGAGAGGCTGGACAGTAATCAGCGGCCTGGTATCATTTCATGGTTTTAGGAAGAGGGTAGTCACACGTTAGAGGTGGGCAATAGTGATCGTTTTTTTTTGGGACCAGAAATTATAGTCTTTTTGGTCTCTGGTGTTCAGTAATAAATATCTATTCGAGACCCATCATTGTGCAGAGTGTGTCTGCATGATTTATGTCCTTAATATTGCAGACTACAGATAATAGCGATTTAAAATAGAAATCAAAGCCAAGCAATTAAAGATGTTGTGGGCGGCACGGTGGCACAGTGGTTAGCACTGCTGCCTCACAGCACCAGAGACCCAGGTTCAACTCCCACCTCAGGCGACTAACTGTGTGGAGTTTGCACTTTCGTCCTGTGTCAGCGTGGGTTTCCTCCGGGTGCTCTGGTTTCCTCCCACAGTCCAAAGATGTGCAGGTCAGGTGAATTCGCCATGCTAAATTGCCCGTAGTGTTAGATTAGGGGTATGGGTCGGTGTGGACTTGTTGGGCCGAAGGGCCTGTTTCCACACTGCAATGTAATGTAATCTAAATCTAATGTAATCTATTCTCTCAGTAACAATGTCAATTACAGAGTCACTTTACAAATTAACTTTATACAAGGGAACAGAATTACATTAATAAATTGCATGAACATGCCAAATATATGGAACTGTACAAATTACATAGCACAGAAGAGGTCTATTTGGTCGATCTTATCCAAACCAACGCAACGAAATATGCTTCTTCATTCAAAGTCAGCAGTTCATAAGACCATAAGACATAGGAGTAAGTCACACAACACCAGGTTACGGTCCAACGGGTGTATTTTTGGAGCACTGCTCCTTCCGCAGGTTAAGTCACTTCACCTGATGAAGGAGCAGCGCTCCGAAAGCTTGTGATTTCAAATACACCTGTTGGACCATAACCTGGTATCGGGCAAATTCTAACTTTGTCCATCCCAGTCCAACACCGGCCCCGCCACATCACCCCTTCAGATCATTTTGTACCATATTAGCCCCAATCAGCAAGGAACTGTCCCTGTGTCGCTCAATATATCAGTACGGTTACTTGTTTTGTTGGAGGAGTAAGGGGAATACTTAAAATATTCAGTCACCTTGACTATTCTAAGCTCAAACCTCAGTAGGGACTGAGGGAACACTGCAATTGCACCACCTACACCGTTTAATATCACAGTGCAGCCTGCAGCCCCCCCTCCCCGACCCTCATACCCAGCCGGGGGGGGCACCGTCCCTCACACCCCGCGGGGGGGGGGGGGCACCGTCCCTCACACCCCGCGGGGGGGGGGGCACCGTCCCTCACACCCCGCGAGGCCGAGCCTCACACCCCGCGGGGGGGGGGGGCACCGTCCCTCACACCCCGCGGGGGGGGGCACCGTCCCTCACACCCCGCGGGGGGGGGGGGGCACCGTCCCTCACACCCCGCGGGGGGGGGGGCACCGTCCCTCACACCCCGCGAGGCCGAGCCTCACACCCCGCGGGGGGGGGGGGCACCGTCCCTCACACCCCGCGGGGGGGGGCACCGTCCCTCACACCCCGCGGGGGGGGGGGGGCACCGTCCCTCACACCCCGCGGGGGGGCCGAGCCTCACACCCCGCGGGGGGGCCGCCCTCCCCACATCCCTCACTTGCCTCCGGGCCCGACTTCGCAGTTTCCGATTCCTTCCCTCAGAGAGAGTGAGTGGTGACTGCGGCCTGCCCGGCGGCACCAGGAGACCGCCCGTGACCCGTGTCCCCCCCGCTCCCTCTGTCGGAGCCCATCAACCTGAACCCGTGACCATGCTCTCTCCAGCCGCCATGACGTCAGGACCAACGTGCGGTCCCAGCGACGTCACGCAGTTGCCAACCGGCGGCGATGACGTCATGCGCAATCTCCGCCCCGAAACCGCGCTATGACGTCATCCGGAGGCGGCGAGGTGCGCATGTCGGCCCGCTGGGCGGGGAGGTGGGGCCTAGACCCTTCATCGCCATCAAGGGTGATGGACGTGGAAAGGTCGGAGGGGCAGGACAGTCGATGTTTCGAGCATAAGCTCTTCATCAGGAACGAAACGTCGGTTCTCCTGCTCCTCGGGTGCTGCCTGACCTGCTGTGCTTTTCCAGCACCGCTCTGATCTAAACTCTGGTTTCTAGCGACTGCAGTCCTCACTTTTGCCCGGTTCCTAACCTAAACTGATGGACAGTTATAGTGTAGAAGGAGAGCATTCAGCCTCTCAAGTTCAAACCAGTCTGCAACAATCCAACTACACTAATCCTAATTTCTAACTACTGGCCAATAGCTCTGGCAGCACAAGTGAATGTCAAAATACAGCTTAAATGTTTCTGAATCAACCACCCTTTTAGGTAGCGATTTCCAAACTCTCACCACCCTCTGAATGAGAGCATTTCTCCCCAATTCTCCTCTTTGCCTTCTATTTATTGCCTTAAATTTATGCCCTTTATTAATTGACCCCTTTAGCAATGGAAAATGAGTCTCCCTTTCCATCCTATCTGTGCCTCTCATCAACTTATTCACACCTATCAGGTTTTCTCTCAATCTTCATTACTCCAAGGAAAACAACCCAATCTTTCCTCATAGTTCAGACCGTCCTGCTGAATCTAGTGAATCTCCTCTTTTCCCTCTCGAGTGCAACCACATCCTTTAATGTGGTGACTAGAACTACGCACAGTACTCCAGTTGAGACCTAACCAGCATTTTATACAGTTCCAGGACAGCCTCCTTGCTCTTGTATTCTCTCACATAACACCAGGTTATAGCCCAACAGGTGAAGGGGCTACACTCCGAAGGCTTATGATTTCAAATGTACCTATTGGACTATAACCTGGTGTCACGTGACTTATAACTTTGTTCGCCCCAGTTCAACACCTCCACATCTGCTAATAAAGGCAAGTATTCCTTACATGTCCTTAACTAATTTATCTACTTGTCTTGCTACCTTCAGGGATCTGTGGCTATGAATGTAACCACCGATAATCATTCAGATGATGTTTGGCAGAGGAAGATCCAAACAATTTACCTTCTTAAAGACTTCTGACACAGGAGCTGGACTTTAAGCAGAGTCTGGGTTACCGACATGAACGAAGAGTCAGGTTTGAAGATGTTATCTTTGGGCATGTATTGTGACAACACTGTGCCTTTAAGAGATAGTTTCTGTCCTGTTTCCTTTGCAGAGGGGTTTTGGCTCAGTGCTACAAAGGTGTTTCCTTCCGACGGTTTGTAAGTAAATTCAGGTTTTTTTTAAAAGTAAGAATAATAAATTGGTGGGGTCAGGCTCATACAGACTCGGAGGGCTTTGGTTGTGCTTTCAGTGAGTTTTTTTTTGTTAGCTGCTGGAACAGATGCCAAGAGTTCTCTCTGCTGCCAGATTGAAGACTTAGACAGAGTCTTCCTCTTAGAAATCAAAAGGGGCCAGGTTGTTTCTTTCAGTATTTCTACTGGATTGGAGTGACTGTTTTGCGGCATTGCATTTTGCTAAAGGGTATGGTAATGGGATGTTGCCTATATCTTTTTGTGTTCCAGCTCTCAGAATGAGCAGAACCCCTGCCATTCCAGTTTATTTTTTCCCCTCTAGTTATAGATTCTCCGAAAGAAGAAATATCCTCTTCTGTCAGGATCTCTCTGGGATGTTGTCTATATTGGATCAGTTGATGATTAGTGGTTAAATTATACATTCTCTTGTTAATTATGTCAACAGCATAAAGTTATACTGATTCTTCATTTTGTTGCATTTTAATTGCATTGTAAGGATAAAGTGTGTTTTGATTCAAGCTTAGTGGTGAACCAATCAAATCATATCTGGAACACAGTGCCTTACTCTTGCTTTTAAGTTGAGGTCTTGGCTATCTCCATAATTTACTTCGGGGGGGACTTGTCTCGTCCCTAGCAGTATTCTGTGAATAGAGAGCTTGGTGAGAATCAAGGCAGCACAGTGGCCTGATTCTGGAGGAAGGGTGAAGCCCAGGAATTTGGGTAGAGACTTATTACATGTAAACTAGAATCCTTTACGATTGATAAATCTGTCTGATTGGGGATGGAGTGTTCATGGCCGGCTAATCTGCCAGCAGTCGGTATTTCACTTTGCTCCCTAGGGAAACCTGTAACATGTGCGAATGCTTCACTCTGTCCTCAGTGACGGAGATGTAGGTGTTCTCCGCAATGTAAGGAGCCTCAGAATCTTCCCTGATTCCGCACTGAAGGGGGGATATGTCACCCACTGCTGGACAGTAGGTGTCCATGGTGTAAAAGTGAAGGAGCAAGATGACCTTAGACAGCCCGAGGAAGTGATGTCTGTTCACTGGGGCAGGGTTCGAGTGATGGCTGCAGCATGTGACCTGGTTCACTGATAACCTTCTTCGGGAAACTTCAGAACCTCAAACACTGCTCCTCAGAGAGATGAGGAATGGGATATGCCCCTTGAAGACCCACTGAGTCCTCCTGAATATTTCTCCTCCTGCTCCCTCTTCCCAGCTGTACCTGCCCTCTCCTATCTTACTTGTTCCTCCCAAGTGCTCAGCCAACTCCAGAGGCAGTCCTACCAGAATACCTTGTTCTGAAACAGCCCAAAACTAGAGAGAAATCTTCTCCGCTGTTAGGAGTAAGTTTTTTGAAGAGTCAGAAAATGTTTCACAAAAGACCCAAAGCCAAGTTAACAATCTCAAATGAGAAAACAGCAGCTAACCTGAATGGAGTGATAGAGTGTTATGGACTAGGCCAGACCACTCAAAACATTCTAAAGCAAGCAGCCCCAGACCATAACTTTGCAATTTGTTTTGGTAAGTGTACAGCAAAAATTATCCAGATTAAGTTAGCCAGGTTGACTACTAGATTTTAAAACAGACAGAAGTTTATTCACAAAATTACACAATGAAACATAAAGAACCCCTACAGAACTCAACCTATCCAACCAGACTCAAGTATGCTGTTCCAAATATACACAACAGTTCCAATAAGCAAACTCTCTTTAAAAACCAGTTTAATGGAATACATGCTCACAGGTTGAAGTTGAAGGGCAGAAAAGAGAGAGAGAGTTTACACACAGCTCCCTGTTGAACTTCCAACCCAGTTCAAGAATAAACTAAAACTGCTCAGCTCAGCTAGAGAGCTGACCACTCCCCTTTCATTAAACAGGTCACTTCGAAAACATGACCACTTTGGCCTGAAGTCTCATCTGTTTACATATAAACAAAAGGCCTCTCAAAAGCCATTTCATCTCTCTACCAAACCAGACTGATTGACCCCTTTGAAAAAAATCAAGGACAGAGTATCCATGAGCCAAGGAACAGCTTTTTAATAAAAAAGGGGCTAGCTTTATGATAGTGGGTAACTCAGCCTTTCTTTACTTCTTGCCATAGTTTCATAAATTACTGAGTGAGTTTATTGGTGAGTCATGCACTGTCTATTGACAAAGCATCCTCCAGTATACAGAACAGTCCAAACCAAAATGGCAAGCAGCCACATCTACCCACCGTGTTCAGTGTTCAGGCACCCTCATTGCTGAATTTGATATACAGATGTGTGGCCCTCAAATATTTTGTGTTGTGCCTTCCTGGTTTGGGTTGTTTGAGTCACATATTGACTTTAACATCTGTTAAAGAATGGCTGCCTTGTGAAGCATAACTCATTTAATTTTTAACAACGTGGTCAGAACTGCTATGTTTTAGTTACAACATAGCAACCATGAATTCCCGTCAATTTACTGAACTCCCACCCGGATTTCTCCCATTTGGAAAGGAGAAGTGTTTCAGGGTTTGCCCTCGAGGGAACTATTCAAACGAAGCAGTGTAGAGGTTGGTTCACCTTGGTGATTTACGTTGTAGACATTCAGTGGTGAAATATGTGGCTGTATCTTACACAGTGTAAATCTTCATCCCAAAATTCACTTCTCAACAGGATCAACAATAAGGAGAGTCCCAAGCGTCTACTGACTCCGATCACAAATAACTATGACCTGCCGAACACAGGAGGCAAGTATAAGTTACTATGATGGTCAAATGATGAGTGAAATTACATTGACTTTTACAGCGCAGAAAAGGCCATCAGCCCATCTGTCCTGTGTCAGTACTTATGCTCGATACAAGTTCCAGCCACCCTATTTCATTTCAGAGACAGTGACTGATATGTTAGGATAGCGAAGAAGGCGTTTGGTGTGCTTGCTTTTATTGGTCAGAGCATTGAGTATAGGAGTTTGGAGGTCGTGTTGCAGCTGTACAGGACATTGGTTAGGCCATGTTTAGAATATTGTGTGCAATTCTGGTCTCCCTGCTATAGGAAGGGTGTTATGAAACTTGAAAGAGCTCAGAAAAGCTTTACAAGAATGTTGTCAGGTTTGAGCTACAGGGAGAGGCTGAATAGGCCGGAGCTGTTTTCCCTGGAGCATCAGAGGCTGAGGGTGACCTTATTGAGGTTTATAAAATCATGTGGGGCATGGATAGGATAAATAGACAAAGTATTTTCCCTGGGGTTGGGCAGTCCAGAACTAGAGGCATAGGTTTAGGGTGAGCAGGGAAAGATTTAAAAGGAACTGAAGGGGCAACATTTTCATACAGAGGGTGGTGCGTGTATGGAATATGCTGCCAGAGGAAGTGGTGGAGGCTGGTACAATTACAGCATTTAAAAGGCATCTGGATGGATATATAAATAGGAAGGGTTGAAAGGAATATCGGCCGGGTGCTGGCAAATGGGACTAGATTAGGTTTGGATATCTGGTCGGCATGGTTGAGTTGGAACGATAGGTCTGTTTCTGTGCACATAGCACATTGTAAATCTCATGTATGTTTTTGTACTCATCATATAAATTGACCATCCACCCACATCATCACCCTTTCAGTCACATCTTGCTAAATAAACACACCACACACGGAGCCTCCATTTCTCACTGGATGTGTTACTTTCTGCTATCTTATGACAGGGTGCAAGAGATCATTAGGAAATAGGGGCTGTGTTGCAAAGATGTGTGTGTGTTTAAGACATCCCACGTCCTTTGCCAATGACATTTCAAAATGGCAAGCATCCACACCCACACTCCTGGTTCACTTTTATAACCAGAGAATAAGATGGCCTCTATTTTGGAGGGAATTTCGAGGCTTGAAAGTTCAGCTTCTGTATCGGTGTCTGTGTTAAGTGCTTTTATCAAATCTTCCATTAGAGAGAGAGAGGAGGGGAAGAGTGAGAAAGAGAGAGAGAGAGAGAGCAAGAAAAAGAGAGAGAGGCCTTTTCGATCACTGTACTTATGCTGGTTCCTTCAACAATTGTCCTTGCTGTTCCCTCATAGATCTGCAAATTTGCCCTTAAGGAAATTGTTCTTGAATCTGATCCCAGGCACTGCATTCCAGAATGTAAAAAACCGTAACATAAAACATACAATCCTCATTTGTTTTGCAAATCCTCTTAAATATGGTTGTGACTGCCCCCACCAGTGCTAACAGTGTCTCCTTATTTACTCAATCAAAAGCCTTCTTAAAGTGCAACACAATAAAATATCTCCTCTCTGCCCAAAGGGGATAAATTCCAGATTCTCTACTGTCTGTTGAACCGAAGGTCCCTTCATCTTGCTAACCTTCTAGTAAATCAATTCTATGCTCTCGCCACAAGCTTCATAGAGTCATACAGCACAGAAATAGGACCTTCAGTCTAATTCGTCCATTCTAACGCAAAAACAGAAATTGCAGAAAACTCAGCAGGTCTGGCACTATCTGTCAAGAGAAAGCAGAGTTAACATTTCGTGTCCAGTGCCCCTTCTTCGGAACAGAAGCTTCTTCTGCTTTCTAACTTGACTTTCTCTCCACAGATGCTGCCAGAACTGCTGTGGTTTTCCGGCAATTTCTGTTTTCGTTCCACACCATTCAGTCCTCTGGAGAACTCATGTTTCAAAAAGATCTTCCCTCATCCTTCTAATGGTATGGGTCTAAACTGTTCAAACTCCGTAAATGGAAGTTCTCTATCCAAGGAGATTGCAGATGCTCCAGCTCAGAAGTTCACCTGAGAACAGGAAGAATTCACCTACATTTCAGGCATTCATTAAGGACCTCCCAACATAGAAACATTCTTTGGTTTAGTTATGATTGTCATTTTTGCACTTCAAACACAGCAATTGAGAGCCTCAGGACTTGGGTTCGATTTTTAGATCTGATGCTCTTGGAAGGTGTAACCAGCAATGGATGACCATAAAGCACACCACAAAGCAGGTGCACTGGAGTTTCAGCAGCACAATTTCAGGTCCCATTCCTCTGATCGGTCACTTGTGCCACATTCAATTGGATAGTATGTAGCAGTGCAAACTTTAGATCAGCAAACAGACTTAACACTCTAGTCTCAGGTTATTTTTACAGCCTTTATTGCTGCGTCCTTTCGATATTGAGCAGGCTGGCAAAGTCTGCAGCAACACCCAGGGCTGAGGGGGTACTGCAAATCTTCATCTATCTTACAAATTAATGACCATGATACCCTTCCTTAAGTGCAATGCCCAGGAACACAGTCCGCCAACTGAGATTCAACTGAGGTTGAGGTGTGACCTTATAGAGGTTTATAAAATAATGAGGGGTATAGATAAGGTGAATGGCAGGTGTCTTTTCCCCAGGGAGGAGGATTTCAAGCCCAGGGGTTGGAGGGGGCATTTTCTTAAGGTGAGGGGAGAAACATTTTAAAAAAGACATGGAAGCATATCTTTTACACAGAGAGTGGTTCATGTGTGAAATTAATTAATTTTCTGGAGAAATTGATAGATGCGGGCACAGTTACAACATTTAAAAGAACATTGGGATAAGTACATGATAAGAAATGTTTGGAATGATGTGGGCCAATTGCAGGTAGGTGGAACTAGTTTAATTTGGGATTATAGTTGGCATGGACCAAAGAGTTTGTTTCTGTGCCATATTACTGTGTGACTTGGTGATGATTTATTTGTAAAGCTTTAGAATCATAGAATCCTAGCAGTGCATAGAGGCTGTACAGCTCATCGAATCCGCACCAATACTTTAAAGAGTATCCCAACCCCTATTCTCTCCCTGACCACACCCTTCCAATCCCTTTAGCAAAATTACTTTATTTAAATGCACCACACCTCAATTTCTGTAGCCAGGGATCCTCTATGCTTTAATAAAATCTTTCTGCTGCTTGATCATCGACCCCCCAACGTCTCTTCTACGTTTTTCAATTAACATTTCCTTGCCTCTCCATGTCCTTCCCTCTAAAATATATAATTTCATACTTTATTGCTGACAACTTAGTTTGGCAAACTGCTTATTTTATCAGAAGGTGACCTCCTGAAATCATTCAGCACCAGGCTATAG
Source organism: Chiloscyllium plagiosum (assembly GCF_037043375.1). Lineage (NCBI taxonomy): Eukaryota > Metazoa > Chordata > Chondrichthyes > Orectolobiformes > Hemiscylliidae > Chiloscyllium > Chiloscyllium plagiosum. The sequence continues at coordinate 100,374,745 of NW_028270150.1, forward strand.
TCCAACAGGTTTAATTGGAAGCACTAGCTTTCCGAGCTCTGCTCCTTCATCAGGACAACTACCTGATGAAGGAGCGTTGCTCCGAAAGCTAGTGTGCTTCCAATTAAACCTGTTGGACTATAACCTGGTGTTGTGTGATTTTTAACTTTGTACACCCCAGACCAACATTCGCATCTCTAAATCCTGAAACCATATCCTCATGAGTCTTTGCAATTTCCATTTTGGGGAGGGAGGGAGAGAGAGGGATCAGTGATGAGAAGACATTTGAAAGGGTTAGAAAAGCAGTGATTGGGAATAGAAGTGACTGAGAGGGGAAGGAATGGTGACTGAGAGGAGGCAGGTTCAGTGATCGGCAGGGGAAGTGATCAAGAAGAGAAAGGGCACTGATGGGAAGTGGGAGTGAGGTAACCAAGGATAGTGTGTGCTGGGTGGGGGTAGTGAGGGAGGAGTTGACTGGAATAGGTTGAAACATAGAAGTAGGAGCAGGAGTAGGCCATTCAGTCCTTAGAGCCTGTTCCACCGTTCAGTGTAATACTGTTCCAACTCAGTACTCTACTCACCCTTTCGTTCCATGCTCTTCGATCCATTTAGCCCTAAGAACTATATCTAACTTTCTTGAAAACATTCAATGTTTGACCTCAATTGCTTTCTGTGGCAGAGAATTCCACAGGTTCACCACGCTCTGGATGAAGACATTTCTCCTCACCTCAGTCCTAAATAGTCTACCCCTGAATCCTTAGACTGTGACCCTTGGTTTTAGACTTTCTGGTCATCAGAAACACCCTTCCTGCATTTACCCCATCTAATCCTGTTAGAATATAAAAGAGACCTAAGGGGCAATTTTTCACACAGAGGGTGGTACGTGTATGGAATGAGCTGCCAGAGGAAGTGATGGAGGCTGGTACAATTGTGACATTTAAGAGGCATTTGGATGGGTATATGAATAGGAAGGGTTTGGAGGGATATGGGCCGGGTGCTGGCAGGTGGGACTAGATTGTGTTGGGATATCTGGTCGGCATGGACGGGTTGGACCGAAGGGTCTGTTTCCATGCTTTACATCTCCATGACTCTATAATTGTGTAGGTTTCTATGAATGTCAGCTGATCGGAGTAGAAGAGTGGGGTAGGTAATGGGACAGGAAAGTAAGAGTGGGTGGAGGGGATGTATATGGGAATCTGAGACTGTTGGGGGTGGTGGTAGGTATAGGACTAGTCGCTGATCTAGTCCAGGGCTTCTCAAAGTGGAGATCAGGGCCCCAAGAAGAGATTGGGGTCCAGAGTTCTGAGGCAGCAATGGCCATTATGGAACTCTCACCAAGGTATAACCTCTGTACTTCCGCTCTGACAGTTCCCACTCTCACATCCCCCTTACTCTGCTCTTCCAGTACTCCCATAATGAGTCGTGACATTTTCAAGCCTCAATGTGGGCCCATGGGAATAAAGTTTGGGAAGCAGTATTTTTAAATGTTTACATTATTCAGTCACTAACTCTGAAGAAACTGAATGATAACCCACAGCTCACGGTCCATGTGTATGAGGGTTTTCACTGGTACCCTTCCTCTATCCATGGCATTTTGTTTCAGATCTGAATTCAACATTCTCACTTCCCTCCCAACCTGCCATTCTGTTGGCATTCTCTAAAGCCTGAATCACTGATGGTTTTGATGTGGTTGTAACAGGTGTTGCTGGTATCTTTGGTATGTTGTTATTTGAGTGGTTCTGTTCTGCTCCGATCCCTGAGTCAGGATGCAGTCATCAACCTGAAGTCTGTCCAGGAACTGGCCAAAGACCTAGGCTTTCAATGGACCATCGTGGCCTGTGAGCTGGGCTTCAGCAGAGCAGAGATCAGCCACTTCCATAGAGCCTCCCTGGAGAAAAAGGTGCAAGCAAGGAAAATGCTAGAGAGCTGGTACGTCAAAAGTTTCATTACTGCATCACGTCTGCTCTGAGGTCTTCTGTCTCTTGTGTTATATGCAAATGCTCTGAGTTAGAAGGACAGTGACCATCGTAACATTCTGTCATTGTCACCAGTTCTCCAGAACTTTGTGCAAATGGACCAACCTGGTGACTAGATGGTGACTTATTGCACTGAGCATGAAGTCAAGACTTCACATCACTTCAGTGTGTACTTTTGACGTGTGATCATTGCTCTTTTTCAACTTAATTCTCATTCACTTGATTGCTGACCACTTGTCATAGTCATAGAGATGTACAGCATGGAAACAGACCCTTCGGTCCAACCCGTCCATGCTGACCAGATATCCCAACACAATCTAGTCCCACCTGCCAGCACCCGGCCTATATCCCTTCAAACCCTTCCTATTCATATACCCATCCAGATGCCTTTTAAATGTTGCAATTGTACCAGCCTCCACCACTTCCTCTGGCAGCTCATTCCATACACGCACCACCCTCTGTGTGAAAATGTTGCTCCTTAGGTGTCTTTTATATCTTTCCCCTCTCACTCTAAACCTATGCCGTCTAGTTCTGGACTCCCCCACCCCAGGGAAAAGACTTTGTCTATTTATCCTATCCATGCCCCTCATAATTTTGTAAACCTCTATAAGGTCACCCCTCAGCCTCCGACGCTCCAGGGAAAACAGCCCCAGCCTGTTCAGCCTCTCCCTATAGCTCAAATCCTCCAACCCTGGCAACATCCTTGTAAATCTTTTCTGAACCCTTTCAAGTTTCACAACATCCTTCCGATAGGAAGACCAGAATTGCACACAATATTCCAACAGTGGCCTAACCAATTTCCCGTACAGCCACAACGTGACCTCCCAACTCCTGTACTCAATACTCTGACTGATAAAGGAAAGCATACCCAACGCCTTCTTCACTATCCTATCTACTTGCAACTCCACTTTCAAGGAGCTATGAACCTGCACTGCAAGGTCTCTTTGTTCAGTAACACTCCCTAGGACCTTGTATTTGGTCCTGGTTATTTTTTAAATGACGAAAGGTTGAGACAGAGGGATGCCAAGTATTCTGCTTCAAAGCCCATAACGTAAAGAGCTGGTGAGACCTTGGGTTTTTTCTAAATTCAGAACAAGATGTTACGATATTGGAACAGTTACTGTTTAGTAGTTAAGTGACATATTACTCAGTGAAGTTTTCCAGTAAAATTACTCTAATTTTTTTTTTTAGCTATAGTGTATTAATAAAGTGTGCTTTACTTCAAGACTGGTAGTTTGACCAATCAAATTGCATCACGATTGCAATGCCAGGCAATTGCCTTTAAAATAAGGAAAAATTAGAGTCTTGGCTATATTAGTATGTCTCGAGTGGGTTTGGTCTGGTCCATAACACATTTAATTCCCATTCCTGGATCTCGTGTCATTTCATGTTATAATCAATTCTCTCCCAGTAGTCGCAGTCCCTCTGTTTCTCTCTGACAAAGCCCCTGTCATTATCTCTCCCTTCGACAAACAACCCTTGACTTCCCGTCTACAGCCTTGCAAATGACCTGTCTCCGATACACCAGACACCCAACTGGACGACAGGGGAGAGGGGAAAGAGGAGGACGGTGTGGTCACTGTATCTAAGGCTGCAGGCAGATCAAGAAGGACAGGAGGGAAAAGTTTACCAAAGTCACATTGCAGAGCATATGTGATTTTGGTAAGAGTAGTTTTAGTACTGCAGCAGAGCAGAGATCTGATTGGAAGGATTGAAACATACTGTTCTGGGAAAGATCAGAGTCGCCCGAGGCTAGAATCAAACCTGGGTCCCTGGTGCTGTGAGGCAGCAGTGCTAACCACTGAGCCACCATGCCGCCCAGTGATAATGCCAGGTTTGAAGGCAAAGGAGACAGTACCTGGTGTGATTAAGCCATTGACAATATGGGTCATCCTGGGAGCCAGAAGGGCATATTGGGTGGTCAGCGTTCTCGTGGGAAGAGTCATAGAGCTATACAGCATAGAAGTAGACCCTTCAGTTCAACTTGTCAATGCCAACCAGATATCCTAAATTAATCTAGTCCTATTTGTCAGCACTTGGCCCATATCCTTCTAAACCTCTCCGATTCACATACCTATCTTTTTAAATGTTGTAATTGTACCAGCCTCCACCATTTCCTCTGGCAGCTCATTCCATACACACCATCCTCTATGTGAAAAGGTTGCCACTTAGGTCCCTTTTAAATCTTTCCTCTCACCTTAAACCTATGCCCTCTAGTTGTGGACTCCTGTACCTCAGGGAAAAGACCTTGTCTATTTACCCTATGTCCCTCATGATTTTATAAACCTCTATAAGGTCACCCTTCAGCCTCCAACATGCAAGGGAAAATAGCTCCAGCCAATTCAGCACAAAGCCTCCAACCCTGGCAACATCCTTGTAATTCTTTTCTGAACCCTTTCAAGTTTCACAGCATCCTTCCTAAAGCAGGGAGACCAGAATGGCATGCAGTATTCCAGTAACAGCTTAACTGATGTCTTCTACAGCTGCAACATGACCACCCAACTCCTATACTTAGTGCATTCACCAATAAAGGAAAGCATACCAAACACCTTCTTCTCTATCCTGTCTACCTGCGACTCCATTTTCAAGGAGCTATGAATTGGCACTCCCATGGTATCTTTGTTAAGCAATACTCCCCAGGACCATTCAATGTGTAAGTACTGCTCTGATTTGCCTTTCCAAAGTGCAACACCTTGCATTTATCTTAAACTCCATCTGTCACTCCTCAATCCATTGGCCCATCTGATCAAGATCCCATTGTACTCTAAGGTAATCTTCTTCGCTGTCCACTATACTTCCAATTTTGGTGTCATCTGCAAACTTATTAACCATACCTCCTATGTTCACATCCAAGCCAGAGAATCATAGAATCCCTACAGTGTGGAAACAGATCATTCAGCCCAGCAAGTCCACACGACCCTCCGAACAATGACCCATCCAGACCCATTCCCCTAACCTATTGCTCTACATTTGCCCATGACTAGTGAACCTAACCTACACATTGTTGAACACTATGGGTAATTTAGCATTGCCAATTCACCTAACTTTGGATTGTGGGAGGGAACTGGAGCACCCGGAGAAACCCGTGCAGATGAGGAGAATGTGCAAACTTCACACAGACAATCGCCTGAGGTTGGAATCAAACCTGGGCCCCTGGCACTATGAGGCAGCAGTGCTAATCACTGAGCCACCATACCACCCATTTATGTAAATGACAAAAAGCAGAGTCCTTGTGGCACACCACTGGTCACAGGTTTCCAGTCTGAAAAGCAACCCTCCATAACCATCCTCTGTCTTCTACCTTTGTGACAGTTCTGTATCCAAATGGCTACTTCTCCCTGTATTCCATGCAATCTAACCTTGCTAACTAGTCTACCATCTGAAACATTGTCAAATGCCTTACTTAAGTCCATATAGATCACATCTACCACTCTGCCCTCATCAATCCTCTTTGTTACTTCTTCAAAAAACTCAATCAAGTTTGTGAGACATGATTTCCCACGCACAAAGCCATGTTCACTCTCCCTAATCAGTCCTTGCCTTTCCAAATACATGTAAATCCTGTCCCTCAGGATTCCCTCCAACAACTGGCCCACCACCGACATCAGGCTCACTGGTCTACAGTTCCTTGGCTTTTCATTACCACCTTTCTTAAATAGTGACACCACGTTAGCCAACTTCCAGTCTTCCAACACCTCACCTGTGGCTATCAATGATACAAATATCTCAGCAAGGGGCCCAGCAATCACTTCTCTAGCTTCCCACAGAGTTCTAGGGTACACCTGATCAGGTCCAGGGGATTTGACCACATTTAGGCATTTTAAGACATCCAGCAACTCCTCCTCTGTGATATATACATTTTTCAAGACATCACTATTTATTTCCCCATGTTCTGTATCTTCCATATCCTTCTCTACAGTAAACACTGATGCAAAATACTCGTTTAGTAACTCCCCTATCTCCTGCCGTTCCATACGTAGACTGCCTTGCTGATCTTTAAGTGGTCCTATTCTGTCCCTAGTTCCCTTTTGTTCTTGATGCATTTGTAGAATCCCTTTGGATTCTCTTTAATTTTATTTGCCAAAGCTATCTAATGTTCCTTTTTGCCCTCCTGATTTCCCTCTTATTGCCTTTCTACTCTTCTAGGGAATCACTTGATCTCTGCTGTCTATATCTGACATATGCTTCCTTCTTATTCTTGACCAAAACCTCAATTTCTCTAGTCATCCAGCATTCCTTTCCCCCAGCATCCTTGCCCTTCACCCTAGCAGGTGAAGGGACACAGATCCTAAATTAATCTAGTCCCATTTGCCAGCATTTGGACCAAATCCCTCTAAACACTTCCAATTTACATTCTCATCCAGATCCTTTTAAATGTTGTAATTGTACTAGCGTCCACCACTTCCTCTTCATCCATACACGCACTACCCTCTATGAGAAAACGTTGCCCCTTAGGTCCCTTTTAATCTTTCCCCTCTCACCTTTAAACCTCTACCCTCTAGTTTTGGACGCACCTACCCAGGGGAAAAGACATTGAACTATTCACCATATCCATGCCTTTCATGATTTTATAAACTGCTATAAGGTCACTTGTTAGCCTCTGACACTCCAGAGAAAATGCCCCCAGTCTATTTAGCCTCTCCATGTAACTCAATTCCTCCAACCCTGGAAGCATGCTTTAAATCTTTTCTGAATCCTTTCAAGTTTCACAACATCCTTCCTAAAGCAGGCAGACCAGAATTGAATGCAGTATTGCAAAGGTGGCTTAACCAATATCTTGTAAAGCCACAACACGACCTCCCGACTCCTACGCTCAATGCCCTGACCAATAAAAGAAAGCATACCAAACACCTTCTTCACTACCCTGTCTATCTGTGACTTCACTTTCAAGAAACTATGGACCTGCACTCTAAAGTCTTTTTGTTCGGTGGAATAGGGTGGACAGAACAGTATTTGGTATTATTGTATTAATCCAGAAACTCAGTTAATGGCAGATGGTGAAATTTGAAATCAGTAAAAAAAAAAAATCTGGAATTAAGAGTCTCATGATGACCATGAAACCGTTGTTAATTGTTGGAAAAACACATCTGGTTCACTAATGTCCTTTCGGGAAGCAAATCTGCCATCCTTACCTGGTCTGGCCTACATGTGACTCCACACCTACAGCAATGTGGTTGACTCTTAACTCTCTCTGGGCAGTAAATGCTGGCTTAGCCACAGCCACCCACATCCCAGGAGTGAAATTACAAAAACTTTCAATGTAGAGATGGATAGATTTTTAGAATCCAATACCATCAAGGAATGGGAAAATGGCATTGAAGTGGATGTTCAGCCATGATCCAGTACAGGAGTGAAGGTTTGAGGGGCTGAATGGTCCATTCCTGCTCCTATGTTTCTCTGGTTCATCCATGTTGTTCACCCAACTTCTGTGCTCAGTTCTCAGGACTGAAGGGTCACAATCTGTAGAGATCACTGACCCATGCACAGCCCCAATGGTCAAGGCACAGGAGAAACGGGGAATGTGAGATGCCAAATAGCGAAAGTTAAACCGAAATTTCATATTCACGCTTTTTGGTCGATGAAATTTTAAAATAATGCGACCTGTTCGTAAGGTACAGATTCTGGTTTGATTAAAAATTTCTCCCTTTTTTTTCAGGTACGAGAAATCCTGGAACAAAGTGAACAAAACAAAGATGCTGCAGGATGCTTTGGAAAGGGCTGGGAGGAAGGATTTGGCAGATAAGCTACAGTGTCTGCACTGGGGTCACCAGAAACTCAGTCGGCGTGTGGAGCTACCCTCAGCCTTTCCCTTTCTCATCACCATACACAAGACCATTAATAACCGGGAAGGGTTGCAAAAAATCAATCAGCTCAGCCATAAATAATAAGGAAATCCATTCACTGCTGTGCCTTTTAACAGTACTTTAGAAAGTGCCCGGTGACATTAATCGACTTAAAATGTTGCTCTTGTTGTACTGGTGTGAGAGGCTTAGTAAAACCAGAAGTCTTTTATTTTGTCGTTGCCAATCTTGTTCAATTATTTCTTTATCCTGTAATGGGTTGTGGACAAGTGACACAGGCAAGACACACCCCTGGCTGCCCAGAGTGTTGCCCTCGCTCTGCCGCATTGCCCTCCATACTTTAACGGTATTGATAATGATTGGATTATGGCAATATTCCTTAACTGTCCTCATTTTGTCTCGGGACAACATACTAATAAGGGGGCACTTTGCCTACAAAGTTTCAATGTCTAATCATATTGAAGCAGAGTCCCCGCAAGCTCAGTCACTCACATGAGAGAGCTTTGGTTTGGAGATGCCGGTGTTGGACTGGGGTGTACAAAGTTAAAAATCACACAACACCAGGTTATAGTCCAACAGGTTTGATTGGAAGCACTAGCTTTCGGAGCGACGCTCCTTCATCAGGTGGTTGTGGAGGACACAATTGTAAGACACAGAATTTATAGCAAAAGTTTACAGTGTGATGTAACTGAAATTATATATTGAAAAAAACCTTGATGGTTTGTTAAGTCTCTCATCTGTTAGAATGACCATGATAGTTTCACACCTTTCATGTGTAAGTCACAAAAGTCACATTCTCAGGTTAACTGTAACATCATAAGATGTTGACGGTGTTAGCCCTCTGTGTTCCCTATCTGTGCCATAATGTTTAGACTGATTCTAATCTAAAAAAATAGTTAACAGGGTCTTACATGGATTCATGCAGTTTTTGAGCAAAGTACAATGTAACTCTGCAAGTACAAGTTCACCCCACAAACGTATATGTCTGTGTGTGAGAGTGTAAAGGGGTCTAAGTCTGTGAGAGGGTAAATAGCTGATCAAAGACAGGACCGATAAATATACCTAAATAAAGGAAACCGCCCTGTGACCACTTAAAAGGAAATCGAGAATCGCCCTCGATGTCAGGGGTATTTTTCAGAGAACCCCATAAGCATGGCCTCCGATTTTGGAAAATTGATCTTGTAGCGCAAAAAAGGTGCCAAACGAATTAATGCATTGTATCAAATGATATACCGAAACTGCTGGGTTTGACAGAAAGATAAGGACATCATCTACATAGAATATAATCTTGTGATTTTAATCCCACTTCTAGGGCAGGTATGTTGGTGTCCCTATGAATGGCCTCTGCCAGCGGCTCAATCGCCGATGTAAAAAGCAATGGCAAGAGGGGACAGTCTTGACTGCCCCTGCGGATACTAAAATTACTGACTTTTCTTAGTTCTCTCTTTAGGTCTTGTCTAGCTAGCTTGTAACTCTCAAGCACCCTGAGCCTTCATGTCTCATCCTAACATAAGCCTTCTTCTTCCCCTTGACAAGAGATTCAACTTCTTTAGTAAACCACTGCTACCTTACTCTACCACTTACCCCCTGTCTGACAGGTACATACTTATCAAGGATACGCAGTAGCTGTTCCTTGAATAAGCTCCACATTTCAATTGTGCACATCCCCTGCAGGTTACTTCACATCCTATGCATCCTAAATCTTGCCTAATCGCATCGTAATTGCCTTTCCCCCAGCTATAACCCTTGCCCAGTGATTATATTCCTATCCCTTTCCATCGCTAAAGTAAACATAACCAAATTGTGGTCACTATCACCAAAGTGCTCACCGACCTCCAAATCTAACACCTGGCCAGGTTCATTACCCTGTACCAAATCCAATGTGGCCTCACCCCTTGTTCGCCTGTCTACATAGTGTCAGGAAACCCTCCTGCACACATCTAAGGTACTTGAACTAGAGTATTTCTAGTCAATACTTGAAAAGTTAAAGATCGCCATAACAACTACCCATGACTCTTGCTCCTATCCAGAATCATCTTTGCTATCCTTTCCTCTACATCTCTGGAACTATTCGGAGACCTATAGAAAACTCCCAATAGGGTGACCTATCCTTTCCTATTTCTAACCTCAGCCCATACTACTTCAGTTGACGAGTCCTCAAATGTCCTTTCTTCCACCGTAATACTATCCTTGACTAAGAATGCCACACCTCCCCCTCTTTTACCATCTTCTCTGCTCTTACTGAAACATCTAAATCCCAGAACCTGCAACAACCATGAAGATAGTTTCTCTTCACATCGCCTTTCAATTCCTTTCATCATGGGGCCCCGCGACAAATGGTTGCCGGTCAAGAACTGAAAAGGGTGGCTTAATTTTCAAATGTCAATCCATGCTCTGTTAGAATAAACCTATCTTTGTGAAGCGATGAGTGTTGACTAGAACATCAGAGTAAACCACTTCTGCTGTTGTTCAAAATAAGGGTATTACCAATGGGTAAATGGTGCTTAGATAGCTCAGCCGTTAGGGAACCAGAGATCCTGAGCTGAAATATCGCCATTCATAAGAAACAGTAAAACCTGCAGACGACACATACTGGTCTGACGTGTCCACTTCTAAATGGAACTCCAATATAACTGACATGTTCATTTCCAAGCATGTTATTTTACTGGTATTTCCTTCCAGAGATATTGAAATTGGATAAATCTGCTAAGTTGACTCCCGGCAGCTGAATATATTTGTGTAAAATTTGCAGTAAATCAAAACCTCAAATGGTTTATCAATCTTTCTCACAAGGAAACCTGTCAGCATGACCTGGTCTGAACCACACACAATTTCAGTCTCAAATCGCAAGGTCAACTTGAAAGGGGGTCTCCTTAAGTTGCTGAGGAAGCCACCCAGATGCAGAGCAAACTGCTACAAATCATAATAATAGGCATCATTACAGTGACAGCATAATGACAGTCTAGTTAATTGCAATGGTCATATCACTGAACTAGGAATCCAGATTAATGCTCTGGGGACGAGAGTTCAAATTCTAACAGGAAATCTGAATTCAATTAATAAATCTAGAGTTGAAATCTACTGTCAGTAATGGTGACCATGACAACTCAGCCAGGCACTCGAATCAAGGGGCAATCAGAGATGGCCATTAAATATTAGCCTTGCAAGTCTTGCCCACATGACAGAATAAAGCATGGAGGAGAGACAAAGCCAAGATGTCATTCTCAGGACAGCAATGGATGGATAATTAACTGCAGCCTTGCCCACATTCCAGGGACAAAGTCAATTGCTGAATACAATATTTAATCAATTTAATCTTGTGGATGGGCTGAATATTTAAGTTCTTAAGCATACAGGAGACAAGTTTAAGTTCCAAATACATCAGCCAGGCAGCTAGCACTAACTCAGGGGAGGGAAGGGATCATCGAGGTAGTGGATTGGTGGGAAGTTGGAGAGCAGTGATGACACAAACTGTATCAAATGGACAGAATGCCATTACTGAGTGAATAGATCTGAAGTATTTGCTCTATGGCACATGCGGGAACTACACAAAAGTTAATTGTCATCTCTCAGCCATGAACTTGATCAGATTGGTTGGAAGTTTACAAAAATCTCCTGAAGTGAACCCTTCTCCTCTATCCTCCCATGACAAACTGACAGGAATCTTCACATTATCCTTGATAATTGATAAATATAAAGAACTCAACGCCAATTACAAACAGTGTCAATTTATTGGCCTTTTTCTTTACATAAAAGATGAGTACGTAATAACAACTATTTCAAAAGCTTCAAAAATAGATTTTTCTAAAACAAAACTTGTTGACTTAAGTGATGCCAGAAGCATTTGTGAGATGTTCAGCAGGCTGACGGGATACAAGAATCTGCTCACCAATTCTGAGCTTGATCATTATTTACAGATTCTGTTAGTGCACATCTCGATCAGCGCCAGGAAACATTAACAGTATTTTACAGAAAAAAAGTAATGACCAAGCAATGCAGAGAGTTTCCAACCCTAGGACTTCGGGTTGACTGGATGAATCCATTTCTTTTTTTCAGCTTAGTCAGTTTGTGTACAGATAGTTTGCATAGTAAACTGACTAATCCCACATTTCCATTTTGACACAGCTCAAAAGTGTACAATGTAAATTTTGTAGGATACATTTACAGAGAAAACCTGCTCACCCTGATCATAGTGGACAAGGGAATCGAAGCTGTTCATTAATATCCCTGGAGACAGCGTAGTCATGATATTGATCCCACTGCAGTAAAATGGACAAATTGGGAACGCTGTACTTCAGACTATGAGAAAGTAAGTACAATTAAATGTTTTCTTGCAGAAAAGGGAAAACGTCCGTGGAAACAGATTTTCAGCATAAACATAATTAAGAATAAAGCCTCTTCACTGTGTACTTTCTGGAAATTTTCCCCTCATTTACCTGCAGAAAATAAGCTCATGTGGTAAGCAAGCCTGAAATGTAACTGCTTGCTGCACGTCAGAGATTCATCCTCAAACAGGGCGATTTCCCCAGTGACAGTCCTCTCACGTATAAAACAACAGTATGGAGTTGTATCTCCACTAGCTTCGCTGGGGAAAGAGAGAATTGTTTAAAATGCTTAGACTCCTGCAGGTAATCCTTTGACACATGGTTGTGAGCTGTAGCACCAGCAGTGCCTCTAAGCAATTCAAAATTCAGTTGAAGGCCTTCCAAAAAAAATAATAATTTTACTTAAAAAGCAAAGCCCCAGATTGTACCTTGCTTAACTCTCTTTGCAGACATTTCTAGCTGCTCAGATGCTTAAAGGAACATGCTATGCTGCAGTAACATAAAATGTGTTGGAGTACATAATGTTGGGTGATATTATTTTGACAAAAGTGATAAAAGACTTTAGTTTTCACCCCCACTAAAGCAAAATATAAAATAAATCACTAGCCACGTTTTCATAATGATAACACCCATGTATTGCTGTGTCAGAAATCAATTTTTGAGGCTGTTCAATTTTCCCCTTGTTTCTCAACAAAATCAAATAATTAATTTGACCTTAGACTTGACACCACACACAAAGGCCATGAATAAACGACTCCATATTTCTGATAACACTCAACGCTTACTATAATGTCCCTCAAGAAAGCACAGCAAATGTGAGTCTACCCAACAGGATCCTTCATACTGTTGAATAAGTATCAGTTAGCAAGGCAATGAGACCAAGAGGAAATGTCCATATTTCTTGCTAAAAAACTTTCCGAAGTTAGAACGACTCAGGATTCAGAATGTGCAAAACTATTCCAAATACAACTACGAACAGAACATATGTTAATCAGTCAGCTTCATATTTTAAGCTGATTCTTTTCCTGACTTCAAAAAGAACTGCTGCATTTCACATGCTTTCAGTCCAAGCGCCAGGTTGGAATGATTACTGCCAGCAGGTTGTAACATTATATTTATCACCCACTATCTATCTAACCATCCAAATCTCACTCCATCAGGCACAACTGTCTGTCTAACCACTTACCCAACTAATTATGAATCCATTGACCATCGATTGTTTATCCATCCATTTATGCAATTATCTGTATTGACATTCATCCACCAATCTTCCAATGTATTTGTAAATCTATCTGTCCTTCATTGCTTCTGACTCTTTATCTGTACAATCACCCGCTGATATATCTGTCTGTGCACCATCCATTGGACAATTAGCCATCTATCTGTCTATTTCATCAAACTATCCATTCAGTTTTTCCATCTATTCATCACTTACCTATCCATTCTCCATCTCTCACCTAACTATATCTTCACCCAGCTATCTGTCCCTTCATCAATTATCTTTACCTCCAACATCTATTTGTCTATTCACCATCTATTGTTCTGTTCATCGTCTATCTGTCCCTTCATCGCCTGTCGATCCCTTCACTACCAATCTATCCATCTAATCAGCCACCATGTGCTTATCCATCATTCTATCTCATTGTAATACCCATTCACAATGGATTTTGCACCCATCATTTTTCTACTCATGAAGCCACCTATCCATTTTTCTAAGCACACACCCATAAATCTTCCCACAAAGCCATCCACACACTGCGTAGTTGTCTAACCACCCACTCAACCAACCAAGTACCAGCAACCATCCATCTACTCATCCAACATATATCTTCCATTTGCTATTGCTCCATCATTATACTTCCCTCCATGTCTCCAACAAACCAAATGTCCTTCTATCCACTTGTCTCCATTTCCGTTTGTCTTTCCATCCATCCATCCATCCGTCCATCCATCCATCCTTCCTTCCAGACAAAATCTATTGTAATCCCATGTATCAAATTACCTGCACATCTGCTCACACATCCTTCCAACTATCTATCCATTCATTCCAACTACCTGTCCATCATTTTCCCATCTATCTGTATATTCATTCACACCTATCTTCCCATAAATTCTGTCTGTCTGTTCACCCATGTCTATGTAAAGAACAAGACTGACAACTGACATGTTTCTGGCTATAACATGAGAAAGGACAGGGGAATGGAGAGCAGTGGGTAATTGCCTTACAAATGAGAGGTGATGTACAACGAAGAACAAGGTATAACTAACAGACGATTAAAAAAAACAATCCATCTGGATTAAAATGAATACAAATGTGCGGTCAGACACACTAAGAAGCCCACTATACACCACCTAACACCAGAGTAAATGTTCAAGAAGAAATATACATGCAAACACGTGGAATGACTGAAAAGAGCTGAGAATAATAATCATGGATGATTTTAACTAGCTTCAAATCAAAAACTGGGAACAGGTAACAAAAGAGGGACAGGGATAGTTATTACAGTGTGTACAGGACTCCTTTCTTACTATCCTTCTGGAAGTCCCAAAAAGAGAGTGAATATTGCTGGATGCAATAGCAGGAAATTAATTACAACAGATTAGAGAAGCAAGTTAAAGCAATAGTAGAGGGTTTGAGATCATTATTGTGAAGGAAAAGAGCAAAGAAATAGATTGGAGCAAAACTGATTTTGAAGGGATAACGATGGAAGAGGAAAAGATAAACGGAAAATATTTACTAACAAAGGAAGAAATGGATGCCAATGGGAACAATACTGTAGGAAACATGCCACAGAAACAAGGTCAAGTTTGAAACAATTATGAAATAAGAATAATAATAAAATATCATAATATTAAAATATATTGACAGCAAAGATAAGGAAGAGAAAAGGAACAAAACGGTTAGCAGAAAAATTAAATAAAAAATTCAGAAGAATAGAAGAATCACAAAATTAAGAAGAAAAAGTGAAGCATTCGACAGACACACAAATGAAAGAAAGATCAGGATATCAGGGTGAAGACAATAAGGGATACATACAATAAACTCACAGGTTCTGATTGTGAACCAATATCATATTGCAGTTGCACAGGAAGCTGGTGAGGCCACTTTTGGTGTACTGTATACAGTTCTGGTCACCCTGCTATAGGAAGGATATTATTAAATTGGAGAGGGTTCAGAAAAGATTTGTTAGAGATGTTGTCAAAAGTGGAGGGTTTGAGGTATAAGGGGAAGCTGGATAGGCTGGAACTTTTTTTCACTGGAGCATAGGGGGTTAAGGAGTGACCTTATAGGGGTTTACAAAATCATGAGAGGTACAGATAAGAAGAATGGCAGATATCTTTTCCCTCGGGTGGGGCATTTCAAGACCAGGGGGCATATTTTTAAGGTAAGAGGAGAAAGATCTAAAAACGACCTGAGGGCCAACTTTTTCATACAGAAGGTGGTGAGTGTATGGAACAAGCTGCCAGAGCAAATGGTAGATGCAGGTACAGTTACAATATTTAAAAGTTTGGACAGGTACATGAATTGGAAAAGTTTAGAGGGATATTGGCCAAACACAGGCAAGTGAGATTAGTTTTAGTTTGGGAAACCTGGTCAGCAAGGACCGAAGGGTCTGTTTCTGTGCTTTACGATTCGAGAAAACAGAAGTATTAAACAGTAACCCTATAGTTACTAGGGAGACCAACTTGGCAGACATGGAATAAGAAGGGGAGATTAATAAAATGGAAAAAAAACTCTTAAGATGGAAAGACGCAGAGGTCATTCATACATGAGGAAAATTTAGAAAAAGCATAAAAACTCCTGCTCTGAATTGTGTCTCTGTACATATTAAAACAAAATGAAGGAAAGGATAGCAGAGACACTATTCTCTCAGTCTCCCTTCAGTCCAATGCATTAAGAGGGTACTCATGACCATGGTCCTCTGTGTGGAATCCATAGATATTTGGGCAAAACGTCCAGTGGTTTTGTCATTGCCTCCTCCATTATGACTGATCAGGAAAGAATTTATTCATTGATAATCAACTAAGCTCTAACCGAACCTTCCAGGGCTCTTAAGTCCGAGAAAGACTTGAACTCAAAGCTTCCAGCCCAGGAGTAGGGATGCTATCCCCCCGTGCCACCAGACCTCCTTTTTCAAGAGCACTACTAAATGTACCT